>NC_087367.1:48257227-48857227 GCF_030014295.1 Loxodonta africana | reverse complement strand
GTACACAGTAATGATATGCTACAAATAGTACAGTAGATAGCAGAGGATGTTGCTGGTGTTAGGAGACTTGGAGTCCATTTCTGACTCATAGTGATCCCATTTCACTGCCCCAGAGGGTTTTCTAGGCTGTGATCATTATGGGAGCAGAACAACAGGTCTTTCCCCTCAGTGCCCCCTGGTGGGTTCGACCTGCCAAACCTTCTTTGGATTAGCAGATGAGCACTTAATCACTGTAACACTGCGGCTGCTTTAAAAGGTATAGAGAAGAAAAACATGAAAAAGCAGGATACTAACAGGTGTCTACCTCTTCAGATAACAGAACAAATTGATATTACATAGCATAGAAACTGACAAGTCGACCAATGAAACAAAATCTGCTAAGAACTCACAATAACCATTGATACAAAGGCGGTATTTTGAGAAAATTATATTTATTTAATAAATGGTGCTGACTCAAGTGATCGTTCTGGGGGAAAAAGCTTGCAAAAATGTGATACACAAATGATAGATTTGGAAAATCATGTGAAATGGAGATGACAAGACTTAATAACAATTTCCATTTTACACAGAAGGATAAATGTTAAGCACTTGAGAAATGAACAGGGAATTCAAACAGATCGTTCACAGCAAATCCACATGCCCAATAAACATAGTCCAAGTTGCTCAAAAACACTGGTAGTTTAGAAAATATCAAAGTCCCAGTGAAACTGGCACAATTCAAAAATCAACACCATCTATAGCTGGCTGGGCTGTGGGGAGAAGGATACCCTGAGACATGGCTGGAAAGGTGCTTTAGGACAGCCTGTAGGGGAAAGACACGGCCATGGCTCTGTACTTTTGAAACATACTTTGAACTGGAAATCTCACTCTATGGAGTCTATTCCACAGGAAAAGATCCTGTAGTACACAAAGGATAGTTATTATTAGTGTTGACCAAACATTGACTGTACATTGATAGTTGAATGATAGATAACTTATGGTAAAGCTACATCATCAATAAATGAGTTGTAGTAGTTGAGTGGGAAAAATCTCTGTGAAGTATTATTGAAGTATTACTGAAAAAATCAAGGTGCATGCAGAGAAGTGTACATAAAATGAGCACATCTGGGTTAAACAATATCAATTGTTTGAATATGCTTGGATACCTGTTTATGTTTATGAGTGTGTATAAGTCTGTGTGCTTGTTTAAGCAAGGATAAGAGAGACTACTTACCACATTCTTAAGCTGAATTATCTTGGATTCACTTGCAGGAAAGAACAGGGGGAGGAGAGCTAGAACACGCAAGAAGAGTGGACTTAAAAAGCATGGATGATAATGTTTCCATCTTAGTAGTGTTATGTATGGACAAACAAATCTGTCTTAAAGGGAGAAAGCCAGAATATTCCTTAGAAGCAAGGATGGCTTTGGCCATGTTATCAAGAGGGAGGGACCAGTCCCTGGAAAGGGACATCATGCTTGGTAAAGCAGAGGTCCAGTGAAAAAGAGGAAGACCCTCAGTGAGATTGATACGGTGGCTGCAACAGTGTGCTCAAATATAGCAAAGATTATTACAATTGCACGTGACCGGGTGGTGTTTTGTTCTGTGGTGCAAAGGGCCACTGTGAGTCAGAACTGACTTGATAGCTTCTGACAACAACATGTAGAAGTCCAGATAAAGTGTACTGAATTGATATCATCTATTTAAATTATTCATGTAAGTTAAAAGATCAAAAAATATAGTGTCAGTGCCATATCTAATGACTTAAAGAGAATCAAGGTAGAATATGAAGTGAAATAAGGGGTGAGAACAATGTGGGTAGAGTGTGACCAGGCTTCCATAAAAGTAAACACCCCAGCAGATGTACTTGTGTACCTGTGACTGTGTATATGTGTCCCTGCAGAGAGGTGTAGGGAAGGATACACGTGTGTCTATTAACATTGGATACCTTGGGGGAGCAGGACCAAATTACATATGAGGGTGGGACCCTGACATAAATTTTTTTGTCATACAAATCTGTAATCTTGCAAATGTAATAAAAAACAATTTCAGAGCTTTGGAAATTCATAAACATCATAGATATATGTATATTTTAACGTGTTTTGTTAGATATTTAAATAGGTGAAAATTCTCTAGAATGACAGACAAAAGATTTGAATCACTGGCAGGAGAGCACACCGCAGAAAGTAATAATCAGATCCAGTGGATTTCTTGTTGTTCTTGGAGCCAGTGAGTTCTTCTGGTTTCTATAACTGGAAATGACCAAAAATAATTTTGGGAAGTCAGTAGAGTTACCCCTCAAAGACGTCTTGCGAGCACACGTCTACAGCTAAATTCAGAAGGCTGGACGCCATGTGCAATTCACTAGGTAACTCATGCGCCTCTAGAAGATTCTCTTTCCCGGATATGCTGCTTCCACCTCCTCCCTGCCTAGCCCCACTGGATAACCCGCCTTTGTGCATTCTAGGCCCCATTCAGGTCTGAGCCTAGATCATAGAGGACATCAACTGGGAAGGTAGCTTTTAAGAAGAAAGATGTTGATGAAAAGATTTCAGAAAGCAGCACCTCCCCAGCCAGCCTCTCCCAAACTGGGAATGCCAACCGCTCCCACCCTGATACCTCTGAGAATCTCTGATTTTTCGTTTTGGATCCTTAGGAGACTGCAGAATTTACCTGGTCTGAACACCTTGGTTCTTTTCTGCCTCTGACCCTCTGCCTCGCAGGAGCTGTCTCTGTCACTCTGAGGAATACACACAGGACAGACTGTGGATGGAGGTGCCCATCCTAGAGGCCCTGCCCTCCATTCCTCTGCCCCTGGGGGGTTCCCTGTGATACTTTTGGTCTCATCTCCCAGGGAGATGGATACACCCCTGTCATGTCCAGGGCTTCCCCAGACTTGGGATTTGATGTCGCGACTGAGACTGGGGCTTTGTTGTCCACTGTTGAGTCTGGGCCTGAATCTGCCCCTTCCCACCATTACCTCTGATCACCTGTGTTCTCGCTGCTCTCCCTGGGTTTGAAGCTTGTCCTCTCTTTTGGTTCTTTCACCTCAGAGGGCCTTTTTCTTCCAGTTCTTGGCCTCAGGACAGGTCAGATTTGACCACAGGAAAACAAAAAGAAAATTAGCAAGTTTCTTTGACTTGTCAAGAACCAGAATGTACAGCTTCATTTTAAGGAGAAGAAAAAGTTCCAAAGCTCTACCCCTTCCCCTAGGACATGCTCTACAGGAAATATCCTGCAAGTCCTGGATCATCTTTTATCCAGAAATGGTTAACACCCAGGGGGATTTTTCTACACCGCCTCCCACTTACATTCCCCCAATGTGGCAAAAAGGACGCATCCCAATCATAAACCCAAATTCACCCTAGGAGACCAGAAGACATGGCTGGGGTGAGTTCATTTTCCTTCAACCTGCCCTCCTCTCCTCCTACCAAGCCCTGCTTCTTTCTCTGCCTCTATACTGCTGGGAAGGGACCCAGAGTTGTTTGTTTAGGGCTTTATGTCCACTGCTCACCTGCAGGCATGTTTCCCAACAGCCTGCTATCTCTCTGATTCCTTCTCCTCCAAAGAACTCAGTGACACCCCCTTCACCATCACACCTCAGCAGGGCCCCTCCCATCCTCCCAAGTGCCACTGAAATCCCATTTCCCTCTCCCAACTTACACTGCACTCATCCTTAGGGTCCCAAGATCTCACCATCCAGATGAGGCCTGTCCTGTCCTCTCCTGGGCCAGGGGAGCCTCTGAGGGGACCTGGTGTCTGCAGTCAGCTATCTGGGGCTTCTTCTATCCAGATCCCCCTAGGGCTGGAGTTCTCTATGCACTTGGGTTGGGAGGGTTGGGGTCACAGTGGAAGGAGGGTATGATCTTCCACGGGGGCTGGGTTAAACGAACCTGAATGGAGGTCTCTCCTGAAGGGCCCACGTTTCCAGCCCAAAGGCCCTGCTCCTCCTAATCCCGAGGTTCTAGCACGTCTTCAGGCGCTTTCCCCTCTGGCCTCGGTGGTGCGCCTGCGCATTCTGCAGCCTGGCCTCCTGCCTCTGCAGCCTGTCCAGCTGGTGCCTCAGCCTCTTCAGTTCTTCTCTCTGCTTCTCCAGCTGCTCCTCCAGGCACCTGCAGACCGCTCTCTTCTCCCTCACCTCCCTCCTCTTGGCGGCCAACAGGCAACGCCTGGCCAGCTGGTGGCAGCGTCTGGGCCTTCGATGGACTGAGCCTGGCAGCCGCCTCTCCAGCAGCTCTTCGAAGAAGACCCGGCAGCTGAAGCCCTGGCTCACACCATGCTCCGCGTGCGCAACCAGGGCCTCCCGGGACTCGAACACGTGGCAGCAGGCCACGCAGCGGAAGCCATGCTCACGGGTCACCAGCGACTCCGGGGTGGTTGCGCGGGGTCTCTCAGCATGCTCCTCCCCTTGGTCAGTGGGCTCCTGGGTACAGGCCTGGGGCCCCTCCTGCCAGGGCTCCAGGGTGCTGACCAGGGAGTCAGTGTTGGCCAGACTGGGGGCAGAGCCGATGGTGCTCTCCTCAGAGAGCTCGGCCTCAAAGACCTGGGGCATCTTGCCCACGGGAACAAAGGAGGTTTTGGTCTGCCAGGCGACCGCCACCCCCTTGACCGTGCGCACCTTGGTGAAATATGCGCACCTGACCCATCGCTTTCCTGGGGCAGCCCCGTAGCTGGAGGAATGAGAGGTCTGCTCGGTGGAAGATGACAGAAAAGAATTTTTGGATTGTTTTGGAATCTTCCTTGGCCTGGAGCTTCGACTTTTTTCTTGGGATGTTGTGGACTCTTGGGCATTTTCCTCTTGGATAGATACCTCTGAGAATAGAGAGTAATTTACTTGAGCTTTCAGGGTCCTCACCTCACATGTGAGCCCAAAGCTTTGGTCATAGGGACCCCTGGAGGCCTTTCCATCACCACATCCTCCACCTCTGCAGACCCCATGGTTTCTTCTTCCCCAGAGACCCACCACCCTTTGGGGGCACTGCTGTGGAAGACAAAGTCTCCATTGTAAAGTGGCACTGTTTATGGTAGTTCATTTTTTAAGAAGTTATTTTTCTTTAATTCCACATTTATTGAATTCCAATGAATTTGTTCCTTTGGAACTTAGAAATGACCTCATTCCCCTGAAGCTTCATAATAAATGTGTTTCTTGACGTTTTGTATGCGGGTGATATTCTTAGTAAATTTGGAGGGTAAACACTCCAGAGCAATGGTCACCTCTTTTCATCCTCTTTTTACTGAAAGGCTTTTTATAGAGGAGTTATACGTAAAGAGAAGAATGTGTATATGTGGTTATGATTCTTACATGTGTACCTCTTCCTTGCACCCCTATTAACCCAGCCACAGTAGAAGATGAAAATTGTTTTTCTCGTAATAGAAGCCCAGTCCTTAGTAGATGAAGTGAGGCAGAAAGAGATGGCCATATCTGAGAACCTTGATGCGAGAACTTCAGATGGACAACACACAACCACCTCTCCTGTGTATGTCTCAGTGGGTTGTCTATGTCAACCTAAAGGTCTGTGTATGTTTCTGAATCTGTGGGAAGGACTGCAGAGTTCAGGATGCAGAAAGAGATGGAGCTAGGTCAGGTGCGTTGGATGGAGGGAAAGCTCGAGAGAGAGACAAGATTCAGAGATGGAACATGCCAGCAGTTGGTTAGAAGGATACAGAGATCAAGGAGGGAGCAGAAGGCAGGGCTCAGCCACTGAAGGGCGGAATGGGGCAGCAACCATGAAGACAAAGGGGGGCACACTAGTCGGAGAAAGAATGGATAACTAAGAATGATAGCAGAAACTGAGGTTAGCTATAGTTGGAATTTTAAAATTCTTTCCTGCTAGACTTGGAAAACATCATGCTAAATGGAATAAGTTAGTATTTGCCCTAAGTATAGGGCAAATGCTGTACGATCTGACTTATATGAAATAAGCAAATATATAGAAAGCAAAGATTATTGATCTTTGCCAGTTGTGGGCAGGGGGAAGGGGAAGTTTTTCCACTGGGGCATTGAGGTTATGTTAATGGTTGCAGAAAAGTTTGGAGAAGGATATTGAGAATGGTTACATGACTTGAAGAATGTAATGAGTATCACTGACTCATACATTAGAAATTATTCAGTTATGTTTTATGTATATTTTCAACACAATTAAACAAATTAAACTTTGCAATTACAAGAGGAAAAAAAAAAGATCTAGACTATAGCTGTCTTTACCTAGAAGAACTGTTAAACCCTTAGGAAAAGATGGTCAGGAGACCTTGGAGGAGAAGGGAAATCCCCAGAGCTAGAGGGGCAGGGCCTTCCTGGACCTTCTGCCTGAGTCCAGGCTGAGGACTGTGGCAGCTTACATTGACTGGGAACTCTGAATGAATGTGTGGTACTGTGCTCCATCACACCACCCACTCCCAAAACCTCCTGATAAATTTGATATTTGTTTTTTAATTCAAATGATATATTAATTCAGTCTCATGAAAAAATTAAGTACAAGTCTCTGTAACCACACTTCTCCCTGGTCCTATACCCACTGCCCCAGTTGCCCACCTGCGTTCTTTCCACTAACAAAGCAGGAGAGTTCACAGATTCGACTTGTCTGCTACTGTTCTGGAAAGCCCCTCAGATGACAGCAGAATTCTATACTTCACTCACATATTTATGCCTTCATTTATTTATTCACAGTATAATTTCTTACTGTTTACTAATTGACTGGAAGTTTTTTCAGGTGAGAGCCTCGGTGATCCCTTGTGGTCCTTGTTTCCAGGGTGAATCAGACCTCTTGCTGCCCAGCACCCATCGCACAGACTGAATTTTTCTCCCACCCTTACCTCGGGCCTTAGAGAAAGGCCTCTTCCTCATGTATTGCCGCTCCATCCTGGCCGGGTGAAGATGAACCACGAAGGATGGTCACCGGCAAGATGTTTCTCCTCCTCCCACGTAGAGATGATGTCCCAAACTCTCACAAGTTGGGGACCTTGATTTAGGCAGAACCGTTTGTAATTTGGTATCCAAAGTCGCTCTCCCACAGGAGACCTCATACCGACAACCTCTCCAAAGAGCCTTTGGGATCTGAGTGAGCACCAAGGCTTCCAGTAACCCTTGTGTGACATCATCGCTGACATCGCTCAGTTCCAAGGGCCGAGTTTGAATCTAAACACCACACTACGAAAAAATATGGCAACTGTTGTGGGAGAGGCTAGGAGGCTGGGAGGAGGGAAATTATATCTTAAAAATGAATTGAAATGTTCACTTAAAGAAGTCAACATCCAAGAGGAAGGAAACTGTGAGTTGAGGGAATAGAAGAGTATAATGAGTCGCTGTTTCTCCCAAACCTCTTCTCTGGCCCTGAATCAAATCTCTCCAGCCCTAGAAACACAATGTCCACTCTGAACACCTCTCAGGCCTCCTTTGCCACTTTGGCTTCACACAGGCTGTTCCCTCTGACTAGTAGACGTTCTCTCCCTTCCTGTTGACTGGTTCCTCCTCCAAGGTACCCAGTCTGTGCTCCTGCTTTATGTATTCAGAGGATCTAGTAATCCTCCATCGTAGCACTGAGTCATAGGAGATGCTCATTTTCCAATTTGTGTCTTCCAAATGGGTTGTAAATAACTTGGGGACAAAGATGGGGTCTGCCTTGTTTTTGGCAGTCGCAGAAAGTGAGACAGAGCCTCACCCATAGGAGATACTCAATATATATCTATTGATGAAATAAAAGAAGACTCTTCCAAAAGACTCACCCTTCGTAGCCATCCGTGCAGAATGGAGTTTTCGGTCTGTTGCCTGGAGGTACCATCACTCAGTGGTGGTGTCTAGGCCACTCTCTCTTGACCTCCTGACTCTAAACCCTGTGAAGCCTCTTGGCCTGTCCACATGCTTCTCCCTTGGAGCCACTAAAAAGGGTAGGATTACATCATCACAGAGGAGCACAGAGACTCCAGACGTCTATGGTCGACCTGCCTGGGAGGCTTAGGAGAGCCCTCGGGGAAAGGTCCACTGTCCTCTGCTTGATCTCCTTTTTTGTCCGGGGGCAATTAGAAAAGGAACAAACAAATTATTGAAACATTTTAAGGCAGGGTTTGGGAAGTTGTGCTTGGTAGGTAGAGGAGAGCCTGAGGATTTGAAGGAAAATGAAAGATGTCAACATGGGAGCAGAGGGCTCGTTTTGTGTGACTACAGATGGTAGAATGTGGACAAGTGGTTGGAAGTATATATAAAAAAGAAAATCTCCTAACCATCCACTCATATTTCAAAATTTAGGTCAAGCATCACTTCCTGGTGGAAGCCTTTCCAACCCTACACCTGGTAGAATTTCCCACCCTGCTCCATACTCTATTGTATTTAAGAAACGCTTCTGCCAGAACTAGGGACAAACTTGATTGCATTTACATGTTGTGATGGATAGCAAAAATGGCCACATGTTCTAATATGTATGTATCCATACATATTATATGACTTAAAGCTCCCTTTCTCAAGAGCAAGATTCTTCCTCCACTCCTTGAATTTGGACTGATCTATGATTGCTTTGGTCTTTGGGAGAGTACAAAGACTAATAGAAGCAGAGACCGGATATAATTAGACACATCGTGGCTTGCTCCCTTACCAAAAACCAAACCCATCACTCTCAAGTATATTCTAACTCATAGTGACCCTGAAAGACAGAGTAGAACCGCCCCATAGGATTTCCAAGGCTGTCATCTTTACAGAAGGAGAGTGCCATGTCTTTCTTCCACAGAGCAGCTGGTGGGTACAAACTGATTACCTTTCCTTTAGCAACTGAGCCCTTAACCACTGCACCACCAGGGCTCCTCCTTGCCCTCTTGCTGCTCTTCAAACACTGAGAACCCATGGGAACAGCCCAGGCCACCCTAATAAATGACAAGAGATCATTAGAGAGAGAATCCAGCTGAGAAGAATTCAGACCCTCTGCCCTCCCGCTGACATCGTGGCTGATTCCAGATACATGAGGGAGCCCAGCCAAGAGCGGCTGAGTCTGCCCCAGACCAGAAGAACCGCAAACTGCCAACCTGCAAAGCTGTGAGCGAAGTAACTGCTAGTTCTCTTAAGGCACTTCATTTTTGGGTCATTTGTTATACAGCAATTGATAACTGGTTTGTTAACTGGGCTGTTTCTCTCTCGAGACTGCAAGGAATCTTAATCATTTCTGTATCAACAGTATCTGGCAGAGGGTTGTTCCTGTAGTCATTAGACAGTAGAAATTTCTTCATTTACATAATTTAAAAGTTTCTGTCATTATGTTTTAATTTTGTTTTATAAATAAGATATGGCTGGATTTGCAAGTCTAAGCTGAGTGTACATGTTTTTTCCTAAGGTATTAATCCCTTTTTCTTGCTATTACTCATACATTTAGACATAATTCCCATATTATACTTCATATTCACTGTTCTTTTTTATTATTATTATTCTGCCTTTCCTGTTTCTTTTTTTATTGGAATGATGAAATTTTCTTTTTCCTTCTAGCTGTTTGAACGTTGTATTTTTAATTCCTGTTCTTTTTTAGTAAACATGAGATCTTTGAACATTTTAATATTTGGTATATTGTATCAAGTTCATGTCTCAGTTCTCCTCTCAAACAGTAATTTTTTGCTAGCTGCCATTGAGGTGACTCCGACTAATGGTGAACTTAGGTAACACAGAACTAAAGGTTGCCAGGTCCTGTGTCATCCTCACAACTGCCAGCAGTTTAGATTCCATCATTATGGCTAATGTGCCAGTCCATCTCACCAAGGGTCTCCTACGGCCTTGTTGGCCTTCTTCTTCACCAACCACGATATCCTCCTCTAGGACTGATTAATCTCTCCTGATGACATGTCCAAAGCAAGTGAATTGGACAGTATTCTCTTGTGATCTGTAAGGGTTTAATTGTCTAATTTTCAGAAGTAAATCTCCAGGTCTTTCTTCCTAGTCTGTCTTAGTCTTGAAGCTCCATTGAAACCTGTCCACCGTGGATAACCATCTTGGTATTTAAAATACTGGTGGCCTAGCTTCCAGCATCGTAGCAACGTCCAAACCACCACAGTACAGCAAACTAAGAGACAGGCAGTGAGCTGAACAGCATATTGTTGTTGTTAGGTGTCATCAAATCAGTTCTAATTTATAGTGACCCTATATACAGCAGAACAAAACACTGGCCAGTCTTGTGCCATCCTCACACTTGTTATTATGCTAGAGCCCATTGTTGCAGCCACTGTGTCAATCCATCTCACTGAGGTTCTTCCTCTTTTTCACTTTCTACTTTACCAAGCATAATGTCCTTCTCCAGGGCCTGGTCTCCCCTGATAACATGTCCAAAGTATGTGAGACAAACACTCACCATCTGTGTTGTAAGGAATATTCTGGCTGTACTTCTTCCAAGACAGACTTGTTTGTTCTTCTGGCAGTCTGTGGTATATTCAATATTGTTCACCAACACCATAATTCAAAGGCAGCATTTCTTCTTCGGTTTCCCTTATTCATTGTCCAGCTTTCACATGCGTATGAAGCGTTTGAAAATGTCATGGCTTGTGTCAGGCACACCTTAGCCTCCAGAGTGACATCTGTGCTTGTCACCACCTTAAAGAGTTCTTTTGCAACAGATTTGCAATACATCATTTGATTCCTTGATTGCTGCTTCCATGAGCGTGGACTGGGGAACCAAATAAAATGAGATCCTTGATAACTTCAATCTTTTCTCTGTTTATCATGATGTTGCTTATTGGTCCAGTTGTGAAGATTTCTGTTTTCTTTATGTTGAGGTGCAACCCATACTGAAGTTTGTAGTCTTTGATATTCACCGCTAAGTGCTTCAGGTCCTCTTCACTTTCACCAAGTTTGTGTTATCTGCATATCTTAGGTTGTTAATGAATCTTCCTCTAAACCTAATGCCACGTTCTTCTTCATAGAGTGCAGCTTTTTGGATTATTTGCTCAGCATACAGATTGAATAAATGTGATGAAAGGATAGAACCCTGACACAAACTATTCCTGATTTTAAACCACATAGTACCCCTTGTTCTCTCTGAAAAACTGCCTCGTGGTCTATGTACAGGTTTCACATGAGCAAACTTAAGTGTTCTAGAATTTCCGTTCTTTGAAGTGTTACCCATAATTTGTTATGATTCACACAGTATAATGCCATTTCATAGTCAATAAAACGCATGGAAACATCTTTCTGGTATTCTGGTATTCTCTGCTTTCAGCCCAGATCCATCAGACATCAGTAATGATATTCTTCATTCCATATCCTCTTCTGAATCTGACTTGAATTTCTGTTGCAACTTCTTTTTAATGATCTTCAGCAAAATTTTACAGGGTTTTGATATTAATGATATTGTTTGATAGTTTCTGAATTTTGTTGAATCACTTTCTTTGGAATGTGCACAAACATGGATCTCTTCCAATCGGTTGGCTAAATTATTCGGAATAGACGATTGAGCACCTCCAGTGCTGCATCTGTTTGTTGAAACATCTCAATTGGTACCTGTCAATTCTTGGAGTCTTGTTTTTTGCCAATGCCTTCAGTGAAGCGTGGACTTCTTCCTTCAATACCATCAGTTCTTGATGATATGCTGCCTCCTGAAATGGTTGAACATCGACCCATGCTTTTGTGTGTGTGTGTGTGTGTGTGCAGTGACCCTGTGTATTCTTTCCATCTTATTTTGATGCTTCCTGTGTTGTTCAATATTTTGCCCATACAATCCTTCACTATTGCATCTCGAGGCTTGGATTTTTTCTTCAGTTCCTTTAGCTTGAGAGATGCCAAGCATGTTCTTCCCTTTTGTTTTTCTAACGCCAAGTCTTTGCACATGTCATTATCATACTTTGTCTTCTCGAGCCGCCCTTTGAAATCTTCTCTTCAGCTCTTCTACTTCATCATTTCTTTCATTTGCTTTAGCTACTTTACGTTCAAGAGCAAGTTTCAGAGTATCTCTGACATTCATATTGGTCTTTTCTTTCAGTATAAGGGCTGTATTTGAGGGTACCATCATTTTTATAACTTGCAAGTATCTTCTGTCAGGGCAGTTATTGACTGTAGCTGCACACCACCTAGTTCTTCTGGTTTCAGGCTGATGGAGTCCCTGGTTTATGTGGCCATTAAGGGAAGACCTGTTATTCAAGGAATTATACTTAGAGCAAATTTGTATATTTATGTATTATTTAAAACTTCTCCTTTAAAATTGCCTTTCCCTGAACAGAAAGCTCTCACCATGTCATTATGAGAAATACTCTTTCAGTGTGAGGCAGAAAGAGATGTCCATATTTGAGAGTCCGATGGTACAAATCTCAGTAGCCAAGACACAACCACATCAACTGTGTGTGTGGGTGGGTTGTATATGTCAGCATAAGGGTCTGTATTTTTCTGAATATGAAGGTAGGATTGGCGAGTTAAGGAAGAAAGAGATGGAAGCAGCTTGGGAGTGGAGTGCAAACTCCGTGAGTGCAAACAAGGGTCTACTCTTGTATGACTCCAAACTATAAATAGGGATGAGTGGTTGGAAAACAGTAGAACAAAAGATGATCTGCATCTGGTCAGAAATGTTTCAGATGCCTCAGTGGCTTCAGCCTGTCTCCTCAGACTTCTCTCTGGAGAAGACATGGGGCTTCCTGGACCCAGGCCTTTTGTCACCCCTTAACTATCCAATCATATTCCCAACTGGGTTCAGGCATCACTTCCTGGTTGTGCTCTTCCCTAAATATCCTCCTGGTAGATTTGTTCACTTCTTGCTCCCTACTCCATTGTACCTGCAAAACCCTTTACTGCAGCAAAAAATACAATTGCATTTACTTGTTGTGCTTGAGGTAAGAAATGTCTACACATTCATCCTCTCTCTGTGCCCATGACTTCTATGAGACGCTGGAGCGCCTTTAATTAGCAGTAGGAGTCTTTCTCCATCCCTTAGTTGGGGCTGACTTTATTGTTTTGGACATTGGGATGGTAGAAAACCTGAAAAAATGAGAGAGTTGAAAGGCTTTACATTGAGACTTCCCTTTTGTTGCTCTTAAACCCTGAGAACTCATGGGAACATCCTCATGCCAGCCTGCTAGATGATGGAAGACCAATGGAGGGAGGATCTAGCGGTTTCACTGACTTGATGTTATGAACTGGCTCCCAGCTACCTGGAAGCAAATTGAAGACACAGTAGGAAGCCGTGCTGTGAGCCACTGTAGCTGGCCCAGATCAGAAGAGCTCCAGACTGACAACTTGAAAAATTGTGAGCTGGTAAATTGTGGCTCTTTTAAGACACGACAATTTGCGGTCATTTGTTACACAGCAATACATGACTGATACAACTGTTAACTTGGCTGTTTCTCTCACCGGGCATTGAGGGAAATTCTCTGAGTCATTTCATCATCAAGAGCAACTGCCATAGGGTCTCACATATAGCTGTTATAGTGTAAATGTTTGCTGACTTCATGGATGAATGAGTAATATGAATTGTAAGTGTGAATCAGCACAAATTCATGTGTGCAAGAAAACTTGATATTTCTTTAAATAAACTGAATTCCAACTCAGAGCTCTCGGCTTACAAAATTGGGTAAAATTTTAACCTTACTTCTTTGTAGGGGTATATTTGGTGTTGGTTTATTTTCTGGGTACCCCGGGGTCTAAATAAGGACCAAGGTTTGGAGATCTTTAACACACCCATCGCCTCAGCCTATGTGGGTGATCTCTCTAGAAGCATTGTCTCTGCTGCTTCCATTCCCAGATGGAGCATGAGAACCTTGGCAGGGCTGGGAACACCATAACGTGGTTTGTCTACTTGTGTGCCTGCATTACCCTTTGAGGTGCTTCCACCTACCCCAGGGCATTATCAAGAAGCAGGCCTCACCCCTTCCCAATGTGTAGGTCTCTGCTGTCTGACTCCCACTTTTCCCCTGGGTTCCAGTTCACTCAGTGTGATTACTCCAATGAGCTGAGACTCTTACAACAGACTCTTCAGAGTCTCGAAGTTTCAGGGCTTTAACTCTGTGAGTCCAACTACCTCTTTGAAATGAGGTAGGGAAGGTTGAAAAACATAGGAAGATTTTATTTTGAATTTAATGTTTCAATAAAATTTCTTGCCATGCATTTTCAAATGGTTCTGCCTAACAATTGCCTCTGTCCTCTTACAAGATGCAGGACGATGAAGAGGGAATGTTTGTTGTGTCATAATCTGCAGAAGGCTGCAAAGTGCACATGGGGTCCATTCCCCCCGATGCTCACACTTGAGCACCACACCCACATGGAAATCTTTGCAAGTGTTACTGAGTCCCTCACACATCCACAGTGAACAACTTTCAGATTCTCATAAACAAGAATTATTTGTGTCCATTATTTGTGTCCTAAGACGAGGAACTCCTTGGAGACCCTACTCTGTCCTACAGGGTCACTGTGAGTCGGAATCGACTCCATGGCATCGGGTTTTGTTTTTGCTTTTTGAGGGGGTGGTTGATATCAGCTGCAGGGTAGTGTTTAAAAAAATGTTGACAGTGTAGCAGGTAAAACCAACAAAATGAAACTGAGATGAAATGTCTTTTTTCACACTTACTGACCTCACAGTTCCTTCAAAGTGTTTACTTTCCACTGGGTTCAGAGGCAAGAGGGAACTCTTCATGAGAGAGACACAGCTTGGGACACCTCCAAAATTATACGTCTCCTTCCTGATGTTAGGTAACATTACATACTGTTTGGCTGGTTTATCATCTGACTGCTCCACAAAAATAGAAGGCCCATGCAGGCAGGACCTTGTCTGCTGTGTTGGTCAGAGTGTCCTAGTTCCTGGCACCTAAGAAGCTTCCAAAAATGATATGTCGGATTGAATGAGTGGGTGGGTTTTTATAAAAACCATGGAAGTGCTCTCTTTATGTAGTTACAATAGTGAAAACAGGCATAAGGAAATGGAGACTAGTTATGTATGATTAGAAATGGAGACTAGTTATATATAACGAGAACAGAACTTTTTAATGAAGAGATAAAAAAATAAGATGTATTAATAGAATGTACCCCCTTCACTTTGGCTGGAGAGAGATATGGTAAAATTGGGTTGTTTTCGCCTACTGATTTATAGGTTCTGTATATTTAATTGAAATGTTAGTCTTTCGGGAGTCACAAATATTTCTATTGAGATATAATTCACCCACCATAACATTGCCTTTTATAATGTGCACAATTCTGTGGTTGCTAGTATATGGACAGAGTTGTGCAACAATCACCACTGTCTAGCTTCAGGATATTTTCAGTATCCTGTAAATAAACGCCCTACATATTAGTAGTCATCCTCATTACTCCTTTCCTCCAAGACGTAGCAACTGCTAATCTACTTTCTGTCTGTGTTGGTTTGTCTGTCCTGGATATTTCATGTAAATGGAATCATGCACCATGCGGTCATTTCTGTTTGGCTTCTTTCACTTAGCATAATGTTCTCAAGGTTTGTCCATGTTGTGCCATGTATTAGTACCTGATGCCTTTTAATGGCTGAGTAATATTCCATTTTACGAGTATACCACAGTTTATCTGTCAGTTCATGACTTTTGGATTCTCTCCACATTTTGGCTATTTATAAATAATTCTGCTATGAAAATGCTTTTGTAAGTTATTATGTGAACATGCTTCAGTTGTCCTGGATGCATACCTAGGAGTGGAATTGCTATGTTGCGTGTTAACTCTGTGTTTACCTTTCTGAGCAAGGACCTAACTGTTTTCCAAAGCGATTGGATCATGTTACATGTCCACCAGCAATGTATGAGGCTTCCAGTTTCTGCACATCCTCACCACTTCTGTTGTCCATCCTATTGATTTGAGCCATCTTAGTGGTTTTGAAATAATAGTGCGTTTTGGTTTTGATTCACATTTCCCTAATGACTAATGAGGTTGAGCTTCTTTTCATGTGATTATTGACCATTTCTATATCTTCTTTGGAGAAATGTCTATTCAAATCCTTAGCCTACGAATTTTTCTTCAGATTTTTGCCTGTATTTTTGCATTCTTCATATAGTTTTTCATATGCCAAACATCTATATCTGTATCTTACCAGTTTTAGCCTTCACAGCTTTGGGATTTTTAGATAATCTTTCTCCTTTACCAACAAAAAGCAAAACAAAATCTCTCATAGTTTCTTCTGAAATTTGTATGGTGGCATATTTTACTTTTAAATATGTGATCCTTTTGGAATTTCGTTTCCTGTAAGCTATGAGAAAAAGGATGAAAATATTTTTACAGGTGATCTAAATGATTACCAAATTGCTGCAAGCACTCCTTTTTGCCTTTTTGCATAAGCCATATCTTAACTGCATTTTCCCATATCCCACTAGAAAAGCATTTTTACAGAAGGAGGCCCGCCATTCCCAGCCATTTCATTTTAAGGTTTTGCTTTGCTGCAATAGAAATCCCTTCTATACCTAATCTACACACCTGTTCTCATAGCCAATAAAAATTTTGTGTGAGTAGGACTCCTGTGAATTTATAAGATGAGGCTGAATTTTATAACTGGTTCCATGTGGTGCAGCCCAGCAGAAGGACAGACAGAAGCAGAAGCTCCAGAGGGAACAGAAGCTATAAGAACATGAGCCTCTAGAGATTTGCTGCTGCATTTCACAGAAAGCTCTAGACTTTTCCTTATAAGCTTATCATTATATATGGCCATCACCTTAGAACAGACGAGAATAGTGCTTTTTAAGTGAGGCACTCAGGACAGAACTGGAGAAAAATGTAGAACAAAATCCTAATTCCAAAAAAAAAAAAACCCCAGAATTCTAGCTTGACAGAGACTGGAGAAACCCTGAGAATCTGACCCCCAGACATCCTTTTAGCTCAGTAATGAAGTCACTCCTGAGGTTCACCCTTAACCAAAGATTAGACAGGCCCATAAATCAAAATGAGACTCCTGGGGCATACCAGCCCAGGAACAAGGACTAGAAGGCAGGAGAGGACAGGAAAGCTGGTAATAGGGGACCCAAGGTCAAGAAGAGAGAGTGTTGACATGTCTTAGAGTTGGTAACCAATGTCATAAAACAATATATGTCCTAACTGTTTAATGAGAAGCTCCTTTGCTCTGTAAACCTTCATCTAAAGAACAATTAAAAACAAAAGTTAGGCATTCAGAAGGAGGGTGTTCATTCCTTAGCAGATGCTTAGACTTATGTGTTTTGGTGAACATATGTACCCATTTCTATTGGGTATGTATCTAGAAGTAGAATTGCTGGGTCATAGAATATATGGATGTTCACAGCTTTAGTAGATATGGCCAAAGCATTTTTAAAGTGGTTGTACCAAATTACACTTTCACTAGCAGTAGATTAGAATTCCAGTTGCTCCATGTTCTACCAAATAGTTGGTATTTCCTTTTTTTTTTTTTTTTATTTTAGCCATTCTGGTGTGCAGGGTTAGGATCACATTGTGAGTTTTTATTAGAATTCCTCTGATAACTGATGTAGTCCCTTTCCATATGTATGTTGGCCATACAGAAATCTTTCATAGAGCATTCAAGTATTGTCTTTCTATTGAATTCTCTTTTTTTTCTTTATGAATCATCCTTTGTATATTCTAGAACCAAGTTTGTAGTAGGATGTATGTATTGCAAATAACTTCTGCTTCCACATGAGTTCTCCCTTGTAGCTTGTCATGAACTTTCAAATTAAGAAGCATGCCTTTTACAAAAACAGGCAAATGTACAGAGACGAAAGTTTATAGGGGTTCCCAGGGGCAGGAGGGAGGGAATAAAGAGGTGCTATTGCACATTTTTTTTTATTGCATATGGAAACTGAGTTTCTGTTTACAATGATGGAAAAATCACACAGATTAAGGGTAGGGTTGCACAGCCGATTAATGTAATTCCTGTCAATAGTGTGTACACCTGTACAACTCGTTCATTTGGCAAAGGTTGTGTGTTATATTTACATCAACAACAAAAATGTGTAGCTGCTGAGGCAAAATGATAGTACTGAATTGATGAGATGTATTCTTTTATTATTCTCTTCTCTATTTTCTCATTTGTTTTTATAAGAAGTTACTGTTAAAATCAAAGGAAATAAAACGTTTGCATGATGAAAGTGGATAGCAATGTCTATTCCACCCATTGTGTCCCTCTGAAGTTTAAATGAGGAACTACATGCCACTAGCAGACGCCCAGCCTTATTTAGCACTCAGGAAATATTCATTTCTCCTACCCCTCTGGCTCACAGTCTTCTCCCCTTCTTTATTTGCTCTTTTCTGTTTCCAACTGGTTGCATGTGACCACCAGGCTTCCTGACTCCATCATTCTGCTTTCCATACCAATGTTATTGTAACCTTGGGATCTTGGGCAGTGGTGAAAGTTACACACTGTCCCTGCCATTAGGAAGGGGACAAGCCAGTGCGGGTGGGAGGGGCAGTGGGGAAATTTGGCCTAGAGAAAGGACAGACCACCTTCCAGGAACCACACTGACCTTCAGAGAGCTTTGTTGGCTGTGGTTCACCTGGCCAGCTTGTAGGCGTCAGGGTGCCCTAGGGCTCGGTGTTTAGTCCTCTCTCTCTATTGACACTCTCTGTCTGGAATGCCTCAGTGTGTCCACAGCCATCGGTCTGTAGCTGAGGTCGTGAGATTTACACCTCCAGCCATTTCAACTCCTCCTGGGTCCAGACTTATACTCAAATACAAAACATCAGCTTAAATCTCTGTATCGGCCTCTTCATGTATAAAATGTGCGTTATAATGGTACATTCCTCATAGGGCTATCATGCAGAACAAATATCTTAGGAAAGGAGAAGCCCTTACAAGAATCCTGGCACCAGTGCATGTACTCAGTAAGTGTTAGCTGTTAGTATTATTACCTGACATCTCCATGTGGATATCTTAACAGCTATTCCATGTTATCAAGGCCACGAAACAATTCTGGTCCCAACTCCATTGCACACTTATAAATGAATTTCCCAGGGCTTCAGTGATGGGAGTCTGTGTGTTTTTCCACACAATGGACATGGTTACGAAAGGTTGGCCAGGGTCTTCATAAGCTGCTCGAAAGTTCATATGAGTGGCCATTGAGACAAGCTACAACCAACTAATGCGAAAAAAAAATAGAACCACTTTCAGCTGCTCATGCTAATATTCTCAGTCCAGAGTATCTGGTGAGGGCACTATTATGGACTGAATTGTATAACCCCAAAACGTATGTTGAAATCCTAACCACCCTACCTGTAAATGTGACCTGATTTGGATATAGGGGATTTTAAAATTATATTAATGAGGCCATACCAGTGTAGGGTGGGTCCTAAACCTAGTCCCTTCTGAGTTATAAAAACAGCAGAATAGACACAGCCACACTCAGTGGGAGAGGAAGACAGACAACGGAGCAGACGCATCTACAAGACCAGGAACACAAAGGGTGGCTAGAAGCTGCTAGAAGCTGGAGTAGACATGAGCCATACCCTGAATTCAGGCAGGTAGCCTCCTGAACTGTGAGAATAAATTTCTATTCTCTAAAGCCACCCAACTGTGTTATTTTTTTTTTTCCCTACGGCAGCACTAGGTAACTAACACACATACCTGTGCTTATAAATCCAGCCCAGTGTAAAATAGTGCTCTCCCCTCCGTGGTCTAGCCCACCTGAATCCCGCTGTTTCCCTGTCAGTGTCCTCTGCTTTCACTGAGAGCTGTGACAGAGTTGTCTTGATGCCGCTGCATAGACATTCACTTTATTTTTTACTTTGTATTTATGATTAACTAATATTAATTCTAATATTTTCTATGGTTTTTAAATTTTTCTGTGGAGACATTCCTATAATCTATGAATAATAAGAGTTATACGTTTTCTTTTTGTACTCCAGTGTTAAATATTTAATAGAAATAATGAGAGAAAGCATCCTTATTTTATTGCTAATGAATATTAAAGAGAATGTCCCATATTTCACCAGGAACTATCATGCTAGTTGTAGTTTTCCACATTCGGGAACTCCTTTTCTGTTCCATGTTTGCTCAGAGTTCTTATGTCTCAGTGTGGTTGGATTTTATACCGTCTCTTGAGGTGAACCTATGTCTTTTCTTCCTTAACCTACACATGTGGTGAATTAAATTATTAAACCTTTAATGTTCACTCAAGCTTGCATCCTTTAAATAAACCCCTTTGATCATGGCGTATTACGTGCTTTATACCTTGCCGGATTTCTTTGCCAGCATTTTCTGTAGGTTTTTGCATCTCAATTGCTTAGTGTGCTTGTCCTGTAACTCCTCTTACACCTTCCTTTTCTAATTTGGTATCAATATTAAAGTAGCCTTAGGGAACAAGTTGGGAAGCATCTCATAGTTTTCTCTTCTTTATTGACTGTGTACAAGATTGAAATGATCTGTTTTTTGCGTGTTTGCTGGAACCTGCCTGAAAGTGATCTACCAAACCCAAAACCAGTTGGCCATTGAGTTGATTCCATCTTTGTAGGGAGATCTTGAACTACTGACCCATCTTGTGTAGTGATTAAAGGCCTCTTCTGATGCTACTTTACTTAGAGAAATTTCCACTGCATGTTTTAGGCTTTTAGGATTTCATCTTTAAATATCATGTGGTTATCACTGTTTTCCACCTCATCCAGGTCAATTAATCCCAGATTTTCCATTTTCCTGAAGTGAGAGTGTGTATCTACTCCTGGTACCAATTCCCTTATCTAAGACTTATTTGCAAAGAAAGATACAACCCAGCCTCCTTGAGTCCATAATGTGAGGTTACAGTCTCATATTACGTGATTTTTTTTGTAGTTGTTTTTTTGTTTCATTATTTTTTTTCTTTTACATATTATGTAATTGTTCTTTTTCTTAAAATTTTTTTATTTACTTTTTTTTTTTCATTTCACACCTATCTAGCAGTTTTAGGAAACCTTGTGGAGTAGTGGTTAAACGCTACAGCTGGTAACTAAAAGGTTGGCAGTTCAAGTCTACCGGCTGCTCCTTGGAAACCCTATAGGGCAGTTCTACTCTGTCCTTTATGGTCCCTATGAGTCGGAATGGATTAGACAACAACGAGTTATTAGTTCTAGTGGTTTTAAGGTTGTGCATTTCAGGTTCAGGTCTTCAATCTAGCTGAGAACCGACTTCGGGTTCAGTGCGGTGAGGTGCCCAGTTGCATCTGTGCGTCAAGAGAAGGCGCCTCAAGAACTAGGGGAGGGGGCGGCAGGGATGCTCAGAGAGGGGCACCCGGGGGAGGCGTGAGGTCCCAGGCAGCCCTACCACAAGCTGGTGGGGAGCAGGAAAGAGCTGGCTTCAGGAGCCTTTTGTGACAGTCCCAGCCCACCCAGCCCCACCTGGACCTCAGACCCACCAGGCTGGCAGGTCCCAACAGAACTAGGGGAAGCATAAGGCCATAGAGGGCAAGACCCAGGGTACACACATGAGCCTGATCACAGCGCATATGATGGGATAGGAGGGCAGAGGAGGCATATGGGGACTTGGGTGCAGACAATGGACACAGAAGGATAGGAACTTGTGGTTAGCGTCAGGATCCGAATGTGGAGGCCTTCGAGATGCACTTCCAGGAGGAGAAGGCAAAGCCACAGAGGCCACACTGCCTGGCACCCACCCCATCCCCCTCCCAGGGCCCCAGACTGGACTCACCACCTGCGCTGCCCTAGGAGAGCTCCCCAAGTGTGGTACTCTTAGTTTGAGGAGCCAGAGAGCCAGCCCTGGTCTAGGCTAGGGAATTTATTTCCTCTGCTCTCATCATGGGTGTGAGCGGTCTCTTGTTTGCACAGACTAAAGACGAATTATCAAAATGAGCTCAAGACTCCAGATTTGACTTAGATATCATAAATTAAAACAGAGAAATACAACTTTGGCAGTAAGTGCCTGCCAGGAGCCCAAGTTGCATTATAAAACAAAAACCTGAACAAGATCCCAGAGGGAGTGAGTGATAGGAGCCTCCTTTTGCCACCCTCCTGTGGTCCCAGGCTTTCTCTTTTCCCACTTCACAAGACTGTATCAACTGCTCTGAGATTTTTAGAATAAAGATGCCCAAGAATATCACTGCTCCCACCCTGTGAGGATTTCCCCAGTGCTCGGTTAGACTAAGACTGAGAATCCTCCAGAGGCTTCTGGGTCCTATGTACTAGACGGTCAACACACCGAGGTTCAGAGCCACTTCATTTTTCCTGCAATTGGGCATGACCCCAGGACATGTCTCTGAGAGTGCTGACACTTCCAGAAGCCAATGACCCTCTCACTGAGTTTCTCTCTGTCTTGGTCTCAAGATCAGTCAGGACAGCTTGTCACCTCAGGAGTGTTTCTGTTGAAGGACACCTAAGCAACACTATGGGTTTGTCCCTCACACCCTGCAAACCTGCCTCCTCTGAGTGGGCCAGGAGCTACTGAAACATTGAAATCATTAAAACTAGCAGAAGCCACAGCCCATGGTACTGGGAGAAAACTGGGAGGGAGAGAGAGGTGGAGAGGTATAAAGACCCAGTTGTGAAGGCAACCAGCGGCCAAGATGTCCGAAGCCGCAAAGCTGACAGAAGCTGAATGGCCTCAAACCTGCTGCTCCTGAGCCCATTTCTTCTTTCAATGGAAAAAGCCTTTCGCTGCTCTTATGCGACTGGGCCTTTGACTTATAACATGAAGCAGCCTCCAGAGCCTGTTGGGGCAAGTGATGGTCAAGGAGGCTCTGCCCAATCCCACCCTGCCGTTCCCACTTGTCAGAGGACCAGGAATTTCAGTCTTCCAGCTCCTGGGCTGATCTAGTGACTTGTAACAGGATTTCACTGGACCTCGAAACTTTGAAAGATGGGAAATATTGCCTGGGTCCTGGTCTCATCACAGAACTTACATACAGGATAAGAAGAGGAGTTTGGGCCTTGACACCTGACATCTCAGCAAAGATTTCTGTTTGTTTAGGAGGGAAGAGGTAAAAGAAGGCAGTGTCTACTATGTTCTTTTCCATGTGTTTAGGAAATCCTCACGAAGACGCTCTCAGGTAAGGAGTTATGGGAAATGCCTTGGTTTACTCTTAAACTTTGCCCTTGAGGCATTTTCTTCATGGAGGGCATGTAAAATGTTGTCCATTCAAGGAAGCACTCTAATTCTTATGGAGACTTTGTACACAATGACTATGTATGAAAACTAAACTTGGTCCTTCAGCAAAGAGGTTACTTCTCGGGCAAGGCCCATGGGGAAGTTTGTACCCAATTCTGTGGTGCTGCCATTATTCCAAGGAGCCCTGGTGGTACAAAGTTTAAGTGCTTGGCTGCTAACCAAAAGGTCAGTGGTTTGAACCCACCCAAAGGCTCAAAGGTGTAAAGATGTGGCAACCTGCTTCCATTAGGTTTACAACTCAGGAAACCCTGTTGGGACAGTATTGCCTTCACTCTGGGCCGCAATGACTCAGAAATCCGCTCGATCGCACCTAGCAACAAGAACAACAAGCCATTGCTCCCAATGTGCCTGAACCGCCTCTCTGGGGAAGGCCGGCCTTCAGAGCCAGCTCATGGCCACATCGGAATTGAGACTCATTTTTTGTTACCACACCTGATTTTGGGTCCCGAAATTTAGTTCCCATTTTATTCACCAGACTTGCCTACAGACATCTCTCAGATATTGTCAAAATTAATTCTATTCTCTAACAATGATTTTCCATCAAGAGTATATTCCCAAGCGTTTCCAAGAGGCTGGAAAAACTTTCCAAAGAATCATGTCCAGCGCCATGTTGTGCAGTGACTACAGTATTAACACAGTATATTTACCCACATAGTTCCCATGTTTTCTGCTTTCCTGAAATATGGGTGAAATTCCAAGTCTACCTCCTGAAGCACTTCCATTAGCGTCTCATTTGGAAGAAGTCTGGTGGCGATGAATTCTCTCAGTTTTCCTTCCCTAAGAATGGCACTGTTTTTTCTTTACTCCTGAAGGTAATGATTGGATATAGAAATCTGGGGTAATGTTTCTGATCTTCAGTGTTGAAAAAATGTTTTTTCACAACCTTTCGGCCTCTGTGGTTTTCTGATAATGAAGAAAGAGTCACTGAAATTATTTTTCCCATGTGAAATGTATTGTTTTCTCTCTAGCTTCTTCCTGGGTATTTTCTTGATCTTTGTTATTCTGCAGTTGATTATGATGTACTGTATTTTTGTGCAAATAATGCACACATTATAGATATTTTTTGCCAACTGAGCCTTCCCTCTTCCCGGGTACTCTTATGAGAATGGTGCCTAATTTTATTTATTTTTTTTATATGTTGGTGTAAAAAACTAGCATAGCATGCTTGCAAATATGCTGGTTTGCGGGGAGGGGAGCTTGTGATTTGGAAAAAACACATAACACAATATTTGCATAAAAATATGATATTTTCATATAGAATTCTTTAGGATTAACCTGTTGGGGTTTGCTGACCTTCTGAATCTGTAAGTTCACGTCTTTCATCAAATTTGGAAATTGTTCACCCAGTATTTCATCAAATATGTTTTCCTACTGCACACATTTTCTCCACTTCTTCTGGAGTTCTAATAAATAAACAGGCTTTTTCTCTAATTCTTGAGGCTCTGTTCATTTTTTTCCATATTTTTTCTCTCTTTTCAGGGTAAATATTTAAACTCATCTATTTTTTTCTGTCATCACCATTCTGCTGTTGAAACTATCAAATGAATTTTATTTCTACCATATAAAATTTTCCTTTGCAAATAGTACCTATTATCTTTCCACTTATTTAAAAAGTGTCCCTGTTATTTCTTGGAGAATGATTAGAATAGCATTTTAAAATCTGTATCTTATGATTTCGAGACTACAAGTCCGGCTTACTTTTATGAGAATTTTTTTCTTTTCTTTTTTTTTTTTTTAGCAGTCTATTGACCCAGTTATGTTCAGGCTCCAAGTTCTGTCCCATCTTCTGTATTCTATGGTTCTAATGTAAGTTCAATTTTTGAAGGCTTTGCAGCTGTATTCAGATCTAATCTATGTGAGCCCCACTCAGTCTGGAACCTTGATGGCGTTCTAACCCATAGGGCGCCTCTTAAAGGATTTGATAATGCTTCTTAGAGTCAGGGCAATGCAGATGCATCTGGCGGGTGAACCAGGAGTTCCTGGCAAGTCTGCAGAATCTCTTTCTTGCACAGTCTCCTCTCTTTATTTCTCTGCTGCTGTCTGAGTTCTGAAGGAGTGCTTTCCTGGTCCACTGGCAGGAATGCTGGGGCTTTAATCTCTTCATTCTGTCGTGCATATAAGTGACTGGTTCTACCTATGGGGCCAAAGCACTGGATGGACAACCAGCCAAAAGGCTGGCAGTTTGAACCTGTCAAGAAGCACCTCAGAAGACAAGCCTGGCTATCTGGTTTTGAAAAGTCTCAGCCTTTGAGGTAGAATTGACTAGGTTCCAGTTAACAGCAGAGAGAGAGAAAAAATATATTGGAGATTCCTCTACACTCATTGGCCCTTCCATACTCTGGTCAGAGAGAAGGATTCTCCTCTGCCAGAGTTTCAGGTGTCTGCCCACCTGCCCGTCTCTCTCCTTTACGGACCCTCTATCCCATTTATATGAGAGAGGGCTTCTTTTGGAGCTGTTTCTGTCCACAACGGATGTGCAGCTCTGGGATTTGGGCTCATTTAATTTCAACCTCTGGAATGTTCATACTCTGTGTTCTGGTTTCCCGCCCCCCCCAATCCACCTTCAACAGTTTCCCTTGCAGAATCCTCAGATAGTGTCCCATGCATTTGTCCAGATGCTTAGCTGTCAGATACCAGCACAGCCACCGGCGGAAGGGCTGGTTGTGGTTGAGGGGGAAGGGACTGTACACTGAAGGAGCTGCAAGACCTGGCTGCCTTGTGTGAGCAAGACGGGGCTGTGCTGAGGGACGAGTGCTGAAGGTGCTGAGTCAAGGGGAGTTTAATATAAAGTTGGGTCAAGGAAAGTTTGTTGACAAGGATTTATTGCCGTAGCAAGGTTCTGGAAATGGGTTTAATATGCTGTGGGATTGCTTTTGGAAGGTTGAAAAAGGCAACGGCCCAAATTCCATGAAATCGAAATGCCAGACCTACTGTGTCAGGTGGTGGAAGAGGGAATAAAAGCCTCCAATATGTGGGCATGTCTGAGTTAGTCTTCTATAAGACCATTTCTTGGAGGTCCTGAAGGACACCCATTTCATCAAAAGAATAAGGAATGTGGAGATGAGGGGAGCACCAGCAACATGAAGCTTACCAATTTGTATCCTTTGCAGGGGGTCCCTGGGTGGCACAAACAGTTAAGTGTTGTATACTAGCTGAAAGTTTGGTGGTTTGAACCTACCCAAAGGCACCTCAGAAGACAGTCCTGACGATCTGCTTTTAAAGGATCACAGCCTTGAAAACCCTATTGAACACTTCTACTATGCCCACATGGGGTTGTCATGAGTCAAAAATGACCTGATGACAGCTAACAAGAACAATTCTGTATAGGCTCAGGTTTTAGTGGAGGCTGGGCTGCCTAGTAGCAATGTAAATCATGGTATCCCAGCTGAACAGAGGCCAGGTGGAAGTACTTAACTGTCAGAAACAAGTTGTGTGTAGATTACCATAAAGGTCAGTAGGTCAGAGTATTAGTTATCTATTGGTGCATAACAAATTATCCCCAAACTTATCAGGTGTGAGATAAATGGAAAAATATTAAACCCATTCCGTTAAATTTGGAACTAGACAAAAATTTTGCTATCACTCAACATAGTTTTTAGGTGAAGGAATAAACTAGAAAATTTAAATAACTAGTACAAGTATTAAAAGAGATATTTAAAATAATGATGATATAATTACATACCTGCATAAAAGACAAATGCATCAAAATCAATGGTTTCTCTCCAGTATAGAATAAGGGTCTAAAATTGGCAAGGGTGGGAAGGGCAGACCGTTTTCTTTCCCCTAGTACTTGACTGTACCACACTGTGTCCAAAAGTGTAAAATATTTAGCAAAACATTGTTTTAACCAGAGCAGCAAAGGACCTCTATGAGGGAAAACAGTGTATTAAAGTACATAAAATGAAACCTGAATATATGCAAAAATATGCCATATTTTCAAATGGAACGTCTTGTCAATTAAATGGAGGTCCTTAAAGCTAATATATAAGTGGAATGCATTTTTAGCCGGAATACTAAGATAGTTGTTTTTGAACTGTATACAGTAATCATATGCTACAAATAGTACAGTAGATAACAAAGAATATTCCTGTTGTTACGAGACTTGGAGATGATTTTTGACTCAAAGCGATCCCATCTGACTGCCCCATAGGGTTTTCTAGGTCGTAATCATTATGGGAGCAGAGCACCAGGTCTTTCTCCCTTGGAGCCACCTGGTGGGTCCGACCTGCCAAACTTTCTTTGGATTAGCAGTTGAGCACTTAATCGCTGCAAAACCAGGGCGGTTTTACCAAAGTAAAACGTGAAAAAGCAGGGTAGTGACAGGTGTCTACCTCTTCGGGTAACAGAAGAAATTGATATTACATAGCATAGAAACTGAGAAGTCGACCAATGAAACAGAAAATCTGTTAAGAAGTCACAATAACTTACGAAGGTCGTATTTCAAGAAAATTATATTTATTTAATAAATGGTGCTGACTCAAGTGATCGTTCTGGAGGACAAAGCTTGCAAAAATGTGATACACAAATGATAGATTTGGAAAATCATGTGAAATGGAGATGACAAGGCTTAATAACAATTTCCATTTTACACAGAAGGATAAAAGTTAAGCACTTGAACAATGAGCAGTGAATTCAAACAGATCATTCAGAGTAAATCCACATGCCCAATAAACATAGTCCAAGTTAAGAAAATATCAAACTGCCAGTGAAACTGGCACATTTAAAAATCAGCACCACCTATAGCTTGCTGGGCTGTGGGGAGAAGGATACCCCGAGACATGGCTGGAAATGTGCATTATGGCAGCCTCTAGGGGAACGACATGGCCATGGCTCTGTACTTTTAACATTCTTTGAATTGGAAATCTCACTCTGTGGAGTCTATTCCACAGAAACAAATCCTATAGTATAGAAAGGATAGTTATTATTAATATGACCAAACTTTGACTGTCCATTGATGGTGGAATGATAGATAACTTATGGTAAAGCTACATCATCAGTAAAACAGGGAGTCATTAGAATGAAAAAGAGTTGTAGTAATTGAGTGGGAGAAATCTCTATGAAGTATTATGGAAGTATTACTGAAACAATCAAGGTACAGAGAAGTGTATATAAAATGAGCACATCTGGGTTAAACAATACCAATTCTTTGAATATGCTTGAATACCTGTTGATGTTTATGTGTGTGTATAAATGAGAAGATGAGGATACATGTAAGTCTGTATGTGCTTGTTTAAGCAAGGATAAGAGAGACTACTTACCACATTGTTAACCTGAATTACCTTGGATTCACTTGTGGGAAAGAACAGGGGGAGGAGAGTTAGAACATGCAGGAAGAGTGGACTTAAAAAGCATGGATGATAATGTTTCCATTTTAGTGGTGTTGTGTATGGACGAATAAATCTGTCTTGAGCAGAGAAAGCCAGGATATTCCTTAGAAGTAAGGATGGCTTTGGACATGTTATCAAGAGGGACCAGTCCCTTGAAAAAGACATCATGCTTAGTAAAGCAGAGGTCTAGGGAAAAAGAGGAAGACCCTTAATGAGATTGATACAGTGGCTGCAACAGTGTGCTCAAATATAGCAACTATTATTAGGATTGCAATGATGGGGCCGAGTTTTGTTCTGTGGTACCTAGGGTCACCGTGGGTCAGAACTGAATTGATAGCTTTTAACAACAACATGTATAAGTCCAGATAAAGTGTACTGAGTTGATATCATCTATTTAAATTATTCATGTAAGTTAAAGACCCAAAAATATAGTGTTAGTGCCATATCTAATGACTTACAGAGAATCAAGGTAGAATGTCAAGTGAAAGAAGGGGCAAGAGCAATGTGGGTAGAGTGAGACCAAGTTTCCATAAAAGCAAACACCCCAGCAGATGTCCTTGTGTACCTGTGACTGTGTATATGTGTCCCTGCAGAGAAACGTAGGGAAGGATGCACATGTGTCTATTAACATTGGATACCTTGTGGGAGCGGGAGCAAATTACATATGAGGGTGGGACCCTGATGGAACTTTTTTGTCATACAAATCTGTAATCTTAAAAATGTAATAAAAAACAATTTCAGAACTTGGAAATTGATAAACATCATAGATACATGTATATTTTAACATGTTTTGTTAGATATTTTAAATAGGTGAAAATTCTCTACAATGACAGACAAAAGATTTTAATCACTGGAAGGAGAGCACACAACAGACAGTAGTAATGAGATCCAGTGCATTTCTTCTTGTTCTTGGAACCAGTGAGCTCTTCTGGTCTCTATAACTGGAAATGACCAAAAATAATTTGGGGAAGTCAGTAGAGTTACCCCTCAAACACGTTTGCAAGCACATGTCTACAGCTAAATGTAGAAGGCTGGACACCATGTGTGATTCACTAGGTAACTCATGATGCTCCAGAAAATTTTCTTTCCTGGATGTGCTGGTACCACCTCCTCCCTGCCTTGACCCACTGTATAACCCGCCTTTGTGCATTCGAGGCCGTTTTCAGGTCTGAGCCTAGAGCATAAAAGAGGACATCAACTGGGAAGGTAGCTTTTAAGAATTAAGACATTGATCAAAAGACTTCAGAAAGCAGCACCTCCCCAGCCAGCCTCTCCCCAGCCTGGGAATGCCAACCCCTCCCACCCTGATACCTCTGAGAATCTCTGATTTTTTGTTTTGGATCCTTAGGAGACTGCAGAATTTACCTGGCCTGAACACCATGGCTCTTCTCTGCCTGTGACCCTCTCCCTCACAGGAGCTGTCTCTGTCACTCTGAGGCATACACACAGGACAGACTGTGGATGGAGGTGCCCATCCTAGAGGCCCTGCCCTCCTTTCCTCTGCCCTCTGCGGTCTCATCGCCCAGAGAGATGGATACATCCCTGTCATGTCCAGGGCTTCCCCACACCTGGGATTTGATGTTGTGACTGAGACTTGGTCTTTTTTGTCCACTGTTGAGTCTCGGCCTGAATTTGCCTCTTCCATCCATACCTCTGGTCAAATGTGTTCTCGCTGTTCTCCCCAGGTTAAGAAGCCTCTCCTCTCTTTTGCTTCTTTCATCTCAGACGGCCTTTTTCTTCCAGTTCTTTGACCTCGGGACAGGTCAGATTTGACCACAGGGGGGAAAAAAAATAACAAGATTTATTGACGTGTCAAGAACTGGAATGTAGAGCTTTATTTAAAGGAGAAGAAAAAGTTCCAAAGCTCTACCCCTTACGCGAGGACATGCTCTACAAGAAATACCCTGCAAACACTGGATCAACTCTTATCCAGAAATGGTTAACTCTCAGGGGGATTTTTCTACACCACCTCCCACTTACATTCCCCTAATGAGGCAACAACAATGCATCCTAATCAGAACCCCAAATTCACCCTAGGAGACCAGAAGACATGGCTGGGGTGAATTCATTTTCCTTCACCGGGCCCTTCTCTCCTCCTGCCAAGCCCTACCTATTTCTCTGCCTGTATGCTGCTGGGAAGGGACCCAGAGTCCTTGGTTTAGGGCTTTATGCCCACTGCTCACCTGCAGGCAGGTTTCCTGACACCCTGCCATCTCTCTGATTCCTTCTCCTCCAAAGAACTCACTGATACCCTCTTCACCATCACACCTCACCAGGGTCACCCTTACCCTCCCAAGTCCCACTGAAATCCCATTTCCCTTTCCCTACTTACGCTGTGCTCATCCTTAGGGTCCCAAGACCTCACCTTCAAGATGAGGCCTGTCCTGTCCTCTCCTGGGCCAGGGGAGGCTCTGAGGGGACCTGGCATCTGTGGTCAGCTATCTGGGGCTTCTTCAATCCAGATCCCCCTTAGGGCTGGAGCTCTTTGTGCCCTTGAGGAGGAAGGGTGGTGGTCACAGGGGAAGGAGAGTATGATCTTCCAGGGGAGCTGGATTAAACGAACCTGAATGGAGGTCTCTCCTGAAGGGCCCACGTTTCCAGCCCAAAGGCCCTGCTCCTCCTAGTCCCAGGGTGCTAGCAGGTCTTTAGGCGCATCCTCCTCTGGCCTTGGTGCTGCGCCTTCTGCAGCCTGGCCTGCCTCTGCAGCCTGTCCAGCTGGTGCCTAAGCCTCTTCAGTTCTTCTCTCTGCTTCTCCAGCTGCTCCTCCAGGCGCCTGCAGACCGCTCCCTTCCCTCTCAACTCCCTCTTCTTGGAGGCCATCAGGTAACGCCTGGCCAGCTGGTGGCAGCGTTGGGGCCTGCGCTGGACTGAGCCTGGCAGCTGCCTCTCCAGCAGCTCTTTAAAGAAGACCCGGCAGCTGAAGCCCTGGCTCACACCATGCACCGAGTGGGCCACGAGGGCCTCCCAGGACTCGAACACGCAGCAGCAGGCCACGCAGCGGAAGCTGTGCTCACGGGTCACCAGCCACTCCGGGGTGGCTGCGCGGGGGCTCTCCCCATCCTCCTCCCCTTGGTCAGTGGGCTCCTGGGTATAGGCCTGGGGCCCCTCCTGCCAGGGCTCCAGGTTGCTGACCAGGGAGTCAGTGTTGGCCAGACTGGGGGCAAAGCCGATGGTGCTCTCCTCAGAGAGCTCGGCCTCAAAGACCTGGGGCATCTTGCCCACGGGAACAAAGGAGGTTTTGGTCAGCCAGGCGACCGCCACCCCCTTGACCGTGCGCACCTTGGTGAAATATGCGCACCTGACCCATCGCTTCTCTGAAGTTGCCCCATAGCTGGAGGAATGAGAGGTCTGCTCGGTGGAAGATGAAGGAAAAGAGCTCTCGGATGGTTTTGGAATCTTCCTGGGCCTGGAACTTGGGCTTTTTGCTTGGGATGTTGTTGACTCTTGGGCATTTTCCTCTTGGATAGAGACCTCTGAGAATAGAGAGTAGATTTAGTTGAGCTTTCAGGGTCCTTATCCTCACCTGTGAGCCCAAAGCTTTGGTCATAGGGACCCCTGGAGGCCTTTCCATCACCACATCCTCCACCTCTGCAGACCCCATGGTTTCTTCTTCCCCAGAGACCCACCACCCTTTGGGGGCACTGCTGTGGAAGACAAAGTCTCCATTGTAAAGTGGCACTGTTTATGGTAGTTCACTTTTTAAGAAGTTATTTTTCTTTAATTCCACATTTATTGAATTCCAATGAATTTGTTCCTTTGGAACTTAGAAATGACCTCATTCCCCTGAAACTTCATAATAAATGTGTGATGTCATTGAAAGAAGTTTTCTATGAGGGTGATTTTCTTAGTCAATTTGGGGTGTAAGCACTCAAACGAGAGCAATGCTCACCTCTTTTCAACCTCTTTTACTGAAAGGCTGTTTTACGGAGAAGTTATACTTAAAGAGAAGAATGCGTATATTTAGTTAAGACTCTTACATGTATACCTCTTTCTTGTACCCTTCTTAACCAAGCTACAGTAGAGGATTAAAATTGCTTTTCTCGGAATAGAAGCCCTTGTCCTTATTAGAGGAACTCCTTCAGCGTGAGGCAGAATGAGATGTCCGTATCTGAGAACCTGATGCCAGAAACCTCAGACAGACAGCACACAACCGCCTTAACTGGGTGTGTCTGGGTGGGTTGCCTACGTCAACCTAAAGGTCTGTGTATGTTCGTGAATATGTGGGAAAGACCGTAGACTTCAGGATCCAGAAAGAGATAGAGCTAGGTCGTGTGTGTTGGATGGAGGGAAAGCTTCAGGGACAAGATCCAGAGACGGAACCTGCCAGCAGTGTGTTAGAGGGATACAGAGACTAAGGAGGGAGCAGAAAGCAGGGCTCAGCCACTGAAAGGCAGAACAGGGCAGCAACAGAAAAGACAAAGGGGGTACACTAGTTGGAGAAAGGATTCAGAACTGAGCATGATAGCAGAAACTGAGGTTAGCTATAGTTGGAATTTGAAAATTCTTGCTAGGCTTTGAAAACATCATGCTGATTGAAGAAAGTCAGAAAAGAACAACTACTGTATGATCTTACTTATATGAAATAAGCAAATATATAGAAACCAAAGATTATTGGGCGTTGCCAGCTGTGACAGGGAGGTGGGAAGGGCCTGAAATCTTTCACTGTCTCATCTCATGCTCTCATTCTTAATCTCTTTATACTCTCTATACTGTTTCTTTTTAAATTTATAACATTTCTATTATTTAATCATCATATAACTTGAATTTTAAATACAAGAAAAAAACATTCAAAAAAAGAGAAATGAGTAAGAGAAGGTGCCACTGTGCAATACTTTGTGTCAGCCAGGCATCAGGGAACCAGAGTGACAGAATGCACTTCTTCTTTGCGGAAAGCTTGAGCAGAGTCACTGCAGCTACAATGACCATGTCATATAGATGCTCCAGTAAAAGGTCTGGTTAACTAGAACTTTGGAAATTGCGTGAATGGGTAGAAAGGAATGCATAGTAGAGAAACTGAAGATATATATATATATGTGTATATATGTGAATTAAAATAACTTTGTGTAGCTAGTAATTGGCAATGATAATTCATCGTGGATTTCTGAGCAGAAGATCCAGGTAATGATACCTGACTTCGAGAAAGCTTGCTTTGGCATTATTGTGCACAGAACACCCAAGGAAGAAATAGAGCTCCTCAACGGGAGCAGATGCACTGCTTCAGCAAATCTTAGGATATAAATTTAGAAGAAAAGCATCATCTCCCGAAGGTCATAAAAGTTGTTTATGAGTCTATACTAGATTTTCTTTTCTTTTTTTTATTGTGCTTTAAGTGAAAAGTTACAATCCAAGTCAGTTTCTCATACAAAAACTTATGTACACATTATTATGTGACCTTAGCTGCTCTCACTACAATGTGACAGCACACTCCTTCTCTCCACCTGTGTTCCCTGTGTCCATTCAACCAGCTCCTGTTCTCCTCTCCCTCCTCACCTTGACTCCAGATAGGAGCTGCCCATATAGTTTCATGTGTCTACTTAAGCTAAGAATCACACTCCTCACCAGTATCATTTTATGTCCTATAGTCTAATCTTTGTCTGAAGAGTTGGTTTCAAGAATGGTTTTAGTTTTGACAGACAGTCTGGGGGTCATGACCTCTGGGGTACCTCCATCTCAGTCAGACCATTATGTCTGGTCTTTTTACTGGAATTTGAGGTCTGCATCCCACTTTTCTCCTGCTTCATCGGGGATTCTCTGCTATGTTCCCTTTCAGTGCAGTTATTGGTGGTAGCCAGGCACCATCTGGTTCTTCTGGTCTCAGGCTGATGGAGTCTCTGCTTTATGTAGCCCTTTCTGTCTCTTGGGCTAATATTTTCCTTGCGTCTTTGGTGTTTTTCATTCTCCTTTGCTCCAGATGGGTTGAGAGCAATTGATGCACCTTAGATGGCAGTTTGCTAGCTTTTAAGACCCCAGACGCCACTCAACAAAGTGAGATGCACAACGTTTTCTTAATATGCTTTGTTATGCCAATTGACCTAAACGTCCCCTGAAACCATGGTCCCCAGACCCCCGCCCCTGCTACTCTATCCCTCAAAATGTTTGGTCTTATCCTGGAAACTTCTTAGCCTTTGGATAAGTCCTGTTGTGCTGACTTCCCCTGCATTGTGTGTTGTCCTTCCCTTCACCTAAAATAATTCCATCTACTATCTAATTAGTGAAAACCCTTCTCCATCCCTCCCCACACTGGCAACCATCAAAGAATGTTTTCTACTGTATTTAAATCTTTTCTTGAGTTCTTATAAAAATGGTCTCGTACAATATTCGTCCTCCTGTGACTAATTTCCCTCAGCATAAATCCTTCCAGATTCCTCCATGTTATGAGATGTTTCATGGATTCATCATTGTTCTTTATCACTGTTTAATATTCCATTATGTGAATATACCATAATCTGTTTATCCACTCATCTGTAGATGGGCATCTTGGTTGTTTCCATCTTTTTGCTTGTAAACAGTGCTGCAATGAATATGGCTGTGCACTAATCACTTAAAAGAGCATTTCAAGATCTATCCAGAAGTACAACCCTGCCAGTGATAGCATAATATTCATACGCCTACAAGGAATACCAGTTAATACAACCTATTCAAATTTACACACCAACCACTAAGGACAAAGATGAAGAAATTGAAGATTTTTACCAACTTCTACAGTCTGAAATTTATGGAATGTGCAATCAGGATGCATTGATAACTACTGGTGATTGGAATGAGAAATTGGAAACAAAGAAGGATCGGTAGTTGAAAATATGGCCTTGGTGACAGAAATGTTACCAGAGATCACATGATAGAATTTTGCAAGACAAACGACTTTTTCATTGCAAATAACTTTTTTCCACAACATGAACAGCAAGTATAAGCGTGGGCCTCACCGGATGGAATACACAGGAATCAAATTGACTACATCTGTGGAAAGAGATGATGGAAAAGCTCAATACCATCAGTAAGAACATGGCTGGGGCCAACTACAGAACAGTCAACTGCTCATATGCAAGTTCCAGTTGAAGTTGAAGAAAATTAGAACAAGTCTATGAGAGCCAAACTATGACCATGAGTATATCCCACCTGAATTTAGAGACTGTCTCAAGAATACATTTGACACGTTGAACACTAATGACTGAGGGCCAGATGAGCAGTGGAGTGACATCAAGGACATCAGACATACAAAGAAAACAAGAGGTCATTAAAAGGGCAAGAAAGAAAGAAAAGATCAAAATGGATGTCATAAGAGACTCTGAAATGTGCTCTTGAACATCTAGTAGCTAAAAAGAACAGAAGAAAAGATGAAGTAAAAGAGTTAAACAGAAGATTTCAAAGAGTAGCTACGGAAGACTAAGCAAAGTATTATAATGACATATACAAAGATCTGGAGTTAGAAATCAAAAGGGAAGAACACCCTCAGCATTTCTCAAGCTGAAAGAGCTGAAGGAAAAATTCAAGCCTCAAGTTGCAATAGTGAAGGATTCTACAGAGAAAATATTGAACGACTCGGAATGTACCAAAAGAAGATGGAAGGAATACACTGAGTCACTACACCAAAAAGAATTGGTAGATGTTCAACCATTTCAGGAGGCAGTATATGATCAGGAAGCAATGGTACCGAAGGAAGAGGTCCAAGCAGTACTGAAGGCATTGGAGAAAAACAAGGCTACAGGAATTGATGGAATATTAATTGAGATGTTTCAACAAACATATGCAATACTGGGAGTGCTCATTTGTCTATGCCAAGAAATTTGGAATACAGCTACCTGGCCAACTGACTGGAAGAGATCCATATTTATGCCTATTCCAAAGAAAGGTGTTTCAACCAAATGCAGAAATTATCGTCAATATCACATGCAAGTGAATTTTTGCTGAAGATCATTCAACAGTGGCTGCAGCAGTGCATTGACAGAAACTGTCAGAAATTTAAGCCAGATTCAAAAGAGGACGTGGGAACAGGTAAGTCATTGTTGATGTCAGATGGATCCTGGCTGAAAGCAGAGAATATCAGAAAGATGTTTACCTGTGTTCTATTGACTATGCAAAGGAATTTGACTCTGTGAATCATAACAAATTATGGATAACATCACAAAAAATGGGAATTCCAGAACACTTAATTGTGCTCATGGGGAACCTCTGCATAGATCAAGAGGCAGTCATTCAAACAGAACAATGGGCTACTACTGCATGGTTTAAAGTCAGGAAAGGTGTGCATCAGGGTTGAATCCTTTCACTATAATTATTCAATCTGTATGCAGTGCACATAGTCCAACAAACTGAACTGTGTAAAGAACAGAGCATCATGATTGGAAGAAGACTCATTAACATCCTGTGATATGCGGATTGCACAACCTTGCTTGCTGAACCTGAACAGGACTTGAAGCACTTACTGATAAAGACCAAAGACTATAAAGACTTAGGTATGAATTACACCTCAACATAAAGAAAACAAAAATCCTCATCAGTGGAGCAATAAGCAACATCATGATAAATGGAGAAAAGATTGAAATTGTCAAGGATTTTATTTTACTTGGATCCACAATCAACACCCATGGAAACATCAGTCAAGAAATCAAATGATGCATTGCATTGGGAAAATCTGCTGCAAAAGAAATTTTTAAAGTGTTAAAAAGCAAAGATGTCACCTTGAAGACTAAAGTGTCCCTGATCGAAGCCACGGTGTTTTCAATTGCCTCATATGCACGTGAAAGCTGGACAATGAATAAGGAAGACCCAAAAAAAAAAAAAAAATTTTTTTTTTTTTTAAGAAGACACAGGACCTGGCAGTATTTCATTCTGTTGTACATAGTGCCACTATGATTTGGAACTGACTTGAGGGAACTAACAACAATGCAAGGCAATACACGTCATGATGATATGTAATTTATTTCAAACTTGGAAGCCATTGGAGGATATTCCTTTACATAATATGTACACCCTGACTTACTAAGGAGACAACATGGGTGTTTCTTTGTAAGCAAAATCTCCTAAGAACAGATACTTTTGAATTGGGAGCAATACTTTAATTGGAGTTCGTTAGGAGGCTCTGAGAAGCCATTTTTCTGTGATAGTGTATATGTCTTCTTCTATCATTCATTAGATTTGGGTTGTTTTAGAATAACTCGCTGTTGAATGAGAATATGTTAGAGCCAGGACATATGACGAAATATAAACACAAGAATTTGTTTAAATGAATAAATTTTTAACACTAAAACAATTTCATCTGGGAATAAAAATTCTTTTATATATATTGTTGATCCTCTACTATACAGAGAATTTCTATTTTAATAACTTTCGTTTCTTTCTTCCAACCTTCCTTCCTTCCTCCGTCTCTCTTTCTCTTCCTCTCTCCCTCCCTTCCTTTACTTCTTTCCTTTCTCTCTCTCTTTCTGTTCTATGCCATTAAAAATTGTACTATCCTTTAGATTCACCAGTTCCAAATAGTTCAGAGATAATATAGGGTAGCTGTGAGTTGGAATCAACTCTATGGCAATGGGTTTGGTTTCCAGGGTATGTATTTTAAAAGGTTTTATATATATATAATTTAGCTGGACATTTAGGGAAAACTACTTAAAATCTCCTCGTATCAATTGTATCATGTATAAAATGTCAGTGGTGATATCAACCTTAAGAGGTTGTGTGAAGTATAAACTACAATTAATCCTGACAGAAATCCTGAAATATTTTAGGTGTCACCCAGTAAAGGTGGTGAATAAAAGTTTTACCTCCCATGTATGGTCATGGTCCAGATTTAAGGCTTGTTTCTCCCAATTTTGTTTCTTCTCTGAAACTATCATCAGAATTTTTTCTCCTTGTCCTTTCTTTTTGTGTATAATGTAATAAATGCTAATACCCATATCACAAAATTATGGGGGAAAATTAAAAATAAAGACAGGTGAAAAAGTTTTGTAAATAGACTACAAATAAATATTTATTTCTCTTTCAATGGATGAAATAAAAATAAAAGGGACAAAAAAAAACCTATTTGGATTTATTTTTACAGAAGAAAAAACATCCTCTTCTATTTAGACCTGGGGAAAATGCTGAAAGCTGCTTCCGGGTCAGGCACACAGCCCTTGAAATGAGTTCAGAGGACAGGATACTAGCACATAAACAGGGAGACATGGATAAAAAAACAATATGTTCCATTGGCAGTCATAAGACATGGCATCAAATAACTGATGTGATGTGGCATTCATTATTTCTGTATTGTGCTGTTTTCCCCACTTCTTTAATTTAGGAAAATATTAGCTACCTCGTAGGCAAAATCATTTTAAAAACGTGATTGTAAATATGACGTACATATAGTCACAAAACGTGGAGAAATTCTGTCCCTTCAAAAATATAGGAAAAAACATTAGGGGAACTAGTGACTAAAAACAATGAAACATATCAATCCTTAGATTAGGGAAGGCAAAGATATTCCAAGAGGGCAAAGTAAAAATAAATCTGAATCAAGATATAATGTAGTGAAACTTCAGTACATGAATACAATAAAAAATCTTAAAAAGAACCAGAGAGTAAAGAGAGACATATATAGTTATATATATATAATAAATAAACAAAATAAGACTAATAGTTTATTTCTTAAAAAAAAAGATGCAATTTTTTAGATGAAACAGATCAACAGTTTTAAGTTCAAACCTTTATTTAACAGAAGAAATGAGAAAATAATATCTGCTATTAACACTTCTATTCATAATTATATTTCAGATTTAAACACCCCCCCAAAAAAGAAAAAGGAATTATAATGGTTGTGAATTGATATAAAAATTATTATTGAAGGTTATACAATAGTCTAAACAGAAAACCTAATAGAAATTAAATGCAATTGAAGAATTGTAACAGAAAGCTTAGCAATGATTTTAGATGAATTTTTAAAACCATTCAATTAAACAAAAGCTTTATAAGATTTATTTTAAAAGATACAAGTTACAGAAGAACAAAACCGCACACACTCCTCAAAGTAGAGTTGACCTCAATGACATGCATGGAATCAAGCTTTCGAGACCTTCGTTTGCTGATATGGCATGACACAAAATGAGAAGAAGCAGCTGCAAACATCCATTAATAATAGAAACATAGAATGTATGAAGTATGAATCTAGGAAAATTAGAAATCATTAAAAAATGAAATGGAACACATAAACATCAATATCTTAGGCATTAGTGAGCTGAAATGGACTGATATTCACCATTTTGAATTGGACAATCATATGGACTTTTTTTTTATGGACTACTGTGCCAAATCAAAGAGAGTTCATCATCAAAAAGAACATTTCAAGATCTATCCTGAAGTACAGTGCTGTCAGTGATAGGATAATATCCATATGCCTACAAGGAAGACCAGTGTCTTAGTCATATAGTGATGCTATAACAGAAATACCACAGGTGGGTGGCTTTAACAAAGAGAAATTTATTTTCTCACAGTCTAGTAGGCTAGAATTCAAAATTCAGGGTGTCAGCTCCAGGGGAAACTTTCTCTGTCAGCACTGTGGGAAGGTCTCCATCATCAATCTTCTCCTGGTCAAGGGGCTTCTCAGGTGCAGGGACCCTGGGTCCAAAGGACATGCTCTGCTACTGGGGATGCTTTCTTGGTGTTATGAGGTCCCCATATCTCTCTGCTTGCTTATCTCTTTTATACCTCAAAAGGTATTAGCTTAAGACACTATCTAATCTTATAGATCTCATCAACATAACTGCGACTAATCCATCTCATCACATCATTGTGATAGGATTTACACCACATAGGGAAATCACATTAGATGACTAAATGGTAGACAATCATACAATACTGGGAATCATGGCCTAGCCAAGTTGACAGATATTTTTTAGGGACACATTTCAATCCATGACAAGCAGTTAACATGACTATTATTCAAATTTATGCACCAACTGCTAATGCCAAAGATGAAGAAACTGAAGATTTTTACCAACTTCTGCAGTCTGAATTTGATCAGACATGCAATCAAGATGCATTGATAATTACTGATGATTGCAATGTGAAAGTTGGAAACAAAGAAGAAGGAACAGTAGTTGGAAAATCTGGCCTTGGAGACAGCATGATAGAATTTTGCAAGACCAATGACTTCTTCATTGCGAATACCTTTTTTCAACAACTTAAATGGTGAGTATACACATGGGCTTCACCAGATGGAATATACAGGAATCAAATGCCTACATCTGTGGAAAGAGACAATGGAAAAGCTCAATATCATCAGTCAGAACAAGACCAGGGGCTGACTATGGAACAGACCACCAATTTCTCATATGCAAGTCTACGAGAGCCAAAGTACAACCTTGATTATATCTCACCTGAATTTAGAGACTATCTCAAGAATAGATTTGATGAATTGAAGGCTAATGATTGAAGGCCAGATGAGTTGTGGAATGACATCAAGGACATCATACTTGAAGAAAGTAAGAGGTCATTGCTCTGACAGGGATCACAATAGAGGGTCTGAGAGCTGGAGAAAAATGTAGAACAAAATTCTAACTCACAGAAAAGGCCAGATTACTCGCCTGACAGAGACTGGAGAAATGCTGAGTATGTCCCCCAGACACACTTTTAGCTCAGTAATGAAGTCACCCCTGAAGTTCACCCTTCAGACAAAGATTAGACAGACCCATAAAGCAAAACTAAAGGGGCACACCAGCCCAGGGGCAAGGGCTAGAAGGCAGGAGGGGACAGAAAAGCTGGTCATATGGAACCCAGGATCAAGAAGGGGAGAGTGTTGACATATTGTGGGGTTGGTAATTAGTGTCACAAAACAATATGTGTACTAATTGTTTAATGGGAACCTAGTTTGTTCTGTAAACCTCCATCTAAAGTATGACAATAAAAATGTAAAATAAAATATATATGTATATCTGTCAGAAAAAAAAAGAAAGCAAGAGGTCATTAAAAAGCCAGGAAAGAAAAAAAGAAGACCAAAATGGATGTCAGAAAAGACTCTGAAATTTGCTCTTGAATGTAGAGTAGCTAAAGCAAAAAGAAAATGATGAAGCAAAAGAGATGAACAGAAGGTTTCAAAGGGCACCTCAAGAAGACAAAGTAAAATATTATCATGAAATGTGCAAAGACCTGGAGTTAGAAAACCAAAAGGGAAGCACATGCTCAGCATTTCTCAAACTGAAAGAACTGAAGAAAAAATTCAAGCCTTGTATTGCAATATTGAAGGATTCTACAGGGAAAATATTAAATGATGCAGAAAGCATCAGAAGAAGATAGAGAGAGGTGGAGATAAGACTGCGGAGTAGTCAGACACTTCCAGTGATCCCTCTTACAACAAAAACCAAAAAAAGACCTGAAAAAACAAGTGGAACAATTTTATACATGACAAGATAAGGGCCCTGAACATCAAAGGCAAAGTTAGGAAATCAGACTGAGTGGCTGGGGGAGGGAGACACGGCTCAGAAGTGGCGAGCAGTTGCCGGACCTGACTTGGTGAGAAATGGCACCCCTTGGACACAGTCCCCTGGAGGGACAGTGGTAGGGCTGGCAGTAGCATTCAGGATGTAGTTTCCTGAGAGGGAGACAGCAAGTCTCACAGTCTACTCACAACTCTGGAACCAGAGAAGAACAGTGCTGTTGGCAAAAGCTAAGTACTTGCATTCGTTTTACTGTGCGCTCAGCCCCCAAGACAGCTTCGGTAGCTGTAGATTTCCCTGCACGTGAGATAGGTGTTGCTGTGCAGCCTGAGCCCTTCTCCTGGCCTTGGAGAAGGAATAAATTAACAATTGGGGGAAAAGATAATCTGCCAGCTTCACTAAGCTGGGAGGCTCAGGACAGAAGAAGCTCCTTTCCAGGCACAAATGGTCCACAGACTTTGAATACCTTTCACCCCTGCATGGACCTGTGTAGGCCCATTTCGGGAGATTAGGCCCTTGTTACTGCAATGGTGTATGTGCTGGGTATCCAACTCCAACTGTTTCACCTTGTGGTGGAGAGGTGTGTTTTTGATGTTTGACACTGCTCTGCCTATTAAACAGGGTCCTCACCTACCTACATTGGGGGCCTGAGAACTGGTGGCTCCACCCACATCATCTAGACACCCACAACAGGGGTCCAGGATAACAGGTGCCTCCCAGTCCTTACGACCAAAAGCATAGGGTGCCTGTGGTCTGACTGCAGAACCCACCTACCTGTGCAGTATAGAAAACAGAGGTGCACTTTCCTCACAGACCCTTGGGAGATGGTTGTCAGCCCCCTGCCTTTGTTCAGAGTGTGACCCCCTGCTGCAACCAGATACCTGTGTCTACAACAATCACCCCTCCCCATCTAAGACTATAGGACTTGATGATCTACAATTGATGACCAACTACCTAGACACCTGAGCTGAATCTATACAAGAAAAGTGAATGGACTCCTAGGCTCATATACCTGGTAATAGCTCTACCCATCTGGTGACAGGACGTTAAATCTTGAAAGTTGTAAATGATCAAGCTCACTCACTCAAGCAGCCTATTTGGGCATATCAAAACAAAACAAAGCAAAAAGCTAGGATACAGTAGGCAAAAGTAAAAAAATAAAATAACTTATAGATGGCTCAGAGACAGCAGTCAATATCAAATCACATAAAGAAGCAGACCATGATCACTTCAACAATCTCTCAAAACAAAGAATCAAGGAATCGTTCAGATGAAGGTGTTTTCCTGGAATTACCAGATGTAGAATACAAAAGGTTAATACACAGAACTTTCAAGAGATCAGGGAGATCAGGCAAAATGCAGAACAAACCAAAGAACACACAGATAAAGTAGCTGAAGAAATTAAAAAGGTTACTCAAGAACATAAAGAAAAATTTAATAGGCTGCAACAATCCATAGAAAGAAAGCAATCAGGAATTCAGAAGATTGACAATAAAATTACAGAATTAGACAACTCAGTAGACAGAGAAACAGTATTGAAGAAATGGAAAGCAGAATTGGTGAGATTGAAGATAAATAACGTGGCGCCAATATATTTGAAGAAAAATCAGATAAAATTATTTTTAAAAATCATGAAGAAACCCTAAGAATTATGCGGGGCTCTATCAAGAGAAATAATCTATGAGTGATTGAAGTATCAGATTAGGGAGGGATAACAGAAAAAACAGAGAGAATTGTTGAAGATTTGTTGGCAGAAAACTTCCTTGATACTATGAAAGATGAGCAGCAGATATCTATCCAAAATGCTCATTGAACCCCACATAAGGTAGATCTCAAAAGAAAGTCACCCAGACATATTATAAACAAACTTGCCAAAACCAAAGACAAAGAGAGAATTTTAAGAGCAGCTAGGAATAAATGAAAAGTCACCTACAAAGGAGACTCAATAAGAATAAGCTCAGACTACTCGAGAGAAACCATGCAGGGAAGAAGGCAATGGGATGACTTATATAAAGTGATGAAGGAAAAATATTGCCAGCCAAGAATCATATATGCAGCAAAACCGTCTCTCAAATATGAAGGTGAAATTAGGACATTTCCAGATAAACAGAAGATTAGGGAATTTGTAAAAAAAAAAAAAAAAAAAAACCTACAAGAAATACTAAAGAGGGTTTTCTGGTTAGAAAATCAACAATATCAGATATCAGCCCAAGACTAGAATGCAGGACAGAGCAACCAGATATCAACCCAGGTAGGGAAATTACAAAAATAAATCAAGATAAAAAAATGCTCAGAACAGGGAAACAGTGATGTTATTATGTAAAGGATGACAATACTAAAATAATAAAGAGAGAGTGAAAAATGTAGTCATAGGTCTTTCACACAGAGAGATAGTCAAAGGGAAAGAAAGAAATAAAAGTTAGGTTTAAACTTAGAAAAATAATGGCAAATATTAAGGTAACCAAAAAGGAGACTAACAATTCTACACATCGAAACAAAATACAAGAAAAACATAACAACTCAGAAAAAAAAAATCAACAATGAATAAGAGGAAAAGGCAATATACAAAGAAAAACTACGCAGTACAAAAAATTAAGCAGAAAAAAGAAACTCGACAACATACAAAAAAAGATATCAAAATGATGGCACAAAACTCATAACTACCGTAATTACGCTGAATGTAAATGGACTAAATGTACCAATAGAGACAGAGAGTGAAAGAATGGATCAAAAAACACGATCCATCTATATGCTGCCTACAAGAGACACTCCTTAAAGACACAAACAAACTAAAACTCAAAGGATGGAAAAAATATATATCAAGCAAAAACAATCAAAAAAGAGCAAGAGTGGCAATAGTTTCTGACAAAATAGACTTTAAAGTTAAATTCACCAAAAAGGATAAGGAAGGACACTATATAATGATTAAACAGACAATATACCAGGAGGATATCACCATATTAAATATTCACACACCCCATGACAGGGATTCAAGATACATAAAACAAACTCTAACAGCATTGTAAAGTGAGATAGACAGCTCCACAACAATATTAGGTGACTTCAACATACCACTTTGGTGAAGAACAGAACATTCAGAAAGACTCAGTAAAGGCATGGAAGATCTAAATGCCACAATCAACCAACTTGACTTCACATACATATACAGAACACTCCACCCAACAGCAGCCAAGTATACTTTCTTTTCCAATGCATATGGAACATTCTCTGGGAGAGACCACATATTAGGCCATAAAGCACACCTTAACAGAATCCAAAACATCAAAATATTGCAAAGCATCTTCTCTGACCATGACGCTATAAAAGTAGAAATCAAAAACAACAAAAAAAAAAAAGCAGGGAAAAGAAATCAAACACTCAGAAACTGAGCAATACCTTGCTCAAAAACGACTGGGTTATAGAAGAAATTAAGGATGGAATAAAGAAATTCACAGTATCCAATGAGAATGAAAACACTTCCTACCAGAACCTTTGAGACACAGGTAAAGCAGTGCTCAGAGGTCAATTTATAGCAATACATGCACACATCCAAAAAGAAGGGCCAAAATCAAAGAATTATCCCTACAACTTGAACAAATAGAAAGAGAGGAACAAAAGAAACCCTCAGGCATCAGAAGAAATTAAATAATAAAAAGTAGAGCAGAATTAAATGAAGTAGAGAACAGAAAAAAAATGGAAAGAGTTAACAAGACCAAAAGCTGGTTCTTTGAAAAAATCAAGAAAATTGCTAAAACATTGGCCAAACTGACAAAAGAAAAACAGGAGAAGAAGCAAATTACCCAACATCACAACAGACCCAACTGAAATTAAAAGAATCATATCAGATTAGTATGAAAAATCATACTCTAACAGCTTTGAAAACCTAGAAGAAATGGATAAATTTCTAGAAACACATTGCCTACCTAAACTAACAGAAACAGAGGTAGAACAATTAAATAAACCCATAACAGAAGGAGAAGCTGAAAAAGGTAATTAAAAAAAATTAAAAATCTCCCAACAACAACAACAAAAAAGCCCTGGCCCTGACAGATTCTCTGGTGAGTTCTACCAAACTTTCAGGGAAGAGTTAACACTACTACTAGTAAAGGTATTTTAGAGCATTGAAAAAGATGGAATACTCCCAAACTCATTCTATGAAGCCAGCATATCCCTGATACCAAAACCAGGTAAAGACACCACACACACACACAAAAAAATTACAGACCTATATTCCTCATGAACTTAGATGCAAAAATCCTCAACAAAATTCTACCCAATAGAATTCAATAACATATCAAAAAAATAATTCACCATGACCACGTGGGATTCATACTAGGTATGCAGGGATGGTTCAACACTGGAACAATCAAAGTAATCCATATAGGTAAAACAAAGGACAAGAACCACATGATCTTATCAATTGATGCAGAAAAGGCATTTGACAAAGTCCAACACCCATTCATGATAAAAACTCTCAGAAAATAGGAATAGAAGGAAAATTCCTCAACACAATAAAGGGCATTTATATAAAGCCAACAGCCAACATCACCCTAAATGGAGAGAGTCTGAAAGCATTCCCTTGAGATCAGGAACCAGACAAGGATGCCGTTTATCACGACTCTTATTCAACAGTATGCTGGAGGTCCTAGCCAGCGCAATTAGGCCAGATAAAGAAATAAAGGGCATCCAGATTGGTAAAGAAGAAATAAAAGTATCTCTGTTTGCAGATGACATGATCTTATACAGAGAAAACTCTAAAGAATCCTCAAGAAAACTACTGAAACTAATAGAAGAGTTCAGCAGAATATCAGGATACAAGATAAACATACAAAAATCAGTTGGATTCCTCTACACCAACAAAAAGATCATCAAAGAGGAAATCACCAAATCAATACCATTTACTGTAGCCCCCAAGAAGATAAAATACTAGGAATAATTGTAACCAGAGACATAAAAGACCTATACAAACAAAACTACAAGACACTACTACAAGAAATCAAAAGACACTTAAATAAGTGGACAAACATACCTTGGTCATAGATAGGAACACTGAACATTGTAAAAATGTCTCTTCTACTGAAAGCGATCTATAGATATGCTGCAATTCCAATCCCAATTTCAAGGACATTTTTTAATGTGATGGAGAAACAAATCACCAACTTCATATGGAAGGGAAAGAGGCCCCAGATAAATAAAGCATTACTGACAAAGAAGAACAAAGTGGGAGGCATCACGTTACCTGATTTTAGAACTTATACCGCCATAGTAGTGAAAACAGCCTGGTACCGGTACAGCAGCAGACACATACACCAATGGAACAGAATTGAGAATCCAGACATAAATCCATTCACTTATTAGCTGATATTTGATAAGGCTCAAAGTCAGTTAAATGGGGGAAAGATAGCCTCTTTAACAAATGGTGCTGGCATAGCTGGATATCCCTCCACAAAAGAATGAAACAAGATCCATACCTCACACCATGCACAAAAACTAACTGAAAATGGATCAAAGACCTAAATATGAAATCTAAAATGATAAAAATCATGGAAGAAAAAACAGGGACAACACTAGGAGCCCTAATACATAGCATAAACATTACAAAAAACATTACTAACAATGTACAGGGCACCCAAAGAAAAATTAGATAACTCCTAAAAATCAAACACGCTCATCCAAAGTCTTCACCAGAAGAGTAAACTGATTGCCTACAGACTGGGAAACAGTTTTTAGCTATAACATTTCCGATCAGCCTCTGATCTCTAAAATCTACATGATATTGGAAAAACTGAACAACAAAAAGACAAATTACCCATTTTAAAGATGGGCAAAGGATAGGAACAGGCACTTCAACGAAGAAGACATTCAGGCAGGTAACAGATACATGAGGAAATGCTCACAATCATTAGCCATTAGAGAAATGTAAATCAAAACTACAATGAGATACCATCTCACTCCAGCAAGGCTTCCATTAATCCCAAATCACAAAATAATAAATGTTGGAGAGGTTGTAGAGAGCCTGGAACACTTATTCACCGCTGGTGGGAGTTTAAAATGGTGCAGCCACTTTGGAAATCAATCTGGCACTTCCTTAAAAAGCTAGAAATACAACTACAATAGGGTATGGCAATCCCACTCCCTGGAATATATCTTAGAGAAATAAGAGCCTTTATATGAACAGATACATGCACAACCATGTTCATTGCAGCACTGTTTACAATAGCAGAAAGATGGAAGTAACCAAGGTGCCCATCAACAGATGAATGGATAAATAAATTGTGGTACATTCACAAGATGGAATACTTCACACAGATCAAGAACAATGATGAATCCGTGAAATATTTCATAGCTTGGAGGAATCTGGAGGGCATTATGCTGAGTGAAATTAGTCAGTTGCAAAAGGACAAATATTGTATGAGACCACTATTTTAAGAACTCAAGAAATAGTCTAAACAGAGAAGAAAATATTCTTTGATGGTTATGAGGGTGGGGAGAAAGGGAGGGAGAAGGATATTTGCAAATTTAGATAGTAGACAAGAACTATTTTAGGTGAAGGGAAAGACAACATACAATAAAGGAGAGGTCAGCATAACTGGACTAAATCAAAAGCAGTTTCCTGAATAAACCAAATGCTCCAAAGGCCAGAGTAGCAGGGGCAGCAGTTGAGGGACCATGTTTTCAGGGGACATCTAGGTCAATTGGCATAATAAAATTTATTAAGAAAACATTCTGCATCCCACTTTGGTGAGTGGCATCTGCAGTCTTAAAAACACTATCTAGCGGCCATCTAAGTTGCATCAATTGGTCTCAACCCACCTGGAGCAAGGAGAATAAAGAACACCAAAGACAAGGTAATTATGAGTCCAAAAGACAGAAATGGCCACATAAATCCAAGACTACATCAGCCTGAGACCAGAAGAACTAGATGGTGCCCGTCTACAACCAAAGACTGCCCCGACAGGGAACGAAACAGAGCATCCCCGACAGAGCACGAGAGCAGTGAGATGCAGACCTCAAAGTCCCATAAAAAAGTCAGACTTAATGATCTGACTGAGACTAGAGGAACCCTGGAGGTCATGGTCCCCAGACCTTCTGTTGGCCCAAGGCTGGAACCATTCCCAAAGCCAACTCTTCAGACAGGGATTGGACTGGATTATAGGATAGAAAATGATAGTGGTGAGGAATGACCTTCTGGTCTCAAGTGGACACATGAGACTATGTGGGCAGCTCCCGTTTGGAGGGGAGATGAGAAGGCAGAGGGGGACAGAAAGTGGCTGAATGGACACGGGGAATACAGGGCTGAGAGAAGGAGTGTGTTGTCTCATTAGTGGGAGAGGAACTAGGAGTACATAGCAAGCCGTATACAAATTTTTGTATGAGAGACTGACTTGATTTGTAAAGTTTCACTTAAAGCACACACACACAAAAGATGGAAAGAATACACAGAGTCACAGTACCAAAAGAAATGGTCAACTTTCAGTCATTTCATGAGGTGGCATATGATGAAGAACTGGTAGTAGTGAAGCAAGAAGTCCAAGCTACACTGAAGGCACTGGCGAAAAACAAGGCTCCAGGAGCTGACAGAATACCCACTGAGTTGTTTCAACAAACAGATGCAGCACTGTAGATGCTCACTCCACTATGCAAAGAAATTTGGAAGCTAGCTACCTGGCCAACAGGCTGCAAGAGACGCACGTTTGTGTCCATTCCAAAGAAAAGCGATCCAACAGATTGTGGAAGTTATCAAATGTAAATCATAGTATTACTAAATATGGTAAACAAACAAACAAAAAGACTCTATCTATTCTACAGTGAATATGACATTCTATCCCCAGGAGATCTAGTGAGTTTATGATGTTGTTGTTAGGTGCTGTTCAGTCAGTTCCAACTCATAGCGACCCTATGTACAACAGAACGGAACAGTGCCCAGCCCTGGGCCTTTCTCATTGCTATGTCTGAGCCCACTGTTCCAGCCACCATCTCAATCGGTCTCATTGAGGATCTTTGTCTTTTTCACTGACCCTCTACTTTACCAAGCAGGATGTCTTTTTCCAGGGACTGATCCCTCCTGATAATATGTCCAGAGTACGTGAGACCAAGTCTTGCCACCCACCTTTCTAAGGAGCTTTCTGGCTGTACTTCTTCCAAGACAGGTGTGTTCATTCTTCTAGCAGTCCATGGCATATTCATTATTCTTCACCAACAACATAATTCAAGTTTCAGTTCTTTTGTCTTCCTTACTCATTGTCCAGCTTTAGCATGCATATGAGGCAATTGAAAATACATGCCTTGGTTCAGGCACACCTTAGTCCTGAAAGTGACATCTTCGATTTTTAACACTTTAAAGAGGTCTTTTGTAGCAGATTTGCCCAATAAAATATGTCATTTAATTTCTCGAAGTCTGCTACCATGGGTGTTGATTGTGGATCCAAGTAAAATGAAATCCTTGACAACTTCAGTATTTTCTGTTTATTGTGATTTTTTTGATTGTTCCAGTTGTGAGGATTTTTGTTTTCTTTATGTTGAAGTGTAATCCATACTGAAGGCTGAAGTCTTTGATCCTCATCAGTAAGTGCTTCAAGTCCTCTTCACTTTCAGTAAGCAAGGTTGTGTCATCTGCATGTCTAGGCTGTTAATGAGTCTTCCTCCAATCCTGGTGCCCCTCCTTCTTCATATAGTCCAGCTTCTTGGACTGTATGGATTATATGTTTTTTTACAGACACGCAGTTTTTGGTAATTTACTATGGCAGCCCTAGAAAATGAATACAGAGCCCTTCACCAAGGACAAGTCAAGTTAGCACCAAAAATGCTCCTGTAAGGGTAGCTGTGTAGCATGAGACATGGCGGTTTTTAAAAAGTATGAAGTAAAACTTTCAGCTTTGACAAAGAAGGGCTCCTCTAAGTCCAAGTTCTAAGTCCATTGCTGTTGGGTCAATTCTATCTCATAGCGACCCTAAAGGACAGAGTAGAATTGACCCATAGGGTTTCCAAGGAGTGGCTGGTTGATTCGAACTGCTTGAATAAGTATTGTGAAAAAATACAACCCTGACACACAACTTTTCTGAGCTTAGTATTAAAACAAAGCAAAACAAAAAAGTCGCTATCGAGTGGTTTCTCACTCGTAGGGACCCTATAAGACAGAGTAGGACTTCCCCACAGGGTTTCCAAGGAGCGACTGGTAGATTCAAACTGCAGACCTTTTGGTAGCAGCCAAATACGTAACCACTGCACCACCAGTGGCTTTCAAATCAGCTATAGGCTGATGATCTTCAAATTCTTAGAACCTGGAAAACTACTCTACCTCAGAGTGGTATCCACAGCTGGGAACTGTTCTCCACACTTGGATGACCTCAGACATCCAAATCTAACATGTCCAGAAAAAAATCTTTTGGTCATTTTCTCAAGTTTGTTCCTCCATAGTTTTCCACATGGTAGAGAATGGCTCTGGTGACCATGCTCTCATGGTAGCCTGAATTCTAGAAGTCACCTTTGATTCTCCATTCCCCTCATCCCATACATCTGATCCACCAGCAATTCTTGGCAGCTCAAGCTCCAAAGTTCACCTCAAGCCTGCCCACTGTTCCCACCTGCACTACCACCATCACTCCTCACCCTGACCACTGCAGAAGCATCCTGACCAGTCCTCTGTATTTGCTGTCTTCAAGTTCTCCTGGGCTACAGTTAATTCCTGGGACACATTCTTTCTGAAGACCATTGAACAATAGAAGGAGAAGGGCATTTAGTTGTATGCTACCTCCTCCGCTTGAGCTGCATGCCCCTCAGAAATCACTTTTCACTGTCCACTCTATAATGTCTCTATTCCAATATCCTGTCTTTGGCCGCACTGCTTTGATAGCGTGCATGCATGTGTGCTTCAGGGGTCATGTAGACAGATGCTTGCAGGAATTTTTCTTAGTACAATCATGGTTGTGTGCCATCAAGAGATTCTGACTCATATCAACCCTGTATGACAACTTAGAACTGCCTCACAAGGTTTCCTAGGTTGCAGCCTTCATGGTGCAGCCCTGGTGGCCCCCTGGTTAAGAGCTCAGCTGCTAACCAAAGGGTGGACAGTTCGAATCCACCAGTTGGTTCCTGGCAGAAAGACATGGCAGTCTGCTTCTGTAAAGACTTATAGTCTTAGAAGCCCTATGGGGCAGTTCTACTCTGAGTCAGAATTGATTCCACAGCAACTGGTTTGGATTTTGTTTGGTTAGAATCTTTATGGGAGCCCATCTCCAGATCTTTTCAACCCCTGAGCTGGTGGGTTCCAATGGCCCACCTTTCAGTTAGCATAGCACCTAACCGTTGCACCTCCAATACTTAACTCTGTACGCGAGAGGGCCCTCTCCTGACGTCTCTGGTCTCCTCAACCCATACACCTTGGCGTTGTCCTTGCTTCTAGACCCCACCGTCCCCTCTGGAGGCCCAACCCCCCCACGCCCACCCCCTACCCGGGCCGCTTGGGGGGGGCCGGCAGCCATGTTCCTCGCCCTCCAGCCAGTTACTCCCGGAAGCGCTGGGACGGGTGGTGAGGGGCCCGGGCTGGATGGCGCGCCTTAGAGAGGGTGGTGTTCGTGCTGCTTTCCCTGCCGTGTTTTCTGAAAGGTATGAAACTCCGGCAGCTGGGTGGAGGGACCCGCTCCCAGACTGAACAAGCCCGGCCCCTCCAAGGTGTGGAGGGAAGGCGCCAGGAGGGCGGTTTCCAGTGCCAGCATCCCGTGGGCTCCAGAGGTTGGAGAGTCCGGACGTTGGGTTAGCAGCTCACATCGCCCCCTCCACCATACCCCGTCCCGAGTGATCCCCAGGGGCGGGTGCGGCGCGGGGCCGGGCGGACGCAGCCGCTCTAAGGGCTGCGAGAGGGAGCCTCTGGCCCGGGAGACGCAGCTGGTCTGCGAAATTTGCATCCCCATGGATTTGCGGGGGGGGGTCCAGCCGCGGATCCAGCTGCGGAGTGCCCTTGGGCCTGGGGCTTGAAGGGCTTGGGGAGAAAGGCCGTGTCCAGTGCTGCGCCAAGGTCCCTACTCTGCCCGGGGCGGGTTTGCGGGCCAAGCTGGGGGATGGGCCCCTGCCCCCCACCCACCACCTGCTCCCTGTGCCGGGGGGAAACAAAGGCCCAGAGTTCGCCCGGGGGGGTGAGACTCCAGACTGAGGGCGGGGCACTCGCCCCCGTTCATCGTCCCACCCCCACCAGACTCCGTAGGGTGCCAGGGGCGGGGAGAGAGGGATCCCCCGCCCAAGGCCCCGCTGCCCCTTACTGTTTTGGGCGCTGTGCCTGGGAGGCTGAGGCACCCCGCGCCCGCGCCCAGCTGGTCTACTCTCGGGGCTGGGGCGTCGGCGCGGCCGGGGCCCCACCTGGAAAGGAAGGGGTCCTGGGAATCTGTTGAGCAGCGCGGGAATCCTATTCCTTGTGTAAGCAGCGATTCAGTGTGTGTTAACAGTGTGGATGCCGGGTCCTGCTCTCCCTCTGGGTGGCGGGAGTGGGGGTAGCAGGAAGGGGTCCTGAGCAACCAGGTCATTTGTTACCTTAAACATTTGTGCGGCGCTGTGTACCGGTCGCTGTGGACGGTCTCTGGTGCTGAGGGGATTTGAGGGGTCCTCAAACTGGCGGGATTTGGAGCCTCTACCCTGGTGGCAGTGGGTTTAGTGGGTTACCCCGGTGGCGTAGTGGTTAAGTGCTAAGGCTGCTAGCCAAAAGGTTGGCCGTTTGAATCCACCAGGCGCTCCTTGGAAACTCTGTGGGGCAGTTCTACTCTGTCCTATAGGGTCGCTATGAGTCAGAATTGACTGGATGGCAACAGGTGTGGTTTTTTTTTTTTAGGTTGGAGGAGATTAGGTGTGTCTCGGGCTGACATTTGAAGGTCTGGAGCTGACGGTTTGTGAGGGTTTATAAGGGTTTTAAGCGCTCCGGCCATGGGCACCAACCCGATCTTCCAGCCCCTGCGGACGGACCGCCCCGCGCCCTGGGGGGATTGGCTGCTCTGGGACCCCAAGCCCAGAGGGCGGTGAGAAGCTGACAAACGTGAGTGATGCCCTGCAGGCTCAAGTCAGCGGGGCAGCGCTGCTCACGTGGTCTCAATACGGGTAGTGGGCTTCGTGCCTGGGGGGTGGTTTCCGAATGTTCCCTCGTGTCCCACCACCCCGTGCGGGGCGACAACTCTCCCCTGGGCAGGGACCTAGTAGAGGCCTGCAGGGCATCAGGGTATGGAGGGGCAGAGCTTGGGCGGGGAGGGCGCGGTCCTGCAGGTTCCTCTACGTGACCACGGCGGGGGGGGGGGTGCGTGTCGTGAAGGCTGGGCCTGGTCGAGGACCCACTAGGTCTCGCAGAAGGAGTGGGTTAGGATAATAACAGCATTAATGGGAGTACTGAGAGAGCGCCCTGGGGAGTTGGGTCTCTCGGGAAGAAAAGCTGCTATTGCCACTGGAGCGGTACCCAGGTCATCCCGGCTTAGGTCCAGGAGGTTCCTGTGCTTGGAGGGCCTGGTGGGCAGAACAGAACCGGCGGTGCGCGCGTCCTCTCGCTGGCCTTGCGCCGAATCGCTGAAGTTCAGTGTCAGGCGATTCTAAGCCATGGTTTTGGAACTCAATAGTGAAGCAGAGCAAATGATGCAGTGCCTTAATGGGACCGGTAGAGACAACAAGAAGCAAAGCACAGCTCAAACTTCAAAATTCCACTGAGTGTTAGTAGGATTTGGAGGGAGGAAATAGAGAGTCGAGAGGCCCAGAGATGCAGAAGGGTTAGAGGATTAGGGTTAGGGGTTAGGGTTTGGTGTTAGGGGTCCTGGTTTGGGGGTTAGAGGTTTGGGAGTTAGGTTTAGGGGTATAGGTTTTAGGTGGTTGGGGGTTGGGGTTAGGGCTGGGGTTACTAGGCTAGGGCACAAGTGGTTTAGGGTTATGGTTAGGGTTAGAGTGAGGCTGAGGTTGATTCCCCAGTCTTGTGTGCTGTCTCTTCCTTCACCGGCGTTACCACATATCTGTCGTTTGGTAGGAAACCCGGATGGCGTAGTGGTTAAGAGCCACCGGTGCTAACCAGACGTCTGCAGTTCGAATCCACCAGGCACTCCTTGGAAACTCTATGGGGCAGTTCTCATCTGTCCTATAGGGTCGCTATGAGCTGGAATCGACTCGACGGCGGTGGGTTTGGTTTTTTTGGTTATTGTTTAGTTGGCTTTTCTCTACCCTCTTTGTCTCCCTGGTGAACATCAAGGATTGTTTCTGTGTGTAAATTTTTCATGAGTTTTTATGATAGTGGTCTCTTACTGTATATGTCGTTCTGTGATTGACTTAGTCAGTATGATGCGCTCCAGATTCATCCATGGCGTGAGATGTTTCGGAGATTCATCATTGGTCTTTATTGTCGTGTAGTGTTCCACTGTGTGTATGTACCGTAGTTTGTTTATCCATTCCTCTGTGGATGAGCACTGAGGTTGTTTCCATCTTTTTGCTACTGTGAATAATTTTGCAGTGAACACGGGTTTGCATATGTCTATTCTTGTGACTGCTCATGGAAACCCTGGTGGCTAGTGGTTAAGTGCTACGGCTGCTAACAAAAAGGGTTAGGGTTTGAGGTTCGGGACGTTAGGGTTAGGGTTGTTAGAGTTAGGGTTGTTAGGGTTTGGGGTTAGAGTTTAGGGTTAGGGTTTTTTGGTTAGGGTTTTTGGGTTGGGGTTAGGTGTTAGGGTTAGGTTTAGGGTTTGAGGTTAGACTTTGGAGTTACAGGTTAGGTGTTAGGGGTTGCAGTTTGGGGTGTAGGGTTTTGGGGTTTAGTCATTAGGGTTTGGGTTAGGTTTTAGGGGTTAGGGTTTAGGTTTATGGTTGGGGTTGGTGTTGGGTTTGTTTGGGATATGTGGTTTGGGGTTAGAGGGTGGGTGTTAGAGGGTTGAGGTTTAGAGGGTTGAGGGTTAGAGATTGAGGGAGTTAGAGGGTGAGGGATTAGAGGGTGAGGGGGTTAGAGGTTGAGAAGATTGTAGACTGAGGGAGTGAGAAGGTGAGGGTGTGAGGGGGTGAAGGTTAGGGTTTAGGGTTAGAGGTTTTAGGCTTAGGGTTCAGAGGCTTAGGGTTAGCGGGTTGGGGGTTATGGTTTCAGGGTTCAGAGGTTGGGGTTGGTGTTGTGGTTAGGGTTACAGAGTTAGGGTTAGAGGGTTAGGGTTAGAGGTTTAGGGTTAGAGGATTAGGGGTATGGTTTAGAGGTTTAGGGTTAGGGGTTAGGGCTAGGGTTTAGAGGTTCAGGTTTAGGGGTTTGGGGTAAGGTTTTAGGATTTAGGGTTAGAGGGTTAGGTTTAGGGCTTAGGGCTTAGAGCTTAGGGTTTTAGGACTTAGGGTTTAGGGCTTAGGGCTTAGAGCCTAGGGTTTAGGGCTTAAGGTTTAGGGTTTAAGGCTTAGAGTGAGGGTTAGGGCTGGGGGCTGGGGTAAGGGTTTAGGGTTAGGGTATTAGGGTTAGAGGGTTAGATGGTTTAGCGTTTAAGTTTAGGGTTTAGGGGTTGGGGTTAAGGGTGTTAGTGTTCAGGGTTTTGGCATTTAGGGTGTTAGGGTTAAATGTGTTCGGGCTAAGGGTGTTAGGGTTTTAAGTGTTATGGTTTAGGGTTTAGGGTTAAGTGATAAGGTTAGGCTTAGGCTCATTCTTAGGTTTAGGGCTAGGGAGTTGAGGTTTAGGGTTTGGGGTTGGGGTTGGGGGTTGGGGTTAGGTTTAGGGCTAGGGTTAGAGGGTTAGGGTTCGAGGGTTAGAGTTAGAGGGTTAGGGTTTCGGGTTAGGGTTTCAGGTTAGCGTTAGAGGGTTATGGTTCGAGGGTTAGAGTTAGGGTCGTTAGGGTGGTTAGGGGTTAGGGTTAGGTGTTAGGGTTTAGGGTTTATAGTTAGGTTTAGGGTTTGGGCTTTGGGTTTTGAGGTTTGGGTTTAGGGTTTGGGGCTTAGAGTATAGGGTTTAGAGTGTAGGGTTTTGGTGTGTAGTGTTTGGGGGTATAGGTGTTTAGGTTGTAGGGTTTAGGGTATAGGGGTTAGGGTTTGGGTTAGGGTTAGAGTTTAGGGCCTTGGGGGTTAGGATCTAAGGGCTTAGGGTCTTAGGGGCTTTGGGGCTCAGGGCTTAGGGGCTAGAGTTAGAGGGCTAAGGCCAGAGGGCCAGAAGGCCAGAGGGCCGGGGTTATGGTTTGATTCATAGCTGGCAATTTTTTTCCTGCAATATTTTGTGTAAGTCATCCCATTGCCTTCTTGCCTCCATGATTTCTGCTGAGTAGTCCAAGTTTATTGTTATTTACTCTCCTTTGTTGGTGACTTCCTTTATCCCTAGCCTCTCTTAAAATTCTCTTTATATTTGATTTTGGCAAGTTTGATTATTATATGTCTCGGTCACTTTCTTTTGAGATCTACCTTATGTGGAATTCGATGAGCATCTTTCATGATATCAGGGAAGTTTTCTGCCAACAAATCTTCAACAGTTCCCTCTGTATTTTCTGTTAGCCCTCCCTGTTCTGGTACTGCAATCACTCATAGTTATTTCTCTTGATAAAGTCCCACATGATTCTTTGGATTTCTTCATTTAAAATTCTTTTATCTGCTTTCTCTTCAAATATATTAGTCCCAAGAGTTTTATCTTCAATCTCAGTAATTCTGCCTTCCAGTTCTTCAGTTGTGCTCTTCTTACTTTCTATTGAGTTTTCTAACTCTGTAATTTTATTGTTAATCTTCTGAATTTCTGCTTGCAGTCTCTCTGTGGTTTCTTGCAGCTTATTAAATTTTTAATTATGTTCTTGAGTAACCTTTTTAATTTCTTAAGCTGCTTTATCTTTGTGTTCCATGGCTTGTTCTGCATTTTGCCTCATTTCCTTCCTGATGTCTTTAAGAGTTCTGTATATTAATCTTTTGTATTCTGCATCTGGTAATTCCAGGATTGCACCTTCATCCAGAAGATTGCTTGAGTCTTTGTTCTGAGAGCTTGTTGAAGCAATCATGGGTCAGCTTCTTTTTTTTTTAATTTAATAATTTTTATTGTGTTTTAAGTGAAAGTTTACAAATCAAGCCAGTCTCTCACATAAAAACTTATACACAACTTGTTACATATTCCCAATTACTTTCCCCCCAATGGGACAGCCCACCCCCTCCTTCCACTCTTTCTTTTCGTGAGCATTTTGCCAGTTCCTAAGCCCCTCTGCCCACCCATCTCCCTTCCAGGCAGGAGATGCCAACATTGTCTCAAGTGTCCACCCAAACCAAGTAGCTCATGCCTCACCAGCATCCCTCTCCAACCCATTGTCTAGTCCAATCCATGTCTGATGAACTGGCTTTGGGGATGGTTCCCATAGTGGGTGAAAGGAAGGTGTGGGGGCCATGATCACTGGGGTCCTTCCAGTCTCAGTCAGACCATTAAGTCTGGTCTTTTTATGAGAATTTGGGGTCTGCATCCCACTGTTCTCCTGCTCCCTCAAGGGATCTCTGTTATGTTCCCTGTCACGGCAGTCATTGGTTGTGGCCCGGCACTATCTAGTTCTTCTGGTCTCAGGATGATGTAGTCTCTAGTTCATGTAGTCCTTTCTGTCTCTTGGGCTTGTTATTATCTTATGTTCTTGGTGTTCTCCATTCTCCCTTGATCCAGGTGGGTTGAGAATCATTGATGCATCTGAGATGGCTGCTTGCTAGCATCTAAGATCCCAGATGCCACTCTTCAAAGTGGGATGCAGAATGTTTTCTTAATAGATTTTATTATTCCAGTTGACTTAGATGTCCACTGAAACCATGGTCCCCAAACCCCTGCCCCTGCTTTGCTGACCTTCGAAGCATTCAGTTTATTCAGGAAACTTCTTTGCTTTGGTTTAGTCCAGTTGTGCTGACCTCCACTGTGTTGAGTGTTGTCCTTCCATTCACCCAAAGTAGTTCTTGTCTATCTCTTTAGTAAATACCCCTCTCCTACCATCTCTCCCTCCCCCCTCTCGTAACAACAAAGGAATATGTTCTTCTCAGTTTAAACTATTTCTCAAGATCTTATAATAGTGGTCTTATACAATATTTGACCTTTTGCAACTAATTTCACTCAGTATAATGCCTTCCAGGTTTCTCCATGTTATGAAGTGTTTCACAGATTCATCACTGTTCTTTATTGATGTGTAGTATTGCATTGTGTGAATATACCATAACTTATCTATCCATTCATCCATTGATGGGCACCTTGGTTGCTTCCATCTTTTTGCTATTGTAAACAGTGCTGCAATAAACATAGATGTGCATATATCTGTTTGTGTAAAGGCTTTTATTTCTCTAGGATATATTCCGAGGAGTGGGATTGCTGGGTTGTATGGTAGTTCTATTTCGAGCTTTTCAAGGAAGTGCCAAATTGATTTCCAAAGTGGTTGTATACCATTTTACATTCCCACCAGCACTGTATAAGTGTTCCAGTCTCTCCACGGCCACTCCAACATTTATTATTTTGTGTGTTTTGGATTAATGCCAGCCTTGTTGGAGTGAGATGGAATCTCATTGTAGTTTTGATTTGCATTTCTCTAATGGCTAATGATCGAGAGCATTTTCTCATGTATCTGTTAGCTGCCTGAATGTCTTCTTTAGTGAAGTGCCTGTTCATATCCCTTGCCCATTTTTTAATTGGGTTGTTTATCTTTTTGTGGTTGAGTTTTAGCAGAGTCATGTAGATTCTAGAGATCAGGCACTGGGTGGAGATGTCTTAGCTGAAAACTTTTTCCCAGTCTGTAGGTGGTCTTTTTACTCTTTTGGTGAAGTCTTTAGATGAGCATAGGTGTTTGATTTTTAGGAGCTCCCAGTCATCTGGTTTCTCTTCGTCATTTTTGGTAATGTTTTGTATTCTGTTTATGCCATGTATTAAGTCTCCTAAGGTTGTCCCTATTTTTTCTTCCATGATCTTTATCGTTTTAGATTTTATGTTTAGGTCTTTGATCCATTTGGAGTTAGTTTTTGTGCATGGTGTGTGGTATGGTTCCTGTTTCATTTTTTGCAGATGGATATACAGTTACGGCAGCACCTTTTGTTAAAAAGACTGTCTTCTCCCTAATTAACTGACACTGGGCCTTTGTCAAATATCAGCTGCTCATATGTGGATGGATCTATATCTGGATTCTCAGTTCTGTTCCATTGGTCTATGTGTCTGTTGTACCAGTACCAGGCTGTTTTGACTACTGTGGCTGTATAATAGGTTCTGAAATCAGGTAGAGTGAGGCCTCCCACTTTCTTCTTCTTTTTCAGTAATGCTTTACTTATCCACGACTTCTTTCCCTTCTATATGAAGTTGGTGATTTGTTTCTCCATCTTTTTAAAAAATGTCATTGGAATTTGGATCGGAAGTGCATTGGATCTATAGATGGCTTTTAGTAGAATGGACAATTTTACAATGTTGTCTTCCTATCCATGAGCAAGGTATGTTTTTCCAATTACGTAGGTCCCTTTTGGTTTTTTGCAGTAGTACCTTGTAGTTTTCTTGGTATAGCTCTTTTACATTTTTGGTAAGGTTTATTCCTAAGTATTTTATCTTCTTGGGGGCTGCTGTGAATGGTATTCATTTGGTGATTTCCTCTTCAGTGTTCTTTTTGTTGATATAGAGGAATCCAACTGATTTTGTATGTTTATATTGTAATCTGAAACTTTGCTGAACCCTTCTATTAGTTTTAATAGTTTTCTTGAGGATTCCTCAGGGTTTTCTGTGTATAACATAATGTCGTTGGAGAATAGAGATAATTTTATTTCTTCCTTACCAATCTGGATGCCCTTTATTCTTTGTCTAGTCTAGTTGCTCTGGCTAGGACCTCTAGCACAATGTTGAATAAGAGCGATGATAAAGGGGATCCTTGTCTGTTTCCCGTTCTCAAGGGAAATGCTTTCAGGCTCTCTCCATTTAGGATGATGCTGGGTATTGGCTTTGTATCAATACCCTTTATTATGTTGAGGAATTTTCCTTCTATTTCTGTTTTGCTGAGAGTTTTTATCATGATTGGGTGTTGGACTTTGTCAAATGCCTTTTCTGTATCAATTGATAAAATTATGTGGTTCTTGTCTTTTTTTTAATGTGGTGGATTACATTCATTGTTTTTCTAATATTGAACCAACCTTGCATACCTGGTATAAATCCTACTTTGTTATGGTGGATTATTTTTTTTGTATATTGTTGAATTCTGTTGGCTAGAATTTTCTTGAGGATTTTTGCATCTATGTTCATGACGGATATAGGTCTGTAATCTTCTTTTTTTCTGTTGTCATTAGCTGGTTTGGGTATCAGGGTTATGCTGGCTTCATAGAAGGAGTTAGGTAGTATTCCGTCCTTTTCTATGCTTTGAAATACCTTCAGTAGTAGTGGTAAGTCTTCCCTGAAAGTTTCGTAGAACTTTGCAGTGAAGCCATCAGGACCAGGGCTTTTTTTTGTTGGGAGTGTTTTGATTACCTTTTCAGTCTCTTTTTTTGTTATGGGTCTATTTAGTTGTTCTACTTCAGTTTGTGTTAGTTTAGGTAGGTAGTGTGTTTCTAGGAATTCATCCATTTTTTTCTAGGTTTTCAAATTTGTTAGAGTACAATTTTTTGTAGTAATCTGATATGATTGTTTTAATTTCAGTTGGATCTGTTGTGATATGGCCCATCCCATTTCTTATTTGGATTCTTGGTTTCTTTTCCTGTATTTTTTTAGTCAGTCTGGCCAATGGTTTATCAATTTTGTTAATTTTTTCGAAGAAGCAGTTTTTGGCCTTCTTAACTCTTTCAATTGTTTTTCTATTCTCTAATTCATTTAATTTTGCTGTAGTTTTTATTTTTTGCTTTCTTCTGGTGCCTGACAGTTTCTTTTGTTGCTCTCTTTGTGTTTGTTCAAGTTGTAGGGACAGTTCTTTCATTTTGGCTGTTCTTTAATATGTGTGCCTTTATTGATATAAATTGACCTCTGAGCACTGCTTTCACCATGTCCCAAAGGTTTTCATAGGAAGTGTTTTCAGTCTTGTTGAATTCTGTGAATTTCTTTATTCCCTCCTTAAGGTTTTCAGTCTCGTTGAATTCTGTGAATTTCTTTATTCCCTCCTTAAGGTCTTCCATAACCCAGTCTTTTTTGAGCAGGGTATTGTGCAGTTTCCAAGCATTTGATTTCTTTTCCCTGGTTTTTCTGTTATTGATTTTTACTTTTATGGTCTTTTGTTCAGAGAAGATGTTTTGTAATATTTCAATGTTTTGGGTTCTGCAAAGGCTTGTTTTATGACCTAATATGTGATCTATTCTAGAGAATGTTTCATGTGCACTAGAAAAGAAATTATAGTTTGCAGCTGTTGGGTGGAGTGTTCTGTATAAGTCTATGAAGTGAAGTTGTTTAATTGTAGCAATTAGATCTTCCGTGTCTCTACTGAGTTTCTTACTGCATTTCCTATGCTTCACCGAGAATGTTGTGTTGAAGTGTCCTACTATAATTGTGGATGTGTCTATCTCACTTTTTAATTCTGTTAACATTTGTTTTATGAATGTTGCAGCCCTATCATTGGGTGCATAAATATTTAATACGGTTATATCTTCCTGGTAAATTGTCCCTTTAATCATTATGTAGTGTCCTTCTTTATCCTTTGTGGTGGATATAACTTTAAATCCTATTTTGTTGGAAATTAATATTGCCTCTCCTGCTCTTTCTTGATTGTTGTTTGCTTAATATATTTTTATCCATCCTTTCAGTTTTAGTTTATTTGTGTCTCTAAGTCTAAAGCGTGTCTCTTTTAGGCAGCATACAGACTGATCGTGTTTTTTTATCCAGTCTGCAACTTTCTATCTGTTTATTGGTGAATTTAGCCCATTTACATTAAGTGTAATTAGAGATAAGTGTGAGTTTAGTGCTGTCATTTTGATGCCTGTTTTTGACAATTTCATTTTTCCATTTACTTTTTTGTGCTGAGTTTTTCTTTGTAGAATGTGTGTTCCTCCTTTTTATAGTATTTGAATTTATGTTGGTGAGTCGTTATGTTTATCTTGGTTTTTGTTTTGAAGTATGGAATTGTTAGACCTCGTTGTGGTTACCTTAATATTTACCCCGGTTTGACTAAGTAAAAACCTAAGTTGTTTAACCCTGTATCGCCTTGGTTTCCTCTCCATATGTAAGATCTCTGCCTCCTGTATTTAGTCCCTCTTTTTTAACTATTGTAATCTTTTACATAATCACATCAATGATTCCATGTTTTGAGCAATTTTTTTAAATTAATCTTATTTTGTTTTTGTGATTTCCCTATCTGAGTTGATATCAGGATGTTTTGTTCTGTGATGTTGTGTTGTGTTGGTATCTGATATTGATTTTCTGACCAAAGAATTTCCTTTAGTAATTCTTGCAGTTTTGGTTTGGTTTTTGCAAATTCTCTAAGCTTGTGTTTGTCTGTAACTATCTTAATTTCACCTTCATGTTTTAGAGTTTTGCTGGATATATGATTCTTGGCTGACAGTTTTACCTCTTTGAGTGCTCAATGTTATCCCATTGCCTTCTTGCCTGCATGGTTTCTGCCGAGTAGTGCAAACTTATTGATTCTCCTTTGTAGGTAACTTTTCGTTTATCCTTGGGTGCTTTTGAAATTTCTCTTTATGTTTGGTTTTGGCAGGTTTGATGATATGTCTTGGTGATTTTCTTTTGGGATCTATCTTGTATGAGGTTCGTTGAGCATCTTGGGTAGATATTTTTTCATCTTTCACAATGCCAGGGAATTTTTCTGCCATCAGATCTTCCACTATTCTCTCTGTATTTTCTGTTATCCCTCCCTGTTCTGGAACTCCAATCACACGCAAATTATTCTTGATAGAGTCCCCCATGATTCTTAGGGTTTCTTCATAGTTTTAAATTCTATTTGATTTTTCTTCAACTATATTTGTGTCAATTGCCTTATCCTCCAGCTCCCCCACTCTGTATTCCAGTTCCTTGATTCTGCTCCTCTGACTTCCTATTGAGTTTTCTGATTCTGTGACTTTATTGTTAATCTTTTGGATTTCTGAATGCTGTCTCTCTATGGATTCTTACAGCTTATTAATATTTTCACTATGTTCTTGAATAATCTTTTGGATTTCTTCAACTGCTTTATCCGTGTATTCCTTGGCTTTTTCTGTAGATTTCCTTATTTCATTTCTGCGGTCATTCCTGATGTCTTGAAGCATTCTGTATACAATTGTTTTATATTCTACATTTGGCAATTCTAGGAATGTATCTACATCCGGGAATGATTTTGATTCTTTGATTTGGGGCAATCATGGTCTGCTTCTTCATGTGATTTGATGTCGACTGCTGTCTCAAAGCCATCTATAAGGTATTGTAGTGTTTTTTCTTGTATTTGCTCACTGAGTCTTATCTTTTTGTTTTGTTTTGTTACAATACACCCAGATGGGCTACTAGATTGTGGTATCGTGATTGCTGTAGCTTTTGAACCACTTACATCCTGTTACCAGCTTTCCTGAGCTGTTACCAGGTATATAAGTGTATGAGTCCATTCTCTATTCTTGAATAGAATCAGCTCAGGTGTCCTGATAGCTGGTCACATAGTGTGTAGTGTAGGCTCTCACCTATTATCTTAGAGGAGTAGTGGTGATGGTTGTATGCACCAGTTTCTGTTAGTGGCAGGGGGTCACATTTCGAGGAGGGCAGGATGCTGACAGCCTTCCTTCAAGTGTCAGTGAGGTAGGTGTGGTTGTATTCTCTAGAGCGCTCTGGTGGGTGGGCTCTGCAGCTGTATCTTAGGCACCCAATGCTTGGGTAGACGTCACTATTCTCAGACCCCTCTAGCAGGTGGCTAGGTGGTGTGGGTGGAGTCTCAGCCCTCAGTTCGCTGGTGTGGATCAGCGAGGGCTCTGTTTAGTAGGTAGAGAGGTATCTGACCTCCAAAACTTGTCTTTCCAGTGCTGAGCTAAAATAATTATGGTGAGATCTCTATCAGAATCGCCTTTGCATTATAATAGCCACCTAGTTGCCTGTAGGGTGAAAGCTAGAGACTGTGGGTCTCTTAATGCCTGGATGGAGTTGATTCTGTATTGTTATTCCAGTTTAGGGAAGTCAGGGAAGGATTTTTTCTTTGATTGTTAAATGCTGCTTTTCTCAGGCCAGGGGAATGGGTTAGAAAAGAAAGAAGAAAAAAAATCCAGCAGTGCACTTCACTCTCTAGCACAGAGAATTCCAATATTAATGAAGCTGGCTGGGGCAATGAGGGGTGGAATCAGATATATAGAAGAGAGTAGCCTGGCAAAATATACAAAGTTTACTCATGTTGTTTGGTGAGGACTGTTTTTTCTGAGATTCCAGAGCATTGTGTAGCTTGTGTGTGCTGGCTGGATCCCTGATGAGACTGTCCCAGAGGATTAGGGCTGCATCCATGCTCACACCGTCTCAGGAAGCCACAATCAGCTCCCCCACACTTAGTCCCAAGCCCAGCACCAAGGTTTCCTTTCTGGGACGCTGCACTCCAGGCTCCAAAACCAGTCGCTGCTTCCCCATGGTTTTTCGTTTCCCTGTCAGCTGCGTCTGTGTGGAGCCTGCGTGTGCTGCCTGGGTCTCCTCCGAGGTTCTTCCTGAGGTTAGGCCTACATCCGTGCTTCCCTGTCTCAGTAAGCCACAATCAGCCCCACCATTCTGGGACCAGGGAACCGTGAGGGCTCAAGGCTGTGGCGTGGGACACTGGCTCCGGAAGCGGTCCCTGCTGCAGTGTGGCTTTTTGCTCCCCTGTCACTCAGGTCAACTCCTTAGTTCTGTGTTTGATGGTCAGGGTTTGTAGATTGTCCTTTATGTAATTGATTCACTTGTTTTTTCAAGTCTTTGTTTCAAGAGAGATAAGCGGAAGCTTCTACCTAGTCAGCCATCTTGGTCCTGCTCCTGTGTCTGCCTCTTTATGTGATTTGATATTGACTGTTGTCTCTGAGCAATCTGTAAGTTATTGTATTAGTTTATTTTATGCTTGCTTTTTGTATCCTAGCTTCTTGCTTTGTTTAGTTTTGGTATACCCAAATAAGCTGCTTGAGTGCGCTAGGTTGATTACTTTCACCTTTGAAGCTCTAATGTACTATCACCAGATGGCTAGCACTGTTACCAGGTGTATGAGCCTAGGAGTTCATTTACTTTTCTTGTATGGATTCAACTCAGGTGCCCAGGTAGTTGGTCATAAAGTGTAAGGTACAGGCTCTGTCCTACAGTCTTAGAGGGGCAGGGGTTATTGGTGTAGGCAGAAGTATCTGGCTGCAGTAGGGGTTCAGGCTCTGATCAAGGCAGGGGGCTGACAGCTGTGCTCTGAGTGTCTGTAAGGAAAGTGCATCCCTGTTCTGTAGAGCACACGGGTGGGTTCTGCAGAAGGGCGATGGGTACCCAATGCTTTTGGTTGTAAGTTCTGGGTGGTACTACTTAACCCTGGAGCCCTGTCACAGGTGGCTAGGTATTATGGGTGGAGCCACCAGTCCTTAGGCCCCTGATGTGGGTAGGTGAAGACCCTGTTTAATAGGAATAGCAGTGTCAAACATGAAACACCCATCTTTCCACCATCCAGCTGAAACAGTTGCGGTCTGGCAACAAGGGCCTATTCTCCTGAAATGGGCCCACACAGGTCCATGCTGGGGTGAAAGGTATTCAAAGCCCATGGACTATTTGTGCCTGAACAAGAGATACTTCTGTCCTGAGCTCCCCAGCTTAATTGAGCTGGCAGATTATCTTTCCCCCAGTTGTGAACTTATACCTTCTTCAAGGATGGAAAAATGGCTCAGAGTGGTACCAGGGCCTATCTCAGGCCCAGGGAAGTTGACAGCCACTGAAGCCGGCTTGGGGGCTGGGGGCGTGGTAAAATAAGCACAAGTAATTAGCTTTTGCTGAGAGTGCCGTTCTTCTCTTGTTCTGCAGGTGTGAGTAGTCTGTGCAACTTGCTGTCTTTCCCTGAGCTAAACACCTCTGGAACGCTACTGCCAGCCCCACTGCAGTCACTCCAGGGAATGGTGCCTGAGAGTTCCTGGCTATTCAGGTCCAGTAACTCCTCTCCACTTCTGAATAGTCTCTCCCTCCCCCTGCCATTGAGTCCGTTTTCTAACTTTGCCTTTTATGTTCGGGGCTCCTAGCTTGTCATAAATATAATCGCTTCACTCGTTTTTTCATGTCTTTTTTGTAAGAGGGATCACTGGCAGCGTCTCACTACTCTGCCATCTGGGCCTCGCCTCTCTAATATAATCAACAATTTTTTTAAAAAAGAAAAAAAAAGAGTGAAACCTGTAGAAACAACAAATAACAGAATGAGATCCACAGAAAAACTAGATATTGGAGCTATCAGACAAAGACACTGAAATAACTCTATTATGTTCATAGAAATAAAGGCAAGACTTAGAAATTTGGCAAAAAAACTAGAAACTACGAAAAAGATCAACTTAGAAAGTCATCTGAAAACTATAGCTGAAGTTAAAATCTTAATGTATGTATATAGCAGCAGATTAAAAATGCTGAAGAGAGATTTAGTGAACTGGAAGATATGTTGGAAGAAAATAGAGGCACAGACAAAAGAAAAAATGGATATAATATAAAAAGGAATAAGATACAGAGAATATAAAGAGAATATCTAGCATAAGATACTTTAAGAAGGAAGAAAAAGAATGAGGCAGAAAAACTGAGATTATGGCTGAGAATTTTCTTCAAATGATTAAAGATATCAAGTCACAGATCCTAGAAGACTTACAAAACCCAAACCAAAAAAAAAAAAAAAAAACCCACGGCCGTCGAGTCGATTCTGGCTCAAAGCGACCCTACAGGGTAGAGTAGAACTGCTCCACAGAGTTTCCAAGGAGCGCCTGGTGGATTCGAACTGCTGACGTTTTGCTTAGCAGCCATAACACTTAACCGCTACGCCACCAGGGTTTCCTTATAAGACCCATGTAGGGTAAATACAAAGAAATTCATAGTAGGACTGCTGAAGCTAAAGACAAAAAAACCCACAAAAAACAAATAAAGAATGGAAGAGATTATCTTTAAAGGACAAAAAAACTGACTGATAACTTCTCTACAGAAATAGTGAAAACCCTAAGACAATAAGATGATATATTTAAATTATAGAGAGAAAATACATGGCAACCCAGAACTCTATGCTGAGGAAAACATCATGAATGAGCAAAGACCTTTTGTTTTCAGACAAACAAAACCTAGATAAGTTAACATCAGCATGCCCACATTAAAGAAAATTCCAAAGGTATTCTTCAAGCAGAAAGAAAATAAGGTGAAAGGCTTAAGATGCAAGAAGGAATGGAAGTTAATGAAATGGGTAAAAATAGAGGATTGCTGACTGCATAACATAATAAGAATAGACTTTATTGGGTTTAAAATATGTAAGAAATTAAAATGTATGATAACTACAGCCTTTTGACTTTTATGGCTTTATGGTCAGGAAACATGCTGTGTAATATTTTGATGTTTTGGATTCTGTTAATGCTTGCTCTGTGGCCTAATACGTGGTCTATTCTCAAGAATGCTCCATGAGCGTTAGAAAAGAAAGTTTACTTGACTACCATTGGGTGAAGTGTTGTGTTTAAGTCTATGAGATCAAGTTGGCCGATTGTGGTATTTAGATCTTCCGCGTCTTTATTGAGCTTCTTTATGGATATCCTGTCTGTCATCAGAAGTGGTATGTTGAAGTCTTCTACTATTATTGTGGAGCTATTTCTCTTTTCAATGCTGTTTGAGTTTGTTTTATGTCTTTTGGAGCCCTGTCTTTGGGTATATAAGTATTCATTATGATTTTGTCCTCCTGGTATAAAAAAAAAATTTTTTTTTATTGACCCTTTAATCATTATATAGTGTATTTCCTTTTCCTTTTTGGCAGATTTTACTTTAAAGCCTGTTTTATCAGAGATTAATATATATATATATTTCCATTCTTTGAGATTTAGTTTTTTTATGTCTTTGAGTCTATGGTGTGTCTCTTGCAGTCTGCATACAGACGGATCATGTTTTTTAATCCATTGTGCTACTCTCTGTCTCCTTATTGGTGCAATTAAACCATTTACATTTATTGTAATTATTCATAGTTTTGAGTTTAGTGCTGTCATTTTCGTCTTTTTTGTGTATGTCTTGTTGACATTTTCCTTATTCCACTTAATTTTCTCTGTTAAGTCGTTGTTCTTTGTGCATTTTCTTTCCATCCTCTTCATTTTTGTTGCCTTTGTATTTACTGCTAATTTATTTTTTTCTGTGCTGAATCGTTTTTCTTTTTAGTCTTTCATCTTTTTCCTTGTTGTTGCTTTTGTATTTGCCGAAAATTTTGTTGTCCTTGTTTTTTTTTTATTTTAATGTGTAGGATTGTTAGTTTCCTTTGGGTTACCTTAACATTTACCTCTGTTTTTCTAAATTTAAACCAATCTTTTATTTCTTTATATCGTCTTGACTTCCTCTCCATATGAAAGATCTATGACTACATTATTTAGTCCCTCTTTTTTGTCTTAATGTTGTCATCTTTTACAGATCAATGTCTCGGTTTCTATATTTTCAGTGTTTTAGCTTTGATTTATTTGTGATGTCCCTATGTGGCTAGATATCTGGTAGTTCTGTCCCGTGTTCTAGTCTTGGGTTGTTAGCTGATGTTATTGATTTTCTAACTGGAGAATTCCCTTTATTATTTCTTGTCATATTGGTTAGGTTTTTAAAAATTCCCTAAACTTCTACTTATCTGGAAATGTCCTAATTTCACCATCATATTTGAGAGACAGTTTTGCTGGATATATCATTCTTGGCAGGGAATTTTTTTTTTTTTCCTTCAGGGCTTTGTATATTCCTTCTTGCCTGCATGGTTTCTGCTGAGTAGTCCGAGCTTAGTCTTACTGACCCTTCTTTATAGGTGACTTTTTGTTTATCCCTAGCTACTCTTAGTTACTCTTAAAATTCTCTCTTTATATTTGGTTTTGGCAAGCAAGATTATAATATGTCCTGGTGACTTTATCTTGGCATCTACCTTGCGTGGGGTTCAGTAAGCATCTTGGATAGATATCTTCTTATCTTTCACAAGATTGGTGAAGTTTTTAGCCAAGAAGTCTTCAACAATTCTCACTGTGTTTTCTGTTATCCCTCCACCACCCGCCCCGATTCTGGTGTTCCAATCACTCTTGATAGAGTCCCGCATAATTCTTAGAGTTTCTTCAATTAAAAAAAAATTACTTTATGTGATTTTTCCTCAAATAAGTTGGCATCAAGTGCTTTATCTTCAGTCTCACTAATTCTGACTTCCAGTGCCTCAATTCTGCTCCTCTCATTTTCTATTGAGTTGTCTAATTCTGAAATTTTATTGTTACTCTTTTGGATTTGCTTGCTATCTTTCTATGGACTCTTGCAGCCTGTTACATTTGTCATTATACTCTTGTATAACCTTCTCAAGTTCCTCTATTGTCTTATCTGTGTGTTCCTTGGCTTGTTCTTCGTTTTGCCTGATCTCCTCCTGGATCTCTTGAAGAGCTCAGTCTCTTAATCTTTTAAATTCTACCTCCGGTAATTCCTGGAATTTCTCTTCATTTGGAAGATTTCTTGATTTGTTGTTTTGGGAGCTTCCTGAATCCATCATGGTCTGCCTCTTTGTGTTATTTGATATTTACACTTGTCTCTGAGCCATCAATAAGTTATTATATTCATTTATTTTATGTTTGCTTACTGAGTCGGAATCTACTTGATGGCACTGGGTTTGGTTTTTTTTTGTTGTTGTTGTTTCTTTTTTGGTGTACTGCGTCCTAGCTTCTTGTTTCATTGTGATATGCCCAAATAGGCTGCTTGGGTGAGCTAGTTTGATTACTGGCACCTTTGAAGCTCTTACATCCTGTCACCAGGTGATCAGAACTGTTACTAAGTATGTGAGCCTAGGCGCCCTTTTAGTTTTCTTGTATGGATTCAGCTCAGGTGTCCAGGTAGTCGGTCACGAAGTGTGTGGTGTAGGCTCTCACCTACAGTCCTACATAGACAGGGTTGATTGGTGTAGGTACAGGTGTCTGGCTACTGTGGGGGGAATGACTGCCCCTGAGTGTCTGGGAGGAAAGCTTGTCCCTGTTCCCTAGAGCACATAGGTGGGTGGGTTTTGCAGCCAGACCATGGTCACCCAATGCTGTCGGTTGTAAGGACTGGGATTCACCACTTATTCTCAGACTCCTGAATTGGGTGGCTAGGTGGCATGGGTGGAGCCACCAACCCTCAGGTCACTGATGTGGGTAGGTGAGGACCCTGCTTCATTGGCAGAACGTTGTCAAATATCACGAATCTGCCACTCCACTTTATAACTGATACAGTTGAAAATAGGCTTCAGGTATATACCCTGTTGTAGTGTGCTAATGAGGGCCTACGCTGTTGAAATGGGCCCACACAGGTCTATGCAAGGGTGAAAGGCATTCAGAGTCCTTGGACCCCTTATGTCTGTGCCTTCCCTGAGTTCCTGGCTTAGGAAAGCTGGCAGATTATTTTTTGTTGTTTGTTCCTGCTCCAGGGCATGTGATAGTTCCTACTTCTGGCCCAGAGGACCCAGAAATAGCCGAACCTGGTCCAAGACTAAAAACAGAGAGGGAGGAAGCAGGTAAATAGGAGAGATGTTCTTCCCAAAGGGGATGATTTTTGATTTGTGTGGCATTTTAGATGCATGTACTTATCTTTTGCCAACTTAGCACTGCTTTTCACTGGTTCTGGAGGCTTGTGTAGACTTTCCACCACTCGGTCTCTTCTGATGTGGAAAACATGTCCCGAGCGTCACTGCTTGTGTCACCGCACATGCCATCCGATCCAGCCTGCAGGGTGCTGGTTTCTGCCAGGTCGGTCTGTCAAACTCTCACTGCTTCTGAACCATATTCCCCTCCCCCGCCACTAAGTCCAATTCTGTAACTTCACCTTTGATGTTCAGGGCTCCTAGATTGTCATATATAATCGATTTACTTCTCTGGGTCTTTGTTATAAGAGGGGCTACATAAAGCATCTGACTACTCTGCCATCTTGGCCCCACCCTCTACAAGAGACATTTTTCATCACATTCCTGAATCTGACACTATCACAGAAACTTATCTCTGAGAAAATGAAATAGGGATGAGGCAGTAGGCAGAACAAACCCGTTGGGTTGGAGTCGATTCTGATGCATAATGACCCTATAGTTCAGAGTAGAACTGCCTCATAGGGTTTTCAAGGAGCAGCTGTTGCATTTGAACTACTGGGCCAGAGTATATTTGGAGCACTGGTGGTGCAGTGGTTAAGAACTCAGCTGCTAACCAAAAGCTTGGCAGTTCGAATACATTAGCTGCTCCATGGAAACCCTGTGGGGGCAATTCTACTCTGTCCTACAGCATTGCTATGTGTTGAAATCAATTCACTAGCAATGGGTTTGGTTTTTTGGTTTACATACCTACATGAGTAAAATTTGTCTTGAATCTCTAAACTTAATTCTAATGTAAGAATGAAATTGTAGCACTTCTCCATAAAGGTTTGTCTTAAGTCATCAGGATGAAAACCAAACCCACTGCCGTCGAGTCAATTCTGACTCATGCTGACCCTACAGGACAGAGTAGAACTACCTGATAGAGTTTCCAAGGAGCGCCTGGTGGATTTGAACTGCCGTCCTCTTGGTTAGCAGTCGTAGCACTTATCCTCTGTGCCACCAGGGTTTCCTCATCAGGATAAGGCTGTGCTAATTTATTGGGTACCTTCAGGAATTATTCATCAGTTATATTCACGTTAAGAAGGATGCAAGATTCAAGTGTGTCAGTGATGATGGTTATGTGAAATTGATCCCTGGCACTCAATACTTCTGGAGCATTTCTGTCATTTACTTGTTTTTTTTAATGCTTCTGCAACAATAAACTGCTTGATAATCAGTATTTGGCAGTGTTTGTTTTATTGTGTTTTCAAAATATTCTCTTATGTAAATATCTTGTTAATAGCTGGTAGAGATCCATGCATGTCTGTAAATTTACTACTGAATCTTGGAGAATTGACTCGTCAAATGAAAATGATGCAATATGTTATTATACATAACAAACGTAAATATATGGTCTGTGTTCACATTTTGTTGACGACGTTTTAACCTTCTGTTCTGGTGTCTCCTTTTTGTGACTGGTCTTCAGCAATATTCTCTATGGCACCTAGAATCTGAGTGTGTGATTCCAGGATTGCACTCGTTGCTATAGCACGTGCTTCCCAGTGGGTATTAGAAAGACATTTTAATGCTGATCATTGCCTATGAACAGCTCATCGGTGAATAGAGATGGCAAAAAATTTGTAAAATATCTGAATAGAAGAAAAAAATCATTTTTTTGACAAAAATCCATTGTGATACATCCTACAAAATTAAGTGAATATGCAGCACCTTGGTATGAACATGGCGTATTCGTTACATTCCAGAATTTTCTGTTGCATGCCTTTATAATGCAGTGACATTTCCCAGCATTGTCATAGGATTGGTCTCCACACTTAGAAAAATCAATTTTGCAAACTTCGCCTAATTAGTGAAACACTTGGTTTGCGATGTCTTTGAGGGCTAATGCGATGTGTTCTCCTGACTCGCTTGGTGCATGTTATGCCTTCTTTCCCTCAAGTTTCTTCGATTTGTAATGGAAGTGTCTAGCTTGTTCCTTTTATGCCATTGTACCTTTGGAAGCAGATAACTTGTGTCCTAGATTTCACAGATGAAGAGAGATTTTTGAATTTTGGACTTGGACTTGATTTAAGACTTTTTCTATGCTATGACGGGATGAGGAAACCCTGGTGGCATAGTGGTTAAGTGCTACGGCTGGTAACCGAAAGGTTGGTAGTTCGAATCTGCCAGGCGCTCCTTGGAAACTCTATGGGGCAGTTCTACTCCGTCCTATAGGGTCGCTATGAGTCAGAATCGACTGGACGGCAGTGGGTTTGGTTTTGGTTTGTGATGGGATGAATATGTTTTCCATTTGCAAGAATGTGATTTTGGGGGAGTCAAAGGGTAGAATGTCATGGATTGAATTATGTCCCCCCAAAATGTGTGTATCAACTTGGATAGACCATGTGAGGTTGTCCTCCATTTTGTGATGGTAATTTTATGTTGAGAGGATTAGGGTGGGATTTTAACACCTCCCTGATCCGAGATACAGGGAGTTTCCCTAGGGTGTGGCCTGCACCACCTTTTATCTCTCAGGAGATGAAGGATAGAGAGTTGGGGACCTCATACTACCAAGAGCAGAGCATGTCCTTTGTACCCGGGGTCCCTGCGCCCGAGAAGCTCCTTGACCATGGGAAGATGGAGGACAAGGACCTTCTTCCAGAATCAACAGAGAGAGAAAGCCTTCCCCTGGAGCTGACGTCCTGAATTTGGACTTGTAACCTACTAGACTGTGAGAAAATAAATTTCTCTTTGTTAAAGCCATCCACTTATGGTATCTGTTATGGCAGCACTAGATGACTAAGGCACCGATGATTTTAGCTTCTGTTTTGGTGTTTCCTTTTTGTATCTGGTCTTCAGCAATATTCTGTGTGGCGCCTAGAATTGTACTTGTTGCTATAGCATGTGCTTCCCAATGTGTATTAGACATTTTAATGCTCAATCATTGCCTGAATGTGTTTTAAGAATAGCTCATCAGTGAGTAGAGCTGGCAAAAAGTTTGTAAAGTAACTGAATATTAGAAAAAACATCAATTGCTTTTAGACAAAAAAAATCTATTGTGATAAAAAAACATCCTACAAAATTAAGTGAATGTGCAGCACCTTGGTATGAAAAGGGCATATTAATTTCATTCCAGAATTTTCTGTTGTATGCCTTTATAATGCAGTGACGTAATGGCAGCATTGTCATAGGATTGGTCTCTGCACTTAGAAAAATCAATTTTGCAAACTTCACATAATTAGTGAAACACTTGCTTTGCAATGTCTTTACCAGTATGATTTTTTAAGCTAGTAAATGTGATAAATCACCACACAGGTTTTCTATTTGTTGGAGATACGGATCTTTAAACAATACTTAGCTGGCCTGTATGAGAAGGCTCAGAAGCGGAATCCACAGACAAAATAAAATATCGAGCTATACTTATTTCACTGACAGTAGTTGATTGAACTTCATCACTTATCAAGATTATAAATTTTTACACATTATTTTAGAATTATAGGATGGATTGCCCTTTCCTGTGTTACCGTATTTTGAGATGTGACTTGCTAAAAATAGATCAAATGAGCAACAAGTTGAAGCCAACTTTAAAATTTTCCATTTCGTGGGGACCCAAAGACTTCATTTCTTTTTCACGAAGATAGTCCCCATTCAGTGATTGTTATGACAACAACGACACATTACAAAATGGCTTTTCAATACTGATGTTCATTAATTTGTGATTCCAGTTCATAAATTAAGCCAGAACAATGTGTTTGGTTTAAATATGACAACATGATCTCTGTGAATTGAACTATTTTCATGTTTACTGATCCTATTCAATTTGCACCAATTGCTAAATTCATCTGTAACAATTCAAGAATTAAATGAGGATGACAGGTTTGTTTGGTTGGTAGGTTTGCAAACAAAACAATACAGGGAGCTGACTGATGGAGATTTCAGCAGCCACTCCCTCTTATAATTTTCATCATTAACTTTGCACTCTGGAAAAAATTCTGGCTACAGAACTTTGTTTACCATCCAGGAATTTTCAACACAAATTTACAAGAGGACAACTGTGATGTTGACAATCACTTGGGCCTCTTTTGATCCAGTAATTTACTTCATTGGAAGAAAATTATTCCACAAGGCAGGATCTGCATTCCTGTTATTTATGGGGTCTGCAGATGTGACAATTTAATATTCTTAGTTTCACTTTCTAGATCATTACTAATTTTTTTTTTTTTTACTACAGCAAGAAATAGTTTCAGAATTTGGAACAAATTCTGTTATATTTGTATTGCCATCGTTAATTTCAGCACTAGTGGTACTAGTAGGATGATTCCCACCCATTAAGCACGTACCTTTAATGGAAAAAGTCTCTTCTGATTTATTACATTCTAAAAACGAATTTTGGAATAGTGTTCAGGGATTCACAAATCATTTTCTTTTTATCTTCTGCAGGCTTCCATTTTTGCACTGCACTTAGTTATTGCCATTTCATTTTGCCTGGATTGAAAATTATGTCACTTTTTAAATTTGATTCTGCCATAACAATAAATTTGAATAATAAAAAATAAATTTATAAAACCGGAAGTTTATAAAATAAAATTTACTTTAGAATTTAGACATTAACACAAAAAAATTTATATTTGAAAATTAAATAACTCATTGCTGTGGATTAAATTTTAACTAACAGTGACCCTATTGGACAGAATAGAACTGCACAGTAGGGTTTCTAAGGAGAGGCTGGTTGAGACCTTTTAGTTTCAGCCAGGCTCTTAACCACTGTTCCACCAGGGCTACATTTGAAAATTAGTAAGTAAAAACGTTAATTTGGACCATGAGATTTTATTCTTGACGTCTTAGATAGTCCAAAGAAATAGTACATGATATCCTTCTCCATGGACTAATTCCTTCTGAAAACAGGTCCAAAGTATGTAGGATGTAGTCTAGCCATCTTTGCTTCTAGGCTAGGGTACATTCTGGTTATACTTCTTTCAGGATAGATTTTTTCGTTCTTTTGGCAGTTCATGGTATATTCAGAATTCTTCACCAACACAATTAAAAGGCATCAGTTCTTCTACGGTCTTCCTTATTCATCGGCCAGCTTTCCCACACATACGAGGCCACTGAAAACACTGTGGCTTGGATCAGTTGCATCTTAGTTTTCAAGGTGATGTCTTTGCTTTTCAACACTCTGGAGGTCTTTTGCGCCGATTTGCCTGATGGCAATGCATCTTTTGATTTCTTAACTGCTGTTTCCATGGGTGTTGATTGTGGATCCAAATAAAATGAAATCCTTGACAACTTCAATCTTTTCTTCGTTGATCATGATGTTGCTCATTGGTCCAGTTGTGAGGATTTTTGTTTTCTTTATGTTGAGGTGCAATCTCTACTGAAGGCCGCGGTCTTTGATCTTAATCAGTAAGTGCTTCAAGTCCTCTCATCTTTTAGCAAGCAGGGTTGTGTCATCTGCAAAATGCGGGTTGTTAATGAGTCTTCCTCCAATCCTGATGTCGTGTTCTTTGTATAGTCCAGCTTCTCAGATTATTTGCAGATTAAATAAGTATTGTAAAAGGATACAACCCTGACACACACCTTTCCTGACTTTAAACCACGCAGTATCACCTTTTTCTGTTTGAACGTCTACCTCTTGATCAGGTTCCTCATCAGCACAATTCAGTGTTCTGGAATTCCCACTCTTCGCAATGTTATCCATAGTTTGTTATGATCCAAGCAGTCAAATGCCTTTGCATAGTCAATAAAACACAGGTTTAAACATCTTTCTGGTATTCTCTGCTTTCGGCCAGAATCAATATGACATCAGCTGTGATATTCCTCCTTCCATGTCCTCTTCTGAATCCTGCTTAAATTTCTGGCAGTTCCCTGTCAGTGTACTGCTGCAGCTACTTTTGCATGATTTTTAGCAGAATATTACTTGCATGTGATATTAATGATATTGTTTGACAATTTCCACATTTGGTTGGATCACCTTTCTTAGGAATAGGCGTAAATATGGATCCTTGCCAGTTCATAGGCCAGGTAGCTGTATTCCAAATTTCTTGAGATCAGACAAGTGAGCGATTCCAGTGCTGCATCCATTTGGTGAAACATCTCAGTTGGTATTCCATCAATTCTTGGAGGCTTTTTTTTCTCACCAATTCCTTCAGTGCAGCACGGACTTCTTCCTTCAGTATCATCGGTTTCTGATCATATGCTACTTCCTGAAATGGTTGAAGGTCGACGAATTTTTTTTGGCTTAGTGACTGTGGGTATTACTTTCATCTTCTTTTGATGCTTCCTGCGTCATTTGATATTAATGGCAACTCAAGGGTTGAATTTTTTCTTCAGTTCTTTCAGCTTGAGAAATGCTGAGTGTGTTCTTCCCTTTTGGTTATCCATCTCTAGATCTTCACACGTCATTATAATACTTTTTCTTCTCAAGCCACCCTTTGAAATCATCTGTTCAGCTCTATTACTTCATCATTTCTTCCTTTCACTTTAGCTACTCGACATTCAAGAGCAACGTTCAGAGTCTGTTCCGACATCCATTATGGTCTTTTCTTTCTTTCCTGTCTTTTAAAGGACCTCTTGCTTTCTTCATGTGTGATGTCCTTGATGTCATTCCACAACTCACCTGGTCTTCAGTCATTAGTGTTTACCACATAAAATGTATTCTTGAGGTGGTCTCTAAATACAGGTGAGATATACTCAAGGTCATACTTTGGCCCTTTTGACTTATTCTACTTTTCTTCAGTTTCAACTTGAACTCCCATATGAGCAATTGACAGTCTGTTTCACAATCGATCCCTGGCCTTGTTCTGACTGATGATATGAGTTTTCCCATCTTCTCTTTCCACAGATGTAGTCAGTTTGATTCCCGTGTATTCCATCTGGTAAAGTCCATGTGTATAGCTGCCGTTTATGTTGGTGAAAAAAAATATTTGCAGTGGATGAGTCACTTGTCTTGCAAAATTCTTTCATGAGATTTCTGGCATCATTTCTATCAGCAATGCTGTATTTTCCAACTACTTTTCCTTCTTTGTTTCCAACTTTAACATTCTAATGACCAGTAATTATCAATGCATCTTGATTGCATGTTTGATCAATTTCAGGCTGCAGAAGTTGTTTAAAATCTTCAATTTCTTTGTCTTTGGCATTGGTGGTTGGTGCATAAATTTGAAGAGTCATATAAACTGGTCTTCCTTGTAAGTGTATGGATATTAGCCTATCAGTGACAACATTGTACTTCAGGCTAGATCTTGAAATATTCTCTTTGATGATTAATGTAACGTCACTCTTTTGACTCTGGTGGAATATCCATGTTTGTAAGACTGCTCACAGACTGTTTCACCAGAGAGTTTTCTGGTACTGCAATATCTACCACTAATCTCTGTGATCCCTGTGAATTGGCAAAATAAGAATAGTGGTATAGATTTCTTCCAAATACAGAAAACATAATTATGAAAATGTTCTTGCTATTGATTATGTTCTTTACCAATCCGTTCCGATGGGTTTTTTGATAGTTCACTTGAAAAATGAGTCCAAGGTACTGTGATGTGATTGTTTACTTTGTGTGGCCTTTCTAGCCATGGTCTTATAACATCTACCCTGGTACTTGGGCAGGACTGTGTGATAGGGTAATTGTGGCTCACCAAGGGGATTGTTTAGTTTTCCCTTCAAAGAGAACCAGTTCCAGAGCAAAGAGGAGGATTCAACTCCCATCAAGGAAGAACAGCCAGGAGCTGAGCATATATTATGGACCTGAGATCCCTGCACTGAGAAGCTCCTAGAAGCAGGAGACTGAGATAGAGAGAGGAAGCTGGAATCCTGAAGACGGTAAGATGCCATGGCAGGAGAGACCGAGCAACAGGGACCCAGCTATAGGAGATGATGGCCCAGGGAGAAGGAAAGCTGAGTGCCTTTGGAGAGAGGCCCAAGGCCAGGCAGAGGCACACCTATGAGCACAGGAGGGAAGAGGCTGTCCTGATAGAAGAACTGTATTCTGAGTGTCTTTGAGCCTGAGTTATAACTGTTACTTCCCTAATAAACCCCATAATCATGAATATGGACTGTGAGCTCTGTGTGGCCATTGCAATGAATTATTGAACCCAGCAGAGAAGTAGGGAGTGCTGTGTGAGGGACAGTTGGTGTCAAAGTTAGTGAAGATGGTGGAGAGAGGATAGTTTTTTCACCAATGCCTTCAATGCAGCTTCGATTTCTTCCTTTTATACCATCAGTTCTTGATCTTATGCTACCTCTTGAAATGGTTGAAAATTATCCAGTTCTACTGCAGTACTATATTAATATCAGACAAATTATACTTCAGAAAAAGGAGTATTACTGGGAATAAGTAGGGACATAACATAATAAAGGTTCAATTCTCCAAAAAGATACAACAATCCTAAATGTGTACATATTTAACAACAGGGCTCCAAAATACAAAAACTAATAAATCTGAAAGGGGAAATGGACAAATATGCATTTGTAATTGGTATCAGTACTTTTCTATGAATAATTACTAGAGCCCTGCTAGTTGAAGTCCAAGGCGTCTGTATGAACCACTCATGGATGTCTATGTGTCTGTGTATGTATGTGTGTGTATGTGTGTATGTATGTATATAGTATAAAGACAAGTAATAAAGAAATAAACATAGAGTCCTTGGGAGGTGCAAACGGTTAATGCATTCAGCTGCGAACCAAAATGTTGGAGGTTTAAGTCCACCCAGAGACACTTCGGAAGAAAGGTTTGGCGATCTACTTTTGAAAAATTAGCCATTGAACTGACACACTTGTGTGTCAGTACTACTCTGACACACATGGAGGGAGGGGTCACCATGAGTCAGATCAGCTTGATAGCAATTGAATGATTTTTTTATTCATTCTGCCAGTGTTTGTCTTTTAATTGGTATCTTAGGCTGGGTTCTTTAGAGAAGCAAAACCAGTGAGATATATATATATATGTATTCATATATAAATAGATTTATATCAAGGAAATGGCTCACGAGATTGTAGAGGCTGGTATGTCTCAAGTCCATGGGTCAGGCTGGTGGCTTCTCCTGACTCACATAGATGCAGGGACTGCAGAACTCAAGATCTGCAGGTCATACAACAGGTCTGTGGCTCACAGGCTGCAAAGGCTGACAAATCTCAAGATCGGCAGGTAAGCTGGCAGGCCGCGGCTCACAGACTGTGGAGGCTGATGAATCCCAAAATTGGAAGGTAAGCTGAGAGTTCAAGTCCCAAAAACTGGAGATCAGATGAAGAGGAGCCAGCTGCAGGATTCAGAGTGAGCAAAAGCTCAAGAGCCTTGCCAGAAAGTCCACCTATATTGGATGCAGTCCACACCCCCGAGGAAACTCCCTTACATCTGATTGGCTACTCACAGCAGATCCCATCATGGAGGTAATCACATTATATCACATCTCATCATGGAAGTGATTGCATCGTTATACGACTACTAAACTACATCATAACTGCCAAAGCACTGAGAATCATGGTCCAACAAAGTTCCCAATTGTGAATTTAATGATCCCAATTGTGAATTTAATCTATTTATATTTAAAGCAATTAATGGTAAGGAAGGACTTATATCTTCTACTTTGTAGTAGGTCATATATGTATTTTGTTTCTCATTTTCTTCACTACTGTCCACTTTTGTGTTTGACTGATTTTTTTCATGTGTACAATTTTGATCCTCTCCTTATTTCCTTTCCTTATATTTTTTTTAACTTCTTAGTGGTGACCATGAGGATTACAGTTAATATCTTATATTTATAACAATCTTCTTTTAATTAATACAAATTTAGCTTCAACAGTATAGAAAATTCTGCTTTTATTCAGCTCAGTTACCTGCGCTACTTACGTTGCTGTTACAAAAATTGCATCTTTATACATTGTGTGTCCATTAAGAGAGATGTGTAAGTATTTTTATGCATTCGTGCTTTAAATCATATATGAAAAAAAGAGAGGCGTGATATAAAAATATTACTGACTTTGTTTTATCTAAGTAGTTACCTTTACGGAGTCTTTGTTTCTTTTTATGGCTTCCAGTTACTGTCTAGTGACCTTCCATGCCAGCCAGAATGATTCCCTGTAGCATTTCTCATAAGGCAGTTCTGCTGCTAACACACTCCCTCAGGTTTTGTGTATCTGGGCATGTCTTAATTTCCCCTTCATTTTTGAAAGATAGTTTTGCTAGATATTGACATCTTGGTTCATAGTTTTGTTTCTGTATTTTTTTTCCAGTATCTCAAATATATCATCCCGCTATTTTCTTGTCTCAATGGTTTCTGATGAAAAATCAACAGTTAAACTTGTTGAGACTCTCTTGTACATTAGGAGCCGTTTATTTCTTGCTGCTTTCAAGTTTCTGTCTCCATCTTTTGACATTTTGATTATGTCTGTCTGTGGATATCTATGTATTTATTGTCCTTTGAGTTCATTGAGCTTCTTGGATATCTAGATGACATTTGGGAAACTTCCAGTCATTACATTTTCAAATATTCTTTCTGTCCTTTCATCTTTCTTTCCTTTCTGGGACTCCCTTAATGAGTATATTGGTATGCTTGATGTTGTCCCGCAGGTCCCTTAGGCTCTGTTCATTTTCTTCATTCTTTTCCCTTATGCTCCTCAGTTAGAACAATTTCAGTTGTGCTTTTTCAAGTTCACATTTTCCTGCTTTCTCGCACAAATCTGCTGTTGAGCTCCTCTAACGAAAATTTTATTTCAGGTATTCTACTTTTCACCTCTATAATTTCTATTTGGTTCTTTTGTATAATATTTCTTTATTAATATTTTCTACTTGTTCATACATTCTTCTCTTGGTTTCCTTTTTTTTTTGTCTATGGTTTCTTTAGGTCTTTGAGGAAATTTAAGACAATTGGTTTAAAATTTTTGTCTAGTAATCCCAATATCTGTGTTTCCTTAGGGATGCTTTCTGTTCATTTCTCTTCTTTCTTTCTTCTTAGCAAATGAACCATCCTTTTCTTTTTCTTTTTATGACTTAAAATAGTGTGTTGAAAACTGGATATCTTAAATATTATAATGTAACTCTGGAAATCAGATTCTCTCCAGTCATTAGGGTTTGCTTTTTTTTTTTTAGTTCTTGAGGGCCAGTCATCCATTTGCTTAGTGATGTTTCCAAACTATTTCTGGAAAGATTGTATGTCTTCTCATGTGTGGACACCGAGGTTCTGTTCTGTTATCTCAGCAGTCAGTTCGTGACTTGACAGTGCTTTCTTTAAATGCTTGTAGCCAAAAAGAAAAAGTAACATTATCCCAGTCTTTGCAGATTGGCTCTGAACTGGCGTGTCCTTTCAATGCTAAGCAAGAGTGCCTAAAACTCTGCCTTAGCCTTCACTTCCTGCCCCCATGGAGCCCAAAGATCAGCCAGAGGTGCAAGCCTAAAGCTTTGTCGGTCTTTATGAGCATGTCTTCATCCTTAGGCAAGAACATTGCACTCCAGATTCCTCAGTATATGTGGTAGCCCTTCAAAGCCCTTAAACCACTAACCATCGTCCTCTCAGCCTCCTTTTTTCCAAGCTTTTGGATGTCTCTGCTGTTTTCTCTGTCCTTCATCCTTTGACCCTGGAGGTAGGACCAATTCTTTGAGCTTCGTACTCCTCAGTTTCCATCACAGCGTACATTTTTTCTTGTGTGCTGTTGAGTCAATTCTGAGTCATAGTGACTATAGGATGGAGTAGAACTTCTCCAAAGGGTTTCTAAGGCTGTAATCTTTATGGAAGGAAAGTGTCATATCTTTCTCCTGTGGAGTAGTTGGTGGATCAAATCAAAAGGTTTAACAGCTGAGGGCTTAACCACTGCACTACTGGGGCTCCTTTTGACATCATGCATCATAATAGATTTTTAACACACCCCTCAGAAACATAGAAGTCCATAAATTATCAAGGATACAGAAGATTTAACATCTATAAAAATACCAAATTTATATATGTGTATGTGTGTGCATTATCTAACCACTAAAGAATATACATTCATCTCATGCACATACATAGTGTTTATAAAAATTGACTGTATACTGTGTTATAAAGCAAGTCTCAACAAATTTCAAGAGTCTGCAATAATATAGAGGATACTATGTAAGTACACCATAATTAAAAAAAAAAAAACATCTTAGAAAAAGAAAATACAAAATCTCCATGTGCTTGGATATTTTAAAATACTATGTGTTAAAAAAGACATCATAATGAAAATTAGAATATATTTTGAAGTGAACAATTATGAACATAGTGCATATAAAAATTGGTGCAGTACAGACAATATAATATAGGAAACTTATAGCCTTAAAAATATAATTGGAAAGAACAAATCTTGAAAAATAAGTGAGTTAAACATCCATTCAAAATGTTGGGAAAAAAACCAGAAACAAACATTCATAGGAATTTTTGTTTCTATTAATGATTGCATACATGCAACAGACGATCAACGAAGACTAAAGTTGATTCTTAGAAAATGCTGGTAAAATTGACAAACTTTAGGCAAGATTGATCAAGTGAAAAAGAATGAAGGTATAAATACCGAATATCAGGAATTAGAAAGAAAATGACTACAGATCTTGCAGAACTTAAAGATAATGTGAGAATGTTATGAACCGTATTAGCCAATAAATTTGCAAATTTAGGTAAAGTAGGCAAACGTATCATACCATGTAAGTTAATAACAACGATTCAAGAAGAAACAGGAAGCAAAAGTAATTCCACAACTGTTCATAGAATTGAATTAGAGCTCAAACTATTCTCAAAAAGAAAACTTCATGTCAGATGGCTTTTCCTGCAAATTCTGCCAAATATTCAAGAAATATTTCACAAATTCTTCAATATAAAATGAAACATATACCCAAACTCATTTTATACAGCTTGTAGAATGAATATTGATACCGAAACCTGACAAGAGCAGCACAAGATGGGAAAATTACAGGCCAATGTCACTGATGAACATAGATGCAAAATATAAAAATAAATAGGCAAAACAAATCCAGCAATACTCTAAAGAAGAATATATTATGACCAAGTTGGGTCTATCCCAAGAATTCAAGGTTAGTTTAACAGTCAAAAATGAATCAGTATAATTTGCCATATGTACAGGAAAAATAAATGTGGTTATATTAATAGGTGTAATAAAATAAGTATTTGATAATCTCCAGCATCCACTCATGTTTTTTAAAAGAACATCTAGCATGCCATGAGACCAGAAGAACCAGAAGGTTCCCGGCTGCTGTCGCTGAACATTTGGATCAAAGAGTCCATAGAAAAGCCCTGATGAAAAGGGGGAAAATGCAGAACAGAATTTCAAATTCTCATGAACCCTAGACTTTTTGGAGCCATTGAGGGTGAATGAACTCCTGAAACTATTGCCGTGAGATAATCTTTAAACATTACACCAAAAGTATTCCCTTGAATCATCTTAAAACTGAAGTAAAAAAAAGAAAACACCATAATGTTGCTGTTGAGTTGATTCCGACTCAGAGACCCTGTAGGACAGAATAGCACTGCCCCATAGAGTTTCCAAGGTGCAGGTGGTGGATTCAAACTGCTCTTCTTTTGCTTGGCTACCGTATCACTTAACCACTGTGCCACGAGGGCTCCAGAACATTAGCTACTTAACTAATAAAAATGGTCTACCTTGAGCATATGCTCTTTTAAGGACTGTCTATATGGCATCAGATTGACAACAGCTACTGAAAAGATTAGATAGGAACCTTAAGGAGCAGTGGGTTTATGCTAATGACAGAGGAACTACTCAGAAAAGGAGGGTAAGAATGGTTGCACAACTTGAATGTAACCGATGTCATTAAATTGTACAGGTAGAAACTGTTGAGTTGGTGTACATTTTGCTGCATATATTCTCAACCACAAAAAATACATTTACAGGTAATAATTAACAAAAAACGTCAAGGAGAGCTAAATATTTTGAAAATAAGACAGAGTTGCATGTGAGGGAATGAGTGGGGTGAGCTGTTTTAGATTAATAGTAAAGGCTTATGGGAGCAGGATATTTGAGGAGATAACTGACCTATATCAAAGGAGAGAATAGCTGTATGAAGTTCTGGAGGGAGGATATTGCCAATAAAGGAAAGAGTTGTTTCTGAGGCCCTTAAATAACCAAGTGTTCTGGCATGTTTTGAGGAAGCTCAGGAAATAAGTCATGGCTAGTGTGGAGTGAACCGAGGGAAGACTGTTAGGAAATGAGGTTAGTGTGGTGGGCAAGCCCCGCATCATGAAAGACCATGGGAAGAGTTTGGGAATTTTTCCTAATTGCCATGAGAAGCCACTGAGATGATGCTGTTATGTAGACTGTAAGAGGGAAGATCAGTGGCACGGAGTCCAGTTTTAACCAAGAGATGATGGTGGCTGTAAGGTGGAGGTAGTGAGAAGTGGATAGAGTCAGGATTTATGTTAAGGTAGAGCCAAGAGTCCAGAATATGTGTCAATGGACTGGATGCAAGATTTGAATAAAGGAGAGAAATCAAGGATGATTTCTAGGTTTTTGTCCTGAACAACCAGAGGATAGTGAACATTTGCTGAGATAAGGAAGACTGGGAGGTAGATAAGACACTTGGACCAAGAATTTTATTTGAACCACATTAAGTTTGAGATGCCTAGTAGACAGTCAAGGGGAGATGTGAAGACAGCCATTGGTGAAAGAACAACAGGGCAGAGTATGTAAATGAGGGTATCCTAGGGCTCAGGTGGAATTGACTGCCATGAATTGGCTCAGATAACCTAGACAGTGAGAAGTGATGAATGATGTTACTTAAACAGGGCATGGAAATCAATGAAAAAGGTGTGGGAGTGGCAGGGAGGCTAAGGTAGAGAAGTTTCTCTGTTCCTAAACCTGATTGGCTGGATTTGAAGACATCATAAGTTCCTGTATGAGAAATATCCAGCAAATTACCATTTGATTTAATAAATTGATAACAAAGTCCACCTTTCAGCCAAAGATTGAAAAACAAACAAACCAATTGCCATCCAGTGAATTCTGACTCTTAGCAACCCTATAGGACGGAGTAGAACTACCCCATACGGTTTCTAAGGAGCAGCTGTTGGATTCAAACAGCAGACCTTTTGGTTAGCAGCTGAGCTCTTAACCACTGCACCACCAGGGCTCAGACCAAGAATAACACACGTGAGGAACTTACTCCTTAGTTCAATCAAGTATGTAGAAATTCAAATTCGTAATTTTGAAGATTCCCCCTCTTTTTTTTCAAAATGGGGGGCATTGAGATGGAGGATTTTCCTATGCCCACCATCCTAAGGGATTTAATTAACCCATAGTTGAGACATTGTAAACATCTCAAGAAATTATTACCTTTGAGAAACTTGAGGGTGAGTAGGCATATCACCTGATTCCTCTTAAACTCCTTTTAAAAACCTGACTTGAAGACTCACCTGCCTTTTTGAATAAGTGCCAGCTTGAATAGGCAGGGTTCAGGGAATTGCCAACCAAAGGTATGGTTTCTCCAGAGGCCTCCAAGGGGTGTAAAAGAAGAGGGGAGCCAGACCCCGTGCTTGGGACACACCCTTGGTATGAAATATTTGAGTGTGTGTGTGGTGAGGGGAGCACTGGGTGTGGGAGAGTGGGGTGGGTGGGTAATAGGGAAATGCCTGGTTTTTTTTTTTGTTTGTTTTAAGAAACAGTTTTTTAATTTTTTTTTTTTTTTAATTACAATGAACAGTTCAGTGGAGACATGTTCCTTATCTGCAGGGGCTAGTGGAAGTGCTGATAGCTGAGAATGTAGCCTGCTCCCCAAGTGTGAGTTGGCATTTTGGAGAGAAAACTTGATGTTTGGAGCACTGACTGGCCCTGCCTTTTCTAAATAATTAAGGGTGGTGGGGTGGTGGTAAGAGAAAGAGGATGGTCTATGAACACTGACCCTGGAAAATTAACTCCCAAGTGTGTGGGTTGTGGATAACAAGAAAAGAACATCACCTGCAAATGACAGCAGTGCCTTTATTTATTTATTTATGCTTCTTTTTAGTTCTGAGTTGTTTTTAAGCCACAAATTAATGGGGTCACCATGAGTTTTCAGAGAATGAGTTTTCAAAAATCTAAGTGTTTTAAATATTGCAAGGATTTACTTATATATGCTGTATATGAGAAAAGTCCTTCCAGTTATAGGGAGGAGAAAGAAAGTATATTCAGGAATTAAATTTTCACAGTTCTCTGAATTCTTATATTTCTCTTGTTGTCCATTTTTGTTTTTTTGTTCTTCATCCACCCCTTCCACCTTGACCCACTGTCTTCATCATCTAGTGCTGCCATAACAGAAATACCATGAGTGGATGGCTTTAACCAAGAGAAATTTAATACCTCACATTAAAGTAGGCTAATAGTCCAAATTCAAGGCATTAGCTCTAGGGGAAAGCTTTCTCTCTCTTTCGGCTCTGGAAGAAGGTCCTTGTCCTTAGCCTTCCCATGGTCAAGGAGCTTCTCAGGTGCAGGGACCCTGGGTCCAGACGACATGCTCTGCTCCTGGTGCTGCTTTCTTGATAGTCTGAGGCCCCCAACTCTCTGCTTGCTTCCCTTTCGTTTTATCTCTTGAGAGATAAAAGGTGGTGCAGGCCACACCCCAGGGAAAGGTGACCTGAGTGAGGGTGGTGTTACAATCCCACCCTAATCCTCTTAGAGTAAAATTACAATCACAAAATGAAGGACAACTAAACAATAGTGGGAATCATGGCCTAACCAAGTTGAGACACACGTTTTTTAGGGTCATAATTCAATCCAAACCAAACCAAACTTGTCACCATCAAGTTGATTCCAACCCATAGAGACCCTAGTTGATTTGAACTCATAGAGACCCTATAGCATAGAGTAGAACTACCCCATAGAGTTTCCAAGGACTAGTTGGTGGATTCGAACTGCTGACCTTTTGGTTAGCAGCTGAGCTCTTAACCACTATGCCACCAGGGCTCCTCTTGATCCACAGTCCACCCTAATTCACCACTGTGTTAGAAAAAGGTTTTGCTATTCTGAAATAAGAACTTTTTACTATACTTTTGTGTTCGTGGTTGCTTTTGGTATGTCTTTAAGCACTGAAGAGTTGACTCATACCCATTAAAAACCCATTGCCACTGAGTCTGTTCCAACTCATAGCAGCCCAGTAGGGCAGAGCAGAACTGTGCCATAGACTTTCCAAGGAGCGCATGGTGGATTTGAACTGATGACCTTTTGGTTAGCAGCCATAGCTCTTAAACAGTACACCACCAGTGTGGGAGGGGTTTAATTGATAACATGATGTCTGGGCTCCAAGGGAGATGGAATGGATGTGCAGGAGAAGGGCATGCAGAGTCAGCCTGTATAGTCCCCAGAACTCTGTTCAAGATCATAACATACCTCAGTAATCACTTGAATCTAAACATACAACTTTAACAGTTGATGTAAATGACTTTACACATGAATTTTGGAACACAACTCTTTCTCAATGGAAGTTTCTTCAACTAAGCTGTTTGTATTCCCTTAATAATTATGAAAGCTAACATTTATTGTGTTCATTCTGTGTGTAAGGCCTTTTTCTAAGTGCCTTGTGTGTTTTATTTAACCTGCGTGACAACCTTTTGAATAAGACCCGTTTTAGAAACGGGAAACTGAGGCAGTGAGAGGTAAAGTAATGTGCCCAGATCACCCAGCTGATAAATTGAGTTAGGATTTAAACCCAGGCAGTTTGTTTCAGAATTTGCTTATGTAATCACTGTACATGATAGCAGTGAGCCCTAGTGGCTCTGTGGTTAAAGACCTTGGCTGCTAACTGAAAGGTCAGTGTTTCGAACCCACCAGCCTCTCTGTAGGAGACAGATGTGGCAGTCTGCTTCAGTGAAGACTTACAGCCTTGGAAACCCTATGGGGCAGTTTTACTCTGTCCTTTGGGGTCACTATGAGTTAGAATCGACTTGATGACAGTGGGTTTTGGCACATAATACTAATGTGCAGTGTATTCTATATGCCGTGTATATGTTCAGAAACTAATTTTCCTAACATTTATGCCATATATAGATTACCAATCCAGTTGCCGTTGAGTAGATTTTCACTCATGACGATCCGGTGAGTTTTCAGAGTAGGACTGCCCTCCATGCGGTTTTCAATAGCTGTGACCATTTGGAGGTAGATTGCCAGGCCTTTCTTCCAAGGCAGCTGAGTGGATTTAAACTGCCAACCTTTCAGTTAGTAGCTGAGCACTTAACTCTTTGTGCCACCTAATACATATACATACTAGGACGTTTTCCTCCTTATTTGTACTTTAATGTTTTGTAGACTCTTATGAATACTTGTTCCTGGCAGTGATCTATTTGCTAAAGAACAGAATAGGCACATGTAACCCTCTCTCACCTTCTCCCTCCCCTTTCACAGAGATGAAATGAAAAGCAATTAATGAGGACAGATTATTGGATTAGGGCCCATGCTCAGGGCTATAACAGCATGGGGAGTTTCTCCTGTCACTTCGGTTCTTGTTCAGGAATTGGCACCTGCTTTTTGTGAATCACAAAGACCAGTGCTTTATATCAAGCCATTTAGATTTGGGCTATGGAGCAGTGACTTAAAAAAATTAAATTTTATTTTCAGAGATTTTTTCTATTAATTGTTTACATTTATTTTAATTGTAAATTCTGAAACCGCTACAAAAAGGCATGAAATAATTGTTTAAATTTTAATTCGTATGGGTCAAAATGTATGTTAAACTACCTATTGTTGCCTTCACAGTCGACGTTATGTTTGAGCCGATTGTTGTGGCCACTTGCTACCAAGTATGACTCTCTTCTCCAGGGACTGATCTCTCCTGACAACGTGTCCAAAATATGTGAGATGAAGCCTCGCCATTCTTGCTTCTAAGGAATATTCTGGCTGTACTTCTTTCAAGACAGATTTGTTCATTCTTTTGGCAGTCCGTGGTATATTCAATATTCTTTGCAAACACCGTAATCCAGTGCCTTCAATTTTTCTTTGGTCTTCCTTATTCGTTGCCCACCTTTCGTGTGCATATGAGGCGACTGAAAACACCATGGCTTGAGTCAGGCGCACATTAGTTTTCAAGGTGACATCTGTGCGTTTGAACACTTTAAAGAGGTCCCTGGCAGCAGATTTGTCCAATGCAATGTGTCGTTTGATTTCTTGACTGCTGCTTCAGTGGGTGTTTATTGTGGATCCAAGTAAAATGAAGCCCTTAATGATGTCAACATTTTCTCCGTTTATCATGATGTTGCTTATTGGTCCAGTTGTTAGGCTGTTAGTCTGTAGTCTTTGATCTTCATCAGTAAATGCTTTAAGGCCTCTTCACTTTCAGCAAGCAAGATTGTATCATCTGCATATCTCAGGTTATTAATGACTCTTCTTCCAATCCTGACGCCTTATTCTTCTTCAGACAGTCCAGCTTCTCGGATTATTTGCTCAGCATACAGGTTGAATAGGTATGGTGAAAGGATACAACAGTGATGCACACCTTTCTTGACTTTAAACCATGCAGTATTCCTTGTTCTGTTTAGATGACTGCCTCTTTTTCTATGTACAGGTTTCTCATGAGAACAATTAAGTGTCCTGGAAATCTCATTCTTCCCCATGTTATCCATAATTGCTTATGAGCTGGAGTAGGTCTCAGAAATAATGTGCCATTTCTTCCAGTTGGTTATGCACGGCTGCCTACTTCCCTAGGTGGTAGCAGCTAAGGCCTGTCTCGGAAACACTCTCCTCCCCACATAGCATGATTCTTCACACTGCTCTATCTTCTTTCCCTTGTGTGTCTCCTGCCCTCCTCAGTGGCTGGGGAAAATGATAGTAGTCCACTGATGAGATTTATTCTTTTATTATACTTTATTTTATCATTTGTTTTTATAACATAGTTCTGTTAAAATCAAGGGTAATAAAAATGTTTGTATGATGGAAGTGGATAATCCCACCCATTGTGTCCATCTAAAGTTTCATGAGAAAACTGTGCCCACAACAGAGGGCTCCCACTCCTCTGGCTCACTGTATTTTCTCCTTGTTTATTTGCTCTTCCCTCTTTCCTGATGGATGCATGGGACCACTGAGCTTCAGGACTCCACAATTCTGCTTTTCATACCAGTGTTACAGTAATCTTGGGTTCATGGGCTGCCTTGCCACAGATTTACTCATTCTGTTTCTGTTGATTATTTCATTACTTAAAAATCTCTCATGAATTTTTCCAGAAGTACATTCTATTCCTCAAAAACTTGGAAGCAATGGGAAAGTATGCAATAAATAACAAGAAAACATACGTAATGCATAGAATAAATTATTAACGTTCTGATATGTCTATTATCTTACTTACATTGGCATGTATGTGTATTAGAGTCTCTGGTTGATGCAAATAGTTAATATCTTGAGCTGCTGAGAGAAAGTTGGAGTTCAGGGCCACCCAGAATTGCTATGAAAGAGAGGTCTGGCAGTCTACTTCCGAAAACTCAGCCACTGAAACCCCTATGGAGTACAGTTCTACCCTGGCACACTGGTGTCATCATGAATCAGAACTGACTACTCAATGGCAACTGGTTTTATGTGTGTATTAGCACACACAGTTATGTGCATTAACACAGATATTATATCCTGATACTTTTGTTCTTCATTAGTCTTTTCTCATGATAAATTTTTTTTGTTTTTTTTTAGTGAGGGCGTTAAATACTTTATAATATTCTGTGTGGATGTAGTATATGTTTTTTAACGATTTAACTATAGTTGCAATAATAAATGTGCGTGTTTCTAGTAATCTTTAACCTATACTTACATTTTTTTTAACATACATCTCTGCCATTAAATCTCTTTGTTTAATTATTGTTTAACACTCTTTACACCTAAGAGATGGTCTCAGAAGCAGCCCTGATCAGTTTTTCTCCCTCTTACTCATGAAGCCCCTTAATGTATTCCAAGGTATCAACTACGAAGGATTTTATGTCCTTATCGTTTGTTTATTTTTCATTCAGTCAGTATATTCCATGGGCCAGAAGTAGTCTATGTTATGCAGATACAGTGGTGAAAGGTACACACTGTCCCTGTCGTCATGAAGGGGACAACCCAGTGCAGGAGGGAGGAGCACTGGGGAAATGCAGCTGAGAGCAAGTACAGACAGCCCTCCAGGAACCACACTGGACTTCAGAGAGGCTTGTTGGCTGCTGTTCACCTGGCAGGCTTCTAGATACCCGAGTACCCTTGGGCTTGGTGCCTGCTCCTCTCTCTACTGACACCCTCTCTCTAGGATGCCTCAGTGAGTTTACTGCTGTCTATTTGTAGCTAAGGACGTGAGGTTTATACCTCCATCCATTCAAACTCCTCCTGGGTCCAGACTCATGTATTCAAATGTCACCGTAACTCTCTGTATTGACCTCTTTATGCATTATAACGGTACATTCCTCATATGGCCATCATGAAAAGCAAACATGAAAGAAAAAGCACAGGAGTGCCTGGCACCAGTGTAGGTACTCAATGAACATTAGCTGTTGGTATTATTCTTGACATCTCCATGTGGGGTGAAGTTTTATTACCTGACATCTCCATGTGGATATCTAACAGCTACACCTTGTTATCTAGGCTATGAAAGAATTCTTGGTTCCAACCACCATTCCGTTTCTATCGATGAATTTCTCAAGGCTTCGGTGATGGGAGTGTGTGTTTTCCACACAATGGACATGATTAGGAATGGTTGGCCAGGTCCTACACAATAAATTGCTCCAGCATTCCTATGGGTGACCATTGAGACAAGTTTCAGCCAACGAATGTAGCAAAGAATTGGAACCACTCTCAGCTGTTCATGCGAGTACTCTCAATCCAGAATATCTGGTAAGTCGACTGTTAGGGATTGAATTGTGTCCCTCCAAAATGTATGTGGAAATCCTAACCCCTGTACCCATAAATCTTACCTTGTTTGGAAATAGGGGACCTGCTTTTATTATGTGAATGAGGTCATACCAATGTAGGGTGGGTCCTAAGCCTAACTCTTCTTAGTTATAAAAGGAGCAGAATACACACAGACACAAACAGGTGAAAAGGAATACAGACAAAGAAAGCAGATGCTTCCAGAAGGCCAGGAACACAAATGATTGCTGGCATCTACTAGAAGCTGAGGTAGACAAGGAAGGACTTCCCACTACAGCCATGCCCTGAATTCGAACTACTGCCTGCTAAACTGTGAGAAAATAAATTTCTGTTCTTTAAAGCCATCCAGTTGTGATATTTTTTGTTATGGAGGGACTAGGTAACTAACACACACACCCGTGCTTATAAGTTCAGCCCAGTGCAGAATAATTTTCTTCCCTTCTTGGTCTAGCCCACCCGAACCTGCTCTTTCCCTATCAGTGTCCTTTGCTTTCACCTAAGAGCTATGACAGAGTCAGCTTGATGCTGATGCATTGAAATTTCAATTTATTTTTTATTTATGATTACTATTAATTCCAGTATTTTCTACGGTTTTCAAAGGAGACAGTCTTATAATCTATGAATAGCAGTTATACTTTTTCTCTTTTTGTACTAGCTTACACTTCCAGTGTTAAATGTTTAACACAAATAATGATAGAAAGCATCCATATTTTATTGTTTGTTAATTTTAAAGAGAATGTCCCACACGTCACCATGAACTATCATGCTAGTTGTAGTTTTCCACGTTCGGGAACTCCTTTTCTGTTCCATGTTTGCTCCTAGTCCTTATCTCTCCGTGTGATTGGATTTTATCAGCCTGCTTTGTCCCCATCTCTTGAGGTGAGCATATGTCTTCTCTTCTTTCACCTGTGCATGTGGTGAATGAAATTACTAAATCTTTAATGTTCACTCAAATTTGTACGCCTACAATAAACCACCTTGATCATGGCATGTTACGTGGTTTATCCTTTGCTGGATTTCCTTTGCTGGCATCTTACGTAGGGTTTTGCATCTCAGTTACTGAGTGTGCTTGTCCTCTAACTCTTCTTCTACCTTCCTTCTCTAATTTGTTATCATTTTTAAACTAGCCTTAAGGATCAAGTTAGGGGAGTATCTCATGGTTTTCTAATCTCTGTTGACTATGTACAAGATTAAAATTACTGTTTCTTGCATGTTTGCTGGAACCTGACTGGAAACGATCTAGGTCTGCCATATTCTTTGTAGGGAGATCTTGAACTACTGACCCATTTTATTTAGTGGTTAAAGGCGTCTTCTGGTGCTAATTTACTTAGAAAAAATTCTGATGCATGTTCTAGGTTGCTCGAATCTCATCTTTAAATATTGATTATCAGGGCTTGTAGCCTCATGCAAGGCAATTCATCAATCCCAGATTTCCCCAAAGTCAGGCTCTGCAACTATTCCCGGTACCAAATTCCCTCATTTAAGACTTATTTGCAAAGAAAGAGACAACAGTATGCTATCTACACAGTTGTGTATCCGCAGCCTTCTTGAGTCCATAATGTGAGGATACGGTCTTCTAATACTTTTTTTGTAATTGCTCTTTTTCTTATTTTTTTTTCCTTTTTTCACTGCCAATACCCGCCCCCCCCCATCTAGTAGTTTTAAAGTTGTGCGTTTCAGGTTCAAGTCTGTAATCCCACTGGGATTTTGTGTGTGCTGCATGTGTGCGTCAAAAGAACAGGCTTCTAGAAGCAGAAAGCAGGCAGTGTGACTGTTGGGCGGTTGGCGGGGTGGGGGGAGGGGAGCTGCTGCTCAGAGAGGGCGCCCGAGGGAGGCAGGAGATGCCGGGCTGCCCACCGCAAGCCCGCAGGCTCCAAGGAGGCGGAAACTGCGTGCGCCATGAGCCTTTTGAGACAGGCCCAAGCCCACCCAGCCAGGTCCCGCCAGGTTTCGGGTTCCCCCAGGACTAGGGGAAGCCTAAGGCCATGTAGGGCAAGGCCTAGTGTCTGGACCTGGGAACTGGTTCTGCCACGCCTGATCACAGCGCTTATGCTGGAAAGGAGGGCAGGAAGCATATCGCAACGTGCGTCCGGACGATGACCCCGAAGGGTGGGAGTTGTGGCCACCCACGGACTCTGGGTCCATATATGGAGGCCCCCAGTGTGCAATTCCAGGAGCAGAAGGCAAAGCCACAGAGGCCACAGTGCACCTCGCCGATGCTCCCCAGGGGCATTGCCCCAAATATGGGGAGCAGTCCCTCCTCTGGGCTAGGGACTTTGTTTCATCCATTGTCATCACTGACTGTGAGCAGACTCTAGTCTATGCAGACTAATGAGGAGTTATCAAAATGAGCTCCAAACTCCAGATTTGAGTTAAGGATCATAAATTAACACAGAGAAATACGACTTTAGCAATAAGTGCCTGCTTTTTTTTTTTTTTGAAGCCCAAGTTGCCTTAAAACACGGAATTTCAGTCTTTCAGCTTCTCTGCTGATGTGGTGACTAAGAACAGGATCTCACTAGAGCTCAAAGATGTGGGGCACTGGGAATACTCCTGGGTCTGTCTGCTCACGGCTGATTGCCTGGTTCCCAGTTTTATTATACACTTTAGATACAGACCAGCAGAGGAGTTTGGGGTTTGACACCTGACATCTTAACACCAGTTCCTGTTTCTTGAGGAAAAAAACTAAATTTTTTTTTTTTTTTTTTTTTAGGAAGAGGTAAAATAAATCAGCGTTTACTGAGTCCTTCTCCATCCCCGGAAGTCCTCATGAAGACCCTCTCAGGTAAGGATTGACAGGACGTGGCTGGGTTTACTATTCAAGTTTGTCCTTCAGTAACTTTGTTTATGTCCGGCATGTAAACTATTGTGCATTGACAGAAGCATCCTAATTCTTATGCAGAATGACTAGACCTCCTGCAGAATGACTATATTGTGCCTCCCTCCAGCACCCCTGTCTGCGCAGCACCCCCCACCTCCAACTGCCCAACCGCCTCTCTCCTGGCATTCTGCTTCTAGAAGCATGTTCTTTTGATGCAGAGATGCAACACACACTGAATCCCAGCTGGATTACAGACTTGAACCTGAAGACCTTATGCAGAATGACTATTTATGAACCACTAAGCTTTTTTAAGCTTAGTACTAAAGCAGGTACTTACCCCTCAGAGAAGGCCCTGGGGGAGGTTGATACATGCATTCCCCAGTGCTCCTGCTGCTCTAGAAGTGCCTGAAATGCCTCTCTGGGAAAGGCCTTCAGATTAGGCTCATGGCCCACGTGGGAATTCAGGCCAATTTTTCTTTAGAACATCTCATTTCGCTCTGAAAATGTTATTATCCAGTTTATTCACCAGACATGAGTACAGACATCTCATATTTTCAAAATTAATCCCATCCTCTAATACTAATTTACCACCAAGAGTATATTACAAAGTGTTTCCAATAGGCTAGAAAGTCTTTCCAAAGAGGGGACTCCTGCGCCATGTTGTGCAGTGACAGCAGGGTTGGCATAATATGTTTACCCAGATACCTACCACTTTTTTTAAATTTTTTATTGTACTTTATTTGAAACTTTACAGAGCAAATTACTTTCTTGTTCAACCATTTATACACAATTGTTTTGTGACATTGGTTGCAATATTCATGATGTGTCAATATTCTCTTCTTCTATGCTCCAGTTCCCCGTTTCCATCCGCCATGATTCCTGTTCCATCCTGCCCTCTTTTATGTGCTTTTGGGCCGTTTTTGCACTTTTGGTCTCATACACGTGATTGAACTAAGAAACACTTTCTTCACATGTGTTATTGTTTGTTGTATAGAACTGTCTAATCTTTGGCTGAAGGTCGAACTTCAGAAGGTACTTTCCACTTTGTTGCTTTCCATAATTCCTGAAATTCCAAGTCTACCACCTGAAGAACTTCCTTTAGTGTTTCATTTACAACAAGTCTGGTGGCGATGAATTCTCTTAAGCGTCCTTCACCTGAGAATGTCAGTATTTTTCCTTTACTCATGAAGGAAATAACGGCCTATAGAACACTGGGTTAATGTTTCTTTTCTTTCAGTGTTGAAAAAATATTGTTTTCAGAGCCTTTTGGCCTCCATGGCTTCTGATGATGAATACAGAGTCATTCCAATTGTTTTTCCTGTGTGAAATGAGTTGTTTTCTCTCTAGCTTCTTTGAAGATATTTTCTTGGTCCTTGTTATTCCACAATTGACAGTAAGGCATTTGGGCATAAAATTATGTGAGTTTAACTTGTTGGAGTTTGCATAGCTTGTTGAATCTGTAAGTTTATGTCTTTCAACAAATTGGGAAAGTGTTGAGCCAGTATTTCTTCAGATACTTTTTTCTACACCACATATTTTCTCTATACCTTATGGAATTCCAATAAATAAATGTTAGATATTTTTGGATTATTTTGAGGCTCTGTTCATTTTTTTTTTCAATATTTGTTCTCTGTTTTCAGATTGGATATTTTCAATTTAACTATTTTCATCTCATTGATCCTTTTGTCTGTGAGCAGCATTCCGCTGTAGAGCTGATCAAGTGAATTTTTTATCTCTATTTTTCTATTTTTCCTGTCTAAAATTTTCATTTGTGAATGGTTTCTATGTATTTTTCTATTTTTCTAAGGTGTGCCTGTTACTTCTTTGAGCATGGTTAAAGTGGCTTTTTAAAGTTTTTGCTATGATTCCAAGCCTGTGTCTTACTTCAATCTTACAGAAGATGTTGATGTTTATTTTAGCAATCACTTGACCCAGTTATGTTCAGGCTGCAGGTTCTTTCCCAACTTCTGTATGCTGTGGCTCAGATGTCAGTTCAGATTTTGAAGACTTTGCAGTGATATTTGGATGTAATCTATGGGAGTGTCACTCAGTCTGGGACCTTGTTGGTGTTCTAACCCATAATGCAGTTCTCAAAGGATTGATCTACTTCTTAGGGTCACAGCAAAGCATATGCAACTGTGGGAGTGGGAGGGGGGTATGAAAAACAACTTTATGGTATCCCTCTCTTGAGCCGCCTGGTCTCTGTCTCTCTGAGGCTCTCTGATGTCTGAGCAGCTACCTTCCTGGTCCACTGGCAAGAATGTTGGGGCTTTAATCTCTTCCTTCTGCCGTGCAATTAAGTGACTGGGTCTGCCTATGAGGCCAAATAACGGTAAGATGGAGAAAATGTAACAGAGATTCCTCTACATTATTTGGTCCTTATATACTTAGGTCAGAGAGAAGGCACACTGTTTCTGGTGATACTTCGAAACAGGTATGGAGAAAAAGGCATTAACAGGTCGATAGCTGCATATTAGGTGTTACGGATTAAATTCTGTCTTCCCAAAATGTATATATCAGCTTGTCTAGGCCATGCTTCCCAGTATTGTGCGATTATCCACCATTTTGTCAGCTGATGCGATTTTCCAATGTATTGTAAATCCTACCTCTATGATGTTAATGAGCGAAGATTTGAAGCAGTTATGTTAAGGAGGCAGGGCTCAATCTACAAGATTAAGTTGTGTTTTAAGTCAATCTCTTTTGAGATACAAAAGAGAAAAGAGCAGAGAGAGAGGGGGATCTCAGTACCACCAAGAAAGAAGTGTCAGGAGCAGTGCATCCCTTGGAACTAGGATCCCTGTGCTGAGAACCTTCTTGTCCAGGGGAAGATTGGTGACAAAGACCTTCCCCTAGGAGTGACAGAGAGAAAAAGCCTTCCCCTGGAATTGGCACCGTGAATTTGGACTTATAGAGCCTCCTAGACTGTGAGGGAATAATTTTCTTTGTCAAAGTCATTCATTTGTGGTATTTCTGTTACAGGAGCACTAGATATCTAAGACACTAGGTACCAGGAGATGTACATTTCCCAGCTCTTCCACTCCCAGGGACACTATGACTAAGTAGCCAATGCCATAAATCCATGTGAGCAGACTATTCTGAGTACTGCTTTGACTCTACTGTCTGTTATGGTAACCACACCCACCTTGTCTTTGTTGATTGAGTGCCACCACTTGGCTGCTACCACCATGGGTTCCAGTCAACTGCATTGTAGTTAGGTGTCTTAATTCAGTTAGGGCAGTTCTCACTGTGGACTCTTACTTACATAAAAAAGCAACCACAGAAGTCTTCAATAAACCTGGGGCTTGCTGCACAAAGTTTTACCTCACTGCTATGGTAAAAAGAGAGCCCTCTGGGCACTCCGTGTGTGGGTCTGAGGGTCCAGCCTAATAAATCCATTCTAACATGCCAATTTCCCTCATCCTTTGGATACCTTCTCCTAGATTATACAATGGTAGATCTGCCATTTCTACTTGATTTATTGTAGGCCACCACTTAATCCATGCTTCAGTAAACCAGCCAAATAAACTGAGATTGTTTTCTAACCTCTCAAGCTGAAACACTGAATGAAGATCTATGCTTCCTGGGTCTATATCAATAAACTCAGACTAATCCACCTTTATGTTGCTTGCACCATTATCCCACACCCATAATAGCCATTCCCACACATATTCACCAGGTTTCTGTATGTATGTATTAGAAAAATCAAGCAGTTCTTTTGGAGTTTAGCATACCTTCTCCTGGGTCACACTTTATAGTTCACCTTTTGGGGCTTATTGGGACTGAAGTCTAGGTATAGGTCTAGAAGCAAAAATGGGTGGTGGCAGTGGGATGTTCAGCCGTGTCTTATAAGGCATCTGCCCAAGGTAATGCCCCAGGCAATGCCCCAGACACCACCCCAGGAGACAACTCAAACAAGACACTTTAGGCACAGCTGGGAGAATCTCATCAGATGGAGGTGGAAGGGATAATTGTTTTACTGGGAAGGGTGCCTTAACAGGCAAAAGTTAGAGAATCTCTTCAGATGGGAGTAAGAGGTCTGGTTCTGTTAGGAAGACCGATTCAACAGAAATTGGAGGTTTGTCGTCCCCCGCTTCGTGACTGTCTGCCCATATGTCCTCATCCCAAGTTTAAGGATCCCATTTCTTCCCAATCAGTGCCCTCACTCTAACTTCAGACACCATTTGAGGTTGGATATTCCACTGGCGCTTTAATTCAGTCACTCTTATGATAAGAAGCTGAGTTTATTTTTGGCAGCATTAGCCTTGTTACTATAAGAAATACGGTTTTCTTTCTGGGCACAAGTGGCAGCTTTCAGATCTTGTATGTGGTGCTTGAGCTTTGAGTCCATTTCTTTCATTCACCAGTGTGGCTAGCAAAAGCAGGACCAACCAAGCAGCTTCCTTATTCTTATTCTGACAAAATTATAGAAAAGTATCAAATATGTAATCAGGCAGAGCCTTGTCTCTCACAAATATTTGATCCAGTGGTAGTAGTATTTTGCGTATTTCTATTGTCACCTCCCACCACGGATTAGCAATAGCCTGTTTACTCCTGGAGACAGTCATCAGTGTCTTTAAGACTAGCCAGACTTGAGAATCAATTCAGAAAACTCATCCTTAAGATTCGGTTCCTCTAGAACCACTGTAGGTACCAAATGTCTTCGCCTGGGATCTCTAGAGGTGCAAAACTAGTGAAGAGAATATATATATATACACACATATATATGAGTGTGCGTATGTGTGTGTGTGTATATATATATATATATATATGGAAACCCTAGTCACATAATGGTTAATAGCTATAGCTGCTAACCAAAAGGTTAGCAGTTCGAATCCACCAGGCGCTCCTTGGGAATTCTGTGGGGCAGTTCTACTCTGTCCTGTAGGGTCACTCTGAGTTGGAACCGACTCGACAGCAATGGGTATACACACACACACACACACACATGCATATATATATGCATACATATGTTAGTTGTGGCTGTTAGATGCCATCGATCCTGTGTAAAACAGAATGAAACACCGCCTGATCCTGAACCATCCTCACAATCATTGCTATGTTTGAGCCCATTCTTGCAGCCATTGCGTCAGTTCATGTTGTTGAGCGCCTTCCTCTTTTTTTCTGACCTTCAGCTTTTCCAAGCATGATGAGCCTCTCCTGGGACAGGTCCCTCCTGAAAATATGTCCAAGGCACGTGAGACGAAGTCTCGCCATTCTTGCTTCTAAGGTGCCTTCTGGGTGTACTTCTTCCAAGATGGATTTGTTTATTCTTCTGGCAGTCCATGGTATATTCAGTATTCTTTGCCAACACCATATTTTAAATGAATCACTTCTTTGTTTTTCCGTGTTCATTGTCTAACTTGCTCAAGCATGTGAGGTGATAGAAAATATCATGGCTTTGCTCAGGCACACCTTAGTCCTCAAAGTGACTTCTTTCTTTCTCAACACTTTAAGGAGGTCTTTTGCAATAGATTTGCCCGGTGCAATACATTGTTTGAATTCTTGACTGCTGCTTCTGTGGGCATTGATTATGGATTCAAGTTAAATGAAATGCTTGATGACTTCAGTATTTTCTCTGTTTATCATGGTGTTGCTTACTGGTCCAGTTGTGAGAATTTTTGTTTTCTTTATGTTGAGGTGTAATCCATACTGAAGGCTGTAGTGGTTGCTCTTCATCAGTAACTGCTTCAAGTCCTCTTTAGTTTCAGCAAGCAAGGTCGTATCAGCTGCATATCATAGGCTGTTAGTGAATCTTTCTCCAAAACTAATGCCATGTTCTTCTTACAGACGAGCTTCTCAGATTACTTGCTCAGCATACAGATTGAGTAAGTATGGTGAAAGGATACCACCATGACACATAACTTTCTGATTTTAAACCACACAGTATCCCCTTGTTCTACTCAAATGACTGCCTCTTGGTCTATGTAGATATTCTGCATGAATACAGTTAAGTGTTCTGGAATTCCCATTCTTTGCTAAGCTATCCACAATTTGTCATGAGCCACACAGCTGAGTGTGCTTGTATAGTAAACAAAAATAGGTAAACATCTTACTGATATTTTCTACTTTCAGCCAATTTCCATCAGACATCAGAAATGATATCCCACGTTCTATGTCTTCCTCTGAATCCAACTTGAATTTTTGGTAGTTCCGTGTCTGTGTACTGCTGCAACTGTTTTTAAATTATATTCAGCAAAAGTTTTCTTGCGTGTGATGTTAATGACATTGCTCGATAATTTCCGCATTGCGTTGGACCACCTCTCTTTGGAATGGGCACACATATAGATCTCTTTCAGTCATTTGGTCAGGTAGCTGTCTTCCACATATATTGAAATAGTGAAGTGAGCGCCTCCAGCACTGCGTCCCTGTGTTGAAACATCTCATTTGGTACGCCATCAATTCCTGGAGCCATGTTTTTTGCCAATGCCTTCAGTGCAGCTTGGAGTTCTACCTTCAGTACCATCAGCTCTTGATCCTATGCTACCGCCTGGTATGGTTGAACGTCGACCAATTCTTTTTCGTGTACTGAGTCTGTGTATTCCTTCCATCTTCTTTTGATGTTTCCTCTGTTGTTCGATATTTTGCCCATAGAACCCTTCAGTATTGCACCTAGAGGCTTGAATATTTCCTTCAGTTCTTTCAGCTTGAGATAAATGCCAGGTGTTTTCTTCCCTTTTGGTTTTCTAACTCCAGATCTGTTCACATTATATTATCATACTTTGTCTTCTCCAGCTTCCCTTTCAGGTATTCTATTGAGCTCTTTTACTTTATTTTTCCTTCCATTCTCTTTAGCTACTGTACATTCAAGAGCAAGATTCAGAGTCTCTTGTGACATCCTCTTTGGTGTTTGCTTTCTTTCCTGTCTTTCTAATGACTTTTTGTTTTTTCATATAGGATGTCCTTGCTATCATCCCACAACTAATCTGTCTTCGATCATTAGTGTGCAGTGCATCAAATCTATTCTTGAGATGGTCTCTAAATTCAGGTTTGATATACTCAAGGGCATACTTTGACTCATGGACTTGTTTTAATTTTCTTCAGCTTCAACTTGAACATGAATATGAGCAACTGATCATCTGTTCTGCAGTCAGCCCCTGGCCTGATTCTGACTCATGATATTAACCTTCTCCATCATCACCTTCCACAAATTTGATTCCTGTCTATTCTGCCTGGAATGGTTCACGAGTATAGTCACCGTTTATGTTCCTGATGAAAGGTATGTGCAATGAATAAGTCATTGGTCTTGCCAAATTCTATCATGTAAGCTTCATTGTCATTTCTATCATCAATACCTTATTTTCCAACTGCTGATTTGTCTGCTTTGTTTTCAACTTCGCATTCCAGTTACGTAATTATCAGTACATCTTGATTGATCAATGCATCACGTTTGATCAGTTTCAAACTGCGGAACTTGGTAAAAACCTTCAACTTCTTCATCTTTCACATTCATGATTTGTGTGTGAATTTGAATAATAGTCTTATTAACTGGTCTTCCTGGTAGGCCTGTGGATATTATCCTATTGCTTGTAGTGTTGTACTTCAGAACAGATCTTGAAATGTTCTTTTTATCAATGAATATGATGCCGTTCTCTTCAGTATCTCAATCCTGGCATAGTAGAACATATCATTGTCTAGTTTAAAATGTCCAAAACCAAGCTCTTTCAGCTCACTAATGCCTTGGATCACTGACCTTTATGCATTCCATTTCATTTTTGATGACTTCCAATTTCTCTAGATTCATACTTCCTTCATTCCACATTCTGATTATTAAAGGATATTTGCGTCAGTTTCTTCTCATTATGAGTTGTGCCCCATCAGCAAATATCATTAAAGTGGGATCTGCTTTGAGGAGGTAGCTCTTCCCTACTCATATTTTGAGTGCTTTCCAACCTAAGGGGTTATCCTCTGTCATTCAATCAGACAGTGTTCCAGTACTATTTGTAAGATTTCACTGGCCAGTTTCTTTTAGAAATAGATCACTAGGTCCTTTTTCCTAGTCTGTCTAAATCCAGAGCTCCACTCAAAGCTGTCTACCATGGGTGAACCTGGTGGTATTTGAAATACCGGTGGCATAGCTTCCAACATCACAGCAACATGCAAGCCACCACACTACAACAAACTGACAGAAGAGTGGTGGGAGTTAAAAATGAGAAGAACCAAAAAGAGTGCTTCTTCCATGTCTGCTGCTTTAGAGGAACCATGAAAAATTGTCAAGTGAAGAGTGATTCAGAGAAAAACATGGGTAGAGTGTGACCTAATTTCCATAAAAAGACACAAATGAATGTACTTAGATGTGTCCCGACAAAAAGAAGTGTGTAAAAGGGTACATATGTATCTTTGGACACTGGACACTTTGGGGGAGCAGGTACAATATACTTATGTGGGGATGGCTCTTATTACAACTTCTGTATACAAATCTCTATTGTTAAATTTGTTATAAGAATGTAAAACCTTTTAAAGTTTAGTAACATCATACGTGTATGTGTGTGTATTTGAAACTTTTTTTTTTTACTATTTTATATATATGTTTTTTAGTTATCTAGTGTGGCTATAGCAGAGATACCAGAAGTGGATGGCTTTAACAAACAGAAACTCGTTCTCTCACAGTTTAAGAAGCAAGAAGTTTGAAGTCAGGGCACCAGGTCTAGGAGAAAGCTTTCTCTCTTTGTGGCTCTGGGGGAAGGTCCTTGTCATCTATCTTCCCCTGGCCTAGGAAATGCTCAGCGCGTGGACGCTGGGTCAAAAAGACGTGCTCCACTCCAGGCACTTCTTCCTTGGTGATATGAGGTCCCTCTCATTTCTGCTCACTTTTCTCTTTGTATCTCAAAAGAGACTGACTCAAGACTCACCCTAATCCTGTAGATTGTGTCCTCCCTCATTAACCTAACTGCCTGTAATCCCGCCTCGTTAACATCACAGAGGTTAGAATTTACAACACATAAGTAATCACATCAGATCACAAAATACAGGACAACCACACAATACTGGGAATCATGGTCTGGCCAGGTTGACACACATTTTGGGGGACACTATTCAATCCATAACAATAGAGAAAACACTGTCTTCAATGCCAGATTCAGAGACTTTTATGAATCTATGAAGGGCAAACACAGAAATTGAACAAAATTCAGACCAGCGAATTATTGCTTGCTCTTGTAACTAATGACTTCTTCTGGTCTCTATACCTCGAAATGGCCAAAAAGAATTCTGTGAGGATTAATTCAGTTATTGCTAAAACATCTACTGCATTTACATGTCTACAGATAAGGAAGAATGCTGGACACCATGTTTGGTTCATTAAGTGACACAGGGACCATTAGACTATTGTTCTCCTTCTCTGATATGCCACTATCACCTTCTCCCCTTGTTGCTCTCCTGAAAAACCCACGCTTGTATATTCTAGGCTTTTTTCCAGGATTGAATTTGCAGGAAGTTAAAGATATATCTTTGAAAGATAAAGAAGACTTTGGCCACATTGTCTTTAGACAGTTGAACTTCCCAGCCAACCTCTGTGCAGGATGGGAATTCACAATCCCTCCTACTCAGTACCTCTGAGCAGGACGGGATTTCTCTTTCATTATCAGGAGACTGTGGAATTCACCCCTCTTCAGAAAACTTACTTTCCTTTGCCTCAAACTGTCCCTCTCAGGATCTGTCACGGTCACTCTGAGAAATTCACATGGGCAGCCTGTATGGAAGTGCCCATCCTAGAGGCCCTGCCCTCCCTTCCTTGCTCCATAGGGCTTTCTCTGACACTTGGGGTCGCATCTCCCAGGGAGTACACACCTCTGGCACTTCCAGGGATTCCCAGGCCCTGGGATACTGTGGATGGGACTTGGAACTCAATCTGTTTCTTTCCATCCTCACCTTTGGTTATCTGTGTTCTGTCTTCAGCAGATTTAGGAAGCCTGGTCCTCTCTTTGCTCGTTTCATCTCAGTCAGGCTTTTCTATTCCAACTGTCTGATCTCAGGACAGATCAGGTTAGACCACAGAAAAGAGAAAGACCAAGTAAACATCACTGATCTGTGCAGAAGCTGCTGGGAAGGGATTCGATTCTCATTGGTTTAGGGTTTTATGCTCACTGCTCACCGGCAGGCAGGTTCCCCCCAGAGTCTGGCTTCTGTCTGGTACCTTCTACTACAAAGAACTCAGTGCCCAGCCCACCTTGACAATCACACCTCCCTTAGAGTTATCTTTACAGAGGCTCTTTCTCAGACTTCCATGTCTCCCTGAAATCCCATTTCTCTTTCCTTACAAACATTGTGCTCATTCCCAGGGCCCTGAGACCTCATCTGCAGATGAATCTTGTCCTCTTCTCTCCTTGGCGGGGGGAGATTTGGAGTGGACCTCATGTCTTCGGACAGCTATCCTGGGGCTTGTTCCACCCTGGTGCTCTAGGGCTGGATCTGTCCATGTACTAGATGGGGTATGGAAGGGGCACAAGGCTAAAAGGATGGATCTTCCAGGTGAGGTGGGTTTAAGAAGCCTGAATGAAGTTCTTCCCTGAAGGGTGCATATTTTGCAGTCCAGACACCCTGCTTCTCTCAGTCTAAGAGTCCTAGCACGTCTTCAGGTGCTTTCTCCTTTGACCTTGAGGCCATGCCTGCACCCTCTGCAGCCAGGTCTCCCACATGTGTAGCAGCACCAGTAGGTGTGGTAGCCTCTTCAGCCCCTGTCTCCTCCTCCAGATGCTCCTGGAGGTGCCTGGCTCTTCTTGCCAGGACTCCAGGATGCTGACCAGGGACTCAGTGCTGGTTAAAGGATGTCGGCCAGTGACCACATGTCCTCATTTCCTTTGAAGGCCCGGCCACATATGCAGCCTGGCACCGGAGGCGGGGACATGTAGACAGCAAAAATTTGGAAAATGGCGGTGTCTCCTCGATTTCCCTGGCATCGGCCTTTTTTAGCTGCATGCTTTGTTTCCTAGTAGGATAAGGCCCTGACGGAGAAAGGCAGGATTTTATGTGTGCAGGAAAGGTGTGTGCTGAGACGGTGACGACGTTGAGACCAGGTTGGGATCTTTAGTCCCAGGAAAGGCCCCTGGCAGGTGTGGGTCAATGTTCTCTGCCTATCCGAGTTGGCGGAGGGGGGGGGGAGGTTTTCACCAAACAAAGCAGCAGTGGAAGTAATCGTTGCCGGAGAGGTTGCATCTGCCCACAAGCTCCAGCTAGCCAGGGTCCGCCCCTACTGTATTGCGCATGTCAATCAACACAAGCTCACACCTTCCAGAGAGACTACCTGCTATTGTCTACCCACGGGGAAGCGGTCCAGCCGGAAGCCTCCCCCGTTTCATCTCCAGGCTCTCTCTCTGGCCCCTCATACTTGTGATGTGTCTCAGGGGTAGAACGAAGAGATTTCTCTGAACGAACACATACAGAGAGGGGCCATAGATGCTGAGGAAGGGTGCCTTGCCTACTGATATCCTAGAGTAAGTGGAAAAGAGGTACCTGCCTGCTGTCCCAGTGTGTGGAACATGTCCACATCAGGGGTTGCCTACTGTGAAGTTATTCCCTGGGTGCCCTCGATTTTGTGGCCAAAGACACAAGGGGCCGTTGTGTGTCCATGGGTACAATGGAGGGCTGTGCGGAACTGGCCGGTTAGGCTGGACTTCTCCTATTGGCTCAGTGTTTGTGACCCGTCCGTGTCAGAAGTTCCGGCCAGCCTTCTGGTGGCTGTCTCCATGGTGATTGGGAAAGAATCCTTAGGCCCCGCACTCAGCCTTCACCTGGCCTACCTGGCCTCTCGACCCTCATCTAGACCGCTGTGTGGATGAAAGAAAGGATGTCGGCCAGTGACCACGTGTCCTCATTTCCTTTGAAGGATTAGGCTCCTTGCCTGGACAGAAGACAGCCAAGGTCAGCCTGAGCCTAGACACCTAGTGACCTGTGACACTGCAGCCAGTGATAGATGTTGATTTCCACGCTCAGGTATCCACAGGTGGCGGATCGAGAGTGGTCGGAGGAGAAGTGTAACTAGAGATCACACTCTCACGAGGGCACGGGCCAAAGGTCAGGGAAAATAGCTGAGGTCGTGGAGCTCTAGCGGAGCCAGTCTAGGGCCCAGGCCTCCCTCCTGTACGTGGCAAAGAGGTGCCACCATCCGCAGAGTATGCTGCCATCCGCAGACTCTGGACTGCCGGGGTCCTGGATGCCTGCATGTCGGCCTTCTCTTTGGAGAAGTGACGCGCATGCAGTGTGCCACCGGGGGCTGTGGCCCAGCAGAAGCAAGATCTTGACAATGGGGGCTTCATTTGACTTTGCCTGTGCTCTCCTTTGGCTGAGTGACATCCTGTGTTTCCTAGCAGGAGAAGGCATTCGTGGAGAGAGGCGGATTCCATGTGTGCAGGCAAAGTGTGTGCTGAGATGATGAGTCGCTGGAGACCAGGGTGGACTCTTCACACCCAGGACAGGCCTCTGGCAGGTATGTGTCAATGTTTTCTGCCCATGGCACTCAGCCGGGTATTTGAATACAATGTTATCAGCGGAATTAGTAGTCTCCGGAGAGGCTGCCACAGGTCACCAAGGTTCACCCGGCCACAGTCCAACCGTGATGTAAGCTCCCCAGTCAATCACTACTCTCTAGACCTTCCAGATAGACTACCAGATCTTCTCTGCCCATGGGCAACCAGTAGAGCCAGAGGCCTTCCCCCTTTCCTCCTTCGTCTCTAGGCACTCTGTCAGGCACTCCAAGCTGTGAGATGACTGGGGGGGAGAAGGAACAGATTTCGTAGAATGAACACATACAGAGAGAGACACAGAGAGAGAGGCAAGAGATGCTGAGTGGGGATGTCTTGCGTACTGATATCCTGAGGAAAGTGGGAAAATTGGACCCTGGCCTGCTCTGCCAATGCCCTGAAGCAGTCCGCACCAGGGGCTCCCTTGTGCCTGCGTAGCCTTTCCCAGGGTGTGCTCAAATCCTGTGGCCACTAGGTGTCATAGGTCACAATGGAGGGCCCTGTGTCATCTACCTGGCGGGCTGGATCTCTGCCATTGGCTGAGTCTTGTCACCAGGCCCATCATAAGCTGCGCCCACTCTTGCGGTGGGGGGACTATCTCCATGGTGATGGCAAAGAAGCCTTAGTCCCACCCACCTGGCCTTCATTTCACCTACCTGGCCTGCTGACCCTCACTCAGACCTCTGTGTTGATCAAAATGAATGTCTGCCAGTGCCCAGGGGTCAGCCTCTGGGATATAGGATTCGGGACCTTGCCTGAGGCAGAAGGCAGCCTAGGTCTGCGGGTACCTGGAAGTCTAGTGATTTGTGACGCTGCTGCCAGTGACAAATGGTGACTCCCACACTCACATATCCCCTGGTGGCAGAATGATTGTGATGGATGGAGAAACATCGCTCCGGATCACACGTTCAATGGGGTACCGGCCAAAGGCCAGGGCCAGTAGTGGACGTCGTGGAGCTGAATGGCGAGCCAGTGAAGGGCCCAAGGATTTCTCCTGTATGTGGCAAACAGGTCATCCGTGTCCCCACGTCCATAAACCATTGGACTGCTGGGGCCCAGGCTGCCAGGATTTCAGCCTTGCCTTCGGAGCCCGGCCGCATATGCAGCCTTGCACTGGAGGCGGGGACATGTAGACAGCAAACATTTGCAAAATGGCAGTGTCTCCTCGATTTCCCTGGCATCGGCCTTTTTTTTTTTTTTTAATAACTTTTATTAAGCTTCAAGTGAACGTTTACAAATCCAATCAGTCTGTCACATATAAGTTTACATACATCTCACTCCCTACTCCCACTTGCTCTCCCCCTCTTGAGTCAGCCCTTTCAGTCTCTCCTTTCTTGACAATTTTGCCGGCTTCCCTCTCTCTCTATCCTCCCATCCCCCCTCCAGACAAGAGTTGCCAACACAATCTCAAGTGTCCACCTGATATAATTAGCTCACTCTTCATCAGCGTCTCTCTCCCACCCGCTGACCAGTCCCTTTCATTTCTGATGAGTTGTCTTCGGGGATGGTTCCTGTCCTGTGTCAACTGAAGGTCTGGGGAGCATGGCCGCCGGGGTTCCTCCAGTCTCAGTCAGACCATTAAGTTTGGTCTTTTTATGAGAATTTGGGGTCTGCACCCCACTGATCTCCTGCTCCCTCAGGGGTCCTCTGTTGTGCTCCCTGTCAGGGCAGTCATCGATTGTGGCTGGGCACCAACTAGTTCTTCTGGTCTCAGGATGATGTAGGTCGCTGGTTCATGTAGCCCTTTCTGTCTCTTGGGCTCTTAGTTGTCGTGTGGCCTTGGTGTTCTTCATTTTCCTTTGCTCCAGGTGGGTTGAGACCAATTGCTGCATCTTAGATGGCCGCTTGTTAGCATTTAAGACCCCAGACGCCACATTTCAAAGTGGGATACAGAATGATTTCATAATAGAATTATTTTGCCAATTGACTTAGAAGTCTCCGCAGACCATGTTCCCCAGACCCCCGCACTTGCTCCGCTGACCTTTGACGCATTCATTTTATCCCGGAAACTTCTTTGCTTTTGGTCCAGTCCAATTGAGCTGACCTTCCATGTATTGAGTGTTGTCTTTCCCTTCACCTAAAGCAGTTCTTATCTACTGATTAATCAATAAAAAACCCTCTCCCACCCTCCCTCCCTCCCCCCCTCGTAACCACAAAAGTATGTGTTCTTCTCAGGTTTACTATTTCTCAAGATCTTATAATAGTGGTCTTATACAATATTTGTCCTTTTGCCTCTGACTCATTTTGCTCAGCATAATGCCTTCCAGGTTCCTCCATGTTATGAAATGTTTCAGAGATTCGTCACTGTTCTTTATCGATGCGTAGTATTCCATTGTGTGAATATACCACAATTTATTTACCCATTCATCCGTTGATGGACACCTTGGTTGCTTCCAACTTTTTGCTATTGTAAACAGAGCTGCAATAAACATGGGTGTGCATATATCTGTTTGTATGAAGGCTCTTGTATCTCTAGGGTATATTCGTAGGAGTGGGATTTCTGGGTTGTATGGTAGTTCTATTTCTAACTGTTTAAGATAACGCCAGATAGATTTCCAAAGTGGTTGTACCATTTTACATTCCCACCAGCAGTGTATGAGAGTTCCAATCTCTCCGCAGCCTCTCCAACATTTATTATTTTGTGTTTTTTGGATTAATGCCAGCCTTGTTGGTGTGAGATGGAATCTCATCGTAGTTTTAATTTGCATTTCTCTAATGGCTAATGATCGAGAGCATTTTCTCATGTATCTGTTGGCTGCCTGAATATCTTCTTTAGTGAAATGTGTGTTCATATCCTTTGCCCACTTCTTGATTGGGTTGTTTGTCTTTTTGTGGTTGAGTTTTGACAGAATCATGTAGATTTTAGAGATCAGGCTCTGGTCAGAGATGTCATAGCTGAAAATTCTTTCCCAATCTGTAGGTGGTCTTTTTACTCTTTTGGAGAAGTCTTTAGATGAGCATAGGTGTTTGATTTTTAGGAGCTCCCAGTTATCGGGTTTCTCTTCATCATTTTTGGTAATGTTTTGTATTCTGTTTATACCTTGTATTAGGGCTCCTAGGGTTGTCCCAATTTTTTCTTCCATGATCTTTATCGTTTTAGTCTTTATGTTTAGGTCTTTGATCCACTTGGAGTTAGTTTTTGTGCATGGTGTGAGGTATGGGTTCTGTTTCACTTTTTTGCAAATGGATATCCAGTTATGCCAGCACCATTTGTTAAAAAGGCTATCTTTTCCCCAGTTAATTGACACTGGTCCTTTGTCAAATATCAGCTGCTCATACGTGGATGGATCTATGTCTGGGTTCTCAATTCTGTTCCATTGGTCTATGTGCCTGTTGTTGTACCACTACCAGGCTGTTTTGACTACTGTGGCTGTATAATAGGTTCTGAAGTCAGGTAAGGTGAGGCCTCCCACTTTCTTCTTCTTTTTCAGTAGTGCTTTGCTTATCTGGGGCTTCTTTCCCTTCCATATGAAATTGGTGATTTGTTTCTCTATCCCCTTAAAATATGACATTGGAATTTGGATCGTAAGTGCGTTAAATGTATAGATGGCTGTTGGTAGAATAGACATTTTTACTATGTTAAGTCTTCCTATCCATGAGCAGGGTATGTTTTTCCACTTAAGTATGTCCTTTTGAATTTCTTGTAGTAGAGCTTTGTAGTTTTCTTTGTATAGGTCTTTTACATTCTTGGTAAGATTTATTCCTAAGTATCTTATTTTCTTGGGGGCTACTGTGAATGGTATTGATTTGGTTATTTCCTCTTCGGTGTTCTTTTTGTTGATGTAGAGGAATCCAAGTGATTTTTGTATGTTTATTTTATAACCTGAGACTCTGCCAAACTATTCTATTAGTTTCAGTAGTTTTCTGGAGGATTCCTTAGGGTTTTCTGTGTATATAATCATGTCATCTGCAAATAGTGATAACTTTACTTCTTCCTTGCCAATCCGGATACCTTTTATTTCTTTGTCTAGCCTAATTGCCCTGGCTAGGACTTCCAACACGATGTTGAATAAGAGCGGTGATAAAGGGCATCCTTGTCTGGTTCCCGTTCTCAAGGGAAATGCTTTCAGGTTCTCTCCACTTAGAGTGATATTGGCTGTTGGCTTTGCATAGATGTCCTTTATTATGTTGAGGAATTTTCCTTCAATTCCTATTTTGGTAAGAGTTTTTATCATAAATGGGTGTTGGACTTTGTCAAATGCCTTTTCTGCATCAATTGATAAGATCATGTGGTTTTTGTCTTTTGTTTTATTTATGTGATGGATTACATTAATGGTTTTTCTGATATTAAACCAGCCTTGCATACCTGGTATAAATCCCACTTGATCAGGGTGAATTATTTTTTTGATGTGTTGTTGGATTCTATTGGCTAGAATTTTGTTGAGGATTTTTGCATCAATGTTCATGAGGGATATAGGTCTATAATTTTCTTTCTTTGTAATGTCTTTACCTGGTTTTGGTATCAGGGAGATGGTGGCTTCATAGAATGAGTTGGGTAGTATTCCGTCATTTTCTATGCTTTGGAATACCTTTAGTAGTAGTGGTGTTAACTCTTCTCTGAAAGTATGGTAGAACTCTGCAGTGAAGCCGTCCGGGCCAGGGCTTTTTTTTGTTGGGAGTTTTTTGATTACCGTTTCAATCTCTTTTTTTTGTTATGGGTCTATTTAGTTGTTCTACTTCTGAATGTGTTAGTTTAGGTAGGTAGTGTTTTTCCAGGAATTCATCCATTTCTTCTAGGTTTTCAAATTTGTTAGAGTACAATTTTTCATAATAATCTGAAATGATTCTTTTAATTTCATTTGGTTCTGTTGTGATGTGGTCCTTCTCATTTCTTATTCGGGTTATTTGTTTCCTTTCCTGTATTTCTTTAGTCAGTCTAGCCAATGGTTTATCAATTTTGTTAATTTTTTCAAAGAACCAGCCTTTGGCTTTGTTAATTCTTTCAATTGTTTTTCTGTTCTCTAATTCATTTAGTTCAGCTCTAATTTTTATTATTTGTTTTCTTCTGGTGCCTGATGGATTCTTTTGTTGCTCACTTTCTATTTGTTCAAGTTGTAGGGACAGTTCTCTGATTTTGGCTCTTTCTTCTTTTTGTATGTGTGCATTTATCGATATAAACTGGCCTCTGAGCACTGCTTTTGCTGTGTCCCAGAGGTTTTGATAGGAAGTATTTTCATTCTCGTTGCTTTCTATGAATTTCCTTATTCCCTCCTTAATGTCTTCTATAACCCAGTCTTTTTTCAGAAGGGTGTTGTTCATTTTCCAAGTATTTGATTTCTTTTCCCTAGTTTTTCTGTTATTGATCTCTAGTTTTATTGCCTTGTGGTCCGAGAAGATGCTTTGTAATATTTCGATGTTTTGGAGTCTGCAAAGGTTTGTTTTATGACCTAATATGTGGTCTATTCTAGAGAATGTTCCATGTGCGCTAGAAAAAAAAGTATATTTTGCAGCAGTTGGGTGGAGAGTTCTGTATAAGTCAATGAGGTCAAGTTGGTTGATTGTTGTAATTAGATCTTCCGTGTCTCTGTTGAGCTTCTTACTGGATGTCCTGTCCTTCTCCGAAAGTGGTCTGTTGAAGTCTCCTACTATAATTGTGGAGGTATCTATCTCGCTTTTCAATTCTGTTAAAATTTGATTTATGTATCTTGCAGCCCTGTCATTTGGTGCATAAATGTTTAATATGGTTATGTCTTCCTGATCAATTGTCCCTTTTCTCATTATATAGTGTCCTTCTTTATCCTTTGTGGTGGATTTAAGTCTAAAGTCTATTTTGTCAGAAATTAATATTGCTACTCCTCTTCTTTTTTGCTTATTGTTTGCTTGATATACTTTTTTCCATCCTTTTAGTTTTAGTTTGTTTGTGTCTCTAAGTCTAAGGTGCGTCTCTTGTAGGCAGCATATAGATGGATCGTGTTTCTTTATCCAGTCTGTGACTCTCTGTCTCTTTATTGGTGCATTTAGTCCATTTACATTCAGGGTAATTATAGATAAATAAGTTTTTAGTGCTGTCATTTTGATGCCTTTTTATGTGTGTTGTTGACAATTTCATTTTTCCACATACTTTTTTGTGCTGAGGCGTTTTTCTTAGTAAATTGTGAGATCTTCATTTTCATAGTGCTTGACTTTATGTTAGTTGAGTCGTTACGTTTTTCTTGGTTTTTATCTTGAGTTATAGAGTTGTTATACCTTTTTGTGGTTACCTTATTATTTACCCCTATTTTTCTAAGTAAAAACCTAACTTGTATTGTTCTATATCGCCTTGTGTCACTCTCCATCTGGCAGTTCAATGCCTCCTGTATTTAGTCCCTCTTTTTGATTATTGTGATCTTTTACCTATTGACTTCCATGATTCCCTGTTATGTGTATTTTTTTTTAATTAATCTTAATTTGTTTTTGTGATTTCCCTATTTGAGTTGATATCAGGACGTTCTGTTTTGTGACCTTGTGTTGTGATGATATCTGATATTATTGGTTCTCTGACCAAACAATATCCTTTAGTATTTCTTGTAGCTTTGGTTTGGTTTTTGCAAATTCTCTAAACTTGTGTTTGTCTGTAAATACCTTAATTTCGCCTTCATATTTCAGAGAGAGTTTTGCTGGATATATGATCCTTGGCTGGCAGTTTTTCTCCTTCAGTGTTCTGTATGTGTGGTCCCATTCCCTTCTTGCCTGCATGGTTTCTGCTGAGTAGTCAGAACATATTCTTACTGATTCTCCCTTGAAGGAAACCTTTCTTTTCTCTCTGGCTGGTTTTAAAATTTTCTGTTTATCTTTGGTTTTGGTGAGTTTGATGATAATATGTCTTGGTGTTTTTCTTTTTGGATCAATCTTAAATGGGGTTCGATGAGCATCTTGGATAGATATCCTTTCGTCTTTCATAATGTCAGGGAAGTTTTCTGTCAGGAGTTCTTCAACTATTTTCTCTGTGTTTTCTGTCCCCCCTCCCTGTTCTGGGACTCCAATCACCCGCAGGTTATCCTTCTTGATAGAGTCCCACATAATTCTTAGGGTTTCTTCATTTTTTTTAATTCTTTTATCTGATTTTTTTTCAGCTATGTTGGTGTTGATTCCCTGGTCCTCCAGATGTCCCAGTCTGCATTCTAATTGCTCGAGTCTGCTCCTCTGACTTCCTAGTGCGTTGTCTAATTCTGTTATTTTATTGTTAATCTTTTGGATTTCTACATGTTGTCTCTCTATGGATTCTTGCAACTTATTAATTTTTCCAGTATGTTCTTGAATAATCTTTTTGAGTTCTTCAACAGTTTTATCAGTGTGTTCCTTGGCTTTTTCTGCAGTTATCCTAATTTCATTTGTGATATCATTAAGCATTCTGTAAATTAGTTTTTTATATTCTGTATCTGATAATTCCAAGATTGTATCTTCATTTGGGAAAGATTTTGATTCTTTTGTTTGGGGGGTTGGAAAAGCTGTCATGGTCTGCTTCTTTAAGTGGTTTGATATGGATTGTTGTCTCCGAGCCATCACTGGGAAACTAGTTTTTCCAGAAAATTCGCTAAAAAAAAAATGCAGTCAGATCCCTATCAGAGTTCTCCCTCTGGCTCAGGCTATTCAGATGTTAATGAAGCCGCCTGGGGAGGGTGGGGGAGGGAACAGAGAGATAGGAGAGTAGCACCTCAGAATATAGCCGGAGTTGCTTGTCTTGCTTGGAATGACTATTATATCTGCGACTCCCGTGGGGCGCGTCGCCTATGTGTGCTGGCTGTGTGGAGATTGCCCCTGGGGGGTCTGGCCCGCTGGAGTCATGGTCAGATCCTCCGCTTCCAGCCCCACGCCCAGCGTCAAGGTTCCCCTACTGGGACGGTGCACCCTCGACTCCAAAATCAGTCGCTGCCTCCCGGGGACTTCTTGTCCCTCCAGCCGCGTGGCCGTGCCGCCCCCGAGAACCAGTTGGGCCTCCTCCCGGGGTTAGTTCAGATGGGTGGAGCAGGTCCCCGTGCTTGTGCCGTGACCGAGTGTTCCGGCTGGGACGCTGTTATCCCCGCTCCAATACCAGTCGCTGCCTCCCAGGGACTTCTCCTACCAGCTGCGTCCCACGCCGCCTGCGTGACCCGGCTGGTCCCCTTCCCAGGGTTAGTTCAGGGGGGTGGAGCAACTCTCTGTGCTTATGCCGTACCTGCGTCCAGTCCAAATCCCTGCGGGACGGTTCCCTGGCTCGGACGCTGCTCTTTCTGCTCCAAGACCAGTCACTGCCTCCCGGGGACTTCTCCTACCGGCTGCGTCCCACGCCGCCTGTGGAACCGGCTGGTCCCCCTCCCAGGGTTAGTTCAGGGGGGTGGAGCCGCTCTCTGTGCTTGTGCCGTACCTGACTGGTACGCTGGCTCCAGGCTCTGGAAACAATCGCTGCTTCCCCGTATTAGTTCGTTCTCCGTCTCTAAATCTGTGTTTGTTGTTCAGGGTTCGTAGCTTGTTATGTATGTGATCGATTCACTTGTTTTTCCGTGTCTTTGTTGTAAGAGGGATCCGAGGTAGCGTCTGCCTAGTCCGCCATCTTGGCTCCACCCCCCGGCACCGGCCTTTTTGAGTGGCATTCTTTGTTTCCGAGTAGGATAAGGCACTGACGGAGAAAGGCAGGATTATGTGTGCAGGAAAGGTGTGTGCTGAGAGGGTGACGACATCGAGACCAGTTTGGGATCTTTAGTCCCAGGAAAGGCCCCTGGCAGGTGTGAGTCAATGTTCTCTGCCCTTCCGAGGTGGCGGGGGGAGGTTTTCACCAAACAAAGCTGCAGCAGAATTATTCGTCGCCGGAGAGGTTAAATCTGCCCACAAGCTCCACCTGGCCAGGGTCCGCCCCTACTGTATTGCCCATGTCAATCAACAGAAGCTGAGAGCTTCCAGAGAGACTACCTGCTATTGTCTACCCACGGGGAAGCGGTCCAGCCAGAAGCCTCCCCCGTTTCATCTCCAGGCTCTCTCTCTGGCCCCTCATACTTGTGATGTGTCTCAGGGGTAGAACGAAGAGATTTCTCTGAATGATAACATACAGAGAGGGGCCATAGATGCTGAGGAAGGGCACCTTGCCTACTGATATCCTAGCGTAAGTCGAAAAGAGGTACCTGCCTGCTGTCTCAGTGGGTTGAACATGTCCACATCAGTGGTTGCCTACTGTGAATGATTCCCTGGGTGCCCTTGATTTTGTGGCCCAAAACAGAAGAGGCCGTTGTGCGTCCATGGGTAAAATGGAGGGCTCTGGGAAACTGGCCTGTTAGGCTGGACCTCTCCTTTGGCTCAGTGTTTGTGACACGTCCCTGTCAGAAGTTCCGCCCAGCCTTCCGGTGGCTGTCTCCATGGTGATTGGGAAAGAAGCCTTAGGCCCCGCACTCAGCCTTCACCTGGCCTACCTGGCCACTTTACCCTCATGTGGACCAGTGTTCAGATGAAAGACAGGATATCGCCCAGTGACCACGTGTCCTCATTGCCTTTGAATGATTAGGCTCCTTGCTTGGGCAGAAGACAGCCAAGGTCATCCTGAACCTAGACACCTAGTGACCTGTGACACTCCAGGCAGTGATAGATGTTAATGCCCACGCTCAGGTATCCGCGGGTAGCGGATTCAGAGTGGTTGAAGGAGAAGTGTATCTAGGGATCACACACTCACGAAGGCACGGGCCAAAGGTCAGGGAAACTAGCTGAGGTCATGGAGCTCTAGTGGAGCCAGTCTAGGGCCCAGGCCTCCCTCCTGTACGTGGCAAAGAGGTGATCCCTATGCTGCCATCTGCAGACTCTGGACTGCTTGGGCTCTGGATGTCCTGATTTCGGCCTTGTCTTCGGAGAAGTGACGTACATGCAGTGTGCCACCGGAGGATTCCTAGTATTGCCTGCAGGAATCTCTGTTCGGGCCTGTTCTTGCTTGCATGTCTCTCCATTCGGGCCTATTCTTGAATGTGGGACTCTCCGTTCAGGACTATTCTTCCCTGTTGAACTCTCCGTTCGGACCTAATCTTGCTTCCGGGAGTCTCCTTTCAGGTCTCCTCTTCCATGCGGGGCTCCTCTATTAGACCCTTTTGTGCTTACGGAGCTTCTTTATTTGGTTCTGTTCTAGCCTGCAGAGCTCTGCTATTCGGGCCTGTTCATGCGTGCATGCCCTCTCTACTCGGGCCAGAGCGTACGTGCAGGGCTGCGCTACACGGTCTGTTCATGCGTGCCCAGTTCTGCTACTCGGGCCTGTTCGTTAGTGCGGAGCTCCTCTATTCGGGCCTGGTCTTGCCTGTGAGACTCTGTTCAGGCCTATTCTTGCCTGTGGGGCTCCTTTATTCGGGCCTGTTGTGGCCTACGGGATTCTCCATTCTTTGCTGTTCTGGCCTGCGGGACTATCCGTTTGGGCCTATTCTTGATAGCGGGACTCTACTCTGGCCTATTCTTGCTTGCGGGACTCTGTTAGAGCTTATGCTTGCCAGCAGAAATCTCCGTTCAGGCCTATTCTGGCCTGCGGGACTCTCCGTTCAGGCCTATTCTCGCCTGCGGGACTCGCCAGTTCGGGTCTTTCCTCGCCTGAGGAACTCTCTGTTCAGGCCTTTCTGGCCACCAGGACTGTCTGATCAGGTCTATTCTTGCCTGCAGGACTCTCCGTTCCGGCCTATGCTGGCCTGTGGGATTCTCAGTTTGGGCGTGTTCTCGCCTGTGGGACTTCCCTTTGGGCCTATTCTCGCCTGCGGGATTCTCCTTTCTGGTCTATTCTGACCTGCAGGACTCTCCGTTCGGGCCTATTCTCACTGGCGGGACTCTCCGTTTGGGTCTTTCTGGCCTGCGGGACTCTCTGGACGTTTTCTTGCCAGTGGGACTTTACTCGGGCCTATTCTTGCCTAAGGGGCTCCTCTATTCAGGCCTATTCTTGCCTGAAGGAATCTCCATTCGGGCCTATTCTTGCCTACGGGACTCTGTTTGATCCTCTTCTTGCTTGCATGGCTCCTCTACTCGGGCCTATTCTTGCCTGCTGGACTCTGTTCATGCTTGTTCTTGCCTGCAGGAATCTCCGTACGGGCCTATTCTTGCCTGCGGGACTCTCCGTTTGAGCCTATTCTTGCCTGCGATACTCTCCATTTGGGTCTATTCTTGCCTGCGGGACTCTGTTCGGGCCTCTTCTTTCCTGCACGGCTCCTCTACTTGGGCCTATTCTTGCCTGCGGGACTCTGTTCAATCCTATCCTTGCCTGCGGGAATCTCCGTTCAGGCCTAGGCTGGCCTGCGGGATTCTCAGTTTGGGCGTATTTTTGCCTGCGAGACTTCCCTTCGGGCCTATTCGTGCCTGCGGGTCTCTCCGTTCGGGCCTGTTCTGGCCTGCGGGACTCTGGGCCTATTCTTGCCTGCAGCAATCTCTATTCAGGCCTATTTTTGCCTGCGGGACTCTCCGTTCGAGTCTATTCTTGCTTGCGGGACTCTGTTTGGGCCTATTCTAACCTGTAGAAATTTCCGTTTGGACCTATTCTTGCCTGCGGGAATCTCCGTTCGAGCCTATTCTTGCCTGCGAGACTCTCCGATCGAACCTATTCTTGCCTGCAGGACTCTCCGTTCAGGCCTATTCTTGCCTGGGGACTCTGTTCGGGCCTCTTCTTGCCTACATGGCTCCTTTTCTCAGGCCTATTTTTTCCAGCGGGACTCTATTCGGGCCTATTCTTTCCTTCGGGGCTCCTCTATTCGGGCTTATTCTTGCCTGCAGGAATCTCCATTTGGGCCTGTTCTTGCCTGCGGGACTCCCGGTTCGAGCCTATTCTTGCCTGCGGGACTCCTCTATTCAGGCCTATTCTTGCCCGCGGGACTCTTTTGGGGCCTATTCTTGCCTGCAGAAATCTCAGTTCGGGCCTATTCTTGCCTGCGGGACTCTCCATTCGGGCCTATTCTTGACGGCTGGACTCTGTTCGGGCCTCTTCTTTCCTGCAGGATTCTGTTCGGGCCTATTGTTGCCTAGAGGTTTCTCCTTTCGTGCCTATTCTTGCTTTTGCAACTTTCTGTTCGGACCTATACTTACATGCGGGACTCTCCATTTGGGCCTATTCTTGCCTGTGGGACTCTTCGGTCGGGCCTACTCTCGCCTGTGAGACTCTGTTCGGGCCTCTTCTTGCCTGCACGGGTCCTCTACTCGGGCCTAATCTTGCTTGCGGGACTCTGTTCGGGCCTATTTTTGCCTGCAGGAATCTCCGTTCGGGCCTATTCTGGCCTGCGGGACTCTCCGTTCGGGCCTGTTCTCGCCTGCGGGACTCACCGTTCAGGTCTTTCCTCGCCTGCGGGACTCTCTGTTCTGGCCTTTCTGGCCATCGGGACTGTCCGATCAGGTCTATTCTTGCCTGCAGGACTCTCCGTTCGGGCCTATGCTGGCCTGCGGGTTTCTCAGGTTGTGCGTATTCTCGCCTGCAGGACTCTGTTTGGGCCTCTTCTTGCCTGCACGGCTCCTCTACTCGGGCCTATTCTTGCCTGCCGGACTCTGTTCGTGCCTATTTTTGCCTGCAGGAATCTCCGTACGGGCCCATTCTTGCCTGCGGGACTCTCCATTCGAGCCTATTCTTGCCTGCGGGATTCTCTGTTCGGGTCTACTCTCGCCTGCGGGACTTGCCTTCGGGCCTATTCTCGCCTGCGGGACTCACCGTTCTGGACTATTCTTGACTGCTGTACTCTCCGTTCGGACCTAATCTTGCCTGTGGGAGTCTCCTTTCGGGTCTCCTCTTGCATCCGGGGCTCCTCTATCTGGGCCTCTTGAGCTTATGCAGCTCCTTTATTTGGTCCTGTTTTAGCCTGTGGAGCTCTGCTATTCGGGCCTGTTCGTGCATGCGGGACTCTATTAAGGACTATTCTTCCCTGCGGGACTCTGCATTCAGGCCTATTCTTGCCTGCGGGACTCTGTTCGGGCCCATTCTTGCCTGCGGGGCTCCTTTATTCGGGCCTATTCTTGCCTCCAGGAATCTCCGTGCGGGCCTATTCTTGCCTGCGGGAATCTCCGTTCGAGCCTATTCTTGCCTGGGGGACTCTCCATTCGGGCCTATTCGACTCTGTTCGGGCCTCTTCTTTCTTGCACGGCTCCTCTATTCCGGCCTATTCTTGCCTACGGGGCTCCTCTATTCGGGCCTATTCTTGCCTGCAGGAATCCCCATTCAGGCATATTCTTGCCTGCGGGACTCTGTTTGGGCCTCTTCTTGCCTGCACGGCTCCTCTACTCGGGCCTATTCTTGCCTGCCGGACTGTGTTCGTGCCTATTCTTGCCTGCAGGAATCTCCGTACAGCCTATTCTTGCCTGCGGGACTCTCTGTTCGAGCCTGTTCTTGCCTGCGGGTTCTCTGTTCAGGTCTGTTCTCGCCTGCGGGTCTCTCCGTTCGGGCCTATTCTGTCCTGCGGGACTCTGTTTGGGCCTATTCTTGCCTGCAGCAATCCCTATATAGGCCTATTTTTGCCTGCGGGACTCTCCGTTCGAGTCTATTCTTGCCTGCAGGTCTCTCCGTTCGGGCCAATGCTGGCCTGCGGGACTCTGTTTGGGCCTATTCTTGCCTGCAGCAATCTCTATTCGGGCCTAATCTTGCCTGCGGGAATTTCCATTCGAGCCTATTCTTACCTGCAAGACTCTCCGTTTGAGCCTGTTCTTGCCTGCGGGACTCTCCGTTCGGGCCTATTCTTGCCTGGGGACTCTGTTCGGGCCTCTTCTGCCTGCATGGCTCCTCTACTCGGGCCTATTTTTGCCAGCGGGACTCTATTCGGGCCTATTCTTTCCTATGGGGCTCCTCCATTCGGGCTTATTCTTGCCTGCAGGAATCTGTTCGGGCCTCTTCTGCCTGCATGGCTCCTCCACTTGGGCCTGTTCTTGCCTCCGGGACTGTTTTTCAGCCGTATTCTTGCCTCCGGGAATCTCCGTTCGGGCCTATCCTAGCCTGCAGGACTCTGTTTGGGCCTGTGCTTGCCTGCGGGAATCTCTATTCTGGCCTATTCTGGCCTTTGGGACTCTCCGTTCAGGTCTATTCTTGCCTGCAGGACTCTTTTCGGGCCTATGCTGGCCTGCGGGATTCTCAGTTTGGGCGTATTCTCACCTGCGAGACTTCCTTCGGGCCTATTCTCCCCTGCGGGACTCTCCGTTTGGGACTATTCTGGCCTGTGGGACTCTCCGTTCGGGCTTATTCTCGCCTGCAGGACTCGCTCTTCAGGCCTTTCTGGCCTATGGGACTCTCCGTTCAGGTCTATTCTTGCCTGCAGGAAGGACTCTCTGTTCAGGTATATGCTGGCCTGTGGGATTCTCAGTTTGGGAGTATTCTCGCCTGCCGGACTTCCCTTCCGGCCTATTCTCACCTGCGGGACTCTCGGGCCTATTCTGACCTGCAGGACTCTCTGTTCAGGCCTATTCTCACTTGCGAGACTCTTCGGGCCTCTCTGGCCTGCGGGACTCTCCTTTTGGACCTTTTCTTGCCGGTGGAACTCTACTCGGGCCTATTCTTGCCTACGGGGCTCCTCTGTTCGGGCCTATTCTTCCCTGCAGGACTCTCCGTTCGGGCCTATTCTTGCCTGGGGGACTCTGTTCGGGCCTCTTCTTGCTCCAGAATCTCTGTTCGGGCCTATTTTGGTCTTCCTGACTCTGTTCGGGCCGAGGTTTGCCTGCGGGAATCTCCGTTAGGGCCTATTTTGGACTGCGGGACTCTCCATTAGGGCCTATTCTCGTCTGCGGGAGTCTCCGTTAGGATTTCCTTGCCTGCGGGACACTCCGTTCGGGCTTATTCTTGCCAACGGGACTCTATTCAGGACTCTTCTTGCCTGCATGGCTCCTCTACTCGGGTCTGTTTTTGCCCGCGGGACTCTGTTCGTGCCTATTCTTGCCTGCAGGAATCTCCGTTCGGGCCTATTCTTGACTGCGGGACTCTCCGTTCGAGCCTATTCTTGCCTGGGGGACTCTCCGTTCGGGCCTATTCTTGTCAGCGGGACTCTGTTTGGGCCTATTCTTGTCTACGGGGCTCCTCTATTTGGGCCTATTCTTGCCTGCGGGACTCTGTTCGGGCCTATTCTTGCCTGCAGAAATCTATATTTGGGCCTATTTTTGCCTACGGGACTCTCCGAGTCTATTCTTGCCTGTGGGAATCTCCGTTCGGGCCTATTCTGGCTTGGAGGACTCTCCGTTCGGGCTTATTCTCGCCTGCACGACTCTCCGTTCAAGCGTACTCTTGCCTGTGGGACTCTTTTTGGGCCTCTTCTAGCCTGCACGGCTCCTCTACTTGGGCCTATTCTTGTCTGCGGGACTCTGGGCGTATTCTTGCCTCTGGGAATCTCCGTTCGGGCCTATTCTGGCCTGCAGGACTCTGTGCAGGCCTATGCTTGCCTGCGGACTCTCCGTTCGGGCCTATTCTCTCCTGCGGGACTCTTCGTTCGGGCCTTTCTGGCCTTCGGCACTCTCCGTTCGGGCCTATTCTTGCCTGCAGGCCTCTCCGTTTGGGGCTATTCTGGCCTGCGGGACTCTGTTATGGCTTCTTTTTGCCTGCACGGCTCCTCTACTCGGGCCTATTCTTGCCTGCGGGACTCTCCGTTCGGGTCTATTCTCGCCTGCGGGACTCTCCATTTGGATTTTCTTGCCTGCGGGACACTCCGTTTGGGCCTATTCTTGCCAGCGGGACTCTATTCATGTCCATTCTTGTCTACGGGGCTCCTCTATTCTGGCCTATTCTTGCCTGCGGGACTCTGTTCGGGTCGATTCTTGCCTGCAGGAATCTCCATTTGGGCCTATTTTTGCCTACGGGACTCTCCGTTCGAGTCAATTCTTGCCTGCGGGACTCTGTTCAGGTCTCTTCTTGCATGCACGTCTCCTCTACTCGGGCGTATTCTTGCCTATGGGACTCCGTACATGCCTATTCTTACCTGCAGGAATCTCCGTTCGGGCCTATTCTTGCCTGCGGGACTCTCCATTTGGGCCTATTCTTGCCTGTAGACTCTGTTCGGTCCTCTTCTTACCTGCACGGCTCCTCTACTCGGGCCTATTCTTCACTGCGGGACTCTGTTCAGGCCTATTCTTGCTCTGGGAATCTCCGTTTGGGCCTATTTGGGCCTGCGGGACTCTGTTCGGACCTATGCTTGCCTGCGGGAATCTCCATTTGGGCCTATTCTGGCCTGTGGGTTTCTCCATTTGGGACTATTCTGGCCTGCAGGTTTCTCAGTTTGGGAGTATTCTCGCCTGCGTGACTTCTCTTCGGCCCTATTCTGGCCTGCGGGACTCTCCGTTCGGGCCTTTCTAGCCTGCGGGACTCTCCATTGAGGTCTATTCTTGCCTGCAGGACTCTCTGTTCGGTCCTATGCTGGCCTGCGGGATTCGCAGTTTGGGAGTATTCTCGCCTATGTGACTTCTCTTCGGCCCTATTCTGGCCTGCAGGACTCTCCATTCAGGCCTATTCTCACCTACCGGACTCTGTTCGGGCCTCTTCTTGCCTGCACGGCTCCCCTACTCGTGCCTATTCTTGCCTGCAGGAATCTCCGTTCGGGCCTATTCTTGATTGCGGGACTCTCCGTTCGAGCCTATTCTTGCCTGTGGAACTCTGTTCAGGCCTGTTCTTGCCTGCGGGGCTCCCCTTTTTGGGCCTATGCTTGCCTGCGGGAATCTCAGTTTGGGCCTATTCTGACCTGCAGGACTCTCCTTTTGGGCAATTCTGGCCTGCGGGACTCTCCATTCAGGTCTATTCTTGCCTGCGGGACTCTTTGGGCCTATGCTGGCCTGTGGAATTCTCAGTTTGGGAGTATTCTCGCCTACGTGACTTCTCTTCGGCCCTATTCTGGCCTGCGGGACTCTCCGTTCGGACCTATTCTCGCCTACCGGACTCTGTTCGGGCCTCTTCTTGCCTGCACGGCTCCTCTACTCGTGCCTATTCTTGCCTTCAGGACTCTGTTTGGGCTTATTCTTGCCTGCGGGGCTCCTCTATTTGTGCCTATTCTGGCTGCGGGACTCTGGGCCTATTCTTGCCTGCGGAACTCTGTTCAGGCCTGTTCTTGCCTGCAGGGCTCCCCTTTTTGGGCCTAGGCTTGCCTGCGGGTATCTCAGTTTGGGCCTATTCTGACCTGCGGGAGTCTCCTTTCAGGCAATTCTGGCCTGCAGGACTCTCCGTTCAGGTCTATTCTTGCCTGCAACACTCTCTGGGCCTATGCTGGCCTGTGGGATTCTCAGTTTGGGAGTATTCTCGCCAGCGTGACTTCTCTTCGGGTCTGTTCTGGACGGGGGACTCTCCATTCTTTCATATTCTGGCCTGCGGGACTCTCTGGGCTTATTCTTGCCTGCGAGACTCTCCGTTTGGGCCTTTCTGGCCTGCGGGACTCTCTGCTCGGGCCTATTCTTGCGAGCAGAACTCTACTCGGCCCTCATCTTGCCTACAGGGTTCCTCTATTTGGGCCTATTCTTGCCTGCGGGACTCTCCGTTCGGGCGTATTATGGCCTGCCAGACTCTGTTTGGGCATACGCTTGCCTGCACGGCTTCTCTACTCAGGACTATTCTTGCCTCCGGGACTCTTTTTCGGGCCTATTCTTCCCTCCGGAAATCTCCGTTCGGGCCTATTCTGGCGTGCGGGACACTCCATTCGTACCTATTCTTGCCTGCTGGACTCTCTTTCGGACCTAATCTTGCCTGAGGAGTGCCCCTTTTCAGGCCTATTCTTGCCTGCGGGGCTCCTCTATTCGGGCCTATTCTTGCTGCGGGACTCTCCATTTGGGTCTTTTCTTACGGGACTCTCTGGGCCTATTCTTGCCTTCGGGACTCTCCGTTCGGGCCTATTCTCACCTATGGAACTCTCTGTTCTTTATTATTCTCGGCTGCAGGAGTCTCCTTTCGGGCCTCCTCTTTCCTGTGGGAGTCCTCTATTCGGTAGTGTTAGTGCCTATGGAGCTCCGTTTTTCAGGCCTTATCGAGCCTGCAGAGCTCTGCTATTTGGGCCTGTTCGTGCATACGTGGCTCCTCTATTCCGGCCTGTTCATGCATACGGGTCTTCGGTATTCGGTCCTGTTCGTGCTTGCGGGGCTCCGCTATTTGGGCCTATTCCCTGTGCGACTCTGGTCTGGCCTATTCTTGCCTGTGTGGCTCCTGTACTCGGGCCTATTCTTGCCTTCGGGTCTCTCTGTTCGGGCCTAATCTTGCCTGCGGAGCTCCTCTTTTTGGGCCTATTATTGCCTATGGGACTGTGTTTGGGCCTATTCTTGCCTGCAGGGCTCCTCTGTTTGGTCCTATATACTTCCTGCTGGACTCTGGGCCTATTCTCGCCTGCGGGAATCTCCGTTCAGGCCTATTCTTGCGTGCAGCACACTCCAGGCCTATTCTTGCCTGCAGGACTCTCCGTTTGTGCCTCTTCTTGCCTGCGGGACTCTATTCGGGCCTATTCTTGCCTGCGGGGCTTCTCTATTAGGGCCTATTTTTGCCTGCGGGACTCTGGTCGGGCCTGTTCTTGCCTTCGGGACTCTCCGTTCAGGCGTATTCTTGCCTGCTGGACTCTCTTCGGGCCTAATCTTGCCTGCAGGGCTCCTCTATTCAGGCCTATTTTTGCCTGCTGGACTCTGTTCGGGCCTATCAGGCCTGGGGGACTCTTCGTTCTGGCCTATTCTCGCCTGCGGCACTCTCCGTTTGGACCTATTCTTCCCTGCGGGACTCTCTTTTGGAGCCTATTCTTGCCTGCGATACTCTTCGATCAGGCCTATTCTTCCCTGCGGAACTCTGTTCAGGCCTATTGTTGCCTGCGGGGCTCCCCTATTCTGGCCTATTCTTGCCTGCAGGAATCTCCATTCAGGTCTATTCTAGCCTGCGGGACCCTCCATCCGGGACTATTCTTACCTGCGGAATTCTCCATTCAGACCTAATCTTGACTGCGGCAGTGTCCTTTCGGGCCTCGTCTTGCCTGCGGGGGCCCTCTATTCGGGCCTGTTCGTGCCTACGGAGCTCCGTTATTCGGGTTTGTTCGAGCCTGAGGAGCTCTGCTATTTGGGCCTGTTCGTGCGTGCGGGGCTCCACTATTCGGGCCTGTTCATGAATACAGAATGTAGAATATAGCATATAGAATATAGAACATAGATTATACAATACAGAAAAATATACCCTATAGAAAAATAAAGAATATATAGAGCAGAAATTTGAATGTACGATATAGAATACAGAAAATGGAATATAGAACCTAGAATATGGAAAAATATAGAAATAGAATATAAACGAATATAGAACATAGAGGAATATACAATTTAGAATGTAGAATATAGAACATAAAATACAGAATATAGAATATAGAAGAATTTAGGACATAGAATATAGAATATTGACTATAGAATAAAGAGGACTATAGTATATAGAACACAGAACATAGAAGATACAATAGAGAATTTAAAAGAAAAAATAATATAGAGTATAGAAGAATATGGAATATGGAAAATAGGAGAATGTAGAATATAATTATAGAAGAATATAAAATATTGAAAAGCAGAATACAGAATATAGGAAAACAGCATAAATTTAGAATATAGAAGATATAGGATATAGAATGCAAAATATAGAAGAATAAAGAACATAGATGACAGACTACAGAATATAGAAGAGAAGAAGTAGAAGAAAACAGAATATTGACAAATAGGGAATATATGGCATAGGACATACACTATTGAAGAATAGAGAATAAAGTAGAAGAATATAGATTACAAAATATAGAAGAATATAGAATGTAGAATAGAGAATAGAATATTAGATTACAGAAGAGTGTAGACTATAGAGATTAGAAGGTAGAATATACAGTAAAAAATATAGAATATAGAAGAAAAAGGAATGGAGAATGGAGAAGGGACAACATAGAATATGGAATAGAGAATAGAGAAGAATAAACAATTTTGAAAAATTGAGAATATAGAATGTAGACTGTAGAATATTGAATATAGAATTTAGAATGTACAATATAGAACATAGCAGAAAGAAGAATATAGATTATAACAGAAGAATATAGAATGTAGCATAAGAATGTAGAAGAGTATAGAATACAGAACATAGAAAAATATAGAATATGGAATATAGAATCTAGAATACAGAAGAATATAGGATATAAAAAATATAGAATATAGAACATTGAATATGGAATAGAGAATATAGAAAAATATAGAATAGAGATAAATACAGAATATAGACGAGTATGTACAAAGTAGAATGCAGAATTTTGAATACAAAATATAGAATATAGAATATGGAAGAATATAGAATATTCTGGAATATAGAATGTAGAATTAAATATAGGATATAGAAGATGGAATATAAGAGAATATAGAATGTAGAATATAGTTTACAGAATATGCAATATGGAATATAGAATATGGAAAATTATTAAAAATATAGAATAGAGGCATTGAATATAGAATACAGAGAATGGGATATAGAAAAATATAGAATTTAGAATATAGAATATAAAATATAGCATAAAAATACATAATATAGAGAATATACATTACAGAATATAGATTATGGAATATAGAATGTAGAATGTAAAAAAGAGAATATACAATATAGAAGAATATATGATACAGACCATAGAAGAATATAGAGTATAGAATGTAGAATATAGAATACAGAAAATTGTATGGGAAAATATAGAATATAGAAAAAAACATTGAACATAGAACACAGAGTATGGAAAACGGAATATAGGAAATATAGAGTATAGAAAAATATAGAATATACAATGTAGATTACAAAATATAGAATATAAAATGAAGTATAAAGAACACAGAATACAGAAGAATATAGATTATAGAATATAGAAGATAATGGAATATAGAATGTAAAATATAGAATATACAATATAGAAGAATATACAATAGAGAATATAGAAGAATATTGAATATAGAAGGAAGAATGTAGAATATGGAATATAGAATAGAGAAAAATATAGTATATAGAAAATATAGAGTATGGAAGAACAGAACATAAAATTTTGAATGTAGAATATAAAATACAGAACATAGAATGTAGAAGAATTTAAAATATAAAATATTTAATATAGAAGAATATTGTATGTAGAAGAATACAGAACATCGAATATAGAATACAGAGTATGGATTATAGAATATACAAAAATATAGAATATAGATTATAGAATAAAGAGAATTTAAAATATAGAATATAAAATATGGAACATAGAACACTGAAGATAGAATACAGAATATAAAAGAACTTTGAAAATAGAAGAATATAGTGTATAGAGGATTTGGAATAAAGAAGATAGAATATAAATTACAGAAGAATATAGCATAAATAATACAGAATATAGAAGAATATAAAATATAAATTTAGAATATAGAATACAGAAGAATATAAAAGGTACAACGTAGAATACAGAATGTAGAATGCAAAATATAGAATGAAGAATTTAGGAGAATAGAACATAGAATTTAGAATGTGGAATATCAAATATAGAATATAGAAGGATATTCTATATAGAAGAATATTGAACCTGGAACAGAAGATAGAAAACAGACTGTAAAAGAATACAGAAAATAGTAGAATATGTTATATACGAGAATATGTAACAGAGAAGAATATAAACAAAAATATAGATTATAGAATATATATTACAGAAGAATATCGAATATAAATTTAGAATATAGAAGAATATAGAATATACAAGGCTATAGATAATACAAGAAAAAGAATATAGTAGAAGGTAGAATACAGAATATGAAAAGAACAGAGAATATAGAAGAATTAGAATATAGAATATACATTATAGAAGAATATACACAATAGAAGACTATACAGTACAGAATATAGATTATAGAAGAACATAGAATACAGAATTTAGAATATAGACAGTAGAATACAGAATAGAATAAAGACTATAGAATACAGAGTATAGAATATAGAAAAGTATGGAATGTAGAATAAAATATAGAAGAATACAGAATATAGAATGTAGAATATAGCATATAGAATATAGAATAGGGGACATAGAATATACCATACAGAAAAATATAGTATACAGAAAAATAAAGAATATAGAACATAGAACTTTGAATGTACAATATAGAATACAGAGTATGGAATATAGAACCTAGAATATGGAAAAATATAGAAAGAGAATATAGAAGAATATAGAACATAGAAGAATATAAAATTTAGAATGTAGAATATAGGAGAATTTAGAACGTAGAGTATATAATATGAACTATAGAATATAGAGGAATATAGTATATAGAAGAACATAGAACATAAAATAACAAAAGAAAATAGATTATAGAAGAATATAGAATATGGAAAATAGGTGAATGTAGAATATAATTATAGAAGAATATAAAATATTGAAAAATATAGAATACAGATTATAGGAAAACATAGAGCATAAATATAGAAGATATAGGGTATAGAATGCAGAATATAGAAGAATAAAGAATATAGATGACAGACTACAGAATATAGAAGACAGAAAGTAGCAGAAAACAGAATACTGACAAATAGGGAATATAGGGTATAGGATATACACTATTGAAGAATAGAGAATAAAGTAGAAGAATATAGATTACAAAATATAGAAGAATATAGAATGTAGAATAGAATATAAGAAAATATTAGATTACAGAAGAATATAGAATATAGAGATAAGAAGGTAGAATATACGCTAAAAATATAGAATATAGAAGAATATAGAATTCAAGAAAATTTAGAATATAAAATGTAGAATATAGAACATAGAAGAAAATGGAATGTAGAATGGAGAACATAGAATATGGAATAGAGAATAGAGAAGAATAAAGAATATTGAAAAGTTTAAAATATAGAATGTAGACTGTAGAATATTGAATATAGAATTACAATAGACAATATAGCAGAAAGAAGAATATAGATTATAACAGAATATAGAATGTAGAATAAAAATGTAGAAGAGTATAGAATACAGAACATAGAAGAATATAGAATGCAAAATGTAGAATATAGAATGTAGAATACAGAAAAATATAGGATATAAAAATTATAGAATATACAACATAGAATATAGAATACAGAGTATGGAATATAGAATACAGAAAAATATAGAATAGAGATAAATATAGAATAGAGTATGTACAAAGTAGAATATAGAATATAAAATATAGAATAAAGAACATAGAATATAGATCATCGAATATAGAATATTCTGGAATAAAGTAGAATTAAATACAGGAAATAAAAGATGGAATATAAGAGAATATAGAATGTAGAATATAGTTTACAGAATATGCAAAATGGAAGAGATGACAAAATTATAAAAATATACAATATAGAAAACATTAAATATAGAATACAGACAATAGAATATAGAACAATATAGAATTTAAAATATACAATGTAGAATACCGAATATAGACTACAAAATATAGAATAAAAATACATAATATAGAGAATATACATTATAGAATACAGAATATTATGGAATATAGAACGTAGAAAGTAAAAAATAATACAATATATAAGAACATATACTACAGAAGAATATAGAGTATAGGATGTAGAATAAAGAATACAGAAAATTGTATAAAAATATAGAATATAGAAAAAGAATATAGTAATGAAGAACATAATAATGAAAAATGTAATGAAGAATGTAATGATGAACAATATAATAATGAAGAATATAATAAAGATGTATATAATAATGAAGAATATAAAAAAATAATGTGGAATATAATGAAGAATACATTAATGAAAGAGAATATAATAATGAAGAATACAATAATGACGACTAAAATACTGAAGAATATAATCATGAAGAATATGATAAGAATGTAATGAAGAAGAATATAATAATGAAGAATGTAATAATGATGAATATAGTAATGAAGAATATAATAATGAAGAATATAATGAACATAATAATGAAGGATATAACAATGAAGACAATAATAATGAAGAAAATAATGTAGAATATAATGAAGAATACATTAATGAAGAAGAATATAATAATGAAGAAGATAACAATGAATAATATAATAATGAAGAACATAATAATAAAGAATAATATAATGAATATAATGAACATAATAATGTAGAATATAATAATGAAGAATACATTAATGAAGAATATAATAATGAAGAATATGATGAAGGATATAGCAGTGAAGAATATAATTTAGAAGAATAGTAAATGAAGTATATGATAATGAAGAATATAATGAAGAAAAATATAATATTGAGGAAGAATATAATAATGAACATAATAATGAAGGATATAATAAAGAATATAATAATGAAGTATATAATAATCAAGAATATATTAATGAAGAATGTAATAATGATGAAAAATACAATAATGAAGAATATAATGAGGAATGTAATAATGAAGGATACAATAATGAAGAATAAAACAATGAAGAATATAATAATGAAGTATATAATAGTGAAGAATATAATAATGAATATAATAATGAGGAAGAATATAATGAAGATAATGAAGAATATAATAATGAAGAATATAATAAAGATAATAATGAAGAATATACTAACGAAGATGAATATAAAAATGAAGAATATAAACATAATGAAGAATACAATAATGAAGAATATAATAATGAAGAATATTATAAGAAAGAATAGAATGAAGTATATAACTAGGAAGAACATAAAAATAAAGAATATAATAATGCAGAAGAATATAATAATGAAGCAGAATATAATAATATAATGAAGAATACAATGAATACTATAATAATAAAGAATATAATAATGAAAAACATAATTATGAAGAATATAAGGAAGAATATAACAATGAACAATATAATGAAGAAAAAATAATGATGAATAATGTAGAATATAATAATGAAGAATGTAAGAATGAAGAATGTAATAATGAAGAACAATATAATAATGAATAAGAATATAACAATGAAGAAGAATATACTAATGAAGAATATACTAACGAAGAATATAACAAAGAAAATAATGAAGAAGAAAATGAAGAAAATAATGAAGAATATAATAATGAAGACTATAATAATGAAGCACAATATAATAATGAACAAGAATATAATAATGAAGAATAGTGAAGAATATAGTATTGAAGTATATAATGAAGAATATAATAATGAAAAAATAATAGTCAAGAAGGTAATAATGAAGAATTTAATAATGAGGAATATAGTAATGAATAATATAATAATGTAGAATAAAATAATGAAGAATATAATAGTGTAGAATAAAATAATGAAGAATATAATGATGAGGAATATAATAATGAAGAATATAAAGATGAAGAATATAATATTCAAGAAAATAATGAAAAGAATATAAAAGGAAGAATATAATAATGATGAATATAGTAATGAAGTATTCAAAAATGAAGAATAATATAATGAAGAAATATATAATGAAAAATATTATGAAGAATATAATAATGAAGAATATAAGAAAGACTAAAAATGAAGAATAATGAAGTATATAATAAGGAATAAAAAATAATGAGGAAGAATATAATAATGAACATAATAAGGAAGAATAATAAAGAGGAATATAATAATGAAGAATATAATAATGAGGAAGTATATAATAATGAAGAATATAATAATGAGGAATATAATACTGAAGAATATACTAAGAAGAATAAAATAATGAAGAATATAACAATGAAGAATATAATAATATAATGAATACAATAATGAAGAATATAATAATGAAGAACAATAGAATGAAGGAGTATATAATAATGAAGAACAATAATGAAGAATATCAAATGCAGAATACGATAATGAAGAATATAATAAAGAATATAATTATGAAGAATATAATAATGAAGAACAATGTAAGGAAGAATATAATAATGAAGAATATAACAATGAAGAATATAATGAATATACTAATGACGAATAATGTAGAATATAATAATGAAGAATGTAAAAATGAAGAATATAATAATGAAGAAGATAATCAACGAGAATATAACAATGAAGAAGAATATAATAATGAAGGGTATAATAATGAAGAATGCTATAATGGAGAATATAATAATGAAGAATATAACAATGAAGAATACAATAATGAAGATAAAAATGAAGAATATAATAATGAAGAATACAATAATGAAGAATATAATGTACAATATAATAACGAAGAATATAAAAATGAATATAATGAAGACTATAAAGTAAAGAATATAATAATGAAGAACAATTATGAAGAACATAATGAAGAATACAATAAAGAATATAATAATGAGGTATATAATAATGAAGAATATAATGTTGAAGTATATAATAATGAAAACCATAATAATGAAGAACATAAGGAAGGATACAATAATGAAGAATACAATAATAAAGAATACAAAAATGAAGATTATAATAATGAAGAATTATATAATAATGAATATAATAATGAATATAATTATGTAGAATATAATATCAAAGAATATAACAATGAAGAATGTAAAAATGAAGAATATAATAATGAAGAACATAATTATGAAGACTATAATAATGAAGAATATAATAGTGAAGAACATAAAAATGAAGTATATAGTAATGAAGGATACAGTAATGAAGAATTAAATAATGAAGAATATAATAAAGAAGTATATAATAATGAAGAATAATAATGAATATAATGAAGAATTTAGTAATGAAGTATTTAATAATGAAGAATAAAATAATGAAGAATATAATATGTAGAATATTATAATAAAGAATAGTGAAGAATATAATGAAGACAATAAAAATGAAGAACATAATGAAGAATACATTAAAGAATATAATAATGAAGAATACAATAATGAAGAATATAATAACAAAGAATATACTAATGAAGAACATAATAATGAAGAATATAATAATGAAGAATATATAAATGAATATAATAATGAAGAATATAAGAATACAATAATGCAGAATTTAATAATGAAGAATATAAAGACAAATATAGTAATGAAGACTGTAATAATGACGAATATAACGAAGAATATAATAATGCAGAATACAATAATGAAGAATATAATTAAGAACATAATTATGAAGAATGTAATAATGAAGAATACAATAAAGAAGAATATGATAATGAGGATGTATATAATAATGAAGAATATAATAATGAAAAATAATAATGAAGGATACAATAATGAAGAATATAATAACAAAGAAGTATATAATAATGTAGAATGTAATAATGAAGAAGAAAATAAATATAATAATGAAGAATACAATAATGAACACAATAGTGAAGAATATAATGAAGAATATAATAATGAAGGATAAAATAATGAAGAACAAAATAATTAAAAAGTAGATAATGAAGAATATTACAATATAGAAGAAATAATAATGAGGAATATAATTATGAAGAATATAATAATGAACAATATAGTTATGAAGAATATAATAATGAAGAAGAATATAATGAAGACTAATGAATATAGTAATGAAGAATATAATAATGGAGAATATAATAGTGAAGAATGTAATGATGAAGACTAGTAATGAAGACTGTAATAATGAAGAATGTAATAATGAATATATTAATGAAGAATGTAATAGTGAAGAATATATTAATGCAGAATAGAATAATGAAGAATAGAATAATGAGGATTAAAATAATGAAGAATAGAATAATGAAGAATATAATAATGAAGAGCATAGTAATGAACAAGAATATAATAATGAAGAAAATAATGAAGAATATAATCAAGAATATAATAGTGAAGAATGTAAAAGTGAAGAACGTAACAGTGAAGAACGTAATAATGAATTTAATAATGAAAAAATAATGAAGAATATAAAAATAAAGAATATAATAATGAGGAAGAATATAATGAAGATTATAACAATGAAGAAGTATATAATTAAGAAAATAATGAAGAATATAATAAACAATATAATAATGAAGAATGTAATAATGAACAATATAATAATGAAGAAAATAGTAATGAAGAATATAATAATGAAGAATGTAACAATGAAGAATCTAATAACAAAGGATGTAATTGCGAAGGATGTAATCACGAAGGATGTAAGAATGAAGGATGTAAGAATGAAGAATATAAAAGAATATCATAATGAAGAATATGATAGTGAAAAATATAATAATAAAGTATATTAATGAAGAATATAATGAACAGTATAGGCTTAGGGTTGGTTAGGGTTATGGTGTTAGGGTTAGGGTTGGTTACGGTTAGGGTTAGGGAGTTAGGGTTAGGGTTAGGGTGTTAGGAATAGGGTTAGGGTGTTAGGTTTGGGTTAGGGTGTTAGGGTTAGCGGTTAGGGGTTAGGGTTAGTGTTAGGTTTTAGGGTTAGGGTTAGGGGTTACAGTTAGGGCTAGGGGTTACTGTTAGGGTCAGGGTTAGGGGTTAGGTTCAGGGTCAGGGATTAGGGTCAGTGTTAGGGGTTAGGGTTGGGGTTAGGGTCAGGGTTAGGGGTTTGGGTCAGGGTTAGGGGTTTCAGTCAAGGTTAGGGTCCGGGTTAGGGTCAGGGTTAGGAGTTAGAGTCATTGTTAGGGGTTAGGGTCAGGTTTAGGGGTTCGGGTCAGAGTTAGTGGTTAGGGTTTAGGGTCCGGGTTAGGGGTTCGGTCAGGGTTAGGGGTTAGGTACAGTGTTAGGCGTTAGGGTCAGTTTTAGGGGTCAGGGTTAGGGGTCAGAGTCAGGGGTCAGGGTCAGGTCAGGGTCGGGGTTTTAGGGTCAGGGTCGGGGTTTTAGGGTCAGTGTCGGGGTTTTAGGGTCAGAGTTTTAGGGTCAGGGTCAGGGTCATGGTCAGGGTTTTGGGGTCAGGGTCGGGGTCAAGTTCAGGGTCAGGGTTTTAGGATCAAGTTTAGGGTTAAGGTTGGGGTTAGGGTTAGGGTTGTTAGGGTCAGGGTTAGGGTCAGGGTTAACAGAACACTGAAGATAGAATACAGAATATAAAAGAACTTTGAAAATAGAAGAGTATAGTTTATAGAGGATTTGGAATAAAAAAATTATAGAATATACATTATAAAAGAATATAGCATAAAGAATACAGAATATCGAAGAAAATAGAATATAAATTTTGAAATAGAATACATAAGAATATAAAACGTACAATGTAGAATATAGAGTGCAAAATACAGAATGAAGAATTTAGGAGAATATAGATAACAGAATATAGAAGATTATAAATTACACAATATAGAAGATTATGGAATATAGAATATAGAAGAATATAGAGTGTTGAATACAGTTAAAGAATATGGAATACAGAATACACAAAAATGTAGTATATGTAAAAACATAGGAAATAGAAGAATTAATATAGAACATAGTGTATAGACAAATATAGAAGAATATAGAAGAATATAGAACGTAGCATCTAGAATAGAGAATGTAGAATATAGAAGATTTTAGAATATAGAATGTACAGTATGGAATATAGAATACAGAAGAATATAGTATAAAGTATAGAATATAGAACGTGGAACATCGAATACAGAATAGAAAGTATGGAATATAGGATATAGGAAAATATAGAATATAGAAGAACATAGAATTTAAAATGTAGAATATGGAATATAGAATTTAGATTATGGAATATAGTATATAGAAAGATATAAAACAGAAGAATATTAAACATGGAACACAGAACACAGAAGATAGAAAATAGTAGAATATAGAATATACTAAGAATATGCTTTTAGTATGGAATATAGAAGAATACAAACAAGAATATAGATTGTAGAATATACATTGCAGAATATAGAATACAAAATACAGAAGAATATCGAATATAAATTTAGAAAATAGAAGAATATAGAAGGCCATAGAAAATGCAAGAAAAAGAATATAGTAGAGTGCAGAACACAGAATATTGAAGAATACAGAATAAGGAAGAATAGAGAATGTAGAAGAATTAGAATATAGAATACAGAAGAATAGAGAATATACATTATAGAAGAATATACACAATAGAAGAGTATACAATACAGAATATAGATTATAGAAGAACTTAGAATATAGAATGTAGAATACAGAATATAAAATATAGAATAAAGACTATAGCATACAGATTATAGAATATAGAAAATTGTAGAATGTAAAATATAGAAGAATACAGAATATAGAAGAACATAGAACACAGAATGTAGAATATAGAATATGGAGCATAGACTATAAAAAAAACATACAGAAAAATATATAAAGAATATAGAACATAGAAATTTGAATATACAATATAGAATACAGAGTACGGAATATAGAACCTAGAATATGGAAAAATATAGACATAGAATATAAAAGAATATAGAACATAGAAGAATAAAAATTTAGAATGTAGAATGTAAAATACACAATGTAGAAGAATGTAGAACATAGAATATGGACTATAGAATATAGAGGAATATAGTATATAGAAGAACACAGAACATAGAAGGTACAATAGAGAATATAAAAGAAAATAGAAGAATATAGAGTATAGAAGAATATGGAAAATAGAATGTAGAATATAATTATAGAAGAATATAGAATATTGCAAAATATAGAACACAGAATATAGGAAAACAGTATATATTTAGAATATAGAAGATACAGGATATAAAATACAGAATATAGAAGAGTAAAGCAAAGAGATGACAGACTACAGAATATAGAAGATAGAATGGAGAAGAAAATAGAATATTGACAAATAGGGAATATAGGGTATAGGATATACACTATTGAAGAATAGAGAATAAAGTAGAAGAATATAGATTACAAAATATAGAAGAATGTAGAATAGAGAATATGGAATAGAGAATATTGGATTACAGAAGAATATAGAATATAGAGATTAGAAGGTAGAATATACAATAAAAAATATAGAATATAGAATTCAGAGAAATGTAGAATATATAATATACAAGGAAATGGAATGTAGAATGGAGAATAGAGAAGAATAAAGAATATTGAAAAATTTAGAATATAGAATGTGGACTGTAGAATATTGAGTATAGAATTTAGAACATAGAATATAGCAGATAAAAGAATATAGATTATAACAGAAGAATAGAGAATGTAGAAGAGTATAGAACAATATGGAATATAGAATGCAGAATGTAGAATATAGAATATGGACTATAGAATATAGAATACAGAAGAATATTGGATATAAAAACTACAGAATATAGGATACAGAACATCGAATATGGAGTATAGAATACAGAGTATGGAATAAAGAATAAAGGAACATATAGAACAGATAAATATAGAATATCGAATAGAGTACGTACAACGTAGAATACAGACTATAGAATAAAAAGTAAAGAATAGAGAACAAAGAATATAGAAGAATATAGATTATAGAATAAAGAAGATTCTGGAATATAGAATGTAGAATTAAATATAGAATATAGAAGATGGAATATAAGCATATAGTTTACAGAATATGCAATATGAAATATAGAATACAGAAAATTATAAAAATAGAAAACTTTCAATATAGAATACAGACAATGGAAGATAGAAAAATATAGAATAAAAAGTACATCATGTAGAGAGTATACATTATAGAATATGGAAGATTATGGAATATAGAATGTAGAATGTGAAATACAGAATATACAATATAGAAGAATATATGATACAGACTATGAAGACTATAGTGTATAGAATGTAGAATATAGAATACAGAAAATTATATAGAAAAATATAGAATATAGCAAAGAACATTGAATATAGAACACAGTATGGAATGTAGAATATAGAAAATGTAGAGTATAGAAAAATATAGAACACAGAATGTAGAATACAAAATATAGAATATAAAATAAAGTATAAAGAACACAGAATATAGAAGAATATAGATTATAGCATATAGAAGATAATGGAATATAGAATATAGGGTGTAAAAGAAAGAATATACAATATAGAAGGAAGAATGTAGAATATGAAATATAGAATACAGAAAAATATATAGAAAAATATAGAATATAGAATAAGGAAGAATATAGAATTTAGAATGGAGAATATAGAATATAGAAGAATTTAAAATATAGATTGCAGAATGTAGAATATAGAATATGGTATATGAAAAATACAATATAGTATATAGGAGAATTGTATGTAGAAGAATATAGAATACAAAGTATGGATTACAGAATATACAAAAATATACAATATAGAAGAACATAGATTATAGAATCTAGAGAATTTAAAACAATATAGAATATGGAACATAGAACACTGAGGATAGAATACACAATATAAAGGAACTTTGAAAATAGAAGAATATAGTGTATAGAGTATTTGGAATAAAGAAGAATATAGAATATACATTATAGAAGAATATAGCATACAGAATACAGGCTATAGAAGAAAACAATACAAATTAGAATATAGAACACAAGAATATAAAATGTACATTGTAGAATACAGAATATAGAATGCAAAATATAGAGTGAAGAATTAAGAGAAATATAGATTATAGAATATAGAAGATTATACATTAGACAATATGGAAGATTATGGAATATAGGATGTAGAATGTAAAATATAGAATACAGGAAAATATAGAATATGGAATATAGAAGAATATAGAATGTTGAATACAGTATAAAAAATATGGAATATAGGATACCCAAAAATATATGTAAAAATATAGAAAATAGAAGATTGAATATAGAACATAGAAAAATATAGAATGTAGAATATAGAAGATTTTAGAATATAGAATATGGAATAGAGAATAGAGAAGAATATAGTATAGAGAATAATATAGAACATCAAATATAGAATAGAGAGTATGGAATATAGGATATAGGAAAATATAGAATACAGAATTTAGAATATGGAATATAGAAGGATATAGTATACAGAAGAATATTGAACAGAGAACACAGAACACAGAAGGTACTATACAGAATATAAAAGAATATAGAAAACAGTAGAATATACAATGTACAAGAATATGGAATATGGAAGAATATATACATTACAGAAGAATATAGAACATGGAATATAGAAGAATATCAAATATAAATTTAGAATATAGACGGCTATAGAAAATACAAGAAAAAATATAGTAGAATGTAGAACACAGAATATGGAAGAATAGAGAATATAGAAGAATTAGAATATAGAATACATAAGAATATAGACTATACATTCTAGAATATACTCAGTAGAAGACTATACAATACAGAATATAGATTAGAGAAGAACATAGAATACAGAATTTAGAATACAGAAAGTAGAATACAGAATATAAAATATAGTATAAAGACTATAGGATACAGATTATAGAATATGGAAAATTATGGAATGTAGAATGTAAAATATAGAATATAGAATAGAATATAGATTATGGAACATAGAATATAACATACTGAAAAATATGGAATATAGAACCTAGAATATGGAAAAATGTAGAAATAGAATATAAAAGAATATAGAACATAGAATATAGAATTTAGAAAATACAAGATAAAATACAGAATATAGAAGAATTTAGAACATAGACTAGAGAATATGGACTATAGAATATAGAGGAATATAGTAGGTAGAAGAACACAACATAGAAGATACAGTACAGAATATAAAAGAAAAAATATAGAAGAATACAGACTATAGAAGATTATGGAATATGGAAAACGAGATTGTAGAATATAATTATAGAAGAATAGAATATTGAAAAATATAGAATACAGGATATAGAAAAACAGCATAAATTTAGAATATAGATGATATAGGATATAGAATAAAGAATATAGAAGAATAAAGAATATACATGACAGACTACAGAAGATAGAACGTAGAATAGAATCTTGACACTACTGAAGAGTATAGAGAAAGTAGAAGAATATAGATTACAAACTATAGAAGAATATAGAATGTAGAATAGAGAATACAAGAGAATATTAGATTACTGAAGAATATAGAATATAGAGATTAGAAGGCAGAATATACAATAAAAAATATACAAGAATATACAATTCAGAAAAATTTAGAATATAAAATGTAGAATATAGAAAAAATGGAATATGGAATGTAGAATGGAGAACATAGAATATGGAATAGAGAATAGAGAAGAAAAAAGAATATTGAAAAATTTAGAATATAGAATGAAGACTGGAATATTGAATATAGAATTTGGAATGTACAATATAGAATATAGCAGATAGAAGAATATAGATTATAACAGAAGAATATAGAATGTAGAAGAGTATAGAATGCAGAATATAGAATATGGAATGTAGGATACAGAAGAATATTGTATATAAAAATATAGACTATAAAACAATATGGAATATAGAATACAGTATGGAATAGAGAACGTAGAAAAATATAAAATAGAGATAAATATAGAATAGAGTATGTACAAAGTAGAATACAGAATATAAAATATAGAATAAAGAACATAGAATATAGAAGAATATAGATTACAGAATATAGAAGATTCTCTAATATAGAATGTAGAATTAAATACAGAATATAGAAGATGGAATATAAGAGAATATAGAATGTAGAATATAGTATACAGAATACGCAATATGGAATATAGAACACAGGAAATTATAAAACTATAAAACAGAAAAAAACATTGAATATAGAATACAGACAATGGTATATAGAAAAATACAGAATTTAGAATATAGAATACAGAATATACAATATAAAATATAGAATAAAAATACATAATATATAGAATATACATTATAGCATATAGAAGGTTATGGAATATACAATATAGAAAAATATATGATACAGACTATGGAAGAATATAGTGTATAGAATGTAGAATACAGAATACAGAAAATTATATACAAAAATATAGAATATAGAAAAAGAACATTGAATATAGAACACAGTATGGAATATAGTATATAGAAAATATAGAATACACAAGAATAGAATACAAAATATAGAATATAAAATAAAGTATAAAAACACAATATAGAAAATAGAAGTCAATATAGAATGTAAAATACAGAATATACAGTATAAAAGAATAGAGAATACAGATTATAGAAAAACGTAGAATATAGAAGGAAGAATGAAGAATATAGAATACAGAATATATATTTAGAATATAGAAGAACATAGATTATAGAATATAGAGAATTTCAAATATAGAATATGGAACATAGAACACTGAAGATAGAATACAGAATATAAAAGAATTTTGAAAATTGAAGAATATAGTGTATTCTATATTTTACATTCTACCTTCCATAATTTTCTATATTCTGTAATATGTATTCTATAGTCTTTATCCTATATTTTATATTCTGTATTCTACATTCTATATTCCAAATTCCGTATTATATGTTCTTGTATAATCCATATTCTGTATTATATAGTCTTCTATTGTATATATTCTATGGAATGTAGAATATACAAAAATATAGAATACACAAGAACATAGATTATAGAATATAGAGAATTCAAAATACAGAATATGGAACATAGAACACTGAAGATAGACTGCAGAATATAAAAGAAATTTAAAAATAGAAGAATATAGTATATAAGGGATTTGGAATAAGGAAGAATATAGAATACACATTATAGAAGAATATAGCATAAAGAACACAGAACAGAAGAAAATAGAATATAAATTTAGAATATAGAATACAGAAGAATATAAAATGTATAATATAGAATACAGAATATAAAATGAAGAATATAGATTATAGAATATAAAAGATTATAAATTATACAATATAGAAGATTATGGAATACAGAATGTAGAATGTAAAATATAAAATATAGGAGAATATGGAATATGGAAGAATATAGAATGTTGAATATGGTATATAGAATATGAAATATAAAATACACAAAAACATAGTATATGTAAAAATATCAAAAATAGAAAATAGAATATAGAATACAGGAAATTATAGAATATAGAATGCAGAATATAGTATAGGGAATATGAAAAATGGAATACAGAATATAGAATACAGAAATACAGTATATAGAAAAATATAGAACATCGAGTATAGAATACAGAGTATGGAGTATAGAATATAGGAAAATATAGAATATAGAAGAACATAGAATATAGACTGTAGAATGTAGAATATAGAAGAATTTAGAATATAGAATATTAAATATAGAATATAGAAGAATATAGTATTTATAGGATAAATTATAGAATAAATTTATATTACAGAACATAGAACACAGAATATGGAAGATAGAATACAAAACATAAAAGAATATAGAATATAGAAGAATACAGATTATAGAATATACATTACAGAAGAATATAGAATACAGAATATAAAAGTATAGAATAATATAGAATATAGACTAAATTTAGAATATAGAACATAGAAGAACATAGAATATAGATGACAGACAATAGAATGTAGACTATAGACAGAAGATAGAATATAGAATATTGACAAATATATATAGGATATACAATATGGAAGAATATAGAATGTAGAAGAATATAGATTATAGAATATAAAAATATAGAATATGGAATATAAAACAGAATATAGAATGTAGATTATAGAACAATATAAAATATCGAGTTTAGAATGTAGAATAAAGAATACAGAACATAGAATATAGAAGAAAATAGAATATAGCAAAATTTGGAGTATAGAATATAGAAGAAAATGAAATATAGAATGTAGAATATAGATTACAGAATAGAGAAGAATAAAGAATATAAAGAATTTAGATTATCAAATGTAGTCTGTAGAATATAGAATATAGAACAATACAGATTATAGAACATAGAAGAATGTAGAATACAGAATGTAGAGTGTAAAATATAAAATATAGAGGAATATAGAATACTGAACATGGAAGAATATAGAATGTAGAATACAGAATATGGAAGATAGAATATAGAACACAAAAGAATAGAGTATATGGAAGAATATAGAACATAGAACACAGAATATAAAAGAATATAGAATATAGATGAATATAGAATAATATAGAATGCAGACTATTTCAGAATATGGAAGGATATAGAATATAGAAGAAAATAGAATATAGAATACAGAATATTGAATATAGAATGATATAGAATATAGAAGAATTAGAATATATTATATAGAAGTATAAAGAAAAAAGAAGATACATTATAGAATATAGATGATAGAAGACTATACAATACAGAATATAGAATGTAGAAGAATATGAATGTAAAATGCAAAAAATTGAATATAGAATATAGAATGTTGAAAAATATGGTTTATAGAATACAGGAAATAGGATATAGAATATATGGTATAGAAGAATACAAAACAGAATGTAGAAAAATATAGAATATACAAAAATATACAATATAGCAAAATATAGACTGTAGAGTTTAGACAGAAAATAGAATAAAGAATATAGAATTCAGACTATAGAATATAGAAAATAATATAGAATATGGGCAAATTTAGAAGATAGAATGTAGATTATAAAATATAGAATAAAGAATAGAGAACAAAAAATATACAAGAATTTAGAATGTAGACTAGAATATAAAGAATAGAATATAGAATAAAAAATACAGAATATAAAATATAGACTAAAGAATATAGAAAAATATAGATTATATAAGATTATAGAATACAGAATGTAAAATATAGAATAATGAATGTAGAAGAAAAGAGAATAGAATGGACAATATAGAATATGAAATATGAAATAAAAAACAATATAGCATATAGAAAAATACAGAGCATAGAACATCAAATATGGAATGCAGAATACAGAGTATGGAATATAGAATATAGAAAAATATAGAATAAAAATGTATAAGAGTATAGAATATATAGTGTAAAATGTAGACTACAGAATATATAATAATAAATATAGAATATAGATTATAGAATTTAGAAGATTATGGAATATAGAATGTAAAATATAAAATATAGAAAAGTATAGAATACAGAATATACGATATTGACCAATATGGAACATAAAATATAGAATATAATATGTAAAATGTACAATATAGTAGAATACAGAATATAGTGTACAGAATATAGAGTGTGGAAGTATATACAATTTGGAATACAGAAAATATAGAATTTAGAATATAGAAAATAGAATAGAGGATACAGAATACAGAAGAATATAGATTATATAATATAGAAGAATATAGACAATACAAAGTAGAATATATAATATGGAATACAGGACAATATAGAATATAGATTGTAGAGTGTAGAATATAGAATATAGAACAGAATATACAAGAGAGAAGAATAAAGAATATTAAATAATTTAGAATATAGAATGTAGACTGTAGAATATAGAATGTAGAATTTATTATACAAAATATAGAATATAGAAGAATATAGATTATAGAATATAGAAAAATATAGAATATACAATGTGGAATATAGAATATAGAATACACAAGAATATAGTACATAGAAGAATACAGAATATAGAACATAGAACACAGAATAAAAAAGAATATAGAATATAGAGGAATAGATAATATAGAATATAAAAAAATAGAAGAATATAAAATACAGGAAACTGAAGAATACAGAAAATAGAATTAGAATATTGAATACAGAAGAATATAGAATATACGTTATAGAAGAATATAGATGATAGAAGACTACAATACAGAATATAGAATTTAGAACATAGAATATAAAATATAGAATAAAGATATAGAATATAGAAGAATACAGATTATAGAATATAGAAGATGAGGGAATATAGAATGTAGAACATAAAATATAGAATACAGAATATAGAGGAATATAGAATACAGAGTATTGAATATGGAACATAGAATATAGCATACAGAAAAATATAGTATATAGAAAAATTTAGAAGGTAGAACACTGATTATACAATATAGAATACAGGGCATGAAATATAGTACACAGAATAGAAAAATATAGAAGAAGAATATAGAATTAAAATGCAGAATATAGAATACTAAACACAGAATATGGAATACAGAATATAGAAAAATACAGAATAGAATTTAGACTATAGAATATAGTATAGAAGATTATGGAATATGGAAGAATATAGAATATGGAATATAGAAGAATATAGAATGTAGAGTGTAGAATATGGAATATAGAATACAGAAAATATAGTACATAGAGAAATAGGATATTCAACATAGAATATGGAACATCAAATATAGAGTTCAGAGGATGGAACATAGAATATAGAAAAATATAGAATATAAAAGAATATAGAAGAACATAGAATATACAATTTAGAATGTAGAATATAGAATACAGAATATAGAAGAATGTAGAATATAGAGTATGGAATATAGAAGAATGTAGAATATAGAGAACTATAGAATATAGAACTTAGAAGATAGAATACAGAATATAAAAGAATATAGATTATAGAAGAATATGGAATATACGAGAATATAGAAAATACATTATAGAAGAATACAGAATATAGAAGAATGTAGAATATAGAATATACAAGAACACAGAAAATAGATTACAGAAGAATATAGAGTTTAGAAGGTAGGATATAGAATAAGGAATATAGAACTCAGAATATAGAATACAGAAGTATATAAACCCAGTGCCGTCGAGTCGATTCCGACTCATAGCAACCCTATAGAACAGAGTAGAACTGCCCCATAGAGTTTCCAAGGAGCGCCTGGCATAGAATTTAGAAAAATTTAGAATATAGAAGAAAATGGTATATAGAATGTAGAACATAGAATATGGAATACAGAATAGAGAAGAATAAAGAATATAGAAGAATTTAGAATATAGAATGCAGAGTGTAGAATGTAGAATATAGAACATAGAACACCAAATATGGAATATAGAATACAGAGTATGGAATATAGAAAAATACAGAATAGAGAAGAATACAGAACATAGAATAATATAGAAAATAGAATACGGAATGTAGAATATAGACTATAGAAGAATATAGTAGATAGTAAAAAGAAGAATGTAGAATATACAATAACATGGAATATAGAAGAATATGGAATATAGAGTATAGAAGAATATATAATATAGAAAAATATACAACAGGACATAGAATATAGAATATAAAAGAATATATATTGAATATAGAAGAACATAGATGAAAGAAGGATATAGAATATAGAAGGTTATAGAATACAGAAGATTGAGTATAGAAGAATATAGAATATACATTATTGGAAAATATACAATACAGAACAGAATAAAGAATGTAGAGAAATACAGAATATAGAGTATAGGAGAATTTCAAATATAGAATACAGGAGAATATAGAAGAATATAGAATGTAGACTATTGATGAATATGGTATATAGAATATAGAACATATGATATACAATATACAATGTAGAAGAAAGTAGAATATAGATAATACATTGTTGAAGAATATAGAATTTGAAGATAAAACACAGAATATAGAATATTGATGAATATGGTATAAAGAATATAGAATAAGGGATATAGAATATACAATATAGAAGAATATAGATTGTAGAAGAATACAGATTATAGAATATTGAAGAATACAGAATATTGAATACAGAATGTAGAATATAGAAAATAGAACATACATTACTGAAGAATATAGAAGAACATAGACACAGAATGTAGGAGAATATAGAATATAGAAGAATAGGAAATATAGGGGAATATAGAAGATAGAATATAGAAGAAAATAGAATATTGATGAATATGGTATATAGAATATAGGATATAGAATACACAATATAGAAGGATATAGGATATAGAATGTAGGAGAATATAGATTATAGAATAAAGAATTTAGAATGTAGAATATATAATATAGAAGAATATGGAATATAAAATTTAGAATGTAGAATATAGTATATAGAAGGATAGAGAATATAGATTATAGAAGAATATAGGATATACAGTTTAGAAAGTAGAACATGAAATACAGAATAGAGAAGAATAAAGAATATACAAGAATTTAAAATATAGAATGTAGACCGCAGAATATAGAATATACAAGAATATAGATTATAGAATATAGAAAAATATAGAATACACAGAGCAGAATGTAATACATAGAATGTAGAAAACAGAACGTAGAATATAGAAGAATATAGAATACAGAATATAGGATATTGATGAAAATGCAATATAGAATGTAGAACATTGATGAATATGGCATATAGGATATAATCTATAAAATGGACACTATAGAAGAATATAGAATGTAAAATATAGAATATGGAATGTAGAATATAGAAGAATATAGAACATAGAAGAAAGATGAAAATGGAATATAGAATATGATACAAAATATAGAATATAGCAAATAAAAGTACATCGATTATAGAATATAGAAGAATACAGAATGTAGAATATAGTATATAGAACAAAGAACATAGAATATAGAAGAATATAGACTATAGAATACACTACATAAAATATTGATGAATATAAAACATAAGATATAAAATATGGAAAATAAAAAACAGAATAAAGAATATAGAATGTAGAAGTATATTGATTATAGAATATACAAGAATATAAATTATTGAATACAGAAGAATATAGAATGTAGAATATAGGAAATAGAATATAAGAGAATACAGAATATAGAGGAACATAGTATATAGAACATAGAACAAAGAGAATGTAGAATACAGAATATAGAAGATAGAATATAGAATGTTGAATGTAGACTATAGAATATGAAATATAGAATATAGAAAAATATAGAGTAGAGAATGTAGAGGAATATAGAATATAAAAAATCAAATATAGAATATAGAAGAACATACAATGTAGAGTATAGAGTATAGAAGAATATAGACTACAGGTTATAGAAAATAGATTATAGAATATTGAAGAATATGGTATATAGAATATAGAAGAAAACAGAATGTAGACTATAGAATATGGAATATAGACTATAGAATACAGTATATAGTAGAATATAAAATATAGAACATAGAATATCAAATATAGAATATAGAAGAATACAGAATAGAGATGAATATAGAATTTAGAATGTAGAATATAGAAGAATTTAGAATATGGAATATGGAATAAATAATGTAGAATATAGAAGAATATGATATATAGAAGAATATACAACATAGAAGATAGAATACAGAATGTAAAAGAATATAGATTATAGGAGAATGTAGAACACAGAATACAGAAGAATATAGAACATCGAAGAATATAGAATGTAGAACATAGAATATATGCCAGAATATAGAATATACAAGACAGAAGATAGAACATAGAAGAATATAGAATATTGATGAATACAGTATATTGAATATAGAATACAGGATATAGGACATACAACATAGAAGAATATAGGATATAGAATGTAGAGGAATATAGATTAAAGAATATAGAATGTATAATGTAGAGCATAGAACATGGAATATAGAATATAGAACATAGAATATACAAGAATACAGAATATGAGTTTAGAATGTATAGTACAGAATATAGAATATACAATTCAGAATATAGAATAGAGAAAAATATAGAAAAATTTAGAATATAGAATGTAGAATATAGAATATAGAACACAGAATATAAATGAGAGAAGAATAAAGAATATAGAAAAATTTAGAATATAGAATGTAGACTATAGACTGCAATACAGAATACAGAAAGTAGTATATGGAATAAAGAATATAAAATAAAGAAGAATATAGTACATAGAAAATATAGAATATTGAAAAATATGGAATATAGAATATAATGTGTAAAATGTGAAACAGAAGAACATAGAATATAGAATACAGAATATGGAATGTAGAGGTATATAGACTATACAATACAGAAGCATAGAGAATACAGAACATACAAGAGAGTATAGAATTCAGAAGAATATAGATTATAGAATATAGAAGTATATAGAACATAGAAAATTTAGAATTTAGAATGTAGAGTGAGAATATAGAAAACATTAGAATATACAATGTAGAATATAGCATATAGAAGAATAAAGATTATAGAATATAGAATGCACAAAGCAGAATATAGAGTACAGAATATAGAAAATAGAAGAATATAGAATGTAGAATATGGAATATAGAATTAGAATATAGAATTTAGAACAAAGAATATAGAATATAGAAGAATATAAAATGCACAAGAATTTAGAATATAGAATGCAGACTGTAGAATACAGAATATAGAAGAATGTAGATTATAGAATGTAGAATATAAAATATAGAAGAATATGCAATATAGAATATAGAAGAATATAGAATGTAGAATATAGAATTTGGAAGATAAAATATAGATTATAGAAGAATAAAGTATAGAGAAGGATATAGAATATGGAAGAATATAAAATATAGAACAATATAGAATAGAGAATGTACATTATAAAAGAATATAGAATACAGAATATAGAAGATAATAGAATGTAGAATATAGAAGATGACAGAACATAGAGGACAGATTATAGAAGAATATAGAATAGTGATGAATATGGTGTATAGAATATAAGATATGGAATATAGAATGTAGAATACAGATTATAGAATACAGAGGAATATAGAAAATAGAATGTAGTATGGAGAATGTAGAATATGTAATATAGAATATAGAAGAAAACAGAATATAGAGTTTAGAATGTAGAATATAAAATAAAGAATATAGAATTCCGAATATAGACTATAGAGGGATATAGAATACAGAAAAATGTAGAATACAGAATGTAGAATATGAACACAATATAGAAGAATACAGAATATAATATGTCGAACATAGAAAATAGAATACAGTATTTAGAATATGGAATATTGAATATAGAAGGATATAGATTATAGAACATAGAAGAATATAGAATGTAGAAAGTAGAATATAGAAGAATATAGAATATGGTATATAGAAGAATATAGAATACAAAATATGGACCAAGGAATATAGAATATTGAATAGAGTACATAGAAGGATATAGAATACAGAATATTGACGAATATTGAATATAGAAAAATATAGATTTAGAACACAGAAGAATATACAGTATAGAGAACAGAATATAGAATGTAAAATTTAGAACATAGAAGATGGGATATAGAAGAATACAGAATATAGGATATCGACAAAAATGGAATACAGAATATGGAATACAGATTACAGAAGAATGTCTTACATACAAAAATATAGAATATCGATAAAAACCGAATATAGAATATAATATATAAAATACACAACATAGAAGAATGTAGAATACACAACACAGAACATAGACTGTAGAAGTACATAGATTATAGCACATAGAAGTATATAGAAAATAGAATTTAGAATGTAGAATATAGAACATAGAATAGAGAATATAGAATACAGAAGAATATAGATTTTAGAATATAGAAGAATGTAGAATGTAAAATATAGGATACAGAATATAGATTATAGAAGAATATAGAATATAGAAAAATTTAGAATATAGAATGTACAGTGGAGAATATAGAATGTAGAATATAAACAGAATTTAGAATGTAAAATGTAGTATATAGAATATACAATATAGAATAAAGAATACAGAACAGAATGTGGATTATAGAATATAGAGTACAGAACATAGAACATAGATCATAGAAGAAAGAAAACAGAAAATATAGATTATAGAACATTGATGAAAATGGAATATAGAATATAAAATATACAAGAATATAGAGTTTAGAAGTATATAGATTATAGAATATCAAGGAACATAGAATATTGAATGCACAATGAAGAACATAGAATATAGAATATGGAAAAATATAGATTATAGAATACAGGGTGATATAGAATGTAGAATATACAGTACAGAAGAATACAGAATACAGAATGAAGAATGTACAATATAGGATATAGAATACAGAGTATGAAACACACAACATAGAATATGGAATATAAGATATAAAATATCCAAAATAAAAGAATACAGAATATAGAATGTAGTAGTATATTGATTATAGAATATAGAAGAATATAGATTCTAGAATGTAGAGTATACAATATAGAACACAGAATATAGAAAAATACACAACGTAGAAGAATATAGTATATAGAATATACAGTTAGAACATAGAAAATAGAACACAGAAGATAGAATACAGAAGAACGTAGAATATAGGTTGTGGAATATAGAACATAGAATATAAAATATAGAATATAGAAGAGTATAGATTACAGAAGAATATAGAGTATAAACAATTGTATAGAAGAATAGAGAATGTAGAATAAGTATATAGAATAGAGAAGAATAAAGAACATAGAAGAATATAGAATGTAGTGTTGAATATAAAATATAGTATATAGAATATTTAATATACAATACAGAATAATACAGATTATACAATATAGAATCATGGAATATAGAGAACAGAACATAGAATATAGATTATAGAATATAGAACACAAAAGATAGAATATAGAAGAGCATAGAATATTGGATATTCACAAAAATGGAATATACAATATAAGATAAAATAATATAGAAGACTATAGAATATAAAATACAAAATGTAGAAGTAGATTATAAAATATAGAATGTAGAATATACAACATAGAATATAGAAGAATATAGATTGAGGAATATAGAATATAGACTACAGAATATAGAATGTAGAGTATAGAATACGGAATACAGTTTAAGAAATATAGAATGTAGAAGAATATAGTATATAGAAGAATATAGAATTATGACATATATGGAATACAGAATAAAATATATAAAATATAGAATGTGCTACAGAATACAGAATGCAGAAGTACCTAGATTATAGAATATAGAAGAATTTGGAATGTAGAAGAGAATACAGAAGAACATAGATTATAGAATATAAGAGAATACAGAATATAGAGTGTAGAATGTAGAACACAGAATATAGCATACAGAAGAATATAGAATATAGAAAATTTTTGAATATATAATGTTGAGTGTAGAATATATAGTATAGAATACAGAATATAGAATGTAGAATACAGCATATCAAAGAATATAGAATGTAGCATAGAGAATATACAAGAATATAGATTAAATAATATAAAAAATATAGAATGTAGAATATAGAAGAATATAGAATACAGAATATGGGATATAGAATATTGAAGAATATAGAATATAGAACAGAACACAGAAGATAGAATATAAAAGAAAATAGAATGTAGAATAATGTAGAAAATAAAATCTAGAATATAGAAGGATATAGAGTAGAGAAATATAGAATACAGAAGAACATAGTGTATAGAATATAGAAGAATACAAAATATAGAATAGAGAAAATAGAAGAATATAGAATATAAAATATAGTAGAATATGGGATATAGAATATACATTATAGAAGATTATAGTATACAGAATATAGAAGAATATAGAATGTAGACTGTGGAATATAGAATACAGAAAACAGAATATAGAATGTAGGATCAAGAATCTAGAAACTGGAATATAGCGTATAGTAGAATATAGAACATAGAATATAGAAGAGTATAGAATATAGAATTTACAAAGTAGAATGTGGAATATAGAATACAAAATATAGAATATATAGAAGAAATTAGGATATAGAATGTAGAATATACAAATTAGAGAAATACAGATTATAGAATATGGAAGAATATAAAATATAGAACATAGATTATAGAAAATATAGAATACAGAATGTAGAATATAGAATGCAGAATATATTATATAGAAGAAAATAGAACATAGAATATAGATATTGAATACAGAATTGTATAGAATATGGCATATAGAGTATAGAATGTAGGTGTGTATAGAATGTAGAAGAATATAGAATACTGAATATACAGGAATATACAATATAGAAAATTATAGAATATAAAAGAATATGGAATATACATTATAGAAGAATTTAGAATGCAGAAGAATATATAATAGAGAAAGTAGAAGAACATAGCATATAAAATATAGGATATAGAATGTGGAATATAGCATATAGAGGAATATAGACTACAGAATGTAGAAGAGAGAATATAGAAGAATGTGGTGTATAGAATATACAATATAGAAGAATATAGATTATAAGATTATTCAAGAATATAGAATATAAAAGCATATAGATTATAGAACACAGAATATGGAGTTTACCATGTGGAATATAGAATAAAAGTATAGAATACAGAATGTAGAATATGAAATATAGAAGAACATAGAATGTAGAATGTGGAACACAGAACATATAATACAGAATAGAGAAGAATAAAGAATATAGAAGAATTTAGAATATATAATACAGACTGTAGAATATAGATTATAGAATATAAAAGAGCATAGAATATAGAGCACAGAACATACAATATAGAATACAGAACATAGAAGTTAGAAAATAGAATATAGAAGAATATAGAATATAGGATATTCACGAAAATGGAATATAGAGCATGGCATATAAGTCATGAAATATACAAAATATAGAGGAATATAAAGAATACAGAATTAGAATATACATTATAGAACACAGAACATAGAATTTAAAAGTATATAGATTATAGAATACAGAAGAATGTAGAATATAGAACATAGAATATAGAAGAATATAGATTATAGAAAAGAGAATATAGAATATTAAATATAGTAGAATATGGAATATACAATATAGTATATAGAAGAATAGGGAATATTGACAAATATAGAATTTAAGATATAAAATATACAATTTAGAAGAATAAAAAATAGAATACAGAATACAGACTGTAGAAGTATGTAGAATAAGGAATATAGAACAAAGAACAGAGAATTTAGAATGTAGAAGAATATGGAATATAGATTATGGAATACAGAATATACAAGAATATAGTATATAAAAGAATATAGAACACAGGGCATAAAACATAGAATATTGATTATAAAGTATAGAATGTAGAATATAGAAGAATAAAAAATACAGAAGAATATAGAGTATAGAAGAAAATAGAATACAGAAGGATATAGAAAATAGATGTAGAATATGGAATACAGAATATAGAAGTACATAGACTATAGCAGAATATGGAATATAGTAGAACATAGAGTAGAGAATATAGAATATAGAAGGCAATAGAATACAGGACACAAAAGAATATAGAAAACGGAAGAAAATATAATATCAAATATAGAAGACAATAGAAGATAGTAGATAGAAGACAAGATGATAGGAGATAGAAGATTGAACATAGAATACAGCACAAAGAATATCAAATATAGACTAGAAGAATATAGACTATACAGCACAGAATATTTAATATAGAAGAATGTTAAATACAGAATTTAGAATGTAGAATATAGAGTACAGAATATAGAATATTGAAGAACATGGAATATAGAATGTAGGATACAGAATATATAATAATATAGAATATAGAGTGTAGAATATAGAAGAATGAAAAATATAGAATGTAGAATATGAATAAAGAATACAGTATAGAATAATACAGAATAAAGGCGAATATAGAACATAAAATATAGACTATAGAAGAATATAGATTATAGCATACAGAAGAATATAGAATGTAGAATGTGGAATACGGAATATACATACAGAATATAGAAAATAGAAGAATATAGAGTATATAACACAGAATGCAGAATATAAAATATAGAATATAGAATATAGATTTTAGTATATAGAAGAATACAGAATAAAGAATGTAGAATATAGAATGTAGAGTATAGAATATAGAATACAGAAGAATACAGAATATGGAATAAAGAATATGGAATATAGATATAGAAGAATATAATACATAGAAGAATATAGAACATACAACATAGAATATGGAATGTGGGATATAGAGTATAGAAGAATATGTAGAGGTATGTAGAATATAGAAGAATATAGGGTATAGAATATAGAAGAGTACAGAAATTAGGAGGATATAGATTATACAAGAATATGGAATATAGAATAATATAGGATATACGATATAGAATAAAGCAGAATATAGAATATAAAAGAATGTAGAATATTGAAGAATATAGAATTTAGAATGTAGAATATAGACTATAGTATTTAGAATGTAGACTATAGAAGAATACAGAATGTGAAATGAATATAGAATGTAGAATATAGAAGAATATAGATTATAGCATATAGAGGAATATAGAATATGGCGTGTAGAGTGTGGAATATAGTATATATAATGTGGTAGAATATAAAATATAAAAAATAGAAGTGTATAGAATATAGAATGTACAATATTGAGTATAGAATATGGAATATAGAATATATAAAAGAGAGCAGTATAGTTTATAAAATATGGAATATAGAGTACAGAATACAGAATAAAGAACATAGAGAATAGAAGATAGAACACAGAAGAGTATAGAATATAGAATATTGATGAATATAGAATATAACACATAAAATGTACAATATAGAAGAATATAGAATACAAAATATAAAATATAGAAGTATAAAGATTATAGAATATAGATAAATATAGAATGTAGCTTATAGAATATAAAATATAGAATGTAGAAAATCGAATATGGAGTATAGAATACGGAACATAGAAGAACACAGTATTTAGAAGACTATAGAATATTGATGAATATGGCAAAAAGAATATAAGAAATAAAATATAGAATATAGAATACAGACTGTACAAGTATATAGATTATAGAAAATAGAATATAGAATACAGTACATAGAATAGAGAATGTAGCAGAATATAGATTATAGAATATAGAAAGTAAGTGTAGAATATAGAAGACCATAGAATATAGAATGCAGAATATAGAATAGAGAAGAATATGGTATACAGAATATAGAACAGCAAACATAGAATATTGAATATAGAATGTAGAATATAGAAGAATTAAGAATAGAGAAGAATATAGAATAAAGAATATAGCATGTTGAATGTAGGATATAGAATGTAGAATACAGAGTATAGAATATAAAATTTAGTATATACAAATATAGAAATAGAAGAATATAGAATGTAAAACATAGAATATAGAATATGGAAAAATGTAGAAAAAAGAAGAATATTGAATATAGAATGTAGAATACAGAATATGGAATACAGAACATAGAACATAGAAGCATACAGTATTTGGAAGAATATAGAATATAGGACATAGAATATAGAGTACAAAATATAGAAGATAAAATATAGAATATAGCATATAGAAGAACATAGAATACAGAATATAGAATGTAGAATATAGAAGAATATAGAGTAGAGAGTATAGACTATAGAAGACAAAATATAGAAGATAGAATATAGAATAAGTAATATTGAAGAATATTGAACATAGAATATAGGATTTGGAATATAGAATTAGAGTATAGGATATAGAACAATATAGAATCTAGAGTAGAGAATATAGAAGATAGAATACAGAAGAATAAAGAATATTGACAATTATGGTATATACAATATAGAATAAAGGATATAGAATATGCAATATAGAATATTGATTATAGATTATTGAGGAACGTAGAATATAGAATATAGAGTTTACAGTGTAGAATATAGAACAAAGAATATAGAATACAGAATATAGAATAAAGAAAAATTTAGATTATAGAATGTAGAATATAGAGCCATATACAATATAGAATGTAGAATATACAGAATATACAATAGAGAAGAATATAGAAGTATTTAGAATACAGAATTTAGACAGTAGAATATAGAATACAGAATATGAAAGAGTATAGAATGTAGAATATAGATTATAGAATATAGAGAACAGAATATAGCATATAAAATAAAGAATATAGAAGATAGACTAGAAGGATATAGAATACAGAATACAGGATATTGACAAAAATGGAATGTAGAATATAAGATGTAAAATATACAATATAGAAAATTATAGAATATAGAATGTAGAAGTATATAGATTATTGAATATAGAAGATGTAGAATGTGGAATATAATATATAGAAGAATATAAAATACAGAATAAGAAGAATATAGAATGTAGAATATAGCATATGGAATATAGAATATAGAAGAATATAGAATATTGATGAATATGTAATATAGAAGAATATAGAATATACAGAACAGAATATAGAACATAGAAGATAGAATGTAGAAGAATATAGGATAGAAAATATGGAATATAGAATATAGAAGAATATAGAATATTGATGAATATGGAATGTAGACTATGATATATAAAATGTACAATATAGAATATAGAATATACAAAACAGAATATAGAATGTAGAAGAATATAGAATATAGAAGAATATTGAATATAGAATTTAAAATGCAGAATATAGAATATGGAACATAGGATAGAGAATATAGATTATAGAATGTAGAATATAGAATATAGAAGAATATGGACTATAGGAAAATTTAGAATATAGAATGTGGAATGGAGAACATAGGATATAGAATACAGAACATACAAGAAAATAGAATATAGAATGTAGAATATAGAATACAGAATATAAAAGAGAGAAGTTGAAGAATATAGAAATATTTAGAATACATAATGTAGACTGTAGAATATAGAAGAATATAGAATGTAGAGAAGAGAATGTAGAATATAGAACATAGAGGATAGAACACAGAATATAGAAGAATATAGAATAGAGGATATTCAGGAAAATGGAATACAGACTATAAGACATAAAATATGCAATATAGAAGAATATAGAATAAAGAACGTAGAATGTAGAATATAGATAATACAATACAGAACATAGAAGAGAGAATATAGAATGTAAAAGTATATAGATTACAGAATATAGAAGAATATAGAATACAGAATGTAGAATACAGAATACAGAAGAATATAGATTATAGAATATAGAAAGTAGAATACAGAAGTATATAGAATATAGTAGAATATAGAATGTTGAATATGGAATATAGAATATAGAAGAATATAGTTTATAAAAGAATATAGAAAATAGAATATTGATGAATATAGACTATAAGACAAAATATACAATGTAGAAGAATATAGAAAACAATGTAGAAGTATATAGATTATAGAATACAGAAGAATATGGAATATATACTGTAGAACGTAGAAGATACAATATAAAACACAGAATACAGAATATAGAATATTGAAGAATGTAGATTATAGAATATAGAAGAATATAGAATGTAGAAAAATATAGACTGTAGAATATAGATTACAGCATGTAATATAGAATACAGCATGTAGAAGAATATAGAACATAGAAGATAGAATATTGAATATAGAAAATAGAATGTAGATTATAAAATATAGAAAAAAATACAGAAGATTATAGGATATAGAGCATAGAATGTAGAAGAATATAGAAGAGTATAGAATATGGAAAATAGAATATACAATGTAGAATACGGAATATAGAAGAATATAGAATATAGAAGATAATAGAATATAGGACACAAAAGAATGTAGAAAATAGAAGAAAATATAATATAGAACATAGAATATACAATATAGAAGAAAATTGACGATAGAAGATAGATTGAAGATAGTAGATAGAAGAAAGCAGATAGAAGATTGAACATAGAACATAGAACACAGGACATAGAATATCAAACATAGAATATAGAGTACAGAATATAGAATTTAAAATGTAGAATATAGAAGATAGAAAACAGAATATAGAACTTAAAATATTCAAGAATAAGGAATATAGGATATAGAACAGAGAATACAGAAGAATATAGAATACAGAAGAATATAGAGTGTAGAATATAGAGTACAGAATATAGAACATAGGATATAGAATACAGAAGATAGAGTGTAGAATGTAGAATATAGAATATAAGAATATGAAATATAGAAAATAGAATTTAGAATATACAATATAGATAAATATAGAATAATACAGAATAAAAATAAAATAGAATATTGTTGTTGTTAGGTGCTGTCGAGTCGATTCCGACTCATAGAGACCCTATGCACAACAGAACAAAACACAGCCCGGCCCTGTGCCATCCTTATAACCGGTGTTGTGCTTGAGCACATTGTTGCAGCCACTGTGTCAATCCACCTCGCTGAGGGTCTTCCTCTTTTCCGCTGACCCTGTGCTCTGCCAAGCATGACGTCCTTCTCCAGGGACTCATCCGTCCTGACAACATGTCCAAAGTATGTAAGACGCAGTATCACCATCCTTGCCTCTAAGGAGCATTCTGGCCGCACTTCTTCCAAGATAGCTGTGTTTGTTCTTTTGACAATCCATGGTATATTCAATATTCTTCGCCAACACTACAATTCAAAGGTGTCAACTCTTCTTCGGTCTTCCTTATTCATTGTCCAGCTTTCACATGCATATGATGTGATTGAAAATACCATGGCTTGGGTCAGGTGCACCTTAGTCTTCAGGGTGACATCTTTGCTCTTCAACACTTTGGAGAGGTCCTTTGCAGCAGATTTGCCCAGTGCAATGCATCTTTTAATTTCTTGACTGCTGCTTCCATGGCTGTTGATTGTGGATCCAAGTAAAATGAAATCCTTGACAACTTCAGTCTTTTCTCTGTTTATCATGATGTTGCTCATTGGTCCGGTTCTGAGGATTTTTCTTTTCTTTATGTTGACGTGCAGTCCATACTGAAGGCTGTGCTCTTTGATCTTCAAGTATAGATTATAGCATACAGAAGAATATAGAATGTAGAATGTGGAATATAGAATATAGCATATAGAACATAGGATATAGAAAACAGAATACAGAATATAGAAGACTATAGAATATAGAAGAATGTAGAATATATAATGTAGAATATAAAATACATAATAAAGACTAGAGAATATCGATTACAGACTATAGAAGAATGCAGAATGTAGAATATGAAATATAGAGTATAGAATAAAGATGAATATAGAATACAGAAAAATATTGAATGTAGAATATATAATATGGAATATAGAATATGGAAGATAGGAAATAGAATATAACATATAGAATATAGAACATAGAATATTGAACATAGAATGTAGAATATAGAAGTATATAGAATATAGAGGAATATAGAACATAGAATAGAGAACAGTATAGAATATAGAAGAATATAGAATACAGAAGAACATAGAAAATAGAATGTGGTATGTATAATGTAGAATATGGAATAGAGAATATAGAATATAGAGTACAAAATATAGAATACTGGAGAATATGAAATATAGGATAGAGAATATAGAAGAATACAGAAGGATATAGAATACAGAAGAATATAGAATATAGAAAAAAAAAAGGATATAAAATATAGAAGAATATAGGGAGAATGAAGGGAGAAGCAGAGAGATTTCATAAAGACACAAGCAGAGATGACAATGTGACCACAGAGGCAGAGATCGGATGATGCAGCCACAGCCATGGAATAGAGACAGCCACCAGAAGCTGGAAGAGGCAATGAACAGATTCTCCCCTGCAGCCTCTGAAGAGTGTGTGGTGTGGTTCTGCCGTGACAGCTTGATTAAGGCTCGGGTATTTTGGCTCTGACTTTGGATTTCTGGCCTCCTGAGCTGTGGAAGAATAAATTTCTGTTGTTTTAAGTCACTCAGTTTGTAGCAATTTGTTAGACACAGAAAATGAATTAACTGACCAATAAAAGATGTGGTAATCTATGCATCGTTATAGTACTGTAACCTGATGAGGGTGGGTCCTGCCCAGTGTGAACCCTTGAGTCAATTGAGAGACACCAGGCCTTTGAAAAAGAGAAAACAGACTCTATTGCAAGCCCGTCAAACAAGGAGCTCAGAGATTAAGTCTCAAATCAAGCTCCCTGAGGTTGGGGATTCTAGTGCAGTTGCAGGGCTTGTGATAGGGAATTTATGCAAAATTAATAAAGTTTCTAAGAACTGGCAGACAATTTCAGGAAATTAACACATACGGGGGTGCAATATGATGGCTGGGGGTATGTGGTTTTTAGGGGGGTATAAAAAAATTTTTTTTTTTTTTTATGAAACATGAAGTTTATCCAAGGACAGCTTTGTGGCTTATTGCTCATGTCCAAACGGAGTGAGGGGAAGGTTGGTGGGTAGCAAAACAAACTTGAGCAGAGAAGCAGTAAGATGGCCTTGAGCTGCTACACAGAATTTCTTATCAAAAGCGTGTGATGTGGCTCAGGTGTGATGGGAGGAAGGGGAGCCATTTAACCCTGTTGTTTACAGTATCAATAATATATATTTTTAAAATAATTTTTATTGTGCTTCAAGTGAAAGTTTACAAATCAAGTCAGTCTCTCACATATAAACTTATATACACCTTACTACACACTCCCATTTACTCTCCGCCTAATGAGCCAGCCCGCTCCCTCCTTCCAGTCTCTCCTTTTGTGACCGTTTTGCCAGTTTCTAGCCCTCTCTACCCTCCCATCTCCCCTCTAGACAGGAGATGCCAACACAGTCTCAAGTGTCCACCTGATACAAGTAGCTCACTCCTCATCAGCATCTCTCTCCAACCCATTGCCAGTCCAATCCATGTCTGAGGAGTTGGTTCCTGTCCTGGGCCAACAGAAGGTTTGGGGACCCCAACTGCCGGGATTCTTCTAGTCTCAGTCAGACCATTAAGCCTGGTCTTTTTATGAGAATTTGGGGTCTGCATCCCACTGTTCTCCTGCTCCCTCAGGGGTTCTCTGTTGTGCTCCCTGTCAGGGCAGTCATCGGTTGTGGCCGGACACCATCTAGTTAATAATATTTTTAAATAAAATATCCAGACTTAAAAACTTAAGGAAGAAGGGTCTTTCAATTCTTAAAATAAGGCAGATGTTATGGGTTGAATTGTGTCCACCAAAAACGTGTGTCAACTTGGCTAGACCATGATTCCCAGTTTTGTGTGATGGTCCACCATTTTGTCGAGTGATGTGATTTTCCTACACACTGTAAACCCTACCTCTATGATGTTAGTGAGGTAGGATTAGTGGCAGTTATGTTAATGAGGAAGGACTCAATCTACAAGACTGGGTTGTGTTTTAAGTCAATCTCTTTTGAGATATAAAAGCGAGAAGCAAGCAGAGAGACGGGGACATCATACCACCAAGAAACAAGAGCCAGGAGAATAGAGTATCCTTTTGATTGGGGGTCCCTGTGCTTAGGATCTCTTGACTGGGGAATATTGATGACAAGGACTTTCTCCCACAGCCAACAGAGGGAGAAGGCCTTCTCCCGGAGCTAGCACCCTGAATTTGGACTTCTAGCCTGTTATGCTGTGAGAGAAAAAATTTCTCTATGTTAAAGCCATCCATCCACTTGTGGTGCTTCTGTTATAGCAGCCCTAGCTAGCTGAGACAGCAGGTATATTGAAAAATATATCTCTGGCACAAAAAGCCTCAAATTGCTGAAAGAAATTAAAAATAGACTTGTATTTTTGTATATTTGTGTGCGTATATATATGTGTGTGTGTGTGTATATATGTATATATGAGCTCTGGTGGGTTTATATATATATATATATACACACACCTATATATGAGTTCTGGTGGCACAGCGGTTAAGTGCTCTGATGCTAATCAAAAGGTAAGCAATTTGAACTCACCAGCCTATTCCACAGGAGAAAGGTGTGGCAGTCTGCTTCCATAAAGGTTTAGAGCCTTAGAAACCCTATGGGGCAATTCAACTCTGTTCTATAGGATCACTATGAGTTGGAATTGACTCGGGGCAACTGGTTTGATCTGGTTTTATATGTATATATATGGTGTAAGATGAATGATTGAGCTACTGGAAAAGTAAGAGAAATCTGCACTGTCTAGAAAGATATTGTGAATGAGTCCTGAAAAAGGTCAATACAGGTAACAGACATGAAAAAGGCGTTGATATAGGTATTGGACTTGACTAGGACTCATACAATGGGGAAAAGAAGCCAAATTAAGTCCCATGCACAGTGGTTAGTTATTGCACATGCAGAGATATCAAGCTGGGACCAGGAAAATTATTTTCTTAAAAAACCCAGTAAGAAAAAGCTACATCAAAGATAAATGAGGACCAAGACTTCCCTTAACCATAGATGTCTGTGGAAGGGAATAAAAAAGCTTTTCTTAAAATTTCTATTCTCATCCCCACACTTAGATATATTTGGAAGTAAATTGCACACCTCCATGTAACTTAAATATCACCATCTCAAAATTGAGTTAACATAGAGTCCGAGCGATGAGCAGCCAGTTACTGAGCAACTGTGAAGGACAATTCTCTTATTAGGATTCAAATATAGACATAGATAAATTTCTAAACAATATGATCTCAGAATGAAATATCTCATATTATACGTTTAACAGTATTGCTCTGGGCAAATCTGCTACAAAAGACCTCCTTAAAGTGTTAAGAAGCAAGGATGTCACTTTGAAGACCAAGGTGTGCCTGACCGAAGCTATGGTATTTTCAATGACCTCATATGAGTGTGAAAGCTGGACAATGAATTAGGTGTTGGTGAAGAATATTGAACATGCCAGTGACTGCCAGAAGAATGAACAAATCTATCTTGGAAGAAGTACAGCCAGAATACTTTTTTGAAGCAAGGGTGCTGAGACTTTCTTTCACGTGCTTTGGATATGTTATCAGGAGGGATCAGTCCCTGGTGAAGGACATTATGCTTGATAAAGTAAAGGGTCAGTGAAAAAGAGGAAGACGCTCAAAGACATGCATTGACACAGCGACCACAACAATGAGCTCAAACATGGCAATGATTGTGAGGATGGCACAGGACCGGGCAGCTTCTCTCCCTGTTGTACATGGTGTCACTATTAAAAAAAAAAAAAACATTGCCATTGAGTCAATTCTGACTCATAGTGACGATGGCAACTAACAACGACAACATATTTTTTTCTCAAGTATTGGGATGGGAAACAACCAAGGTAACAGAATCTTAATATATTGCCTAATGGAGACAAAAGTTCCTTTTCGAGTTAAACATCTGACCAGTAAAATTACTCAACAGCTCCATGGGAGTTGAGAGTAGATTGCATACCACCACGTAACTTAAATATCACCATGTCAAAATGTATTTAACATAGGGTCCGAGTGATGAGCAGCCAGTTACTGAACAACTGTGAAGGACAATTCTCTTATTACAACAATTCAGATATAGACATAGATAAATTTCTAAACAATTTATGACCCCATAGGAGTGGAATAGCAGACATCTTATATAGAGTTTAAATCATTTCTGGTTATCTTTTGGGAGAATGTCCCCTCAGTTTTGTACTTAAAGGAATTGACAATTCTCTCTCTTTTTTTTTTTTTTTTTGGTACGTAATTGGTAGACAGGAACACCAGCCTCCACAGGAGATTTCTTTTTCTTTTTTCCTTTTATTTCATTTAATCCCCTCGAGTCTTTTATGAGCAAAATTTTGCTGTTGTGAAAAATGCTGCAATGAACATGGGTATGCATTTGTCTATTCATGTGACAGCTCTTATTTCTCTAAGATGTATTCCTAGGAGTGGGATTGCTGGATCTTATGGTATTCTCTTTCTAGCTTTCTAAAGAAGTGCCATATCGTTTTCCAAAATGGTCGTACCATTTTGCATTCCCTCCAGTAGTGCATAAGAGTTCCAGTCTCCCCACAAATTCTTCAACATTGTTATTTTTTGGTTTTTTTGATTTATGCCAGTAATGTTGGGGTAAGATGGTATCTCATTGTAGTATCAATTTCCAATTCTCTATTGGCTGGTGATCATGGTCATTTCCTCGTGTGTCTGTTAGTCACTTGAGCGCCTTCTTTGGTGAAGTGTCTGTTAATTTCCTTTGCCCATTTTTTAATTGGATTATTTGTCTTTTTGTTGTAGAGGTATTGGATTTTCCTGTAGGTTTTAGAGATTAGACTTCTGTTGAATTTGTCATAGTCAGAGATTTTTCCAAATCTAAGTTCTTTTTTTAATCTTTTGGTGAAGTCTTTCGATGAGCATGAGTGTTTAATTTTTAGAAGATTCCAGTAATCTAACTTATATTCTAGAGTTTGTGTCTTGTTAGTTATGGTTTGTATCCTGTTAATGACATGTATTAGGGCCTCTAGCATTGATCCTATTTTTTTCTCCTATGACCTTTGTGGTTTTTGATTTTATATTTAGGTGTTTGATCCAGTTTTAATTAGTTTTTGTGTATGGTGTGAGGTATGGGTCCTGTTTCATCTTTTGCAGAGGGACATCCAGTTTTGCCAGCAGAATTTGTTAAAAAGATTGTCTTTTCCACATTTGATGGACTTTGGGCCCTTTTCCAAGATCAGGAGATTGTAGGTGGATGGATTTACAGCTGAGTTCTCAATTCTGTTCCACCGGTCAATGTAGCTGTCATTGTACCAGTACCAGGCTGTTTTGACTACCGTAGCCATACAGTAGATTCTGAGGCCAGGTAGTGTGAGTCTTCCTAGTGAATTCTTCTTCTTCAATAGTACTTTACTTATGTGGGGCCTCTTTCATTTCTGTATAAAGTTAATGATTAGTTTTTCCATCTCTTTAAAGAATGCTGTTGGTATTTGGATGAGAATTGCTTTGTATTTGTGGATTGCTTTGGGTAGAATTGATATTTTCACAATGTTGAGTCCACCTATCGATGAGCATGTCCCTCACTTTTGTCATTTTGAGATACTCGTTATTTGTTGTTTGTTTCTTTAACAATCTGACACTTTCTCTTCTCCTTCAGGACATTCACATGTGTTCTTCTGTCTGCTAGAGGTGGTTTCTCTGGTACCTCAATTCATTTGTACTTTAATTGTACTCTCTTGGAGAAGTCTTCTCTGATTCTCTCAAACTCTTACATGTTTCCAGAATGTCCTGTGCTTCATCTTTAAAGCAGTAATATTATTTGAATTTGAACTAATAACCAAGTATCAGCCTTGCTCAGGAGTAAGTTACTTTTGCAGTTATTTAAATCTAAATATGAATGAAATAATATAGCAGTTCAGTTCCTTAGTCACACTAGCCATATCTAAAATGATCAGTAGCCACATGTGTCTAGTGGCTAATGTATCAGGCAGCACAGATTATAGAACATTGCCATTATTGTAGAAAATTATTTTGGACAAGTGCTGGGAGATCAGTTACTTCTCCTTTTTGTTGTTCTTAAATTAACCCTGTGCAACCCAGAACGGAGGCCCTGTGCAACATTTGCACTAACATCATCAAATCTTTCATTTATTCCTGTAAACACTAGGTATTTTCAGACATGCACACATACACACAAATACACACACATGTACACCCATACTTTTCCTTGAGGTTTGGTCTAAATTTAATAAAATCCTTGAAATCTTCCCTTTGTGTAAAGCCAAGATTAGGTGCTGTCTCCTCTTTGCTCTCGCAAAACTTTGTCCTCTTAGCTTAATCTACTGAAATTATTTGTACATAAACCTGTTTCTATTAAATTACTACCTAACCTGGAAGAAACAGAAGTTGGTTGTTTTATATTTATATTTCTAGTGCCTGGTAAAGGTGACATAATTTATACTCAATAAATATATTTTAATCAAAGATTTGAAACTCTTGTACTGTCCTCTCATTAGTGAACGTTTTGGTTTCACAAAAAATATATATATAGTTATTAAGTCAAATATTTATATATATATATCTACATCAATATTAACACCTACATCTATATTTATACATGCAACAATGAATCTACAATTAGTTTTCATTTACCAGAATTTCATGTGAATAAAATCATATAATATGTACTCTCTTTTTTTGTTTCTTTTGTGCCATTTTACTCTTCTTTTTCTTGTTTCCAAAGGTAAAACATTTGTTTATTGATTTGAGATCCGACTTCCTTTTTAACATAGGCACTTGGAGCTATTAATTTCTCTATAAACGATTCTAAAGCTGCAATCCATATGTTTTAGCATGCTGTTTTTCACTTCCTTTTATCTAAAAATATTATTTTTAAACTCTCCTTGTGATTTATTCTTTGGCTCATTTGTTATTTAGGAGCGTACTGTTTAATTTACATATATTTGTGATTTTCTTATATTTTCTTCTATTGTTGATTTCTAATTTAATTGTATTTTGGTCAAAGAACATATTTTGTATTATTTCAATTATTTTGTATTTATTTAGGTTTTTGTTTTGTTTTGTTTTATAGTCTGGTATATGGTCACTCTGGAGAATGTCCCATGTATACTCCCTAGTTTTATATCCATTATTGAAAATGAGTTATTGAAGTCTCTAACTATTATTGTGAAATGTTAGATGAATATATGTTTATAATTGTTTATTCTGCCCAATAGATTGATAATTTATATTTATAAAATATTATTTGTATCCTGTAACTTTTTTGTCTTAAAGTCTAATACGTCAAATATTATTATAGGCAACCCAGCTCTTTTTTTTTGGCTACTGCTCCCATGGTATGCTAGATTCCTAGTGCTGCCATAACAAAATACTACAAAGTAAATGGCTTTGAAGAACAGAATTTGTTGTCTGAGTTCTGAAGACCAGAAGCCCAAATTCATTAAGGGTCTATGAGCTCTCTCTCTGTTTGTTCTACGGAAAGGTCCTTCCTGTCTCGGCTTCTTGCAGCAAAAAAAAAAAAAAAAAAAAAAAACCTGTTGCCGTTGAGTCAATTCCAACTCATAGCAACCCTATGGGATAGAGTGGAACTTTCTCATGGGGTTTTCAAAGAGTGGCTGGTGGATTCCAACTGCTGACATTTCGATTAGGAGCTGAGCTATTAGCTACTGCACCGTCAGGGCTCCTTGTAGCTTCTCGTAGCCCTTTGCAATTCTTGACATGCTTATGGATGCTTATAGATGTGTCTGCCTCCACTATCACCTGGCATCTGTCTTACTCTGTGTGTTTCTTTCCAGCTCCCTCTCTGTTATCTCCTTTTAAGATACCACTCAGAATGGAATAGGACTTATCCTACCCTGGTATGGCTTAAGTGACAATATCATCAGCTGCTCTTTGGAAACCCTATGGGGTGGTTCTACTCTGTCCTATATGGTCACTATGGGTTATAATCAACAGGATGGCAAAGGTTTTTCTTTTATCTTCCAAGAATAGCGCTATTTTCCCAAACAAGGTCACAACTTCCAGGTACAATTTTTAGTACTTCAACATATATATTTCGGAGACACTTTCAATCCGAAATACATGGCCTATCTTTTAAATCCTATTTTCAATCTATTTGTGTCTTTTAATCCAAAGAGTGCCTATAAGAGACAGACATATATTTGGGTTACGTTTTCTTTTTAGACTATGTTTCCAATCTCTGCCTTTCAATTGGGTTGTTTCACTATTTAAATTTAATTACTGATAAAGTAGGACTTATGTCTTCCTTTTTTTTTAATATGCTTATGTCTTTTTTATTAGTCTGTTCCTGGATTGCTGGCTTCTTTTGTGTTAAACTGGTACATCCTAGTGTACCTTTAAATTTATTTATTATGTATTTTACAACATATGTTTCAAGTTATTTTCTTAATGATTTCTTGTGGATTACAGTTAACATCTTAATGTAAAACCAACTAATTCAGATGAATAATGTCTTAATTTCAGTAATGTTCAGTGTATCTTGATCCTGCTCATTCTTTGTAAAAAAATTATCATACAAATTACATATTTGTACATTAAAAGCAAGTATTCTTTTCTCCATTTCATGAAAAGTTTTGTGCATTAAATGACACTACCAAGAAATGAAAACATAATCGATAGAACAGAAAAAATATTTGAGCATCATTTATCTGATAAAGCTCGAGTAATTTTTAAAAAGTGTATTGAAAAAACAAACTGTGTGAGTGAAAGTTCTCAGGCCCATTAATATAATCACATGAACTAACACTCTTCTTTCTGCCAAGGAAAAGTAGATGACTGAAAATTGTTGCTTTGAAAGATTGTAAAACAAATTTGAACACAAATAAAAACTACATGATTTCTATTCAAGGCCACATAAATAATAGATATGCCATTGTCTTAGTTATCTAGTGCTGCTATAACAGAAATACCACATGTGGATGGCTTTAATGAAGAGAAATTTATTCCCTCACAGTCTAGGGGTCTAGAAGTCCTAATTCAGGATACCAGCTTCAGGGGAAGCTTTTGTTCTCTGTTGGCTCTGCAGGAAGGTCTTTGTCATCAATTTTCCCCTGGTTGAGGAGCTTCTCAGTTTAGGGACCCTAGGTCCAAAGATGTGCTATGTTCTTGGTGGTTATTCTTGGTGGTATGAGGTCCCCCTGTCTCTCTGCTTGCTTCTCTTTTTTATATTTCCAAAGAGATTGACTCAACATACTATCTATTCCTGTAGATTGAGCCTACCTCATTTATGTAACTGCCTCTAATCCCAACTCATTAACTTCATGGTGGCAGGATTTACTACACATGGAAAATCATATCAGATGACAAAATGGTGGACAATCATACGCTACTGGCAATCATGGCCTAGCCAAGTGGACACACATTTTGGGTGGGGGCGTGCAATTTAATCTGTAACAGCCATCAATCACCCCAGTAAATTCTTCACTTATATGTCTCTGATGAAAAATTATATCCAATATAGAACCCCATATGTTTTATAGGTGATTTTTTTTTATCTGACAGATATTAAGAAAACTTCTTTTTTAAAAAAGACATTAGACATTTCTGTGCTTGTGCACAGAGTGGACAGAAGGGAGAGCCCAAGAAGAGTCTTTTCTTTTTCTTTTTTTTAAATAGCTTTCTTTCACTTATCCCGGACATGAAAATGTTCAACAGTTTAACCTCAGTTCATTCCCCTAAACATCTCTGGAGTCTGCTCCCTGAGCTTGCAAGCCACTGTCACTATTGTGTTTTTAACCTTTAGAATATCTCATTTAGCTTAAAGTGTTGATCCTCTCCTCTAACTCCTTACTCCAAACATCTAAAAAACCATTCTCAGCACATTTAACAGATCAATCTTTATAAAATAAAAATCTGATCACGTTGTGAAAAATCAGCCTCAGGATCATCTATGGTCCATGTTTGTAGACTATTCCGTGTGATTTAAAAAGTTATTTTAGGTACAGACACATGGAATTTTTATCTCAGTAAAGTATTCACACTAAATTTTCAGGTCTATAGACCAATCAGATTAAGTCTTAATACATTTTAGGTCATAAAAGTTTTTTATGATTTGAAGCTGCCTCTTTTTCTTCCCTTGTTACATACTACCATGAGTGAGGCAAGCTTTCCCTCCAAGGTGAGCTAACCCTTGTTGATAACTCACTGTGTGCCAGGTTCTGATCTAAAAATGCTTTATACATACTGCCTCATTGCATTCTCAAAATAAACAACAAGTAAGGACTATTATTGTATCTATTTCATAAATGGAGAAACTTAGCAACAGAGTTTTAAAATTTGACCAGGCTCACATGTTATCCTGGGTTTATATCTGGCTGACTGCCTTAAAAGCCTACATTCCCATTATCAAGCTAGTGACACTTGAACTAGGAAGTAGTGCCTCAAACATTGTGCATGTTGTTATACACATGCCTATAACACCATTTTACTCTTTTTTTCCTATGTATCACAACTGTCATAAAAATTACGCTTTTTCGAGCTGCATTTCTGATACACTGAAATAATTAAACCTTCATTACTATAAGAACACAATTTTGTGTAGAGCTTTACCGTAAGAGAAATCATACTGTTTGAGAACTGTTTGTTTCTTTGTCTCTCCATAGCAAGCTGTATCATTCTAAAGAAGACAAAAATTATAACTAGCGTAGTATATAAGACAAGGTATACCTATAATAAATGCATGTAAACTACACTTATCCAGGCAAATTTGTACAGAAAAAATTAATATATAACTAATTTTGTGTTCACGACCCTGAAGTTGCATATCTTTGGGATTAAAATAAAGTTAAAATTTGTGAAAATTTGAAGATGGAACTCTTAATATTAACACTGCAAGAACTATTAAAGAAAAAGTAGGGAAATGTATTGTGCTGAAAGACTTGTTTAAATGCTGTAAGAAATTTAACTTACTGAAAGGATAAATTAAGTAAACATGAAAAAAGGAACAAAAAATATATTCATTGTTTCTGTCAAGATTTTAGTTTTTTTCCTTATTTTTTGAAAAAAAATGAAAACTTTTTTGAGTGTATCCTTGAAAGCTTGTTTCACTTGCTTGTTCCTAAGACTGTAAATGAAGGGATTGAGTAAAGGGGCAACTGAGGTATAGACAACAGCTACATCTTTGGATAAAATCACCCTTTCTTTTGCTGATGGCTTCATGTAAATGGAGACACAGCTACCATAAGTAAGGGAAACTGCAGTCATGTGGGAAGAACAAGTGGAAAAAGCTTTTGTTCTTTTCCGAGCAGAGGGAATTTTTAGAATAGTCTTGATTATATATGTATAGGAAAAAATTACTAAGAGTAGTGTGACCACTAGTGTTATAACTGCTGAAACAAATGAAATCATTTCTAGGAAGTGAATGTCTGTGCAAGAAATCTGCAGGATAGGAGAAGTGTCACACATGAAATGATCAATTACTTTGGAAGTGCAGAATTCCAGCTTTAGTCCCAAGACCAACGGTGGAAAGGTAATCAGAAAGCCAGCTGTCCATGAACTGAGTGAAAAGTTGGTAGCACACTTTGCTTCTCATAATGATTGAGTAATGCAGGGGTTTGCAGATGGCTGCATAGCGGTCATGGGACATGGCAGCCAGAAGGTAGAACTCTGTAACTCCTGACAAAAGTAAAAGAATAATTGAGATGCATAACCATTGTAGGAAATGATTTTGTTTTTAGTCACAATGGTTGTCAAGAATCTAGACAACAGTCTAGAGTTGCTGTCAATAAAATTTCTAAGAAGGAGAAATTTTGTAGGAAGAAATACATTGGAGTCTTGAGGTGAGGATGCAGTAGGGTGAGGAGGATGATGGATAAGCTCCCATCACACTCAAAATGTAGTTGAGAAAGAGAAATATAAAAATCACAATTTGTAACTGTGGGTCATCTGTGAGTCCCAAGAGAATGAATTCTATCTCCCTTGACTGTTTCTTCATTTCAGTTTTGAGACCTATTAAACTGACATTAGGAAACAACTCCAAAAGCAGAAAAAAAAAAATTTAAAGCTATATCAGGAAAAAAAATCTGATATCCAGAAATGTAAACAAGTGTAAATATTTGCTGCAGTTTAACAAGGCAGATGATACCTAAAATTATAGTGCAGGTCAACCAAAGCATTCTCTATGTATCTTCTGTGTGTGTTTAATAAATTACTGCAAAAAACAAAAGCCTTATAAAATCTATGCAGCTTTTCCAATGTCAGTTTACAATGTATGTTCAACAATTTTTATTTTATGAATTTTTTAAAAATTGATGAAACATACAGAAATATTTCCTTAACTACAATTGAATTTCTCCAATATATGCCATTAAATCTTTAGTTCCAATGCAGTACTGCTCCATTGTTCCTTTGACTTATTTTCTTCAATTACCATTTTTCTAGTTCCAAATCATTAGTCTTCTAATAATCATTTAAACTTATCATTTTGAAATATCTTCAAGATACAGTTAGTAATTTCAAAATTCTAAACAAATTGGGAGAAAAACCGTAGCCACAGGAAAAATAAATCAAAATCAATTATTTTCTGACTTGATCTTTGCCTTGGATTCAGGTAATTTGTAAATTCTTAAATAATATTTTTTCCCTGTTTGAGCCGACCACGATAAATAATTTTGTCTTTTTAGTATAAATATAAGGATGATTTTAATAACTAGGTGTTTTAATAACTAGAAGTAATTTAATAAAATCATTTTGTTATTCAAAGACTAGTATAGAAGTGGTAGTCGATACTCACTTATGATCCTAACTATATTGTTTTTGGCACTCAATGTCATTGTTCTTAAATCCATAAATAAGACTTTTCTTTACAGACGAATAGGCCTAAATTGCTGACTGGATACATTATGTTCAGCAGATGATGGCCTTCTATAGATGTCTAGGAGAGAAAAGAGAGCTTTTCTCTTTATTTGAAGGAAGATATTGAGGTGCTATCCAAGCATTCATCTATGTTTAATGTCAAAGTTAATTTACAGGTTCCATATGGTATTTAAATAAATGCATTTGCAAAACACTTTCCTTATTCATTTTAATATCATTTCATGGGTTATTAATGTATGCTTTCCACATGAGTAAAAATAATTTCCGTATGAATAAAAATAATTTCATCTATTCCTGCATATAAGAATTTTATTAGTTTTCCCTGAATTTCATTTTTCTCACTCTCTACTCAATGCAATAAACACATCTATTTTCTTATAAGAATTTTGTTTTGTGTTTTAAATGATAACTATTGGAAAAAAAAGTACAGTGCTCCTATTTCTAAGTGGCTTTTTTTCCCAAAATTTTATAGGTAGTAGTCCCTTCTACATTTTGCTCTGGAAAAGAGAGTGACAGCAAGAGAGATATTGATGAAAAATTCCTAAGTATTGATTTGTGTAAATCTCAAAACCAGAACACAAGAATAGTAGCAATTTTTCTTCTACTCCTTGACTACTGAAAGGATGAGAAGCTGAGTGATCATGAGTGTTTATTTATCAAGTATGTATATCTGCACTGCCATTTCTTTAATCTCAGTTTTGCTCTAACTCAGTGGGAAAGGAAACTCTCTGAGTCAAACAATTTTTGTAACATCATGTGTCTAGGTGACAAGTCTATATGCTGCTTTCTTAAAAACCTGCAAAACAGAAGCTATTTTTACTCTTCTAAATCTGCTGATCATAGTTACATATAGTAAAAAGCCTATAATGCTACAGTTTATATCAGTCCCTATATAATCAGGCAGCTTTGAATACTGCATCTACACACAGTGTGTATGATGATCCAGATGCCAATGTTTATAACTATTGTACTTGTAGAACTGCCTTCACTTATGAGCTAGGTGACTTACCGTATGCAGGATTTATTGATTTCCCTTCTCCTTTAAGGACATATGCTATACACAAAAGTCAAATAATAGATGTTGAATATTATTGCATTTACAATATTAGAAAACATTCCATTATTTGCATAAGAAATTTAATTCCAATGCTTTACGTGGGAAGGATTCAAAGCAGAGGGGAGATTTGGAAAGTATATGTATCTGTTAATATCTCCCAATATTATATACACTACAAAAATCACAGAACCTAGATATTGTAGAAAATTCAATTAGAATGCCCTTTCTGGTTACCAAATAGAGGTTTTCTGATTTTTTTCCTTAAATATTTAAACTTAAATGAAAATGATGCTCTAAGAGAAGGGCAATTTAGAAACGGTCTCAGGTTAAACAACCCACCCTTCGTAGCAAAGAATGACTGTGTTTACAATTGTGCACTAACAAAAGCCACACTTTTATCAATTTGCTCATAAAAGACTCAGGGGAATTAATCGAAATAAAGGGAAGAAAGAAAAAGAAATCTCCTGTGGAAACTGGTGTTCAGGACCTACCACTTACATCAAGAAAAAAAAAAAGCCACAAAGCTGTATATTGATTTAAATACAAAGCTGGGGGAACACTCTCCCAAAAGAAAACTGGAAACGATTGAAACTCTATATGGGATGCCAAAAAGATTTCGATATTCCACTCCCCCAGAGCTATATGGGAGCCCTGGTGGCGCAGTGGTTAAGAGCTTGGCTGCTAGCCGAAAGGTCGGTGGTTCAAATCCACCAGCCGCTCCTGGAAACACTATGGGGCAGTTGTCCTCTGCCCTATAGGGTCACTGTGAGTCAGAATCTACTCAACAGCGACCAGTTTCGTTTTTTGGGTTTTGGGGCTGTATGAGTCGTTCTACTGGTCAGAGACCTTATCTCAAACAGGAACTTTTCTCTTGCCTTCATCAGGCAATATATTAAGATTCCACTAACTTGGTTGTGGCCCACCCTAAGGCTTGAGAAGGAGTATTTAAATGGCTCCTATTAATTCTTATTTCTATTCTGAAACCGTCTTAAACTTAAACTTAAAAGTTACAAATACAGAGCAAGAAATTTTTTTGTTTTTTCCTGAATCATTTGATGCCCTATCTCCTGCTGAACACTACAGTGTGTATTCCTTACAAAAAAGAAAATATCTACTATATAATAACATGAATCCGTTCTTAATAAATATTAGAACAGTAGCACACTAACATTGATATATTAATAACATCCAATATCCCAATCCCATTCAACTTTTACAAGTTTATAGAGGTATAAATAGCTCAGAGTTATGTTTTCATTTGATTAGCTTGACTCTTTAATTTTATTTAATACAGAATGGTTTTTCAGTCTTTCCTTAACTTCCTTGCATGTTGGAGATTACTTTCTGGTAAGCCTATATAATGTCCCTTGATTTGTGTTTTTCTGAGGTTTTTACCTGATTAGATTCCATTAATTTACTTTTTGGCACCAGAATCACGGAAGTGATCCTATTTTTTTGTTGAGTCTTATCTCTTGCATAACGTGGTGATTGACAGACTTCTCCACCATAAAAGTAATGTTTTATATTTGTAATTAATAAGCATTTTGTGGGAAGGTACTTTGAATACTCTGGATATATCAATCTTCATAACACTTTCAACTTATTAATTACTTAATATCATAATGTACTCCTAGTTTCTGATTTTATTTATTAACGAATATGTCAATCATCTATGTAGCTTATATATTTAATTTTTACCTCAATTTTTACTTTAATTTCAATTAGTCCCATTTTTTAAAAAAATTCCTGCTGTTCAATAGTCTTATATCTGTACTTAAATATACTGGGAAAAGTTAATTTCATCAAACTATTAAACATTCTTCAGTATAGTTTGTGTGAATTCTTTCAAATTCTTTAGTTTTTATGAGTTTATTCAGCAGTTATTGTTTCTTTTTGCTATTACTTTGTGACCTCTTAAACACAATATAAGGTATTTTATTGTGAAGTCACATTATTTAGAATTTATCTGTGTCTATATTTCAGTAGGATTGTCATTAGAAGTTTGTGAGGCAGTGGGATTAAGTTAATGAGAGTGAAACAACTAGAATGGAAATAATGACAATGTTGACACAATGTGAAGAATGTAACAATGTCACTGAACATTGTCTATAGAAAATTTTTAAATGGAAGTGTGTTTTGCTATGTATATTTTTACCAAAAATGTGATAAAATATTTTTAAAAGCTGATTCAGCTATATTAATATAAATCAGTATAGATATTTTTCATAATGACAAAAAAGTTATATTCATCTTGAAGATAGAACAATTCCAAATTCGTATGCACAATGTCAAAGTACTGGAAATCAGAAATTCACAGCACTACAAAGAGAATAAAAAAAAATCCATAGGAATTTTGGAGATTTAAATAGCTCCAAAATTATATACAAAGCAAAAATAAAATAAAGGTATAGAATATTTAAATTGTGATTAATGAACTCAATCAAGTTGAACTAACTAGAACACTGTACTTAACTACACAACACTTATAATTTTCAAATGTTCATGAAATGTTTATTAAAAATTTGAGTATATGCTAGGCCATAAAATAAGACTCAAATAATTTCAGATAATTTAAGATAAATAAAGCATATTCTCTGATATCATACAATTTTTAAAAATTATACCAGTAGAGTTGTAAATATAAACGAAATGGGCTGTTTTTAATAATATTCAAAGATAACTAGAAATCCAAATATGCATGAACATTTAGGCAATATACTTATAAATAATGAATAGGTTGAAAATAAAATCACAATGGGAATTAGAATACTTACAATTGAATGAAATGAAAATAATAAAATTACGTATCAAAATATGTAAACGCAGGTCAAGTTAACATTCTAAGAAATTGTATGGCCTTAAATAAACACATGAGAACAGAGGAATAGGCTGAAAGTTCATCCATCTTGATGGATGATCTAAGTTTCCATCCCAAACATTTTTTAAAAATGGCAAATTACACTTTAATTTGAAAGAAGATAGAGAGCAGGAGAAACAAACAAAATTAAAACACATACATTAAAAAAAAGAGTATTAATGGAGCTAAAATGTAGTTAATTATAAGAATAATAGAATACATATATGCACTTACGATAAAGAAAATGAAAATACATGTATCTGATATAAAAAACAGTGAGGTGATTTTACTTCTTAGTTTATAGATCTTATCACGTAAGAGGACAGTTTGAAAACTTTATGACACTGGAATTTAAAATATTGATGAAATGGACTATTTATGAGGGAAGGACTTGGGGAAGTAACTTTCCATAGCTCTCACAATATGAAATAGGCAGTCTGAATTGTTCCATAAGTATAAAAGTTGTTACATGATTAACTATCTTCTCACTAAGAAATGTCATGTAGTTTTCCTATAAAGTGCCTGGTTGTTTGCTTTTATTGTCATTGTTTGTTTGTTTTATTGTTTTGTTTTGAAAAATTCTTGGAGCCCTGGTGGCACAGTTGTTAAGAGGTACAGCTGCTGGTAGGGAAGCCAACATGGTGCTATGGACAGAAGCACCATGCCGTCCCTCTGCAGCAAAGACCCCCAAAACTAAGTAAAACAGGCACAAATGTCAATCCTGGAACCCTAAGCATCAAATGAAGGGAAAGAATTTGATCAAGCACTGAATGGGATAAGAAACTGACAGAGAACAGAGAATGAGGAGAACTGTGGAGTGGAGGCTCCCTACCAGCTAACGTGGCACAGATTCGCCATCTTGGACTATAACCACCAAGGAGTGCAGACAGAGAGTACAGGAAGGCAACTTCATAGGGCTCCCAACAGGAGTTAGAGCACTCAGCAAGCAGGGATACACGCTTTCCCACCCCTCGCCCTTCTTCCTTCTACATGGCCTCCTCCATTTTCCAGTGGGCTACAGTCACTCTGATGGAGAGACACCAGTTCACTGCTGCCCAGGTCCTCCCCGACCCCACCAGCTGGCTCCTTCAGTGCCGATTATTTTTGTTATTATTATTATTTTTGCCTTTCTTTGTTTCTTCTCTCTGCCTCCTTTCCTTCCTTTTATTTCTTCCACCCTGCCAGCCCCTTTGCTGTCCCCATCCTTTATTGACAAGCTATGCCACACTGCTGGGCCGGAGAGCCACTGGCACATCCTCCTCAGTTTTGTGCCTACACCCACTGGACAGGTCTCTTAGCAACATTTTTTTTCCTGCTTCTCTCTCTGTCTCCCTACCTTCCTTTGCTTTCTCCCACCCAGATAGCCCCATGTGCCATCCCCATCCCTTCTTGGTGGGCCGTATAACACTGTTCAGCTAGAGAGCTGCCAACATGGCCTCCCCAGTTCTGTGTTGCCCACACTGACTGGGTCTTTCAGTCCGTTTTTTTTTTTTTTTTCAGATTTTTCTCTATCTCTTCCTTCTTTCCCTATCTTCCACCCACTTAGACCCATGTGCTGCCCCCATCCCATCTTAACAGGTAGTGTTGCACCGCTGGGCTAGAGTGCCCTGGATCCATGCTGCTGCCACTGGCCGGCTCAGCACCATATTTTTTTGTTTTTGTTTCTACTCTCTCTCTTCCTCCTTTCCTGTTTCCCACCCATCTAGTCTTGTATAGTGTCCCTGCTCCTTCTCGAATGGCCTTACTGCACCACTCTGCTAGGGAGCCACCAGCACACAGCCTGCCTGGGCCTACATTATCCCCACCAGCCAGCTCCCTAATCACAATATTGTTTTAGTTTGTTTCCTTTGTTCTTTTCTTTTTTTCCAGTTTCTTCTCTCTCACCCCCTACCTCCTCTTCCTTTCTCCCACACACCTAGCCTTGTGTGCCACCCCCACCCTCTCTCAAAGAGTTGTGTTGCACCCCTAGGCTAGAAGCGACACTGGCACGCCGCTTCCCCAGTTCTGCATCATCATCACCAACTGGCTTCCTCAGCACAATTTTTATTTGTTTTTTGCTTTTTTTCCTTTTTGTAGTTGTTTCTTTTGTCTCTCTTCGTTCCTTCTTTTTCTTTCTCCTGCCCACCTGGCCCTGTGAGCTGCCCCCTCCTTATTGACAGGCTTGCTGCACCACTTGGTTAGAGAGCCTTTGGCACACAGCCTCTCTGGGTCTGCACTACTCCCACAGACTGGCTCCCTGAGCACCATATTTTTTCTTTTTCTTTCTTCTTCTCCCCTTTCCTCCTTCCTTCCACCTAGGCCCTGCACTGCCTCCACTCTTTCCTGACAGGCCATGCCACACCAGCCGGTGAGAAAGACATCAGCTTGTCATCACCCTGCTTCCACCCTGCCCCAACAGCAGGCTCCTTAGGCACCATATTTATTTTTGTTATTGTTTTGTTTCCTCTCTCTGTTTACCTTCTTTCCTTTCCTTTCTCCAGTCCACCTAGCTCCATGCACTGCCCATGCACCTTCTCAACAGGCTGAGCTAGGCTCTCTCAACTAGAAAGTCACCAGCACATGGCCTCCCTGGGTATGCCCTGCCCCACCTGCTGAATTCCGCCGCACTGCCATTGTATTTACTTCTTTTTCTTTTGCCTCTCCATTTTTTACTTTGTTTTGATTCAGTTTCTCTGTCTCTTATTTCTCTTCTTTCTGTCACCTGCTTAGTTCCACACATTGCATTCTCTCCCTTGCCTCCTGCCTATCTACACCACACACAAAGTGCCGTACCCATGAGAGGCATCAGTGCAAACCCCTGGACCTCTGAACCACATTGACACTTCCCTGTCAGCCCAAGTTCATGTTGCAACTGATCCTTCCTTCTCTCCCCTTCCTACTGGACCTTCCCAGCTGCATCATAGCTGAGCAAGCAGCCTTCCCCACCTGGGCAAGGTGGTGAGAAGTATGCCCACAGACAAGCAACAAAACACACCCAGCCTGCCTGCTCAGATGTAACCAAATAAAACAAAAAACAGGATGAAACAAACAAATCTACAATCAATAAATGAAGAAAATAATTCCTGACTGTCCTGGAAACAATAGACAATATCAAAACATATTAAAAACAATAGGATGGGATGAGTCCAAAAAGCAACCAAAATAAAACACCACATGACCTCTGGTAGAAGTAAAGGCACTGGAATTACCTCATAGGGAATTCAAAAGTCTAATATTCAGGACTCTCCAAGAGATTAAGAAAGAGATGAAGGAAAAGGCAGACAAGACTAAGGAAAAAATAGACAAAATTATGGAAAATACAGACAAAAATCAGGAAAAACACAAAGCAAAGGGAGAATTTGGGGAAACAATACAAGAGCAAAATGTCAAAATAAATAAACAATTAGAAATCATACAAAAACAGCAATTAGAAATCTAGAAGACAAAATAATTTTAGAAATGGGCAGTGCAATAGAAGGTTTTAGGAGCAAATTTGAAACAAGGGAACACAAGATGAGTGAAATCGAAGACAAATCCTTGGGTACCACTTTGTTTGAAGAAAAATCTGAAAAAAGAATAAAGAAAACCTGAGAACCATGTGGGATACAAACAGAAGCAAGAATTTGTGAGTGACAGGAATTCCAGAACAGGGGGAGAAGATGGAAAACACAGAGAGAATCACTGAAGACTTGCTGACAGAAAGCTTCCCTAATATAATGAAAAATGAAAAACTGACCATCCAAGAAGCTCAAAAAAAGCACATATAGAATAGACTTCAAAAGAAAGTCACCAAAACATATTGTAATTATACTTGCCAAAACAAAAAACAAAAAAAGAATCCTGAGAGTAGTTGAGAAAAATGAAAAGTCACATACAAAGGGGACACTATAAGACTAATCTCTGATTACTAGGCAGAAACCATGCAGGCAAGAAGGCAACGGGATGACATATAAAAACTTGAAAGAAAATTTGTCAACTAAGAATAATACATCTTGCAAAATTCTCACTCAAATATGATGGTGAAATTAGGAAATTTCCAGATAAACAGAAATTAAGGGAATATGTCAAAACCAAACCAAACTTACAAGCATTATGAAAAGGAGTCCTTCAGTTAGCGAACCAATGACATCAGACAACAACCTGAATCTAGGACACAGGAGAGTATCAGCCAGGTGCCAACCTAGCTAATGAGCACTAAAGGACAAAAGAAAACTAAAAGATGTACAACAGGGAACAAGGGAAGTCAATCTGCAAATGACAGCAACATTAGAACAATAAAAGTGAGAATAAACAGTGTAGGTACACGATTTTCAAAAGGAAAGGAAGTCAAGGTGATATCATGTAATAAAAGACTGGTTTAAACTTAGGAAGATGGTGTAAATTTTAAGATAACCACAAAGAAAGTTAATAAACCTACTCATTAAAATAAAGAAGAAAAAGATGAAGTCTCAGTGTCATGGATTGTATTGTGTCCTCCCAAAATATGTCAACTTGGCTATGTCATGATTCCCAGTATTGTGTGATTGTCCACCACTTTGTCATCTGATGTGATTGGCCTATGTGTTGTTAATGAGATGAGATTAGTATCAGTTAATGAGATGCTATTAGTAGCAGTTATGTTAATGAGTCAGGACTCAATCTATAGGAAGAGTTTTGTCTTAAGCCAATCTTTTTTGAGATATAAAAGAGAGAGAGAGATGGCAACCTCATACCACTGTGAAAGCAGCACCGGGAGCAGAGAGTGTCCTTTGGACCCAGGGTCCCTGTGCTGAGAAGCTCCACGACCAGGGAAGATAGACAACAAGAACTTCCCTCCAGAGCCAACAGAAAGAGAGAAAGCCTTCCTCTGGAGCTGATGCCCTGAATTTGGACTTCTAGCCTACCAGGCTGTGAGAGAATAAACTTCTGTTTGTTAAAGCCATCCATTTGTGGTATTTCTGTTAGCAGCAGTAGATAACATAGACACTCAATAAGCATAAAATCTATGAAAGTGAAAGACATGAAAAAAAATCCACAAACAAAAGGAATTCAGTACAGGAGAGAAAGAGGTATGAAGAAAACATCTGCATCACACACACACACACACACACACACACACACAAAGCACTACAAAATGACAGCAATAAACTCATACCTATCAATAATCATACTGAATGTAAATGGCTTACATGTACTTGTAAAGATACAGAGAGTGACAGAATGGGTTAAAAAACAAAATTATCAACATGCTGTCTACAAGAGGCACACCTTAGAAATGAAGACATAAATATATTAAAAATGAAAGGGTGGAAAATAATACAGTAGGCAAATGACAAACAAAAAAGCAGCAGGAGAGGCAACACTTATCTCAGATAACATAGACTGTAAAACAAAAATCATAAAAGATAAGGAAGGACAGTATATAATGATTAAAGGGACAATCCACCATAAGGAGATAACAATAATAAATATCTACACAAGCAATGACATGGGTCCAAAAATATAAAACAAACTCCAACAACACTGAAAAGAAATTTACACCTTCACAATAATAGTAGGAGTCTTGAACACACCAGTTTTGGTAAAGGACAAAACATCTAGAAAGAAACTCAACAAAGATACAGAAGACTTAAAGGCCACCATCAACCAACTTGACCTCATAGACATATACGGAGCAATCCACCCAACAGCAGCAAAGTACATGTTATTTTCCAATGCACATGGAACGTTCTCCTGAATAGACCTCATCTTAGGGCACAAAGCAACCTTAAACAAAACCCAAAACACTGAGATAATACAAATCACCTTCTCTGATCACAAAGCAACCAAAGTAGAAATTAATAAAAAGAAGAGCAAGGAAAAAATCAAATATATGGAACTAAATAACAACCTGCTTAAAAACCAGTGGGTAATACAAGATATCAAAGAGAGAATTAAAAAAAAAATTCAAAGTCTCAAATGAGAATGGAAACCCATACCAAAACCTTTGGGACACAACAAAGGCAGTGCTCAGAGATCAATAGGGATAGATGCACACATCAAAAATGAAGAAATGGACAAAATCAAAACACTAGCTATACAACTTCGACAAATGGAAAGAGAAGAGCAGAAGAAGTCCACAGCCATGAAAAGAAAGGAAATAATAAAAATCAGAGAGAAGTGAATGAAATAGAAAATAGAAAGGAGCAACAAAACCAAAAGTTGGTTCTATCAAAGGATCAACAAAATCAACAAACCATTGGTCAAATTGACAAAAGAAAAACATGTGAAGACAAAAATAACCCAAATAAGAAATAAAACGGGGGACATTACAACAGACTTAACTGAAATAAAATGGTTCATAACAGAATACTATGAAATCTATACTCCAACAAATTTGAAAACCTAGAGGAAATGGACAAATTTCTAGAAACACACTATCTTCCTAAACTAACATAAACTGAGGTCTAAAATCTGGACAGACCCATAATGACAAGAGATTGAAAAGGTAATAAAAAAAAACTTCCAATAAAAAACATCCTTGGCTCAGATGGCTTCACTGGAGAATTCTACCAAACATTCAAAGAAGAATTCACAGTAGTACTACTAAAACTATTTCAGAACATACAAAAGGAAGGGATACTTCCTAACTGATTCTATGAAGACAGCATAACCCTGATACCAAAATCAGGCAAAGACGCCACAAAAAAAGGGAAATTACAAGCCAATATCTCTCATGAATATAGATGCAAAAACTCTCCACAAAATTTTAGCCCATAGAATTCAGCATCATATTAAAAACAACAACAAAAAAAAAAAACCATGACCAAGTGGAATTCATACCAGCTATGCAACAATGATTCAACATTGGAGAAACAGTCAATGTGATCCACCACATAAATAAAACAAAAGAATCACATGGTCGTCTCAATAGACTCAGAAAAGTCATTTGATAAAGTATAACACCCATACCTGATAAAAACTCAATAAAATAGGTATAAAAAGGAAATTTCTCGACATAATAAAGGACATCTAAACAAAACCAACAGCCAACATCATTCTCAACAGAGAGTGGCTGAAAACATTCCCCCTGAGAACAGGAACAAAACAAGGATGCCCTTTATCACTACTGCTATTAAACATTGTGCTAGAAGACCTACCTACAGCAATAAAAAAAGGAAATAAAGGACATTCAAATAGACAAGGAAGAAGTAAAACTATCCCTATTTGAGGATGATATTATACTGTACATAAACATCCTCAAAGATATCACAAGAAAACTACTGGAACTAATCGAAAGATTCTGCAGTATAGCGGGATAGAAGATAAACATACAAAAAACTGTTGGATTCCTATACACCAATAAAAAGAACATGGAAAAGGAAACGAGTAAAGCAATACAATTTAAGATAAGTCCTAAAAAAATAAAATACTTAGGCATAAATCTAACCAGGATGTAAAGGACATATACAAAGAAAACTACAAAATCCTACTGCAAGAAACCAAAAGAGACCTACGTAAATGGAAAAACATACCATGCACATGGATAGGTAGACTCAACATTGTGAAAATGTCAATTCTACCCAAAGCAATCAACAAGTACAATGCAATGCCGGTCCAACAGCATTCTATAAGAAGATGGAAAAACTAATCATTAAATATATTTGGAAAGGTAAGAGGCCACAGATAAGTAAATCACTATTGAAGAAGAAGAGTAAAGCAGGAGGCCTCATATTATTTGACCCCAGAAACTGCTCTACAGCTACAATAGTCAAAACAGCCTGGTATTGATACAACGACAGACACAGTAATCAATGGAATTGAATCAAGTATGCAGATGTAAATCCATCCACCGACGGTCAACTGATCTTCAACAAAGGCCCGAAGTCCACTAAATGGGGAAAAGACAGTCTTTCTAACAATTGGTGCTGGCAAAACTAGATGTCCATCTGTAAAAAATGAAACAGAACCCATACTTCACACCATACACAAAAACTAATTCAAAATAGGTCAAAGACCTAAATATGAAATCAAAAACTATAAAGATCATAGAAGAAAAAACAAGGTCAACACAAGAGTCCCTAATACATGGCATAAATGGCGTACAAACCATAACCAACAATACACAAACACCAGAAGATAAGCTAGTAACTGGAATCTTCTAAAAACTAAACACTTACGCTCACCAAAAGATTTCACCAACCCAGCAAAATGAGAACCTACAGACTGGGAAAAAAAATTGACTATGACAAGTCCAACAAAGTTGCAATCTTTAAAATCTGTAGGAAAATCAGCACCTCTACAACAAAAAGACAAAGCAATTAAAATCTGGACAAAGTATATGAACAGATACTTCTCCAAAGAAGACATTCACATGGCTAATAGTCACATGAGAAAATATTTCCGATCGCTAGCCATTAGAGAAACATAAACGAAAACTACAATGAGACAACATCTCACCCCAATATTACTGGCACTAATCAAAAAAAAAAAAAAAAAAAAATTAACAAATATTGGAGAGGTTGCAGGGAGATTGGAACTCTTATGCACTGCTGGTGGGAATGCAAAATGGTACAATCATTTAGGAAAAAGATATGGTGGCTTCCTTAAAAAGCTAGAAATAGAAATACTATATGATCCAGCTATCCCACTTCTAGGAATATATCCTAGAGAAATAAGAGCCATCATACAAACAGACATATGTGCACCCATGTTCATTGCGACATTATTAACAATAGGAAAAAGATGGACACAACCTAAGTGCCCATCAACAGAAGAATGGATAAACAAACCATGGTACATACACAACATGAAATACTATGCAATAATAAAGAACAATGATGAATCTGTGAAACATCTTACAACATGGATGAATCTGGAGGACATTATGCTGAGTGAAGTTCAATCATGAAAGGACAAATACTGTATGAGATCACTGTTAGAAAAACTCATGGAAAGGTTTACACACAGAAGGAAACTATGATGGTTATGGGGGAGAAGAGTGGGGCGGGAAAATCACTAAACAATAGGTAAGTGGTAAATTTGGTGAAGGGTCAGATAGTACACAATGCTAGGAAAGTCAGCACGACTTGACCAAGGCAAGGTCAAGGAAGCTTCATAGACACATTCAAACTCCCAGAGGGACAGAATTACTGGGCTAGGGGCTGGGGACCATAGTCTCAGGGGACATCTAGCTCAATTGGAATAACATGATTTATAAAGAAAATGTTCTACATTCTACTTTGGTGAGTAACCTCTTGGGTCTTAGAAACTCGTGAGCGGCTAAGACACTTCTCTGGTTCCACCCCATCTGGAGCAAGAGAGAATGAACAGAAGGAAAGACACAAGGGAAAGATTAGTCCAAAGGACTAATGGACCACAAGTACCACGACCTCCACCAGACTGAGTCCAACACAACTAGATGGTGCTCAGCTACCTCGACCAACTGCTCTGATAGGGATCACAATAGAGGGTCCTGGACAGAGCTGGAGAAAAATGTAGAACAAAATTCTAACTCACAAAGAAAGAGCAGACTTACTGGTCTGACAGAGAGGATGGAAATAGAGAACTCAAGATTGAGAAGTGGACAGTGTTGACATGTCGTGGGGTTGGCAATCAATGTCACAAAACAATATGTGTATTAATTGTTTAATGAGAAGCTAATTTGCTCTGTAAACCTATAGCACAATAAAAAAAGAACTATCTATAATAACAACAGCAACTCAAAAGATTAGATAGGAATCTTAGGGAACAGTGAGTTTATGTTGATGGGGGAGGAAGAACCCAGAAAATGAGGGTGAGAATGGTTGCACAACTTGAAGAATGTAATCAATGTCACTGAATTGTACATGTAGAAACTGTTGAATTGGTGTATGTTTTGCTATGCATATTCCCAATGACAATAACAAAATAATTAAAACAAAAAAGAAGGAAAAAAAAAAAAGAGCTGGGCTGCTAATGAAAAAGTTGGCAGTTCAAATCCAAAGCAGTTCCTTGGAAACCCTATGGGGCAGTTCTACTCTGTCTAGGGTCGCTATGAGTCAGAATCGACTCAAAGGTAACAGATTTTTTTTTTTTTTTATCACTTCAAAAATTGCCTCTCTTTTTTTTTTTTTTTTTTCTCTTTCTGGAATCCCGTTAATCCATCTGGTAGAAGTTCTCACCTTATTCTCTTTGTCTCTTACCCTCTTCTCTAGTTTTCTTTTAGTATTTCTCAAATATTTACTCTTCTGAGTTCTGTTCCAGTACACTACCTCTTTCTTTGGCTATGTTAATCTGCTCTTAAACTCCTCCACTGAGTTATTAAGGAGAGTTTAAATATCAGATTTTTTTCCCTCAGTAATTCTAAGAACTTGAATCAAAATTACAATTCTTACTGTGATCTTTTGAATATATTAAGCATAGCTAACTTAACATTTGTGCCTTTTGAGTCTATTTTCTATAGCCACTCTTCCTGCTTTTATTGTTAGCTTTGTTTGATTTTATTTATATTGCTTTATCTGCTCATGTGCCAGGGTATTGTTTCTGATAGATAGGAGTTGTGTGACAAAGTTATAGAAATATAGTGGTGTTTAGGGCAATGATATCTTCCTACAGAGATTTTATGCTTTTTTCTAGCAGATGATTAGGGACACTAATATTCAAAGGCATCTTAATCTAAATCCATGAATTGATGTAATTTGAAGCTTTTCTTTAGGGTAAAGGCTATCTTCTCCCCACTCTTATTTCTATGGCTTAACCTTTTAAATAAACTTTGAAAGTATAAAATTTTTCTAGCTTCACAAACTTGGCAAGTCCTACGCTCCAGTTTTTGTTCTTTTTTTTTTTTTTAACCTGTTAGGAAGATTTCCTGATTTATCTGTTCAGCTACCTCTTCCATTATGGGCAGGGAAAAGTGACCTCCTTTGCTGGGATTATCATTCTGAATTCTTTAATATATTGTATTTTAATCCTAAAATACTTTGCTTTTTTTTTTTTTTTTACTTTCCAATATCTTCAATAAAATTTATTATTGTTTTTGCTTTCCTGTTTTTTATGTGCAAGGATTGTCCTGAACTAACTGAGAGTGAATACACTTGTTATCTATATTTTCAGATCTACCCTGAGGATAAACAACTGAGCCAATGCATCTGAGGCTGAGCGAGTTTAAGAAACAGTTCTAGATGTCTTTATAATTAATCAAAGGGATGATATACCATTCCTTTACCTAGTGTACTGTCATAAACCATAATTATCATGAGAAAAATCACTTATGTGTATTTCCTCATTCATCTGAACTTGGATGCTGGTTCCTCTACTGTATTAATTTACAAACATATGAAAAATGGAAATAGTGCCAAGCTGTTTTCATGTATTTGTAAGAGGATGCTAAGAAAATTTTCTTCTGGGTTGGCATTGTGGTTGACTTTCCAAAGCTATAAAAATCAAATGCTTAACCCTCGTGTCTTAATTATCTTGTCCTGCTATAACAGAAATACAATAAGTGGGTGACATTAACAAACACATTTATTTTCTCACATTTTAGGAGGCTAGACAGAAGTTTGAATTCAAGGCACTAGCTCTGGAGGAAGGCATTCTATCTGTGTCTCTTCGAGGGGTAGGTCCTTGTCTTTTTTCAGCTTCTGTTCCTGGGTTCCTTGGTGATCTTCAAGTGGCATGGTATCTACCTTCTCCCAACTATGCTTGCTATCCCTGGCTTAATCTGCTCTTTTATATCTCAAAAAAGATTGATTTAAGACACATCCTACATTATTGGAAAACCTAGTGGTGCAGTGGTTAAGAGTTCTGTTGCTAACCAAAAAGTTGGCAGTTTGAATCCACCAGCCACTCCTTGGAAACCTCATGAAGAAGTTTTACGTTTTAATATAGGGTTGCTGTGAGTCAGAATAGACTCAATGGCAATGTTTATTTGTTTGTTTTTGCTACATTATTAACACAACAAAAAAAACACATTCCCATATGGAATTATAACCACGGGTAGAGAGGTTAGGACTTGCAACAGATATTTTGGGGCAGACACAATTCAATTTATAACACCCTACAATCAAGATAATTCTGGGGTCAAGCAACCATTACAGAGCTAAATAACCGGCAGTTGGACAGATTCTGCTACCAGAAACCATTATCTAGAATCTCTCATTATTCCATATACAGTGGAGTTGCTAAAAGAGAAAGATTAATGGAACCATGTCATCATCAGCTTAGAAACGATTTTCCCTCCATTTTCTGTGAATGTTGCAACCTGACAATGACTCTCAAGGTCAAGTTTAAAAGGTCTTAGAGAACCAAATACATGAATATGCAGTGCTTCTGAGAATGACAGGCTTCTCTTTACGATGATTTGGTATATCACACTGTATTTGCTGCTCTGCCCTCTCAATTTGAGTAGAAGAGAAAGAATTTCAGAGAGACATTTGGGCACAGAGAGTGAGCAGAGGTGAAGTAGTCATTACAATTATTCTTTGTTAAACCAAGAATGTGCAGGTTTCCCTTAGATCAATTAAACATCAGAAAAGATAATCACACTTTAGGCATTTTGCAAGAACCCTTTCAAGTTTAGCTGCTTCCAGATTAAGGAACACTAATGCAATTTTCTGTGTTATGTACCTCAGAGTTAAATACTGGTGAGGGATTGGTTGTAGCACCGCAATTTCGTGAAGTCCATAGAATTTACTCATATGCACCATATAGGAGTATCTGCATTAGGACACCCTCCCACAAAGATCCAATGTTAATCAAAAGAGATTTAAAGGAGCACCAGATAAATAAAAGGTGTTTGTCCTTTTCCATCTGTCTTCTGCCTTTGTCCCAATCACGAACTATCTCTGAGTAGAGAAGAGGCAATGAAAGTAGCCCAAGACTCCATCCAAATTTCAATGCCTGGCCGAAACTAGTAGAATATGAAGCTGATATTTTTCAATTGACCAAACTAAACTCAATGTGACTAGCAAGTAATGGCTTTACATGATATGAAATTAAGAGCTGGGAAAGAAATTTCACCTGTGCACAATAGATTGGAGTGCCTAAAATAAAATTATATATATATGTATATATATATATATATTATTTCACATATAAACAGACAAAGTCATAGATTTGGAGCAAAACCTAAGCCCTTCATACTGTTGGATTTTTAAACACTAGTGTTACATTTGAATAACGTTTCCTTTAAAAAATTAATCTAGGTATATGTTTTATAGTTTTATCTCATGGTAAGCATAAAAAAAAACAAACCCAGTGCTGTCGAGTCAATTCTGACTCGTAGCGACCCTGTAGGACAGAGTAGAACTGCCCCCTAGAGTTTCCAAGGAGCACCTGGCGGATTTGAACTGCCAACCCTTTGGTTCGCAGCTGTAGCACTTCACCATTACGCCACCAGGGTTTCTACGGTAAGCATATGGCATAAAAACTAAAGTAGTTTCATCTTTATTTAAAAAAAAATGAGGACACTGAAGTTGGAAAAGCTAACGTGCCTAATTTTCTTATGTTTTTATTGATGGTAAGTTGAAAGTTAGGTATCATAACTCAGTACTTCAATAACAGTCATTATTTATTTAACCAAAAAAAAGTACCTTATTGCGTATAATGTGTTAAATAATTATGACTACACCAAATTTAACTCAATATCAGATGGAACCCCAAATCTACATACATGGATAAGTATTCTTCTTTTTGTCTGTAGTTGCAAAGACTGTCGTTTACTTAGTTTGCTCAGAATGACAGCTATTATTCCAGCATGCCAGATGCCAATCAAGATTAAAAACGTAAAGTGTAGTCACCTAGAATGATTACTACATATGTCGTTAAAAAAAAAAAAAAGAACTGTTGCTGTCCAGTCAATGGCAACCCCACGTGCTTAAAAATCGAAATGTGCTTCATAGGGTTTTCAATGGCTTATATTTTGGAAGTAGATTTCCAAGCCTTGTGTGTTGTTCTTCTGAAGCAGTTTTGGGTGGACTCGAATCTCCAACCTTTTGTTTAGCAGTAGAGTGCAGCATTAACAGTTTCTACCACCCAAGGAACCCACTATGTCATAGGAGTCTGCAAAAATAATTAAGCTTTTATACTTGGTCGTGTGTGTAATAGTTTTAAGTATTAACTAAATGTTAGTTATTAATGGACTGTCTAGTTATGCAAAGCTTTCCAATGTAGCAAATTTTTCCCTTTATCTGCTGTGTCTATCATGACTGTAATCCTAATATAATACATAAAAATAACAATGATTGTGCCTTCCTTATTGCTGTAATGTTTTTTCCAAATTCTGAATAATGTGGGCAAGCCTATTATATTTATAACCTTAATATATTCATGTGCCTGTACAGTGTATTCTTCATAAAGATAGAATTTATATACAATTGGATTATAATCATCAATTTACTTTTTTTCCTTACACTGGATATGAACAAGCACAAAAGCCATTCTTTTCCATCACTGAATCATTTCCTATGTAGATACTGAAATTTGGGAATAAAGAGATGAATAAATACATGAATAAAAGGAATATGTAAAAGATCTCTGAGACTATTTAAATCACAGACAAGTGTAAGGTATCACTAAGACTTTCAGGTTTTAAATTCCTCAGAGAGAAGCCACCATGTTCATTTCTCATATTGGAACATGTTGTGTTCCAGATCTTAAAAGCATATAGATACATATAAAGACCAAAACATATTTGAATTATACTAAAAATCTGCATAACAACACTTTTCATGATTTGACAAGTATTTCAAGTTTTTTTTAATTTTCTTATACTTCACTTTGTAAGTAGTCTACAATTTAACAACGAAGTCTGTTAAACAAAATTTTCTAGTCAACATAATTTGGGAGAACAAGAAAAGAAAATTTGAAATTGTAATTCTTCTAAAATATAGCCATTAATTAATGTTTTATATTTTAAGCCAGATGAATCGTTATCACAACACTGTTCATATAACTTGTGGGGTTCATATAATTAAAATAATCGTAAAACCAAAACCCGCTGCCGTCGATTCCGACTCCTAGCGACCCTATAGACAGAGTAGAACTGCCCCATAAAGTTTCCAAGGAGTGCCTGGCAGATTCGAATTGCTGACCTCTTGGTTAGCCACCGTAGCACTTAACCAGTACGCCACCAGGCTTTCCAAAATAATCATAGTGTAGCCTAAATTTATTTTTGTAGTTTGCAACGCGGAACTTTTATAATTTACAGAAAAATAGAAGTGAAATGTGTTTTAGTTTTAGTGCATTTACTTTGCATGTTTTAGAAAAACTATGACTATCTCCTAAGAAGTTTTAAAAACGTGAAAAATTTTTGAAAATTACTTAATATCATGATCAATATTTATCCAGAAAATATACATTAAATTTCACAAAGTATAAAGCTCTGTATTCATTAACATGCATTTACTTTGCATGTTTTAGAAAAACTATGAATATCTCCTAAGAAGTTTTAAAAACATAAAAATTTTATAAAAATTACTTAATATCATGATCAATATTTATCCAGATAATATACATTAAATTTCACAAAGTATACAGCTCTGTATTCAAAGTGCAACACAATAGTAAGCATTAAACTGAATTTAATGAACAATGACACAGAGCGTCGAAATTCTATAAACATTACTGAAAACACTATCAATATTCATCTTGAAAATACACAAGAATTTACATACATTTGAAACACTACATTTGAAGTACGAAGCAATAATAACTGTGTCTTTTAAGAGCTGAGAAAATAAACAGAATTAAAACAACTTTACTCCATCTTAACTACAGTGTGCCTTCAAGAAAAATGTAAGGTTTTCAGAAAATTCAGTAGGAGAAATAAACTTTACCATATTTTCAAATATGTTAATAGACACTGCGTTGGAGAAACTCAGGCACAGAAGTTAAAGTGAGGGATTTGCAAAATATCAGATCAAATGATGTGACAGGTAAAGAGACTCTGAAAGAACAAGCGTACCTGTACAAACACCTATGAATTTCAGGTTTATATTTAATTGTTCTTTATACACCCCCTCCCAAAAAAAACAACTGTTGGTGTGGAGTCGATTCCAACTCATGTTAACCACATGTATCTGTATTTTTGCTAAAAAACCAAAAAAAAAAAAAACAGCTCCCAATTTGTAGAAAACACTATGTTCTGGAGGAAGTTTTCGAAGACTTGTTTTACTTCCTGGTTCCTCAGGGAATTAATGAAGGGGTTCTGCACGGGGGCAACACAGGTGTTGAGAATAGCAACTCCTTTGGTCAATGATGCTTTTCTTTTGCAGAGGGATTGGCATACATGAAGATGCAGCTTCCATAAGAGGTGGAAATGACAGTCATGTGGGAGGAACCAGTGGAGAAAGTTTTTTTCTCTGAATGGAAGACAGGATTCTCAGAATAGTCCTGATGACACACATGTAGGACAAAATCATTAATGCCAAAGTGAATAACAAAGTAACCAAAGCCAAATAAAAACTAATTACTTCTAGGAGCCATGTATTTGAGCAAGATAGTTGTAAGAGGGGAAAATAGTCGCATGCAAAGTGATCAATGACTTTGAAAGCACAGTATTCCGGGGGGGAAGAAGCATAATGGGTGGGAATATGGTAAGAAACCCTCTCAGCCACACACATGACACAAGCAGGGAGCAGAGTTTCCTGTTCATGGTGCTTGTGTAATGCAGAGGCTTGCAGATGGCCACATAGAGGTCATAGAACATGGCCGTCAGAATGTAAAATTCTGTCACCCTCATGAAAATAAAGAAGAGTTGAGCTGCACAGTTGTTACAGGAAATGGTCTTATACCTGGTGATAATTGCACCCGGAAATCTAGGAATGGATACAGTTGAAAAGGAGATTTCTAGGAAGGAGACATTCCGGAGGAAGAAATACATAGGTGTCTGTAGATGGGAGTCCACCGAGGTTAGGGTGGTGAGAGTCGGGTTTCCAGTGAAGCTTAATACATATGTGATAAATAGAAAGAGGAAGGTCACAATCTGAAGGTCAGGATCATCAGAAAGGCCTAGGAGGACAAGCTCTGTGACCACTGTGTAGTTGTCCATTTCACTCTCTCTCTTCAATTTTTCTTCTTTTAATCCTATTTATATATATTACAAGTAATATATTTAAATTTTTAACCCTAAGTTTTATGGGTCTAATTGCCAAGACCATATGAGTACACTAAATACAATTGCTACAAGACAGAATAAGTAACCCACTTATTTAAAAAATAGAAAAATTTCAATTACTCACTGGTTTGTCTTCTTATTCCACCTTTAATGTTCCACATTCTGTATGGCTTCCTAAAAACGTACATGTATGTATTTAAATATAAACATTTTTGTTTCTGAACTGAAAGAGGCGTAATGTATTTATTTTTCATTTTGACTGAAGCACAAATTGAAAAGTGACTCCTAGCCTTATATCTTATCAACTCTGTCACTGGATTGTGGCTCATTGCATTTTCCATGAAATTATCTTCCTGAGTGTCTTAGTCATCTAATGCTGCTGTAACAGAAATAACACAAGTGGATGGGTTTTAACAAAGAGAAATTTATTTCTTCACAGTGAAGTAGGGTAAAAGTCCAAATTCAGGGCATCAATCTTCCCCCAGATTAGGAGCTTCTCCACGGATAGACCCTGGGTCCAAAGGACTCGCTCTGCTCCTGGTACTGTTATCTTGGTGGTATGAGGTCCCACATTTTCTGCTTGTTTCCCTTCCTTTTATCTCTTGTAAGATAAAAGGTGGTGTAGGCCATACCCCAGGGAAACTCCCTTTACATTGGATCAGGGATGTGACCTGGGTAAGGGTGTTACAGTCCTACCCTAATAGTTTTTAACATAAAATTACAATCACCAGATGAAGGACAACCACACAGTACTGGGAATCATGGTCTAATCAATTTGACACGTATTATTGGGGTACACAATTCAATCCATGACACTGAGTTCTTAAGCTTTTTGGAAAAAATGTTTTATTCCCTTGTAATTCTGTCTCACAGTTATCTTCTCCCTAAGTCCACTTATCCAAATGGATATCCAGAAGAGTTAAGAAAAAACTTCTTCCATTTTCCTAACCTACTCAGTTAATTCCCACCTATTCAAATGCTACTTTGAATGTAGTAATAGTTTATCAATTCTGTCTATTAAAATCTTGACAGCTATCTCCTTTTGATTTTAGATAGTAAAATTTCTGTTGTGAAGAATAAAATGCAAAATTATTGCAAACCTTCCAACAACTAGCAACATTCACACTAATCCTGTTTTATTTTATTATGGCTTAAAGGCAGTTTCTCAGGACATAAAAAGCAGAATGTCAGAAACCTTCAAAAGATGTGGAAATATTTTTAACCTCAGCAAAGACTATGTACTCATCTCCTAGAAACCAGACAAAGTCAGGCCACATCTCTTCTATATTATAGATCATAGGGGAAATCTGGAAGGGGTCCTTGGATTTCTCAGTAACCTGCTCACTCCTCTCTCTAGCAGGTCTCGCTTGAGAAGAGTTATGTTCATCATTGCATCCCACAGAGGACCTAAGATGGTGACTTCTATGTAATATTTATATCTATTAATAAGTTGCTTAATATTCATCCTACTTCATATTTTATAAGTTATAAAATAAGAAACCCACTTTCATATAAAAGGTGAAATTTTGATCGAATTTGTAAAGTATCATGTTCATTAGAAATGTGAAAGTTTTGAACATATGCCTTTCGGTTAGCAGCTGAGAATGTTAACCATTTGCACCAACCAGGGACTCCCATTATTAATATACACTTCTTTATTTGTCTAAACCTAGTAAATATATACAACAATTTCAGAACTGTTAAACCATATACCTATAATTTTACCACTGCAAGTTCAGTATTTGTGATCTATTTCTCTTAGTTGTAGAGCATCCAAAAGATTTTGTTTATGCTGGCTGAGCTAAGATGGTGGAATAGACAGATGCTTCCGGTGAAACTCTATACAACAAAGACCCAAAAAAATAAGTGAAATGAGTATATTTATGACAAGCTAGAAGCCCTGAGCATCAAAGGCAAGCTTAGAAAAAGAACAGCGGTGAGGGGGAAGAAGAGACAGTACAGAAGCAGAGAGGAGTTACTGGGCCTGAATCGTGGAAAGCCCTCAGGCATCATTCCGGAGTGGCAGCAGCGGGTTGGTACTAGCATTTTGCCACAGTTTCCTTAGGGAGAAGCAGCCAGCCACACAGCCTACTCATACCTTAGGAACCAGAGAAGAATGGCGCTCTCAGCAAAAGCTAAGTACTTCCGTATATTTTACCGCGCCCCCCACTCACAAGCCAGCTTCAGCAGCTGAATTCCCTGGGCCTGAGGTACGCACTGTTGAGTGCCTAGAGCCATCCTCCCAGCCACGGAGAAGGAAAAAATTTGCAATTGGGGGAAAAGATAATTTGCCAGCTCCACTAACCAGGGGAGCTCAGCAAGAAGCGGCTCCTGTCCAGGCATAAACAGTCCATGGACTTTGAGCACCTTTTCCCTCTGCGTGGACCTGTGTGGGCCTATTTCAGGAGACTAGGCCCTTGTTGGCAGACTCTAACCATTTCAGCTATGCAGCAGAGAGGTGGGTGATGTTTGACATTGTTTTGCCCATTAAACAGGGTCCTCACCTACCCACATAATGGGCCTAAGGACTGATAGCTCCACTCAGGTCACCCAGCCACCCACTACAGAGGTCCAAGGATAACTGGTACCTCCCAGTCTTTACAATCAAAAATATTAGGAGCCCGTGGTCCGTCTGAAGAACCCACCCACCTTCACAGTCTAGGGAACAGGGACGCAATTTCCTCAGAAACACTCAGGGGTCAGTTCTCAGCCCCATGCCTTGTTCAGAGTTTGACCCCCTGTTGCAATCAGATATTGGTATATACACCAATCACCACTACCCCTCTAAGACTGTAGGACAGAGCCTGTGCCACACACATCATGATCAGCTACCTGGACACCTGAGCTGAATTCATACAAGAAAAGTGAATGGACTCCTAGAATGATATAACTGATAAGAGCTCTTTCCATCTGGGAACAGGAAGTCAGAGTTCCAAAGGTGAAAATAATCAAGCTAGCTAACTCAAGCAACCCATTTGGGCATACCAAAACAAAACAAAGCAAGAGGCTACGACAGAGTAAGCAGGCATAAGCTAATATAATAACTTATAGATGGCTCAGAGACAACAGTCAATATCAAGTCACATAAAGAAATGGACCAGGATCACCTCAATAAGCTCTCAAAACAAAGAATCCAGAGATCTTCTAGGTAAAAGTGCATTCCTGGAATTACCAGAGGAAGAATACAAAAGATTAATATACAGAACTCTTCAAGACATCAGGAAGAAAATGAGACAATACGCAGAACGAGCCAAGAAACACACAGATAAAGCAATTGAGGAAATTAAAAAAATTATTCAGAAACATAATGAAAAATTTAATAAGCTGGAAAAATCCATAGACAGACAGCAATCAGAAATTCAGAAGATTAACAATAAAATTACAGAATTAGATAACTCAGTAGAAAATCAGAGGAGCAGAATTGAGCAAGTAGAAGCCATAATTTCTCAACTTGAAGATAAATCACTTGGCGGTAACATATCTGAAGAAAAATCAGATAAAAGAATTTAAAAAAATGAAGAAACTTTAAGAATCATGTGGGACTCTATCAAGAGAAATAACCTGCGAGGGATTGGAGAATGAGAACAGGGAGGGATAACAGAAAATATGGAGAGAATTGTTGATTTGTTGGCAGAAAACTTTCCTGATATCGTGAAAGATGAGAAGATATCTATCTAAGATGCTCACCAAACTCCACATAAGGTAGATGTTAAAAGATAGTCACCAAGACATAATCAAATTTGCCAAAACCAAAGATAATGAGAGTATTTTAAGAGCAGCTAGGGATAAACAAGAAGTCACCTACAAAGGAGAGTCAATAAGAATAAGAATAAGCTCAGACTACTATGCAGAAACCATGCGGGCAAGAAGGCAATGGGATGACTTATTTAAAAAAATTGAAGGAAAAAAATTGCCAACCAAGAATCATATATCCAGCAAAACTGTCTCTTAAATACGAAGGTGAAATTAGGACATATCCAGATAAACAGAAGTTTAGGGAATTCTTAAAAACCAGCCAAAACTACAAGAAATACTAAAGGGAGTTCTTTGGTTAGAAAATCAATAATATCAGGCATCAACCCAAGACTAGAACACTGGACAGAGCAATCAGAAGTCAACCCAGACAAGGAAATAAAAAAAAAAAAGCAAGATAAAAAAACTCAACATTAAAACAGTAAGAGGGACTAAGAAATGTAATCATAGATCTTCCATATGGGCAGAAAGATACGGCAATACAAAGAAGTGAAAGTAAGGTTTAAATTTAGAAAACTAAGGGTAAATTTAATCTGTATGCTGAACAAATAATCCGAGAAGCTGGACTATATGAAGAAGAATGGGGCATCAGGATTGGAGGAAGACTCATTAACAACCTGCATTATGCAGATGACACAACCTTGCTTGCTGAAAGTGAAGAGGACTTGAAGCACTTACTAATGAAGATCAAAGAACATAGCCTTCAGTATGGATTATACCTCAACATAAAGAAAACAAAAATTCTCACATCTGGACCAATGAGCAACATCATGATAAATGGAGAAAAGATTGAAGCTGTAAAGGATTTCATTTTATTTGAATCCACAACCAACAGCCACGGAAGCAGCAGTCAAGAAATCAAAAGACGCATTGCATTGGGCAAATCTGCTGCAAAGGACCTCTTCAAAGTGTTGAAGAGCAAAGATGTCACCCTGAAGACTAAGGTGTGCCTGATCCAAGCCATGGTATTTTCAATTGCATCATATGCATGTGAAAGCTGGGCGATGAATAAGGATGACTGAAGAAGAGTTGATGCCTTTGAATTGTGGTGTTGGCGAAGAATATTGAATATACCATGGACTGCCAAAAGAATGAACACATCCGTCTTGGAAGAAGTGTGGCCAGAATGCTCCTTAGAAGCAAGGATGGTGAGACTGTGTCTTACATACTTTGGACTTGTTGTCAGGAGGGATCAGTCCCTAGAGAAGGACATCATGCTTGGCAGACTACAAGGTCAGTGGAAAAGAGGAAGACCCTCAAAAAGGTGGATTGATACAGTGGCTGCAACAACGAGCTCAAGCATAACAACTATTGTAAGGAAGGCTCAGGACTGGGCAGTGTGTTGTTCTGTTGTGCATAGGGTCGCTATGAGTCGGAGCCGACTCGACGGCACCTAACAACAACAACAACAGGGGTAAATAATAAGGTAACCAAAGGAGACAAAGTATTCTACCCATCAAAATAAAATACAAGAAAAAAATACTCAGCAGAAACAAAATCAACAACAATGAATATGAGGAAAGGACTATATATAATCTACTCAGCACATAAAATTAAGTGGGAAAAAGAAACTGTTAACAACACACACAAAAAGACATCAAAATGATAACCTAAATTCATACATATGCATAATCACGCTGAATGTAAATGGACTAAATGTACCAATAAAGAGACAGAGAGAGGCAGAATGGATTAAAAAACACGATCTGTCTATATGCTGCCTACAAGAGACACCTTAGACTTCGAGACACAAACAAACTAAAAGTCAAAGGATGGAAAAAATATATCAAGCAAACAACAATCAAAAAAGAGCAGGAGTGGCAATATTAATTCCTGACAAATAGGCTTTAAAGTTAAGTCCATCATAAAGGGTAAGGAACGACACTATATAATGATTAAAGGGACAGTATACCAAGAAGATATAACCATATTTAATGTTTATGCACCCAATGATAGGGCTAAAAGATACATAAAACAAACTCCATGAAAAGTGAGATAGACAGCTCCACAATAATAGTAGGAGACTTCAACACATCACTTTCAGTAAAGGACAAGACATCCAGAACGAAGATCAATAAAGACGCTGAAGATCTAAATGCCACAATCAACCAACAGGACCTCATAGACCTACAGCAACCAACTATACTTTCTTTTCTAGTGCACATGGAACATTCTCTAGAGTAGACCACATATTAGGTCATAAAGCAAGCCTTAGCAGAATCCAAAACATGTAAATATTACAAAGCATCTTCTCTGACCATAAGGCTATAAAAGTGGAAATCAATAACAGAAAAAACAGGGAAAAGAAATCAAACACTTGGAAACTGAACAATACCCTGCTCAAAAAAGATTGGATTATAGAAGACATGAAGGATGGAATAAAGGAATACATAGAATTCAATGAGAATGAAAACACTTCCTATCAGAACCTTTGGGACACAGTGAAAGCAGTGCTCAGAGGTCAATTTATATCAATAAATGCACACATACAAAAAGAAGAAAGGGACAAAATCTAAGAATTATCCCTACAACTTGAATAAATACAAAGAAAACAACAAAAGAAACCCTCAGGCACCAGAAGAAAACATTTAATAAAAATTAGAGCTGAACCAAATGAAATAGAAAACAGAAAAACAAATGAAAGAATTAGCTAGACTGAAAGCTGGTTCTTTGAAAAAATCAAAAAAATTGATAAACCATAGGCCGAACTCACAAAAGAAAAACAGGAGAGGAAACAAATAACCTGGATAAGAATTGAGTTGGGTGATATTACAACAGACCCAGCTGAAATTTAAAGAATCAGATTACTACGAAAAATTGTACTCTAACAAATTGGAAAACCTAGAAGAAATGGATGAATTCCTAGGAACACACTATCTACCTAAACTAACACAAACACAGGTAGAACAGCTAAATTGACAGATAAAAGAAGAAATTGAAAAGATAATCAAAAAACTCTCAACAAAAAAAGTCCTGGCTCTGACAGCTTCACTGCACAGTTCTACCAGACTTTCAGAGAAGAGGTAACTCCACTACTACTAAAGGTATTTCAGACCGTAGAAGAGGACGGAATACTCCCAAACTCATTCTATGAAGCCAGCATATCCCTGATACCAAAATGCGCTGAAGACACCACAAAAAAGAAAATTACAGACCTATGTCCCACATGAACTGATACACAACAATCCTCAACAAAATTCCAGCCAATAGAATTCAACAACATGTCAAAAAAATAATTCACCATGACCAAGTGGGATTCATACCAGGTATGCAGGGATGGTTCAACATTAGAAAAACAATTAATGTAATCCACCACATAAATAAAAGACAAGAATCACATGATTTTATCAATTGATGCAGAAAAGGCATTTGACAAATTCAACACCCATTCAGGATAAAAACTCTCAGCAAAATAGGAATTGAAGGAAAATTCCTCAACATAATAAAGGGCATTTATACAAAGCCTACAGCCAACATCATCCTAAATGGAGAGAGCCTGAAAGCATTCCCATTGAGATAGGGAACCAGACAAGGATACCCTTTATCACTGCTGTTATTCAACATTGTGCTGGAGGTCCTAGCCAGAGCAATTAGGCTAGATAAAGAAATAAAGGGCATCCAGATTGGCAAGGAAGAAGAAAAATTATATCTATTTGCAGACGACATGATCTTATACACAGAAAACCCTAAGGAATCCTCCAGAAAACTACTGAAACTAATAGAAGAGTTCAGCAGAGTATCGGGATACAAGATAAACATACAAAAATCTACACCAACAAAAAGAAATTCGAAGAGGAAATCAGCAAATGAATACCATTTACAGTAGCCCCAAGAAGATAAAATAAGCCCTCAAGAAGATAAAATACTTAGGAATAAATCTCACCAGAGATGTAAAAGACCTTTACAAAGAATACTGCAAAACACTTCTGCAAGAAAGCGAAAGAGACCTACTTAAGTGGAAAAACATACCTTGCTCATGGACAGGAAGCCTTAAAATTATAAAAATATCTATGCTGCCCAAAGTGATCTATACATTTAATGCAATTCCAATCCAAATTCCAATGACATTCTTTAATGAAATGGAAAAACAAATCCCCAACTTCATATTGAAAGGAAAGAGACCCCAGATAAGTAAAGCATTAAAGAAAAAGAAGAACAAAGTGGGAGGCCTTACTCTACCTGATTTTAGGACCTATTATACTGCCACAGTAGTCAAAATAGCCTGGTACTTGTACAAAAGCAGATACTTAGACCAATGGAACCGAATTGAGAATCCAGACTTAAATCCATCCGTACATCAGCAGTCGATATTTGACAAAGGCCTGAAAACAGTTAAATGGGGACAAGACAGTCTTTTTTAACAAATGGTGCCAACATAACTGGATATCCATCTGCAAAAAAATGAACCAAAACCCACACCTCACTCCATGTACAAGAACAAGCTCAAAACGGATCAAAGACCTATGTATAAAATCTAAAACGATAGAGATCATGAAAGAAAAAATAGGGACAACGTTAGGAGCCCTAATACATGGCATAAGCAGTATACAAAAAAAAAAATTTTTTTTTTTTTAGTATACAAAACATTACTAAAAATGCAGAAGAAAAACTAGATAACTGGGAGCTCCTAAAAATCAAACACCTACACTTATCCAAAGACTTCACCAAAAGAGTAAAAAGATTACCTACAGACTGAGAAAATGTTTTTAGCTATGACATTTCTGATCAGCACCTGTTCTCTAAAATCTACATGATACTGTAAAAACTCAACTGAAAAAGACAAACAACCCAATTAAAAAATGGGCAAAAGACACTTCACTAAAGAAGACATTCAGGTAGCTAACAGATATATGAGGAAATTCTCACGATCATTAGCCATTAGAGAAATGCAAACCAAAACTACAACGAGATTCCATCTCACCCCAGCAAGGCTGGCATCAATCCAAAAAACACAGAACAATAAATGTCGGAGAGGCTGTGGAGAGATTGGAACACTTATACGCTGCAGGTGGGAAAGCAAAATGGTACAACCACTTTGGAAATCCATTTGGCGCTTCTTAAAAAGCTAGAAATAGAGCTACCATACGATCCAGCAATCCCACTCCTTGGAATATATCCTAGAGAAATAAGAGCCTTTACGTGAACAGATATATGCACTCCCATGTTTATTGCAGCACTGTTTACAATAGCAAAAAGATGAAAGCAACCAAGGTGCCTATCAACGGATGAATGGATAAATAAATTATGGTATAGTCACACAATGGAACAGTACACATCGATAAAGAACAGTGAGGAATCTGTGAAACAGTTCATAACATGGAGAAACCTGGAAGGCATTGTGCCAAGTGAAAATAGCCAGTTGCAAAAGGAGAAATATTGTATAAGACCACTGTTATAAGAACTTCAGAAATAGTTTAAACTGAGAAGAAAACACTCTTTTGTGGTTACCAGAGGGGGGAGGGGGGAGGTGGAGAGAGGGGCATTCACTAATTAGATAGTATATAAGAACTACTTTAGGTGAAGGGAAAGACAGCACACAATACAGGGGAGGTCAGCACAATTGGACTAAACCAAAAGCAAAGAAGTTTCCTGAATAAACTGAATGCTTTGAAGTTCAGCATAGCAGGGGCAGTGGTTTGGGGACCATGGTTTCAGGGGACATCTAAGTCAATTGGCATAATAAAATCTATTAAGAAAACATTCTGCATCCCACTTTGAAGAGCGGCGTCTGGGGTCTTAAATGCTAGCAAGCAGCCATCTAAGATGCATCAATTGGTCTCAACCCACCTGGAGCAAAGGAGAATGAAGAACACCAAGGACACAAGGTGATTATGAGCCCAAGAGACAGAAAGGGCCACATGAACCAGAGACTACATCAGCCTGAGACCAGAAGAACTAGATGGTGCCTGGCTACAACCAATGACTGCCCTGACAGGGAACACAACAGAGAACCCCCGAGGGAGCAGGAGAGCAGTGGGATGCAGACCTCAAATTCCCATAAGACCAGACTTAATGGTCTGACTGAGACTGGAAGGACCCCGGTAGTCATGATCCCCAGACCTTCTTTTGCCCCAGGACAGGAACCATTCCCGAAGCCAACTCTTCAGACATGGATTGGACTGGAGAATGGGTTGGAGAGGGATGCTGGTGAGGAGTGAGCTTCTTGGATCAGCTGAACACTTGAGATTATGTTAGCATCTCCTGCCTGGAGGGGAGATGAGAATGTGGAGGGTGTTAGAAGCTGGTGAAAAGCACATGAAAAGAGAGAGTGAAGGGAGAGAGTGGGCTGTTTCTCATTAGGGGGAGAGTAATTGGGAGTGTGTAGCAAGGTGTATATGGGTTTTTGTGTGAAAGACTGGCTTGATTTGTAAACTTTCTCTTAAAGCATAATAAAAATTATTTTTTAAAAAAGCTAGAAATAGAACTACCATAAGATGCAGCAATCCCACTCCTTGGAATATATCCTAGAGAAATAAGAGCCTTTACACGAACAGATATATGCACAACCATGTTCATTGCAGCACTGTTTACAATAGCAAAAAGATGGAAGCAACCAAGGTGCCCATCAATGGATGAATGGATAAATAAATTATGGTATTCCACACAATGGAATACTACGCACTGATACAGAACAGTGATGAATCTGTGAAACCTTTCGTAACATGAAGGAATCTGGACAGCATTATGCTGAGTGAAATTAGTCAGTTGCAAAAGGGCAAATATTTTATAAGACCACTCTTATAAGAACTCAAGAAATAGTTTAAATAGAGAAGAAAATATTCTTTGATGGTTTAGAGAGGGGGGAGGTAGGGAGGGTGGGAGAGAGGTACTCCCTAATTAGATAGTAGAAAAGACCTACTTTAGGTATTGGGAAAGATAACACAATACAGGCAAGGTCAGCGCAACTGTACTAAACCAAAAGCAAAGACGTTTCCAGAATAAACTGAACGCTGTGAAGGTCAGCATAGCAGGCACAGGGGTTTGGGGACCATGGTTTCAGGTGACATCTAAGTCAATTGGCATAATAAAATCTACTAAGAAAACATTCTACATCCCATCTTGGAGAGAGGTGTCTGGGGTCTTAAACTCTAGAAGCGGCCATCTAAGATGCATCAATTGGTCTCAACCCACCTGGATCAAAGGAGAATGAATAACACCAAGGACACAAGGTAATTACAAGCCCAAGAGACAGAAAGGGCCACATAAAGCAGAGAGTACATCAGCCTGAGACCAGAAGAGCTAGATGGTGCCCGGCTACAACCGATGAGTGTCCTGACAGGGAACACAACAGAGAACCCCTGAGGGAGCAGGAGAGCAGTGGGATATAGACCCCAAATTCTCATAAAAAGACCAGACTTAATGGTCTGACTGAGACTAGAAGGACCCTGGTGGTCATGGCCCCCAGACCTTCTGTTGGCCCAGGATAGGAACCATTCCCAAAGCCAACTCTTCAAACAGGGATTGGGCTGGACAATGGATTGGAGAGGGATGCTGGCGAGGCGTGAGCTTCTTAGATCAGGTGGACACTTGAGGCTATGTTGGCGTCTCCTCCCTGGAGGGGAGATGAGAGGATAGAGGGAGTTAGAAGCTTGTGAAATGTACACGAAAAGAGAGAGTGGAAGGAGGAAGCTGGCTGTCTCATTAGGGGGAGAGCAATTGGGAGTATGTAGCAAGGTGTATATAAGTTTTTGTGTGAGAGACTGACTTGATTTGCAGACTTTGACTTAAAGCACAATAAAAAAATTAAAAAAAAACTATGTTTCTCAAAATTACTCAGCATAGTGATTTTCTTACTTGCCTTCTCATTTGTTAAAAAAAAAAAAACCCAGTGCCGTCTCATTTGTTAAATATCTCATTAAGTCACAAAAAAATAATTTCAGTCTGCACTGCATTTTGAGTTCACCAACATCCTGGTAATTATTTTTAATTCACAGTCTATAAAAATAGTGCTTTGCTGTTATGTGGATGTTGAAAAATGCTTGCAGTCGTGCATCCACCTGCACCATCTCACAGTTTTTATGTTACACTTATTTAGTTAACCTTTTTTTCCCTCTCATGACCCCTGCAAAACTCTGTTTTGTTATCAATCCCTATATTTTTGTCACTCTAGAAAACCATACAAATAGGGTCAAACAATATAAAGCCTTGAGTCTGGCTTCTTTCACTTAGAAAAATGAACTTGTGTTTCAGCCATGTTGATTTGTGAATCAAGAATTTATTCCTTTATAATTTGGATTCGTTTTCCATTATATGGATATTTCACAGTTTGTTCATCCATTCACCTACCAAAGCACATTAGAATGGCCTCCAGTTTTTGGTGATTATAAATAAAGATGTTACATGCGCTATCGTAGATATATTTTTGTAAATATAAGTTCTCATTTCAATTGGGCAAAACACGTAGGAGTGGGATTGCTGAGTTCCACGGTAAGTGTATGTTGAACATAATAAGAAACTGTCAAACTTTTCCAAAAAGTCACCCTGCCATTTTGCATTCCACCAGAAGTGTGTGAGAGTTCCTGTTTCTCCACGTTCTCTGCAACATTTTGAGGGTTTTTTTTTTTTTTTTTACTCTAATTGTTCTAAGAGGTAAATGAAACTGTCACATTGTGGTTTTAAGTTTTATATTTTCCTTCTGTACAATGATGCTGAGTGTTTTTTTCTGTGCTTGTTGGTATCAATAAACTGATTTTGATGAGATTTCTCTTTCCATTTTTTTATACATGTATTTTTTCCTTTATTTTGTTGAGCTTGAGCATTCTTTATATGCTCTGGATATATATCCTTTATCAGAGAAGTGATTTGGGAATGCCCAATTTAATTCTTTGACTTGCTATTTTATTCTCTTAACAGTGTCTTTCACAGAGGAAAGGTTTATAATTTTGATAAAATCCATTATCAATTTTGGTTACCCATCATGCTCTTGACGTTTTATCTAAAACTTGTTGCTTAATTCAAAGTTATGCAATTTTCTCCTAGTTTCTCTTCTTGAATCATTCTATTTTTACACATCATTTTGCATGCAAAACCTGGACAACGAATAAGGAAGACCAAATAGGAATTGATACCTTTGAATTATGATGTTGGCAAGAAAGACAAACAAATCTGTCTTGGAAGAAATATAGACAGAGGGCTCCTTTGAAGTGAGGATGGTGAGACTTGTCACATACTTTGGATGTGTTATCAGGAGTGACCAGTCCCTGGAAAATGACATCATGCTTGCTAAAGGAGAAGGTCAGTGTGCTAGGTCGTGTTCTCTAGAGAAGCAAAACCAGTAAATTGTATAAATAAATATATATATAGAGAGAGATTTATATCAAGGAAACAGCTCATACAATTGTAGAAGCCAGAACATTCCAAGTCCATGGATCGGAATAGAGAATTCTCCTGATTCACGTAGCTTCAGGGGCTGGCAAACCCAAGATTGGTAGGTTGGAGAGCAGGGCTCTCGTTCACAGGCTGTGAAGATCAATGAATCTCAAGGTCGAAAGGTAAGCTGCTAGCTCAAGTCCTGGGAACTGGCAGTCAGAGGAACAGGAGACAGCTGCAGGCTTCCGAGCAGGCAGAGGACAGAACATCCGCTTGTATTCAGATGCAGACCACACACCCAAAGAAACTCCCTTTCAATTGATTGGCTACTCATAGAAGATCTCATCATGGGGTGATCACATATAAACACTGGGAATCATGGCCTAACCTAGTTGACACATAATCTTATCCATCACAGTCAGCAAAAAGTGGAAGACCTTCAGCGAGATGGATTGACAGAGTGGCTACAACAATAGGCTCAAACGTAACAACAATTGTGAGGATGATGCAGGACCAGTCAGTGATTCGTTCTGTTGTACGTAGGGTCACTATGAGTTGGAACTGACAGGATAGCACCTAATAACACATATCATTTAGATATGTTTTCCATTTAGAGTAGTTTTATGTATAAAGTGCAAAGTACAAGTTCATATTAATTTTTTCTTTCATTCTGATTTCCCACTTTTTTTTTCCTATATGAATGACAAATTGCCTAACATCTTTAACAACAAGAATTGTGAGGATCGCACAGGACTGGGCAGTGTTTCCTTTTGTTCTACATAGGATCACTATGAGTTGAAACCGACTTGATGGCACCTAGCAACAAAAGCATTGTTGGGGGCACAGTCATCATTGTGAATGCAGAGAATATAGGTGTGACAAGAAATAATATCCTTACTTCATTAATTTTTTACCGTGGCAGACATACGATGTTTACATTTTTAAACTTCTGATGCATACAGCATTGTCATTTCATACATTATTTTATTTTAATTTTTATTGTGCTTTAAGTGAAAGTTTACAAATCAAGTCAGTCTCTCATACAAAAATTTATATACACCTGGCTATTTTTTTTTTATATATATACTCCTAGTTGCTCTCCCCCAGATGAGACAGCACAATCCTTCCCTCTAATCTCTATTTTTTGTGTCCATTTGGACAGGTTCTGACCCCCTCTGCCATCTCATCTCCTCCCAGACAGGAGCTGCCCACGTAGTCTCATATATCTATTTGATCCAAGAAGCTCAACCTTTACCAGCATCGTTTTCTATCCCGTAGTCCAGTCCAATCCCTGTCTGAAGAGTTAACTTTGGGAATAGTTCCTGTGTTGGGTTAACAGAAGGTCTGGGGACCTTCTAGTATCAGTCAGGCCATTAAGTCTGGTCTATTTATGAGAACTTGACGTCTGCATCCCACTGCTCTCATGCTGCCTCAGGGGATCTCTGTTGTGTTCCCTGTCAGGGCAGTCATCAGTTGTAGCTGGGGACCATCTAGTTCTTCTGGTCTCAGGCTGGTATAAGTCTCTGGTTTATGTGGCCCTGTCTGTCTCTTGGGCTTGTAATTACCTTGTGTCTTTGGAGTTCTTCATTCTCATTTGATCCAGGTGGGTTGAGACCAATTGATGCATCTCAGATGCTCGCTTGCTAGTGTTTAAGACCCCAGATGCCACTCTCCAAAGTGGGATGCAGAATGTTTTCTTAATAGATTTTATTATGCCAATTGACTTAGATGTCCCCTGAAACCATGGTCCCCATATCCCTGTCGCTGCTATGCTGGCCTTCAAAACATTCAGTTTATTCAGGAAACTTCTTTGCTTTTGGTTTAGTCCAGTTGTGCTGACCTCTCCTGTATATCGTGTTGTCTTTCCCTTCACCTAAAGTAGTTCTTATCTACTACTTATCCCCCCCTCTCTAAACCATCAAGGAATATTTTCTTCTCTGTTTAAATTATTTTTAGAGTTCTTATAATAGTGGTCTCATACAATACTTGTCCTTTTGCAACTAATTTCACTCAGCATAATGCCTTCCATATTCCTCCACGTTATGAAATGTTTCATGGATTCATCATTGTTCTTTATTGATGCATAGTATTCCATTGTATGAATATACCATAATTTATCCATTCATCCATTGATGGGCACCTTAGTCGCTTCCATCTTTTTGCTATTGTAAACATTGCTGCTATAAACATGGGTGTGCATATATCTGTTCACGTAAAGGCTCTTATTTCTGTAGGATATAGTCCAAGGAGTGGGATTGCTGGATGGTATGGTATTTCTATTTCTAATTTTTTAAGTAAGTGCCAAATCGATTTCCAAAGTGGTTGTACCATTTTACATTCTCACCAGCGGTGTAGAAGTGTTCCAGTCTCTGCACAACCTCTCCAACATTTATTATTTTGTGTTTTTTGGATTAATGCCAGCCTTGTTGGAGTGAAATGGAATCCCAATGTAGTTTGGATTTGCATTCCTCTAATGGCTAATGATCATGAGCATTTCCTCATGTGTCTGTTAGCTATCTGAATGTCTTCTTTAGTGAAGTACCTGCTGATATCTTTTGTCCATTTTTAATTGGGTTATTTTTCTTTTTGTAGTTGAGTTTTGCAGTATCATGTAGATTTTAAAGATCAGACACTGATCAGATAGATACGTCATAGCTAAAAACTTTCCCAGTCTGCAGGTAATCTTTTTACTCTTTTGGTGAAGTCTTTGGATGAGTATAGGTGTTTGATTTTGGGGAGCTTGCAGTTATCTAGTTTCTCTTCTACATTGTTAGTAATGTTTGGTTTACCGTTTATACCATGCATTGGGGCTCGTAACATTGTCCCTATTTTTTCTCCCATGATCTTTATCATTTTTGACTTGATATTTAGGACTTTGAGACATTTTGAATTAGTTTCTGTGGATGGTGTGAGATACGGGTCTTCTTTCTTTCTTTTTTTTTTTTTTGCAGATGGATATCCAGTTATGCCAGCACCATTGGCTAAACAGAGTGTCTTTTCTCCATTTAACTGAGTTTGGGTTTTTGTTAAATATCAGCTGCTCACATGTGGATGTATTTATGTTGGGATTCTCAATTCTGTTCCATTGGTCTACGTATCTGTTTTTGCACAAGTACCAGGCTGTTTTGACTGTCATCAGGTAGAGAGAGGCCTCCCACTTCGTTCTTCTTTTTCAGCAATGCTTTACTTATCCAGGGCCTTCTTCTCTTCCATATGGAGTTTATGATTTCTTTCTCCATCTCATTAAAAAATGTTATCGGAATTTGGGTCAGAATTGCATTGTATCTATAGATAGCTTTTGGGAGAAGAGACATTTTTACAATGTTAAGTCTTCCTATTCATGAGCAAGGTATGTTTTTCCACTTATGAAAGTCTTTTTGGGTTTCTTGCAGTAGTATCTTTTAGTTTTCTTTGTATAGGCCTTTTACGTCTCTGGTTGGATTTATTCCTAAGTATTTTATCTTGTCGGGGCTACTGTAAATGGTTTTGATTTGGTGATTTCTTCTTTGATGTTCTTTTTGTTGGTGTAGAGGAATTCAATTGATTTTTGTATGTTTATCTTGTATCCCAATACTCTGCTGAACTATCAGTTTCAGTAGTTTTCTTGAGTATTTTTTAGGGTTTTTCTGTGTATAAGATCATGTCATCTGCAAATAGAGTTACTTTTACTTCTTCCTTTCCAATCTGGATGCCCTTTATTTCTTTATGTAGCCTAATTGCTCTGGCTAGGACTTCCAGGCAATGTCGAATAAGACTGGTGATAAGGCTCATCCTTGTCTGATTACTCTCAGGCTCACTCCATTTAGGATGATGGTGGCTGTTGGCTTTGTATAAATGCCCTTTGTTATGTTGAGGAATTTTCCTTCTATTCCTATTTTGCTGACAGTTTTTATCCTGAATGGGTGTTGAACTTCGTCAAATGCCTTTTCTGCATCAATTGATAAAATCATGTGATTCTTGTCTTTTTTTTATTTATGTGGTCGATTACATTAATTGTTTTTCTAATGTTGAACCACCCCTGCATACCTGGTATGAATCCCACTTGGTCATGGTGAATTATTTTTTTGACATGTTGTTGAATTCTATTGGCTAGAATTTTGTTGAGGATTGTTGTGTATCAGTCTGTAATTTTCTTTTTTTGTGGTGTCTGCAGCTCGTTTTGGTGTCAGGGATATGGTGGCTTCATAGAATGAGTTTGGGAGTATTCCGTCCTCTTCTATGGTCTGAAATAACTTTAGTAGTAGTGGAGTAACCTCTTCTCTGAAAGTCTGGTAGAACTGTGCAGTGAAGCTGTCAGAGCCAGGACTTTTTTTGTTGAGAGTTTTTTGATTATCTTTTCAATCTCTTCTTTTGTTATCTGTCAACTTAGCTGTTCTACCTGTGTTTGTGTTAGTTTAGGTAGATAGTGTGTTTCTAGGAATTCATTCATTTCTTCTAGGTTTTCCAATTTGTTAGAGTACAATTTTTCGTAGTAATCTGATATGATTCTTTTAATTTCAGGTGGGTCTATTGTAATATCACCCATCTCATTTCTCATTTGGGTTGTTTCCTGTTTTTCTTTTGTGAGTCTAGCCAATGGTTTACCAATTTTGTTAATTTTTTCAAATAACCAGGTTTTTTTTTTTTTTGTTAACTCTTTCAATTGTTTTCTGTTCTCTAATTCATTTAATGCTGCTCTAATTTTCATTATTTGCTTTTTTTCTGGTTCCTGAGGGTTTCTTTTTTTACTCTCTTTCTTTGTGTCCAAGTTGTAGGGACAGTTTTTTGATTTTAGCCCTTTCTTCTTTTTGTATGTGTGCATTTATTGACATAAATTGACCTCTGAGCACTGCTTTTGCTGTATCCCAAAGGTTCTAATAGGAAGTGTTTTCATTCTTATTGGATTCTATGAGTTTGTTTAGTCCCTCCTTAATGTCTTCTATAATCCAGTCTTTTTTGAGCAGGGTATTGTTCCATTTCCAAGTATTTGATTTCTTTTCCCTGGTTTTTCTGTTTTTGTCTTCTACTTTTATGGCCTTATGGTCTGAGAAGATGCTTTGTAATATTTCGATGTTTTGGATTCTGTTAAGGCTTGCTTTATGACCTAATATGTGGTCTATTCTAGAGAATATTTCATGTGCACTAGAAAAGAAAGTATACTTTGCAGCTGTTGGGTGGAGTTTTCTGTATGTCTATGAGGTCAAGTTCATTGATTGTGGCATTTAGATCTTCTGCGTCTTTCCTGAGCTTCTTACTGGATGTCCTATCCTTCACCAAATGTGGTGTGTTGAAGTCTCCTACTATAATTGCAGAGCTGTCTATCTCACTTTTCAATGCTGTTAGAGTTTGTTTTATGTATCTTGCAGCCCTGTCATTGGGTACATATGTATTTAATATGGTTATATCTTCCTAGTAAATTGTCCCTTTAATCATTAGTGTCTTTCCTTATACTCTGTGGTGGGTTTAACTTTAAAGTCTATTTTGTCAGAAATTAATATTGCCACTCCTGCTCGTTTTTTATTGTTGTTTGCTTAATGGATTTTTTCCATCCTTTGAGTTTTAGTTTGTGTCTCTAAGTCTAAGGTGCGTCTCTTGTAGACAGCATATAGCTGGATTACGTTTTTTTTATCCAATCTGTGACTCTCTGTCTCTTTATTGGTGCATTTAGTCCATTTACATTCAGTGTAATTATAAATAGGTATGAATTCAGTGCTGTCATTTTGATGCATTTTTCTATATTGTTGACAGTTTCATTTTCCACTTACTTTTTTGTGCTGAGAAATTTTCTTTGTAAATTGTGTGTTTGTCTTTTTCGTTATAGATGAATTTGTTTTTCCTGAGTCTTTATGCTTATCTTGGTTTTTATTTTGAAGTTTGGGATTGTTAGTCTTATTTGTGGTTACCTTTTTTTTAAATATTTACCCCTGTTTTTCTAAGTACGAACCTACTTTGTTCTCCCTATATTGCTTTGATTTCCTCTCCATATGGAAGGTCTATGCCTGCTGTATTTCATTCCTCTTTATTGATTATTGTCATCTTTTACATAATGATGTCAGTGATTACACGTTTTGAGCATTTTTTAAAACCTTATTTTATTTTTGTGATTTCCCTATCTTAGTTGATATCAGGATGCTCTGCTCTGTGTCCTTGTGTTGTGTTGATATCTGATATTATTGACTTTCTATCCAGAGAATTCCCTTAAGTATTTCTTGTAGTTTTGGTTTGGTTTTTGCAAATTCTCTAAGCTTGTGTTTATTTCTAAAGGACTTAATTTCCCCTTCATATTTGAGAGAGAGGTTTGTTGGATATATGATTCTTGGCTAGCAATTTTTCTCCTTCAGTGCTGTATGTATGTCATCCCATTGCCTTCTTGCCTGCATGGTTTCTGCTGAGTAGTCGGAACTTATTCGTATTCATTCTGCTTTGTAGGTAACTTTTCATTTATCCCTGGCTGCTCTTAAAATTTTCTCCTTATCTTTGGTTTTGCAATTTTGGTGATAATATGTCTTGGTGATTTTCCTTTGGGATCTGCCTTTTATGTGGTTCAATGAGCATCTTGGATAGATATCCTTTCATTTTCCACCATTTCAGGGAAGTTTTCTGCCAACAAATCTTCAATAATTCTCTCTGTGTTTTCCATTATCCCTTCCTCTTCTGGAATTCTAATCACACACAAGTTGTTCTTGATAAAGTCCTACTTGATTCTTAGTGTTTCTTCATTTTTCTAAATTCTTTTATCTGATTCTTCTTCAAGTACATTGGTGTCAAGTGCCTTATCCGCCATCTCCACAATTCTGCGTTTCAATTCCTCAAATCTGCTTCTCTGACTTCCTATTGATTTGTCTAATTCTGTAATTTTATTGTTAATCTTTTGGGTTTCTGAATGCTGTCTCTCTATGGATTCTTGCAGCTTATTAAATTTTTCATTATGTTCTTGAATAACCTTTTTAATTTCTTCAACTGCTTTATCTGTGTGTTCCTTGGCTTTTTTTGTACATTGCCTGATTTCATTACTGATGTTGTCCCTGAAGTCTTGAAGTGTTCTGTATGCTAATCCTCTGTATTCTACATCTGGCAATTCCAGGATACATCTTCCTCTGGGAGAGACCTTGATTCTCTGTTTTGGGAGTTTGTAGAAGCAATCATGGTCTGCTTCTTTATGTGATTTGATAACGACTGCTGTCTCTGAGCCATCTATAAGTTATTATAATAATTTATTTTACGTTTGCTCACAGTGTCCTATCGTTTCGTTTTGTTTTGTTTCGATATACTCAGATAGGCTACTAGAGTACGCTAACTTGGTCATCGGAGCCCTTGAAGCACTAATGTCCTGTTACCAGATGGTTAGAACTGTTACCAGGTATATGAGCCTATGAGTCCATTCACTAGTCTTTAATAGAATCAGCTCAGGTGTCCTGACAGTCAGCCACCTACTGTGTGGTTTAAGCTCTCACCTACTATCTTAGAGGAGTAGTGGTGATGGTTGTATACACTGGTTTCTGGTAGCGGCATGGGGTAGCACCCTGAGGAGGGTAGGGTGCTGGCAGCTTTCCCCCAAGTGTCAGTGAGGATGTAGCGTCTCTGTTCTCTAGAGTGCTCTGGTGGGTGGGCTCTGCAGCTGTGCCTTAGGCACCCAATTCTTATATCCATAAAGACTGGTAGGAACCATTATCCTCAGACCCCTTTTGCGTGGTGCTAGGTGGTGAGGATTAAGCTTCAGCCCTCCGGTCTGTGCTGTGGGTAGGTGAAGGCTCTGTTTAATAGGTGGAGCAGTATCAGACCTCCAAAACCTGCCTCTCCATCACACAGCTGAAACAATTACAGTCAGACCTCTAACAGATTTGCCTTTGTATTATAATAGCCACCTGTTAGGGAATATAATTCTGAGGTTAAGGAATAGCTTGAACATGATGAATGCATTCTAACAAATACATCTCATCAGTTAAAACTGTATATTGAGGTGTTTATGACATTTTATACTTCTTTTGTTGTGGGTTACCCTTGAGTCATCAGATTATTAACCACCTGATAAATCCACTAGAATCCTTCCTACCTACTTAAGGTGGCCTAGTGAATCCAGGGTTTCTGATAAATACACTCATTTTAATACAATGAGCTCAGTGTAAAATCATGTGTTTCCTTCCCTGACTTTTGTTATGAGAATCCATTTCAAAATAATTTTTCATATTTATGATCAAATTAATGAGCAAAATATTGTAAAACTTTTAATATGTATGCTGTCCTTCTAAGTAAGAATTTTTCAGCCCATGGGTAATGCCAGACCTGATACATGTTATACACTAAAAGACAGTCTAAAAAAAAAAGACAGTCTAGGAGTGGTAAATACACTGATAAGAAGAATTTTAAAGGTAACTACTTCGGGTGAGGTAATCAGTGGTTTCTAAATAATGCATGACCAATCTCTTGAGGTAGAGGAAGAGGGGTGCTTCTGTTGGCAAAGGAGGTTGGGTGGAACTTTTAGATTCAGGTACGCAGAGTCATTGAAATTCACAGAGACAGTGTCATCTCAACTCAAAATTCTTCCATCCATTTGTTGATTCATTTAACAAACATTTTATTGACTGAGTGATCTACATCAAGCCATCTGGCAGGCAATTCTGAGCAAAGTGTTCTCTTTGCTCACAAAATGCTCATAATTTATCAGAAGAAAAGGTCAAGAGAAAAGATGTTTAGGTACGTTGTAGAAATTGCTATCATATTGATAATCAGACCACTAGGCTTGTTGTTCTACTAGGCTTGTGTCATCCTAAATAACCACTTGTGAAAAAAAAATTAGACAGTGAAAAACTTATGAATAGCATTTGAACAATGTCTCATATAGTGCTGGAAGATTGGAAGCCCCTCATGTTGGAAGGCACTCAAAGTATGACTGGGGAAAAGCTAACTCCTCAAGGTACACTCGACTTTAATGGCGTAGATGGAGTCAAGCTTTCAGGACCTTCATTTGCTGATATGGCATGACTCAGAGTTAGAAGAACCAGCTGCGAACATCCACTAATAATCAGTATGGAATTTACGAAGTATGAATCTAGGGAAATTGAAAGTCAACAAAAATTATATGGAACATATAAAGATCAATATCCTAGGCATTAGATAGCTGAAAAGGACTAGTAGTTGCCATTTGGGTTAAGGCAATCGTATGGTCTACTATGCCAGGAATGACAAATTAGAGAGGAATAGCATCACATTCATCATCAAAAAGAACTTTTCAAGATCTATCCTGAAGTACAATGCTGTCAGTAATAGAAAAATATCGACATGCCTACAAGGAAGACCAGTTAATACGACTATTATTTGAATTTAAGAATCAACCACTAAGGCCAAAGATGAGGAAATTGAAGATTTTTACCAACTTCCAAGTCTAAAATTGATCAAACATACAGGTAATTACTGGTGATTGAAATGTGAAAGTTGGAAACAAAGAAGGATTGATCAATAGTTGGAATATGTGGCTTTGGTGATAGAAATGACACCAGAGATCCTGTGATAGAGTTTTGCAAGACCAACAACTTCTTCACAGCAATTATCTTTTTTTCAATGACATAAATTGCAACTATACACATGGATCTCACCAGACAGATTGCACAGGAATCAAATTGACTACATCTGTAGAAAGAGGCAATGGAAAAGCTCAATATCATCAGTCAGAACAAGGCCAGGGGCTGACTTCAGAACAGATCATCAACTGCTCATATGTAAGTTCACGTTGAAGCTGAAGAAAATTAGATCAAATCCACAAGAACCAAAATACCACCTTGAGTATCTCACCTGAATTTAGACACCATTCCAAGAATAGATTTGGTGCACTGAACACTAATGACTGAAGACCAGACAAGTTGTGGAATGACATTAAGGACATCAGACATGAAGAATGCAAAAGGTCATTAAAAAGGAAAGACCAAAATGGATGTCAGAAGAGACTCTGAAACTTGCTCTTGAATTTTGAGTAGCTAAAGCGAATGGAAGGAATGATGAAGTAAAATAGTTGAACAGAAGATTTCAAAGGGTGGCTTGAGAAGACATAGTAAAGTATTATAGGGAAAAACAAAGACATAGTATTAGAAACCAAATGGAAAGAACACACTTAGCCTTTCTCAAGCTGAAAGAACTGAAGAATAAATTCAAGCCTTGAGTTGCAATATTGAAGGATTCTGCTGGGAAAATACTGAACAATGGAGGAAACATCAAAAGAAGATGGAAGGAATACACAGAGCCACTGTAACAAAAAGAGTTGGTCAATGATCAACCATTTTAGGAGGCAGGATATGGCCAAGAACCAATGGTAGTGAAGGAAGAAGTCCAAGCTGCACTGAAGGCATTAAGAAAAAAAGGTCCAGGAATTAAGGACTACCAATTGAGTTGTTTCAACAAATGGTTGCAGTACTAGAGGTGTTCGCCTGTCTATGCCAAGAAATTTGGAAGACAGCTACCTGGCCAACCAAAAGTGCCCATTCCCACAGAAAGTGGGTGATCCCACAAAAAGTGGAAATTATCAAACAAAATCATTAATATCACACACAAGTAAAATTTTGCTGAAGATCATTCAAAAGCAGTTGTGACAGTACATTATGGGAACTGCTAGAAATTCAAACTGGATTGAGAAGAGGACATAAAACAAGGGTTATCATTGCTGTGTAGATCGTAACAAATTATGGATAACACTACAAAGAATGGGAATTCCAGAACAATTAATTGTGCTTATAAGGAAACTGTACATGGACCAAGAGGCAGTTGTTCAGACAGAACAAGGGGACTCAGCAAGGTTTAAAATCAGAAGAGGTGTATATCAGGGTCATATCCTTTCACCATATTTATTGAATCTGTATGCTGAGCAAATAATCCAAGAAGATGGAGTATGTTAAGAATAATGTGACATCTGGATTGGAGGAAGAATCATTAACAACCTGTGATATGCAGAGGACATGACCTTACTTGCTGAAGTCAAGAGGACTTCAAGCACTTACTGATGAATATCAGAGACTAGAGCCTTCAGTATGGATTACACCTCAAAATAAAAAACAACAACAACAACAAAAAAAAACAAATCCAAAAATCTTCACAACTGGACCAATTAGCAGTATCATGATAAATGGAGGAAAGATTGAAGTTGTCAAGGATTTCATTTTACTTGGATTCACAATCAATGCTCATGGAAGCAGCAGTCAAGAAATCAAAGGATGCATTGCACTGGGAAAATCTGCTGCAAAAGACCTTTTTAAAGTGTTCAAAAGCAAAGATGTTACTTTAAGGACCAAGATGTGTCTGACCCAAGCCATAGTATTTTAAATCACCTCATATGCACACGAAAGCGGGACAATGAATAAGGAAGATCAAAGAAGAATTGATGACTTTGAATTATGGTGTTGGCAAAGAATACCATGGACTTACAGAAGAATGAACAAATCCTTCTTGGAAGAAGTTCAGCCAGAATGCCCCTTAGAAGCAAGCATGGTGAGACATTATCTCACATACTTTGGACATGTTATCAGGTGGGACCAGTACCTTGAGAAGGACATCATGCTTGGAAAAGCAGAGGGTCAGAGAAAAAGAAGATTCTCAACTAGATGGATTGACACAGCAGCTGCAAAAATGGGCTCAAACATAGCGGTGATTTTGTGAATGGGGAAAGGTAGGCTGTGCTTCTGTTGTACATGGTGTCGCTATGAGTCACAACCAACTGATGGTAACTAACAACAACACAAATATTGGTTGGGCAACAATCTAGCTAATGGAATCTTAATATATTGCATAATAGAGTCCAGAAAATGTTTCCTGTTTGAGATAAAACCTCTGATCAGAAGAATTATTCATAAGGATTCAGGGTAGTGAAGCATGAGAATCTTGTTGACGTGTCATATAGTGTTTAAATCATTTCTAGTTATCTGTTGGAATAATGTCCCCTCAGATTTGTATTTAAAGCAATTTACAATTTTTAGCTTGTTATTATTATGTGTAATTGGTAGGTTCTCAACACCAGTCTCCATAAGAGATTACTTTTTCTTCCTTCCTTTTATTTTAAATAACTCCCTTGAGTCTCTTATGAACAAACTGATAAAACGGTAGCAATTGTGCAATTTTGTGCACAATTGCAAACAGTCATTCTTTCTTAAGAAAAGTGGGTTCCTTTAATCTGAGAGTGTTCCTAAAATACCCTTCTCTTAGAAAAGCATACTTTCATTTCAGTTTAAATAATTAGGAAAAAAATCCAGAAAAATTCTATCTGGCAATTAGAAAGCATATTCTAATTGAGTTATCTGTAGTATCCTGGTCCTGTGATTTTTGTAGCGTATGTGAAATTGGGAAATATTAACAGATGGGTATACTTTCCTAATTGCCCCTCTGATTTAAATCCTTCTCAAGAAAAACACTGGAATTAAAGTTCTTATTCAAATAATTGAATGTTTTCTAATATTACAAAAGCAATAATATTCATCATTTATTGTTTGACTTTTGTTTATACCATATGCCCTTAGGGGAAAAAGAGTATCAACACTCCCTGCATATTGCAAGTCACTTGTAATTTGGAATAAATGTCTAGATAAGAAAATTAGACAACTCTACAAATACAATGGTAATTACCATTGACATCTCAGGCATCACATATTTTCTATATGTAGATGCAGTACTCAAAGCTGTCTGAATATACAGGGATACATACAAACTGTAGCATGATAGATTTAAAAATAATAATTTTTATTGTGCTTTAAGTGAAAGTTTACAAATCAAGTCAGTCTGTCACATATAAGCTTATATACACCTTACTACATACTCCCATTTACTCTCCCCCTAATAAGCCAGCCCGCTCCCTCCTTCCAGTCTCTACTTTCGTGACCGTTTTGCCAGTTTCTAACCCTCTCTACCCTCCCATCTCCCCTCCAGACAGGAGATGTCAACACAGTCTCAAGTGTCCACCTGATACAAGTAGCTCACTCTTCATCAGCATTTCTCTCCAGCCCACTGTCCAGTCCCTTCCATGCCTGATGAGTTGTCTTCGGGAATGGTTCCTGCCCTGGGCCAAGAGAAGGTTTGGGGACCATGACCCCCGGGATTCTTCTAGTCTCAGTCAGACCATTAAGTATGGTCTTTTTATGAGAATTTGGGGTCTGCATCCCACTGTTCTCCTGCTCCCTCAGGGGTTCTCTGTTGTGCTCCCTGTCAGGGCAGTCATCGGTTGTGGCCAGGCACCAACTAGTTCTTCTGGTCTCAGGATGAGGTAAGTCTCTAGTTCATGTGGCCCTTTCTGTCTCATGGGCTCATAGTTATCGTGTGACCTTGGTGTTCTTCATTCTCCTTTGATCCAGGTGGGTTGAGACCAATTGATGCATCTTAGATGGCTGCTTGTTAGCATTTAAGACCCCAGACGCCACACTTCAAAGTGGGATGCAGAATGTTTTCATAATAGAATTTATTTTGCCAGTTGATGTAGAAGTCCACTTAAGCCATAGTCCCCAAACCCCCACCCTTGCTTCGCTGACTTTCGAAGCATTCAGTTTATCCCGGAAACTTCTTTGGTTTTGGCCCAGTCCAGTTGAGCTGAACTTCCCTGTATTGAGTATTGTCCTTCCCTTCGCCTAAAGTAGTTCTTATCTACTAGCTAATCAGTAAATAACCATCTCCCATTCTCCCTCCCTCCCCTCTCTCGTAACCACAAAAGTATGTGTTCTTCTCAGTTTATACTATTTCTCAAGATCTTATAATAGTGGTCTTATACAATATTTGTCCTTTTGCCTCTGACTAATTTCACTCAGCATAATGCCTTCCAGGTTCCTCCATGTTATGAAAATGTTTCACAGATTCGTCACTGTTCTTTATCGATGCATAGTATTCCATTGTGTGAATATACCCTAATTTATTTAACCATTCATCCGTTGATGGACACCTTGGTTGCTTCCAGCTTTTTGCTATTGTAAACAGAGCTGCAATAAACATGGGTCTGCATATATCTCTTTGTGTGAAGGCTCTTATTTCTCTAGGGTATATTCCGAGGAGTGGGATTTCTGGTTGTACGGTAGTTCTATTTCTAACTGTTTAAGATAACGCCAGGCAGATTTCCAAAGTGTTTGTATCATTTTACATTCCCACCAGCAGTGTATAAGAGTTTCAATCTCTCCGTAGCCTCTCCAACATTTATTATTTTGTGTTTTTTGGATTAATGCCAGCCTTGTTGGAGTGAGATGGAATCTCTTCATAGTTTTAATTTGCATTTCTCTAATGGCTAATGATCAAGAGCATTTTCTCATGTTATCTGTTAGCTGCCTCAATGTCTTCTTTAGTGAAGTGCGTGTTCATATCCTTTGCCCACTTCTTGATTGGGTTGTTTGTCTTTTTGTGGTTGAGTTTTGACAGAATCATATAGACTTTAGAGATCAGGTGCTGGTCGGAGATGTCATAGCTGAAAATTCTTTCCCAGCCTGTAGGCGGTCTTTTTCCTCTTTTGGTGAAGTCTTTACATGAGCATAGGTGTTTGATTTTTAGGAGCTCCCAGTTATCTGGTTTCTCTTCGTCATTTTTGGTAATGTTTTGTATTCTGTTTATGCCTTGTATTAGGGCTCCTAAGGTTGTCCCTATTTTTTCTTCCATGATCTTTATCGTTTTAGTCTTTATGTTTAGGTCTTTGATCCACTTGGAATTAGTTTTTGTGCATGGTGTGAGGTATGGGTCCTGTTTCATTTTTTTGCAAATGGATATCCAGCTACGCCAGCACCATTTGTTAAAAAGACTATCTTTTCCCCAATTAACTGACACTGGGCCTTTGTCAAATATTAGCTGCTCATATGTGGATGGATTTCTATCTGGGTTCTCAATTCTGTTCCATTGGTCTATGTGCCTGTTGTTGTATCAGTACCAGGGTGTTGTGACTACAGTGGCTGTATAATAGGTTCTGAAATCAGGTAGAGTGAGGCTTCCCACTTTCTTCTTCTTTTTCAGTAATGCTTTGCTTTTCCGAGGCTTCTTTCCTTTCCATATGAAGTTGGTGATTTGTTTCTCTATCACATTAAAAAATTACATTGGAATTTGGAACGGAAGTGCATTGTATGTATAGATGGCTTTTGGTAGAATAAACATTTTTACTATGTTAAGTCTTCCTATCCATGAGCAAGGTATGTTTTTCCACTTAAGTACGTCCTCTTTAATTTCTTGTAATAGTGCTTTGTAGTTTTCTTTGTATAGGTCTTTTACATCTTTGGTAAGATTTATTCCTAAGTATTTTATCTTTTTGGGGGCTACTGTGAATGGTATTGATTTGGTTGTTTCCTCTTCGATGTTCTTTTTGTTGATGTAGAGGAATCCAAGTGATTTTTGTATGTTTATTTTATAACCTGCGACTCTGCCAAACTCTTCTATTAGTTTCAGTAGTTTTCTGAAGGATTCCTTAGGGTTTTCTGTGTATAAGATCATGTGATCTGCAAATAGAGATAATTTGACTTCTTCCTTGCCAATCTGGCTGCCTTTTATTTCTTTGTCTAGCCTAATTGCTCTGGCTAGGACCTCTAGCACGATGTTGAATAAGAGCGGTGATAAAGGACATCCTTGTCTGGTTCCCGTTCTGCAGGGAAATGCTTTCAGGCTTTCTCCATTTAGAGTGATGTTGGCCATTGGCTTGTATAGATGCCCTTTATTATGTTGAGTAATTCTCCTTCAATTCCTATTTTGGTGAGAGTTTTTATCATAAATGGGTGTTGGACTTTGTCAAATGCCTTTTCTGCATCAATTGATAAGATCATGTGGTTTTTGTCTTTTGTTTTATTTATATGGTGGATTACATTAATGGTTTTTCTAATATTAAACCAGCCCTGCATACCTGGTATAAATCCCACTTGGTCATGATGGATTAATTTTTGGATATGTTGTTGAATTCTATTTGCTAGAATTTTGTTGAGGATTTTTGCATCTATGTTCATGAGGGATATAGGTCTGTAATTTTCTTTTTTTGTGATGTCTTTACGTGGTTTTGGTATCAGGGAGATGGTGGCTTCATAGAATGAGTTAGGTAGTATTCCATCATTTTCTATGCTTTGAAATACCTTTAGTAATAGTGGTGTTAACTCTTCTCTGAAAGTTTGGTAGAACTCTGCAGTAAAGCCATCGGGCCAGGGCTTTTTTTGTTGGGAGTTTTTTGATTACCGTTTCAATCTCTTTTTTTGTTATGGGTCTATTTAGTTGTTCTACTTCTGATTGTGTTAGTTTAGGTAGGTAGTGTTTTTCCAGGAATTCATCCATTTCTTCTAGGTTTGCAAATTTGTTAGAGTACAATTTTTCGTAATAATCTGATATGATTCTTTTAATTTCAGTTGGGTCTGTTGTGATGTGGCCCATCTCGTTTCTTATTCGGGTTATTTGTTTCCTTTCCTGTATTTCTTTAGTCAGTCTGGCCAATGGTTTATCAATTTTGTTAATTTTTTCAAAGAACCAGCTTTTGGCTTTGTTAATTCTTTCAATTGTTTTTCTGTTCTCTAATTCATTTAGTTCAGCTCTAATTTTTATTATTTGTTTTCTTCTGGTGCCTGATGGATTCTTTTGTTGCTCACTTTCTATTTGTTCAAGTTGTAGGGACAGTTCTCTGAATTTGGCTCTTTCTTCTTTTTGTATGTGTGCATTTATCAATATAAATTGGCCTCTGAGCACTCATTTTGCTGTGTCCCAGAAGTTTTGATAGGAAGTATTTTCATTCTCGTTGCATTCTATGAATTTCTTTATTCCCTCCTTAATGTCTTCTATAACCCAGTCTTTTTTCAGGAGGGTATTGTTCAGTTTCCAAGTATTTGATTTCTTTTCCCTATTTTTTCTGTTATTGATTTCCGCTCTTATGGCCTTGTGGTCTGAGAAGATGCTTTGTAATATTTTGATGTTTTGGATTCTGTAAAGGTTTGTTTTATGACCTAATATGTGGTCTAATCTAGAGAATGTTCCATGTGCACTAGAAAAAAAAGTATATTTTGCAGCAGTTGGGTGGAGAGTTCTGTATAAGTCAATGAGGTCAAGTTGGTTGATTGTTGTAATTAGGTCTTCCGTGTCTCTATTGAGCTTCTTACTGGATGTCCTGTCCTTCTCCGAGAGTGGTGTGTTGAAGTCTCCTACTATAATTGTGGAGGTGTCTATCTCACTTTTCAATTCTGTTAAAATTTGATTTATGTATCTTGCAGCCCTGTCATTAGGTGCATAAATATTTAATATGGTTATCTTCCTGGTCAATTGTCCCTTTTATCATTATGTAGTGTCCTTCTTTATCCTTTGAGGTGGATTTAAGTTTAAAGTCTATTTTGTCAGAAATTAATATTGCTACTCCTCTTCTTTTTTGCTTATTGTTTGCTTGATATATTTTTTTCTATCCTTTGAGTTTTAGTTTGTTTGTGTCTCTAAGTCTAAGGGGTGCCTCTTGTAGGCAGCATATAGATGGATCGTGTTTCTTTATCCAGTCTGAGACTTTCTGTCTCTTTATTGGTGCATTTAGTCCCTTTACATTCAGCGTAATTATAGATAAGTAAGTGTTTAGTGTTGTCATTTTGATGCCTTTTTATGTGTGTTGTTGACAATTTCATTTTTCAACTTTTTTCTGCTGAGACATTTTTCTTTATAAATTGTGTGATCCTCATTTTCATAGTATTTGACTTTATGTTTGCTGAGTTATTACGTTTTTCTTGGATTTTATTTTGAGTTATGGAGTTGTCATACCTCTTTGTGGTTACCTTAATATTTACCCCTATTTTTCTAAGTAAAAACCTAACTTGTGTTGTCCTATATCGCCTTGTATCCCTCTCCATATGGCAGTTCTATGCCACCTGTATTTAGTCCCTCTTTTTGATTATTGTGGTCTTTTACATATTGACTTCCATGATTCCCTGTTTTGAGCATTTTTTTAAATTAATCTTAATTTGTTTTTGTGATTTCCCTATTTGAGTTGATATCAGGATGTTCTGTTCTGTGACCTTGTGTTGTGCTGGTATCTGATATTATTGGTTTTCTGACCAATTTCCTTTAGTATTTGTTGTAACTTTGGTTTGGTTTTTGCAGATTCTCTAAACTTGTGTTTATCTGTAAATATCTTAATTTCACCTTTATATTTGAGAGAGAGTTTTGCTGGATATATGATCTTTGGCTGGCAGTTTTTCTCCTTCAGTGCTCTGTATATGTCATCCCACTGCCTTCTTGCCTGCGTGGTTTCTGCTGAGTAGTCTGAACTTATTCTTATTGATTCTCCCTTGAAGGAGACCTTTCTTTTATCCCTGGCTGCTTTTAAAATTTTCTCTTTATCTTTGGTTTTGGCAAGTTTGATGATAATATGTCTTGGTGATTTTCTTTTTGGATCAATGTTAAATGGGGTCCGATGAGCATCTTGGGTAGATATCCTTTCATCTTTCGTAATGTCAGGGAAGTTTTCTGTCAGCAGATCTTCAACTATTCTCTCTGTGTTTTCTGTCCTCCCTCCCTGTTCTGGGACTCCAATCACACGCAAGTTATCCTTCTTGATAGAGTCCCACATGATTCTTAGGGTTTCTTCATTTTTTTAAATTCTTTTATCTGATTTTTTTTCAGCTATGTTGGTGTTAATTCCCTGGTCCTCCAGATTTCCCAGTCTGCATTCTAATTGCTCGAGTCTGCTCCTCTGACTTCGTATTGCGTTGTCTAATTCTGTAATTTTATTGTTAATCTTTTGGATTTCTGAATGCTGTCTCTCTATGGATTCTTGCAACTTATTGATTTTCCACTATGTTCTTGAATAATCTTTTTGAGTTCTTCAACTGTTTTATCTGTGTTCCTTGGATTTTTCTGCAGTTTGCCTTATTTAATTTCTGAGGTCACCCCTGATGTCTTGAAGCATTCCGTAAATTGGTTTTTTATATTCTGTATCTGATAATTCCAGGATTGTATCTTCATTTGGGAAAGATTTTGATTCTTTTGTTTGGGGGGTTGTAGAAGCTGTCATGGTCTGCTTCTTTATGTGGTTTGATATCGACTGCTGTCTCCTATCCATCACTAAGATATTGTAGTGATTTATTCTATATTTGCACACTGAGTCTTATCTTGTTTTGTTTTCTTTCAAGATACGTGGATGGGCTTCTAGATTGTGCTGTCTTGATTGTTGTAGCCCTTGACTTACTTATGACCTATTACCAGCTGGTTTGGGCTGTTACCAGATATATAAGCCTAAGAGTCCATTCACTATTCTTGAGTAGAATCTGATTTTGGGTCACCAAGTGTGTGGGGCAGACTGTCACCTATTCGCTTAGAGGAGTAGTGGTGATAGTTGTTTGCACCAGATTCTAGTAGCAGTAGGGGTCACACTCCAGGAGGGACAGGGTGCTGACAGGCTTCCCCGAAGTGCCAGTGAGGTAGGTGTGTCTGTATTCCTAAAGCACTTTGGTGGGTGGGCTCTGCAGCTGTACCTTAGGCACCCAATGCATGTATCTCTACAGATTGGTAGGTGTCACTATCCTCAGACCCCTATGGCAGGAGGCTAGGTGGTTTGCATGGAGCTTCAGCCCTCAGTTCCCCCTCGTAGGTCAGTGAGAGCTCTGTTTAATAGGTAGAGATATAAGACCTGGGAAACTTGTCTTTCCAGTAATCCGCTAAAACATTTACAGTCAGATCACTATCAGAATTGCCTTTGCATTATAATAGCCACTTTGTTCCCTGTAGGGATGTTAGCCCAAGACTGTGGATCTCAAATGCTTGGCTGGAGCCGGTTCTGTATTTTTGGTCTGATTTTGGGAAGTCAGGGAAGGATTTTTAATCCCTGGGTTTTTTGTTTTTTTTTTTTTTTTTTGTATTGTTTCTCTCAGGCCAGGAGAATGGGTTAGGAAGAGACAAAAACAAAAAACAAAAAAAACGCAGAGCACTTCACTCTCTGGCCAAGGAAATTCCAATGTTAATGAAGCTGCCTGGGAAGGGGAGGGGAGGGATCAGATAGATAGGAGAGAGTAACACCCAGGAATATAGACAAAGTTACTTATTTTGCTTGATGATGACTGTTTTATCTGAGATTCCCGAGGGGCCTGTAGCCTGTGTGCATTGGCTGGGTCAAGATTGTCCCCCAGGGTCAGGCCCTTATCCTGTGCTTGTGCTGTATCAGAAGCCTTGGTCAGTTCCTCTGCTACCAGTCCAAAGCCCAGCACCAAGGTTCCCTGGCTGGGATGCCACAATCCATGTTCCAAAACCAGTCACTGCCTCCCAGTGACTTCTCCTGTCAGCCGCATCGCTTCGCTGCCTGCGTGCACTGGCTGGGCTTCCCCCGAGGTCACTTCTTGGGGCTAGGGCTGCGTCCCATGTTTGTGCTGTCTCAGGATGTCGTGCTGCGCTCCCCAGCTCCCAGTCCAAAGCCCGGTGCCAAGGTTTTCTGACTGGGACACTGGCTCCAGGCTCTGAAAACAGTCGCTGCTTTCCCGTCGTTGCTCCTTCTCTCCTTAACCGCGTTGGTGTGCAGCCTGCTTGTGCTGGCTGAGTCTCTGTCACTCAGGTCAACTCTTTAGATCTGTGTTTAATGGTCAGGGTTTGTAGATTGTTACGTATGTGATTGATTCACTTGTTTTTCTGAGTCTTTGTTGCAAGAGGGATCCAAGGTAGCTTCTACCTAGTCAGCCATCTTGGCCCCACCTCCCATGATAGATTTTTTAACTACATGAAATTGTATTCCTTCAGGAAATTTTGAAGAGCAAAAATAGCATCTATTTTGCAGATTCTTAAAGAAACCAGCATGTAGATTTGTCATCTAGCCACATGATGTTAGCAAAAATTGTTGGACTGACTCTGTTCTCTTTCTGACTGAATGTAGAGCAAAACTGAGAGTTGAAGAAATGAAAGTACTGGAATTTTTATTTATTCTTGATAAATAAACACTTGTGATCACTCCGTTTATGATCTTTTTAGTAGTCAAGGAATAAAACAAAAATGGCTGGTATCCTTGACTTCAGATTTTGAGATTTACTGAAATCATTAGTTGAAATCTACCTGCCAATGTATCTGTCCATCTCCCAATCTATCATCTAGCTATCTATCTAATCTATTTTCCAAAGCCAAAAAAAAAAAAAAACCCAAATCCTTTGCCATCTAGTTGATTATGACTCATACCAACCCTATAGGACATAGTAGAACTGCCTTATAGGATTTCCAAGGAGTGACTTGTGGATTCACCGTAGCTCTTAATCACTGTGCCACCAGGGCAATATGAATCTATATCTATCTATCATCTATCTATCTATCTATCTATCTATCTATCTATCTATCTATCTATCATCTATCTATATCTATCTATCATCTATCTATCTGTCATCTATCTATCTATCTATCCATCTGTCTATCATCTATCTATCTAATCAACTATCATCTCTCTAAATCTCATCTAACCTATTTTCCAAAGCCAAAAAGAAACTCAAATATAAATATAAAATATTGGGGGAAAATACTTGAAAATAGGAACATGGTAGATTATTATTGCTATAAATTGCTATAAAACCATTGCCGTCGAGTTGGTTCCAACTCACAGCGACCCTATAGGACAAAGCAGGGAAACCATAGGGTTTCCAAGGAGTGCCTGGTGGATACGAACTGCTGACCTTTTTGGTTAAGAGCCATAGCTCTTAAACAGTATGCCACCAGTGTTTCCTATACCACCTCAGATTGTCAATAGCTGTCATTCAAAACACAAAACAAAAATTTTATAAGAAAATACACATTTTTGCTACATTAAGTAGAGTGAGAAAAAATGAAATTAGGGAAAACACATCCTTCTATGCAAGGGTAAAACATTTTTATTCAAGTGAGATGCATAGATGCATATATTAATAACCTAGTGAAATTAGTGGAATGATTTTTAAAATGAATAAGGTAATTGATCTAGAGATACCCTAATTTAAATACCCAGTGGGACTTGTATATTAACTCTGAAATTAAATACATGAATGTTTAGATAGCACTTCAAAATCTTCATTAAAATAAAGAGAAAGTATCTCTTTTCCACCACGGATATACATACAAGACAGTAGTCTACTGAACATAAAGTATACGATTAACTATGTAGCAAACAATGGGCCTGTTCATCTATAGAGAAATTTTTTACTTATGTATTTAAGAAAAATGAAGTTGAGTGTCAGAAATAATATAATTAGGATCACAAGTGACTACTGACTCTCACTTCTATACTAGTCCTAGACTAACAAAAAGATTTAATGAAACTCCTTATTCCTAGTAATTAATATCACCCTCATCATTAGACTAAGAAGACAAAATTATTTACTGTAATCTGCACAAACAGGAAAAAAGTAATATTTAAGAATTTATAAATTGTCTGAATCCAAGACAAAGATCAAGAAAATAATTGACTGTGTTTGTTTTTCCTATAGCTACATTTCTTTCCCTACTTTATTTAGACTTTTGAAATTACTAACTGTATTTTGAAGATATTTCAAAATGATGAGTTCAAATGCAACAGATTATGAGAAGACTGATGATTTGGAATCAGAAAATATAATCCATGAAGAAAATAAGTCAAAGGAACAATGGAGCAGTACTGCATCAAACCTAAAAAATTTATGGCATATACTGGAGAATTTTGATCATACTTATGGAAAATACATAACTCCTAATAATTCTATACGTTTGATAGATTTAAAAAGTCTTTTCATAAAGTAAAAGATGTTGAACATGCGTAGTAAACTGACACTGGCAAAGTTGTCAAAATTTTATAAAAACTTATTGCAATAATTTATTAAATGTACACAGAAAACACATCTCAAATAATACTTATCCTCTCTCTATTTAGAACATTTAAGCAGAGTTCAGATTATCTGGAAATGATTAGCCAAGATTTAAATCACCTTTCAAGTTCAAAGGAGAAAGAGAAGAAAGAACTTAGTATTGTAATAAGTAAAACTTTAATGTATATGGTACGGTGAATTGGAAGATGTTTAGGCTGATCTGTACTATAATTTTAGGTATCACCTGCCTTGTCAAACTGTGACAGATATTTACACTTGTCTACATTTCTGGTTATCAAGTTTTTTTTCTGATGGTAGCTTTAAAAAAAACCCTGTTATTTCTGCTTTTGTGTTTTTTTCCCAATGTCGATTTAATAGGACTCATAAGTGAAATGAAGAACCAGTCAAAGGAGATAGAGTTCATTCTCTTGGGACTGACAGATGACCCAGAGTTGCAAATTGTGGTTTTTATATTTCTCTTTCTCAATTACATTTTGAGTGTGATGGGGAACTTATCTATCATCCCCCTCATGCTGTTGGATCTTCGCCTCAAGACGCCAATGTATTTTTTTCTCTGAAATTTCTCCTTCTTGGAAATCTTATTGACAACAATATCTATTCCTAGATTTCTGACAAGCATTGTGACTAAAAACAAAATCATTTCCTGCAATGGTTGTGCATCTCAATTGTTCTTTTTCCTCTTAATATGTGTTACAGAGTTTCACCTTCTGCCTGTCATGTCTTATGACCCTTATGCAGCCATCTGCAAACCGTTGCATTATCCCATCATTATGAGAAGCCAAGTGTGCTAACAACTGGTACTCAGTTCATGGACAGCTGGCTTTCTGATTACCTTTCCACCGTTGGTCATAGGGCTGAAACTAGAATTCTGTGCTTCCAAAATAATTGATCATTTCATGTGTGACACTTCTATCTTACAGATGTCTTGCATAGACACTCACTTCCTAGAATTAATTTCATTTGTTTTTATCAGCTATAATACTTGTGGTCACATTGCTGTTAGTGATTTTTTCCTATACATATATAATCAAGACCATTCTAAAAATCCTTCCTGCTCAGAAAAGAACAAACGCTTTTTCCACTTGTTCTTCCCACATGATTGTAGTTTCCCTTACTTATGGTAGCTGTATCTTCGTTTACATGAAGCCATCAGCAAAAGAAAGGGTGACTTTATCCAAAGATATAGCTGTTATCTATACTTCATTTGCTCCTTTATTAAATCTCTTCGTTTATAGTCTAAGGAACCAGCAAGTGAAACAAGTTTTCAAGGATACATTTGAAAAGATTTTCACTGTTTTCAAAAAATGAGGAAGAAATTTTTAAATCTTCATGTAAACATTAAATAAAGATTATTGCTCCTATGTTCCTGTTTACTTAATCTGTTCTTTCAATTAATTAACTTTCTTATAGCATTTTAAACGAATTCAGTGTGATTCACTCTTTCCTACTTCTCTTTATGATTAATATTTCCTGCAGTGTTATAGAATTCTCCCTTTTAGATTTCACCACAAATTTATTATTATTATTATTATTACCTCCCAAGATATGGAACTCTTTCCCGTAAAAAAAAAAAAAAAACTAAGAAAAAAATCCAATTATAATTATATATTAATATACCATGTACAGAAGTCCTGGTGGTGTAGTGGTTAAGTGCTATGGCTGCTAACCAAAAGGTTGGCAGTTCGAATCCACCAGGTCCTCTGTGGAAACCCTATGGGGCAATTCTAGTCTATCCTATAGGGTCGCTAGGAGTCAGAATCAACTCGCCAGCATCGGGTTCGGCTTTTGGTTTTATACCCTGTACAAATGGTTGGATGAGTATAATTGATTAACATCCGTTTATTATAGGTATGCTTATCCTAGGTTCTACACTAGTCAAAATTTTGGTCCTTATTAGAATGAAACAGTTTACTGTGGAGGAAACAAAGAAACCAACAAATATCATAGATAGTAATTTCTCTTATAATAGAGCAATATACAGAATTATGTGTTCATAGTAATGAATGCTTAATTATTTTAGTGAATCAGAACGCAGTTCAAAAAGAGGTGATTCTTGCAATATACATGAAAGAAAGTGTAAAGGAATGGTATAGACGTGTATAAAAGCATGCACACTATTTGGGGGCACTAGGAAGTAGTTCAAATATTGCTAGCTAGTATCACTATCCCAAAAATGAGTAGCATATTGTTTTGTGCCAGCTAGCCAGATTGTAACTCCAGATTTACATGTCAGTCTGGTTAAGTTTCCCAAACTCACTATTGATAAGTTTCTCCATTCATGAGATATAAATAACAATTGTTCTTACTTGATAAGGTTATTTTCAGAATGAAATGAAGTATGTATAAAACAATTCAAGGTCACCACGTGGCCTACAATGAGCTCTCAATAAGTGTTAGCTGCCCTTTGGGAGGAAAAATTGTGTCAGATGGGGTAGATTGTAACAATGCAAGAAAAAGAGGAAGGCTTTAAATCATAAAAATTTTCTTATTTTTGTTGTTAAACAGTGCCGTCAAGTCAGTTCGACTCATAGCGACCCCATGTACAAAGGACAGAAACATTGGTTTCGCACCATCCTCACAATTATTGCTATGTTTGAGCCCATTGTGGTAGGCACTGTGTCAATTCATCTTGTTGAGGACCCTCCTATTTTTCGCAGATCTTCTGCTTTAGCAAGCATGATACCCCTCTCAAGGTACTTGTCTCTTATAATAACATATCTAAAGTACTTGATGTCTCGCCATCCTCATTTCTAAGGAGCACTCATTCTGTACTTTTTTGAAGACAGATTTTTTCACCCTCCTGGCAGTCCATGGTATAGTCAATACCCTTTGCCAATGCCATAATTCAAATGCATAAATTTTTCTTCAGAAATTTTTATTCCTTGTCCTGCTTTTGCATGCATATGTGGCAATTAAAAATATCATGGCTTGTGTGGGGCCCACCTTAGTCCTAAAAGCGAGGTCTTTGTTTTTAACACTTTAAAGAGGTCTTTTGCAACAGATTTGCCCAATGCAATGTGTTGTATGATTTCTTTTTTCATTTGACCTTTTTCTTCTTTTGTATTGTCATTTAGATGAAGGTTTACAGAGCAGATTAGTTTCTCATTAAACAATTAATACAAATATTGTTTCGTGACATTGATTACCAACCCCATAACCTATCAGCGCTCTCCCTTCTCAACCTGGGGTTCCCTATTACCAGCTTTCCTGTCCCCTCCTCCCATCTCATCCTTGCCCCTGGGTGTGTGTGACCATTTACCCTCATTTTGTTTTATGAGCTTGTCTCATCTTTGGCTGAAGGGTGAACCTCAGGAATGACTTCAGTACTGAATTTAAAGTGTGTCCAGGGGGCATACTCTGGGTGTTTCTCCAGGCTCTGTCAGACCAGCAAGTCTAGTCTTTTTTTGTGAGTTAGAATTTTGTTGTACATTTTCCTCCAGCTCTGTCCAGGACGCTGTATTGTGATCCCTGTCAGAGCAGTAAGTGGTGGTAGCCAGGCAACACGTAGTTGTGTTAGACTCAGTCTGGTGGAGGCTGTGGTAGTTGTGGTCCATTAGTCCTTTGGATTAATCTTTCCCTTGTGTCTTTGGTTTTCTTCATTTTCCCTTGCTCCAGATGGGGTGGGACCAGTGGAGTATCTTAGATGGCCACTCACAAGCTTTTAAAATGCCAGAAGCTACTCACCAAAGTAGGATGTAGAACATTTTCTTTATAAATTATGTTATGTCGATTGAGATAGATGTCCCCCGAGGCTGTGGTCACCAGCCCACAGCCCAGTAATTCAGTCCCTCAGAGAGTTTGGATCTATGAAGCTTCCATGTCCTTGCCTTCGTCAAGTTGTGCTGAATTCCCCAGAATTGTGTATTGTCTTACTCTTCACCAAATTTACCACTTATCTATTGTCTACTTGGCATTTTTCCTTCCCCACCCCTCCCCTTCCTAGAAACTATCAAAGATTGTTTCTTGCTGTATGTAAGCCTTTTCATGAGTTTTTATAATAGTGGTCTCATACCGTATTTGTCCTTTTGTGATTAGTTTATTACACTCAGCGTAATGCCCTCCAGATTCATCCATGTTGTGAGATGTTTCAGATTCATCACTGTTCTTTGTTGTTGCATAGTATTCCATTGTTTGTATGTATTATAGTGGTTTATCCGTTCAACTGTTGATGGCACTTAAGTTTTTTCCATCTTTTTGCTCTTGTGAATAATGCTGCAATGAACATAGGTGTGCATATGTCTGTTCGTGTGATGGCTCTTCTTTCTCTAGGATACATTCCTAGGAGTAGGATAGCTGTGTCATATGGTATTTCTATTTCTAGCTCTTTAAGGAAGCTGCCGTATCGTTTTCCAAAATCGTTGCACCATTTTACTTTCCCACCAGCAGTACATAAGAGTTCCAGTCTCTCTGCGGCCTCTCCAACATTTGTTATTTTCAGTTTTTTGGATTTGTGCCAGTAATGTCATGGTGAGACAGTATCTCATTGTAGTTTTGATTTGCGTTTCTCTGAAGGTTAGTCATCTCGAGCATTTCCTTATATGTCTGTTAGCTGCCTGAATGTCTTGTTTAGTGAAGTGTCTATTCATATCCTTTGCCCATTTTTTCAAATTGGATTATTTGTTTTTTTGTTGTAGAGGTGTTGGGTTTTCCTATAGATTTTAGAGATTAGACCTTTGTCAGATTTGCTATAGACAGTATTTTTCCCAGTCTGTAGGTTGTCTTTTTACCCTTTTGGTGAAGTCTTTTGATGAGCATAAGTGTTTAATTTTTAGAAGATCCCAGTTATCCAGCATATCTTCTGTTGTTTTTGTATTGTTAGTTATGGTTTGTATGCTATTTATGCCATGTATTTGGGCCTCTAGTGTTGACCCTGGTTTTTCATCTATGATCTTTATAGTTTTGTGTTTTATATTCAGGTCTTTGATCCACTTGAATTAGTTTTTGTGTATGGTGTGACATATGGGTCTTATTTCATTTTTTTACAGGTGGACATACAGTTTTGCCGGCACCTTTTATTAAAAAGGCTGTCTTTTCCCCATTTAACAGGTTTTGGACCTTTGTCAAAGATACAGTGACCAGGTGGGTGGACTTCCGTCTGGGCTCTCAGTTCTGTTCCACTAGTCAAAGTGTCTGCCATTGTACCAGTACCAGTTGCTTTTGACTACCACAGCTGTATAGTAGGCTCTGAGGTCAAGTAGTAGGAGTCCTCCTACTTTGTTCTTTTACTTCAATAGTGTTTTACTTATCTGGGGCCTCTTTCCTTTCCACATAAACTTAATGATTACTTTGAAGAATGCTGTTGGTATTTGGATCAGGATTGCATTGCATTCATAGATTCCCTTGGGTAGAACGAACATTTTCACAATGTTGAGTCTACCTACCCATGAGCATGGTAGGTTCTCCATTTATGTACGTCTATTTGGTTTCTTGACGTCGTGTTTTGAATCTTTCTTTGTATAGGTCCTTTATGTCCCTGGTTAGATTTATTCCTAAGTATCTTGTTTTGTTTGTTTGTCTTTAGTTGCTATGATAAATGGTGTTGCTTTCCTGATTTCCTTTTTGTTTTTCTCTTTATGATGTATAGGAATCTGACTGGTTTTTCTACGTGTATCTTTTATTGACTCGAAGGCAGTGGTTGGTGGCTGGATCTTTTATCCTGCTACTCTGCTGAATCTTTCTGTTAGTTCCAGCAGTTTTCTTGTGTAGGCATTTGGGTTCTTCATGTACAGTAATTTTACTTCTTCCTTACCAGATTTGGATGTCCTTTATTTCTTTTTCTTGCCTTATTGCTCTAGCTAAGACTTCCAGCACAATGTTAAATAAGATTGGTCTTCTTGTTTCCGGGGGGGATGTTTTCATCCTCTCTCTGTTAAGAATGATGTTGGCTGTTGGATTTGTATGAATGCCCTTTATTATGTCAAGAAATGTCCCTCTATTCCTGTTTTGCTTGGTTGGTATCTAGCGGAGGCTGTCTTAAATGCTAGATTCAGGTTGTTGTCCAATATTGTTTGTTTTCTAACTGAAGGACTCCGTTTAATAATTCTTGTAAGTTTGGTCTGGTTTTTCCATATTCCTTTCATTGCTGTTTATCTGGAAATATCCTAATTTTGCCATCATAGTTGAGTGAGAGTTTTGCAGGATATATTATTATTGGTTGGCAGGTTTTTGCATCACTTGATTTCCTGACTGCTGTTTTCATGGGTGTTGGTTGTGAATCCAACTAAAATGAAATCATCGGCAACTTCAACATTTTCTCCTTTTATCATGATATTGCTTGTTTGTCCAGTTTTAGGATTTTTGTTTTCTCTATGTTGAGGTTTAATCCACAAAAAAGTTTATATGCACTGAAAATGCACTGGCACTTAGTCTGGTAGGTCTGAACCAAAACCAAACTCACTGCCATCTAGTCAATTCCGACTCATAGCGACCCTCTAGGGCAGAGTAGAACTGCCCGATAGAGTTTCCAAGGAGCGCTTGGCAGATTCGAACTGCTGGCCCCTTCATTACCAGCCATAGTACTTAACCAAAAAAATTTAGTGTGATTAGATTATTGAGGTAAAAATTCTATGTGTGTCATACCTAAAATAACTTTTCAAATCACATCGATAGTTTAGAATCATGAACTATAGGTGATTCTGAGGCAGATGTTTCATATAGGATTTTCTTTTTTTAGTATAAGCATTTATGTGATCAGATATTTACTACATAAAGATTTCTCTGCCAAATGTCCTGAGGTTAGATTTTGAGATGTTTGTATTTAGAAAGACAAGTTGGAGGGCCAATGCTTTAAACTCAATGAGGTATTCCAAATGTTTAAAACACAATAGTGGCAGTGAATCGAAAGCTCAGGGAGTGAACTCAAGAGATGTTTAAGAGAACAAACTGGGGGAAAGTATTGAACATTTGCATATCTGGGATAAGCGAAAGAAAGTTATAAAATGTTTGTTCTTGGGCCTAACCTACTTTCTACATCTGCACGTAAACACTCAAGTATTTAATATCTTTTAAAAGAGAAAGCTTTATTAATACACTGTCAGATTTTTAAAAAATCACCTGCAAAACATATGAGGTTCCAAACTGGATATAATTTGGCATAACAGACACATGAGTGAAGAATTCACTAGACGTTTGATGGTGTAACTATTATATATATGGGCCTGAATAGATATCATTTAAGTTCAGATTTGTGTTGAAATTTGTTTTACAAACTTTCAAAGGAAGCATTGTGGGTCATCTACTTTTCCTTGGCAGAGAGAAGAGTGTGAGGTTATGTGATTATATTCAAGGCCCTGAGAACCTCCATCCACACTGAGTTTGTTTCCTCAATTAGTTCCTTAAAAAAAAAAAAAAACTAGACCCTTTAACTTCTTGCACAAAAATCTTTCCAATAAGCAGAGAAAAGAAAATCCTTGCTTTTAACATATAAAGAAGTAATTTGTGTGACAGTATTTTTACAAAGAATAAGTGGGACAGAGACTTATTAAATATTACTGAAAGTAAGGTATTGTTAATTTGAATTTGTTCTAAGATGCTAAGTATAATCTTCACAGACTTTTTAAGAAAATAATATAAAATATACATTGGAAAATATACAACAGGAAATTTTAAAATTACACTAGAAATTACTGATTTAACACAATAGGTGCCTGGAATCAAGAAATAGACGAACTAAAAATAACATAAGACATATAGAAAATAAATTGCAAGAAGGAAAACAGAAGCCATCTATTTAAATTAAATTTAAATAGTGAATAGAGAAACAACTCAATTGAAAGGCAGAAGTTGGAAAAATGCATGAAAAAGGAAACATGATACAAATATGCATCAGTCTACAACAGATACACCTAAGATGTGAAGACACAAATCGGGTGAAAATAAAGAACGGTGAAACATAAGCCATCTGCTGTGAATTGAAAGTGTCACTGCAAGTGATGAAGTCTTATCCCTTATGCCTGTCAGTGTAACCTTGTTTGGGGAAATAGGGTTATTCTTTCAAGATAGTATCAGAGTAAGGTAGGTTCTGATCCTAATAACTTCTGATAGAAGCATTATAAAAGGAGAGAACAGACAGGGAAATGTAGAGAGTCACACAGGCAACAGAGACACCATGTGAAGATAGAGGCCAATGAGCCTACATGTATCCAAGGACTGTCAAAAAAAGCCAGGGGCTACAAGAAGCCAGAAGAGAGAGGAGGATATTCCCCTAGAACAAAAAGAGAAAGATAATAGCCCTGCCAGTACCCTAAATTGGACCTCTAACCTCCAAAATTGTGAGAGAATATATTAATGTGTTATGGAAGCCCTAGGAAACTAAGACACCAAGCGAGCAGTATCAAAAGAAAGCTGAATTAGCTATACTAATATCTGACATTTGAGTAAAAAAAAATTACCAGACAAAAAGAACACTTAAAAATTATAAAAGTGTTAATCCATTGGGAAGATCAAGCAATTAGGAAAATATATATGGGAGTGGAAGCCAAGATGGAAGACTAGTCAGATGCGCATCAATCCTGGATCCCTGAACCTTAAATGAAGAGTTAAAGTATTAGATGGAAGTTACTGAGGAGAACAAGAAACATATAAAATGGAGCAGGAATAGAGAGAGATACAGAGTGGAGATTCCCTTGCCAAACGGCATGACTCAGCGTGGCCATCTTGGAATAAAACCAACAACCCCACATACAGAAAGGCATCTCCACAGGATTCCCAATAAGAGATAGAAGCACAACACAGGCATACCCAGGGCTAAGTAAGATCATATTTTCTGCCTGCAACTCAAGGAGGAGACCAAAATCTTTCCAGTGGAATCCTGCACCCTCCACCCCTCTGGTGAACAGCAGCTATAACTGCCCCATCCTGGCAACCCCAAATGCCAGGAACCACAGTACCAACCCACCATGTTGCCCTCCTCCATTTAGCATCCTCTGCCCCTGCCTTTGCCCCCCCCACCTCTTTCTTCCACCTTCTGGCCGTGGCCCCAGTGGGACCTGGCCCGGACCACTGGCCCTTTCCTGCAGGCTCCAGATGACTCCTGCCACCCACTGTGGCCCCAAGGGGACTTGACATGAACCTCAGGCCCTTCCCTGCCAGCTCCAGACACCTACTGCCACCAGCCTCACCCCAGAGGGTACACAAGCAGGATTCCAGACTCTCCCTCACTGGCTCTGGGCCCCTTGTGCTGTCCACCATGGCCCCAAGGAGACCCGGTTAGGAGCCCAGGCCTCTCCCTGCCTGCAACAGAAACACCAACACCACCCATCTGGTGAAAGAGATCAAGGAAAATTCACACAAAACTAACCAATATGTAGCCAAAGAAAACACAGACAAATTAATAGGAGAATTCAGAAAAAATAATACAGAATAAAATTTCAAAATAAATAATTAGAAGTCTTACAAAAACAGCAATTACAAATCAAAATGATAATCAACAAGATCTCAGAAATGATAGTGTCATAAAAGCTTTGAGGAGCAGGTTTGAAACAATGGAAAACAGGATCAGAGAAACTGAAAACAAATCTTTGGATACCAATTTGAGAAAAACTCAGAAAAGAATGAAGAAGAATGAAGAAACCATGAGAACGATGTGGGGATACAATCAAGAGCAAGATTTTGTGAGTAAATGGAATTCCAGAATAGGGGGAGAAAATGGAAAACACAGAGAAGATCATTCAAGATTTGCTGACTGAAAACTTTCTTAGTATGAAAGATGAAATCTAATTATCTGAGAAGTTCAAAAAACCCCATATAGGATTGTTGTTGTTTGGTGCTGTTGAGTCAGTTCTGACTCACCGTGAGCCTATGTACCACAGAACAAAACACTGCCTAGTCCTTACCATCCTTATAATCATTGTTATGCTTGAGGCCCTTGTTACAGCCACTGTGGCAATAGATCTCGTTGAGAGTCTTCCTCTTCCACTTACCCTGTACTTTACCAAGCATGATGTCCTTCTCCAGGGACTGATCCCTCCTGACAACAAGTCCAAAGTATGTAAAACGCAGTCTTGCCATCGTTGCTTCTAAGGAGCATTCTGGTTGTACTTCTTCCAAGACAAATTTGTTCATTCTTTTGACAGTCCATGGTATATTCAATATTCTTTGCCAACACAATTCAAAGGCTTCAATTCTGCTTCACTCTTTCTAATTCGCTGTCCAGCTTTCAAACACATAAGATGTGACCGAAAATACCAAGGCTTAGGTCAGGTGCACCTTAGTCTTCAAGGTGACATCTTTGCTTTTCAACACTTTAAAGAGGTCATTTGCAGCAAATCTGCCCAATGCAATGCAGCTTTTGATTCTTTGACTGCTCTCTCCATGGGTGTTGATTGTGTATGCAAGTAAAATGAAATCCTTGACAACTTCAATCTTTTCTCCATTTTTCAGAATGTGGTTTATTGGTCCAGTTGAGAGGATTTTTGTCTCCTTTATTTTGAGGTGTAATCCATCTTGAAGGTCTTTGATCTTCATCAGTAAGTTCTTCAATTCCTCTTCACTTTCAGCAAGCAAGGTTGTGTCATCTGCATAATGCAGGGTGTTAAGGAGTCATCCTCCAATCGTGATGCCCCGTTCTTCATATAGTCCAGCTTCTCAGCATACAGATTGAAAAGGTATGGTGAAAGGATGCAAACCTGACGCACACCCTTCCTGACTTTAAACCACTCAGTATCCCCTTGTTCTGTCCAAACAACCGTCTCTTGGTCTATGTACAGGTTCCTCATGAGCACATTTAAGTGTTCTGGAATTCCTATTCTTCATGATGTTATCCATAATTTGTTATGATCCACACAGTTGAATGCCTTCACATAGTCAATAAAACACAGGTAAACATCTTTCTGATATTCTTTGCTTTCAGCCAGGATCCATCTGACATCAGCAATGATATCCCTGGTTCCATGTCCTCTTCTGAATCTGGCCTGAATTTCTGGCAGTTCTGTGTCAATATATTGTTTCAGCCACTTTTGAATGATCTTCAGCAAAATTTTGCTTACATGTGATATTAATGGTATTGTTTGATAATTTCCTCATTAGGTTGGATCCCCTTTCTTGGGAATAGGCATAAATATGGATCTCTTCCAGTCAGTTGGCCAAGAAGCTGTCTTCCAAATTTCTTGGCATAGATGAGTGAGCACTTCCAGTGCTGCATCCATTTGTTGAAACATCTCAATTGATAGTCCATCAATTCCTGAAGCCTTGTTTTTCCTCAGTGACTTCAATACAGCTTGGATATCTTCCTTCAGTACCATTGGTTCCTGATCATTTGCTACCTCTTGAAATGGTTGACCACCGACTAATTCTTTTTGGTGTAATGACTCTGTGTATTCCCTCCATCTTCTTTTGATGCTTCCTGCATTGCTTAATATTTTCGCCAAAGAATCCTTCACTACTGCAACACGAAGCTTGACTCTTTTCTTCAGTTCTTTCAGCTGGAGTAATGCTGAGCATGTCCATCCCTTTTAGCTTTCTATTTCCAGCTCTTTCTACAAGCCGCCCTTTGAAGTCTTCTGTTCAGTTCTTTTACTTTGTCATTTCTTCCTTTTGCTTTAGCTGCTCGATGTTTGAAAGCAAGTTTCAGAGTCTCCTCTGACATCCATCTTGGTCTTTTCTTTCTTTCCTGTCTTTTCAATGACCTCTTGCTTTCTTCACATATGATGTCCTTCATGTGATTCCACAACTCATCTGTCCTTCGGTCATTAGTGTTCAATGCATCATATCTATTCTTCAGGTGGTCTGTAAATTCAGGTGGGATATACTCAAGGTCATATTTTGGCTCTTGTGGATTTGCTCTGATTTTCTTCAGTTTCAACTTGAACTTGCATATGAGCAATTGATGGTCTGTTCCAGACTCAGCCCCTGGCCTTGTTCTGACTGATAATATCAAGCTTTTCCATCATCTTTTTCCACAGATGTAGTTGATTTGATTCCTGTGTATTCCATCTGGCGAAGTCCATTTGTATATTCACTGTATTTGCAAAGAAGAAGTCATTGGTCTTGGAAAAACCTGTCATTCAATCTCCAGCATTGTTTCTATCACCAAGGCCATATTTTCCAAAGTCCAATCCTTCTTCTTAGTTTCCAACTTCTACGTTCCAATCACCAGTAATTACCAATGCATCCTGATTGCATGTTCGGTCAATTTCAGACTACAGAATTTGGTAAAAATCTTCAACTTCTTCATCTTTGGCCTTAGTGGTTGGTGTATAAATTTGAATAATAGTCATATTAATTGGTCGTCCTTGAAAGCATATGGATATTACCCTATCACTGATAGCATTGTACTTCAGGATTAATCTTAAAATGTTCTTTTCAATGATGAATGCAACACCATGCCTCTTTAAGTTGCCATTCCTGGCATGGTAGACTATATGATTGACCTATTTGATATTGCCAGTACCAGTCCATTTCAGCTCACTAACACCTAGAATGTTGATTTTCATTTTTGATGATTTCCAATTTTCCTATATTCACCTTTCTTACATTCCAGGTTCCCATAATTAATGGATTTTGCAGCTGTGTCTCCACATTTTGAGTAGTGCCATATCAGCAAATGAAGGTCCGGAAATCTTTACTCCATCCACCTCATTAAGGTCGACTCTACTTTGAGAAGGAAGCTCTTGCCCAGTCATCTTTTGAGAGCTTTCCATCTTCTGGGGCTCATCTTCTGGCACTATGTCAGACAGTGTTCCGCCACTATTAGTAAGGTTTTCACTGGCTAATTCTTTTCAGAAGTAGACCTCCAGTTCCTTCTTCCTAGTCTGTCTTAGTCTGGAAGCTCAGCTGAAACCTGTCCTCCATTGGTGATCCTGCTGATATCTGAATACCAGTGGCATATTTTCCAGCATCACGGCAACATGCAAGCCCCTACAGTATGACAAACTGACAGACACATGGGGGAATGAGATGAATTAGTGGCAGTTATACTGATGAGATCTACAAGATTAGATAGTGTCTTAAGCCAATCTCTTTTGAGATATAAAAGAAAGAAATGAGCGAAGAGACATGGGGACCTCATACCACCAAGAAAGCAGCACAAAGAGCAGAGCACGTCTTGTGTGCCTGAAGTTCTTGTGCTGAGAAACTCCTAGACCAAGGGAAGATTGATGACAAAGACCTGACAGAAAGAGAAGTCCTTCCACTGGAGCTGAAGCCCTGAATTTTTTCTTCCAGCCTAAAGACTATGAGAGAATAAATTTCTCTTTGTTAAAGTCATCCACTTGTGGTATTTCTGTTATAGCAGCACTAGATGTCTAAGACACTCCCCAAATAGAAGCTCTTACTCTATATAGATATAGAAATATATAGATATATCGATATATAGGTATATCAATATTATATTGATATATCGATATATATGGATATATATATAGTTGTAGTTAGGGGCCGTCGAGTCGGTTCTGAATCATAGCGACCCTATACACAACAGAACGAAACACTGCCTAGTCCTGAGCCATCCTTACAATCGTTGTTATGCTTGAGCTCATTGTTGCAGCCACTGTGGCAACCCACCTCATTGAGGGTCTTCCTCTTTTCCACTGACATATATATACACACACACACATATATCTCTTAATCTATTACACATATTTGTCTCTGTAGAAAATCTTTCATATTGTACTCTCACAAATTCAAGATGTTGGTTTTTTTCCAGTCATTTTTTACACATTTAAACTATAGTTTCTCGGTAAAGAATAAATACGAAGGGTTTAGTTTCCCGTATTTTGCGTAATAATGTACACAAGAAGAAATCATTTCCATGGTTTAGAGGACATATGCACAGATTTCTAGCTACTTTATTATCTAAAGGTATTTTATTTAATTTCAATTATATAATTAAGTGCTTTCCAAAACATCGGCTATGCCGTTTCCCCTGGTTACCATATCAGCCTATAATATTTCAACAAAATATTTCTTTTAATTTGAAATTTATTGGTATATAATAAATATTTCATTGTGAGGAGGGTAAAAAATAGTATATCGGGTCTCAGTAATATATATTATGAGCTGAGTGGTGAAGATTCAGAAGACTAAAGATCATAGACTATGTTGTCATTAGACAGAGGCCAACATCACTATCTTGATTCTCCTTTTCAAATGGAGAATGAGAGAGCTCTAGTTTTCTTCTCTTTGGACCAGTCTCAGCTCAGATACACTGAAAAACTTCAAGTTATAATGTTGTTTTTTTTAGTTGCCCTCCAGTCGGTTCCAAATCTTGGCAGCCCCATGTGGGCAGAATAGAACTGCTTCAAGTTATAATGTTGTTTTTTTTAGTTGCCCTCCAGTCGGTTCCAAATCTTGGCAGCCCCATGTGGGCAGAAATCACCAGGCTGTGATTTTCCGAAGTAAATCACCTGACGTATCTACCGAGGTGCCTCTGGATGGTTTCCAATCACCAACCTGTTGGTTAGTAGTCAAGTGCTTAACAGTTTGCACCACCCAGGGTATCCCTTTTAATTCCCACTGTGGGAATTAGACTCCACTTTAACTTTTTTTTTTAACATTAATGCTTCAGATTTCCCAACAGATCCCATAAAGATACTTAAAGATGTTATTTATTTATTTATTTTAAGTTCATGATAAGGATGGCCAATTAGCATCTTCTCCACAAGAATCTCCAGGGCCTTATGCCAGAGTAAATATCCTCTTTGTTTACTATCCTTTTTGTTAGGCAGAGATAAATCTACTGTGGTGTATTAAAGAGAGAATCAGAAAATCTATTGAAAAAATACTGTTATTGATTCTGTGTAAATAGCTTAATTACTAGGCTGTTAGGATGAACGCATTTGAAGAGACATCAGAAAAAATCTCTGTAAAAGCCCCCTGTGTGCTGATTAGAAAGAGACAGAGATCCAACAAGGCTTACATTTGTTATTAAATGTTCCTGGATTTTAATGTGAGCAATGTCTCAATGACTTGGAGAAAGCAAAGAAAAATTATGGGTTTGGAAGATACAAGTATTTTATTGCAAACTTCATTCCTATTACCTTTTAGGTTAATGATACAGAAGAAACAATTCACAATGTGTCTGTAAACAAAACTCTTGTGGAATTCATAGACAGTAATTATTTTTAGTATTCTGTTGTTTTGTGTACAAAGCAATTACTACAGAATCCATTACATTGTGAGGGCTAGACCATAGTATTAAACCAATTAAATTCAGAATTACAGCAAAAGAAAACTTTTGTGTGAGTCATGATAAAGTTTCAATGAACATATCTGAAAGGGCATTTTCATTCATCTAATAGAATAGCTCCGTGAACAAAAATTCACAATAATTTTCATTAAAAATTCCAATGGCACACATTTATGCATTTAATAAACGCTTGGGTACATTATTGGTGCCCTGATGGCACAGTGGTTAAGAGCTCAGCTGCTAACCAAAAGGTCAGTGGTTGAAATCCACCAACTGCTCCTAGGAAGCCCCATGGGGCAGTTCTACTGACACGATTCGGCTCGATTTAGTTTGATTTGGCTGTATTCGGCTCGATTTGGCCGTATTTGGTCCTATTTGGCACTATTCAGCTCTATTCAACTCTTTTCTACTCTATTCATTTCTGTTCGACTCCATTCCACACCATTCTATTCCTTTCTACACTATACTATTCTACAGAACCCTACCCCACCCTTCCCTATCCTAATCTAGTCCGTTCTTTTCTATTCTATTCTCCTTTTTTATTTTCTCTATTCCATCCTATGCTACTCCACCATACCCTACACTAAACTAACCTAACCTGACCTATGCTGTTCTATTCTATTATCTTCTATTTTCTCTGTTCCACGGTATGCTACCCTACCCTGTGCTACCCCACCATACCTTACCTACTACTACTTAGGGGTACTCAATAAGGGTACTAATTAAGGGTACTAGTTCAGGCAAGGGGACTACTTAAGGCAAGGGTACTAGTTCAGGATACTAGTTAAGGCCAGGGTACTAGTCACGGGTACTAGTTATGTAAGGGTATTAGTAAAGGGTACTAGTTAAGGCCAGGGTACTAGTTAAGGCTACTAGTTAAGGTCGTGCTACTAGATAAGGCCAGGGTACTAGTTAAGGCTACTAGTTAAGGCCAGGGTAGTAGTTAAGGGTACTAGTTAACGCTGGGGATCTAGTTCAGGCAAAGGTACAAGTTAAGACTACTAGTTAAGGCAAGGGTACTAGTTAACACTAGTAGTTAAGGCAAGGGTACTAGTTAAGATTACTGGTTAAAGCAAGGTACTAGTTAAGACTACTATTTAAGGCAAGGGTACTAGTTAAGACTACTAGTTAAGTCAAGGTTACTACTTCATTCTACTAGTTAAGGCAAGGGTAATAGTTCAGATTACTAATTTAGGGTACTTAAGGCAATGGTACTATTCAAGGCTAGTTGTCTAGGCTACTGATCTATGCCACTAGTCTAGCTGACTGGTCCAACTTACTAGTCAAGGCAACTACTCTAGCCTTGTCTACTCTACGGTAGCCTACTTTCGTCTACCCTATCATAAACTACCCTAACCTATTCTATTCCATTTGATTCAATTCAAAGCATTTTGATGCGATTGGACGCGATTATACTTAAATCGGCTCGATTTGGCAACATCAGCTCGATTTGGTTCGAATTGCTTCGAGTCAGCTCGTTTCAACTCGATTTGTCTCTGTTCAGCCTTATTCGGCCCTATTTGGCTCAATTCGACTCTTTTCTACTCTATTTGTCTCTTTTAAACTCCATTTGGCTCCATTCTACTGCATTCTACACTATTCTGTTCTACCCTACCCTACTCTAATCTAATCTATGCTAATCGATTCCATTGGACACGATTCGAAGCAATTCGACGCAATTCATCTCGTTTTGTTTCCATTTGGCTCAATTTGGCTAGAATTGGCTCTATTCAGCTATATCCTGCACTATTTGACTCTATTTGACTCAATTCTACTCTTCTCCGCTTTACTCTCTACTATACTACCCTACTGTACTATATTATATTCTTTCTATTCTGTACTGTTCTGTTCTATTCTACCCACCCGCCCCTCCCCTACCCTTCTCTAATCTATTTGATTCGATTCAACTCATTTCCACGCGATTCAATGCGATTAGGCTTGAATCAGCTCAATTCGGTTCAAATCGGCTCTATTTGGCTCGACTTGGCTCCATTTCACTCCGTTTGGCTCGATTTGGCTCGAATTGCATCGATTCTGCTCGATTAGGCCTTCTTTGGCCCTATTCAGCCCTATTCTGCTCTATTCGACTCTTTTCTACACTATTCATCTCTATCCGTCTCTATTGGACTCCATTCAACTCCATTCTATTGCATTCCACACCATTCTACACTATTTTCCACTATTCTATTCTACCCTTCCCTACCCTAATCTCTTCTAATCGATTCGATTTGATTTGACCCGATTCGACGCTGTTCGTCTAGTTTTGTCTCCATTCGGCTCAATTCGGCTATGATCTGCACTCCTTGACTCTATTCTATTCTGTTGAATTCTTTCTATTCTGTTCTCTTCTCTCCTATTCTGTTGTACTCTGTTCTATTCTACCCTACGCAACCCTACTGCACCCCACCCAAACCTACCCTACTTTAATCTATTTGATTCAATTTGATTCAGTTCAATGCCATTTGACAGGATTTGACTGGATTCGAAGAGATTTGATGAGCTTCCATATGATTCAATGTGATTCAGTAGGATCCTCTGAGTTTTGACGCAATTCGAAGTTATTCGACCTGATACGATGGGATTCGACACGATATGAAGCGAATTGACCTTGTTTGATTCAAAACAATGTGACTCGACTTGATTCGATTCCATTCGATTTGACACTATTCGGTGACAGTTGGTGAGATTCTGCTTCATTCAGCTCGATTAGGTGTGATTCGGCAGTATAAAGCTCTTTTCTGCTGTATTCAGCTCCATTCGTCTGTATTCGGCTTATTTGGCTCTATTCGACTGTATTCGACTCTACTCTTTTCCACTTTATTCTACTCGATTCTATTCCTTCTATTCTGTTCTAATCTCTTCTATTCCACTCTACTCTGTTCTATTCTACTCTCCCCTCCCCTCCCCTTCTCTAAGCTATACGTTTCGATTGGATTTGATGCATCGAACGCGATTCGAGGCAAAGAAGCTTGAATCGGCTCTATTCGGCTCGATTTGGCTCTATTCAGCTCAATTAGGCACCATTCAGCTTGTTTTGGCTTGAATCGCTTCGAATCTGCTCGATTTGGCCTTCTTCGGCCCTATTCTGCTCTATTCGACTCTTTTCTACTCTATTCGACTCTTTTCTACTCTATTCTTTTCTATATGGCTCCATTCTACTCCATTCTATTCATTCCACACTATTCACCTCTATTCTTCTCTACCGTACCCTACACCACTCTAATTTACTCTAATCGAATCGACACGATTCCTCTCATTTTGTCTGCATTCAGCTCTATTCAGCTCTATTCTACTCTATTATACTCTAGTCTACTCTTCTCTATTGTATTGTATTGTTTCTATTCTGTTCTGTACTGTTCTACTCTATTCTACCCTACCCTATGCTACCCAACTCTAATCTATTCTAATCCATTGGATTGGATTCAATTCAACCCATTTTGACGCGATTCACCTCGATTTGGCTCTGTTCAAATCTCTTCTACTCTACTCTATTCCCCTCTACTCTACTCTAGCCTACTCTTCTGTATTTGTTCTGTATTGCTCTATCCTGTTCTGTTCTCTTCTATTCTATTCTGTTTTATTCTATTCTACTCTACTCTATTCTACCCGCCCTACCCTACCATACTGAACCTCCCCTACTCTAATCTATTCAATTGGATTTGACGAATTTTGACGTGATTCAGGTCGAATCGATTCGATTCATATCCATTCGGCTCCATTTGGCTTGAATAGTGTCGATTCGGCTTGATTAGGCTCGGTTTGGCTCCATTAGGCTCGATTCAATGGATTCGGCTCGATTTGGATCAATTCAGCTTGATTTGGCTCAATTCACCTCGATTCGGCACTCTTCGGCACTATTCGGCTCTATTCAGCTCTTTTCTACCCTATTCGATTCCATTGCAGACCATTCTACTCCATTCTACTCTACCCTACTGTAATTGATTCGATGGGATTCGACGTGATTCAACGCGATTTGTCTCGTTTCGTCTCCATTCGGCTTGATTCGACTCTGTTTTACTTTACTCTATTCTACTCTACACTACTCTGCTCTGCTCTACCCTTTTCTACTCTATTCTATTGTATTCTTTCTATTCTCTTCTACTGTGTTCAATTCTACTCTATTCCATCCTACCCTAATCTAATCTATTCTACTGGATTCGATTCCATGCATTTCGATGCGATTCGGCTCAAATCAGCTCCTTTCCAATCCATTCATCCAGCTCAAATCGGTTCGATTCAGCTCTAATCGGCTTCATTCAGCTCTAGTCGGCTCTAATAGGCTCTATTAGACTCTACTCAACTCTATTGTCTCTTTTCGACTCCATTCGACTCCATTCAATTCCATTCTACACCATTCTACTCCATCCTACATTGTATTGTATTGTACTCTACCCTACTCTAGTCTATTCTCATCGATTGGATTTGATTTGATCAGATTCAATGAAATTAGGCAGGACTCGACGTGATACGGCACGATTCCGCGGGATTCGGCATGATTTGTCTTGATTTAGCTCTTTTTGGCTCCATTTGGCTGTATTCGGCTGTATTCGGCAATATTCGACTCTATTCTACTCTACTCTTCTATACTCTGCTCGTCTCAACCCTATTCTATTCTTTCAGTTCTGTTCTCTTCTCTTCTGTTCTGTTCTACTGCACTCTATTCTACCTTACCCTACCCTAACTTAGCCTACTGTAATCTGTTCTATGCTATTCGACACACTTGAATGGGATTCGACCTGATTCGGGTCCGATCGGCTCGACTCATCTCCTTTCTGCTCCATTAAACTCGATTCGGTTCTATTCAGCTCTTTTCCACTCTATTTGGCTCTTTTTGGCAGTATTCGACTCTATTTGACTCTACTCTATTCTTTCTGTTCTATTCTACTCTATTCTATTCTTCTGTACCCTACCCTAACCTTATCTTCCTTACACTAATCTATTTGATTCGATTCGACACATTTCGAACGACTTGACATGATTCACCTCGATTTACCTTGAATTTGGTCAATTCGGCTGTATTCAGCTCTGTTTGGCTCTTTTCGGCTCTCTTCAACTCGATTTGACTCTATTCTACTGGACCCGACTCTCGTTAATTCTATTCTGTTCTTTCTATTGTGTTCTAGTCTAGTCTCTCCTACCCTACCCTCCTATACTCTATTCGATTCAAGGCATTTCGACGCGATTCCATGTGATCAGGCTTGAATCGGCTCGATTTAGCTATATTTGGCTTGAATTGGGTCAATTTGTCTCGATTCTGCTCAATTCAGCATAATTAGGCTCGATTGAACCTTATTCAGCCCTGTTCAGCTGTACTCAACTCTTTTCCACTTTATTCGTCTCTATTTGGCTCCATTCAACTCCATTCCACACCATTCTACTCTGTTCTACTCCATTCTACACTATTCTACTCTATTCTATTCTCTTCTACCCTATCCTACCCTACTCTAATCTATTCTAATCGATTCGATTCATCGCGATTTGTCTCCTTTCCTCTCCATTTGACTCGATTCGGCTTGAATTGGATCTATTCATCTATATTCTGCACTACTAGACTCTGATTATTCCACTCTACTCAACTCTACTCCATTCTACTCTTTGTATTCTCATCTGTTCTGTTCTATTCTATTCTGTGCCCTTCCCTACTGAATCCCAGCCTAACCTACACTACTCTAATCTATTCAATTTAATTCGATTCCATTCAGTTTGACACCATTCGACTCGATTTGACACAATTAGACGGGATTCGGTGAGATTCTGCGAGATTTGATGCGTTTTGGTGGGATTTGATGGAATTCGACGAGATCCGATGCAATAGGATGCGATTAGGTGCAATTAGGCTTGATTTTGCTCGGTTCAGTTTGTCTCTATTTGGCTCATTTCAGCTCCACTCGGCTCCGTTCATCTCGAATCTGGTCGATTCGACTCGATTCGGCTCATTTCGGCCCTATTTGGTCCTATTCGGCGTTATTCGGCTCTATTCAACTCTTTTCTACTCTATTCATCTCTGTTCGACTCCATTTGACTCCATTCCACACCATTCTATTCCATTCTACACTATTGTATTCTACACAACCCTACCCCACCCTACCCTATCCTAATCTAGTCTGTTCTTTTCTATTCCATTCTCCTTTTCTATTTTCTCTATTCCATCCTATGCTACTCTACCATACCCTACACTAAGCTAACCTACCCTGATCTATGCTGTTCTATTCTATTTCCTTCTATTTTCTCTGTTCCACCGTATGCTACCCTACCCTATGCTACCCCACCGTACCATACCCTACTACTTAGGGGTACTCAATAAGGGTACTAATTAAGGGTAGTAGTTTGGGCAAGGGTACTACTTAAGGCAAGGGTACTAGTCCAGCCTACTAGTTAAGGCCAGGCTACTAGTTATGGAAGGATACTAGTTAAGGCCAGGGTACTAGTTAAGGCATGGGTACTTGTTGAGGGTACTGGTTAAGGCAAGGGTACTACTTCAGGCTACTAGTTAAGGCAAGGGTACTAGTTAATACTACTGGTTAAGGCAAGGGTACTTGTTAGGACTACTAGTTAAGGCAAGAGTACTAGTTTAGGCTAAGAGTTCAGGCGAGGGTACTACTTCAGATTACTGACTTAGGGTACTATTCAAGACTAGTCGTCTAGGCTACTGCTCTATGCCACTAGTCTAGCTGACTAGTCCAACTTACTAGTCTAGGCTTCTACTCTCACCTTCTCTTGTCTACTGTAATGTAGTCTACTTGCATCTACCCTAGTCTTCCTATCATAAACTACCCTACTCTAACCTATTCTAATCTATTCCATTTGATTCGATTCAAAGCATTTCGATGCGACTGGACACCATTATGCTTGAATCGGCTCGATTCGGCAACAGCTCGATTCAGCTCGATTTGGCTCGAATCGCTTCAATTCAGCTCGTTTCAACTCGATTCGACTCAGTTCAGCCTTATTCGGCCCTATTTGGCTCGATTCGACTCTTTTCTACTCTATTTGTCCCTATTCAACTCCATTTGACTCCATTCTACTCCATTCTACGCTATCCTACTCTATTCTGTTCTACCCTACCCTATGCTACTCTAATCTATTCGATTGGATGCGATTCGAAGCAATTCGATGTGATTCATCTCGTTTTGTTTCCATTTGACTCGATTCGGCTAGAATTGGCTCTATTCAGCTATATCCTGCACTATTTGACTCTATTTGACTCAATCCAACTCTACTCTTCTCTGCTTTACTCTCTCTACTCTACCCTACTGTACTATATTCTATTCTTTCTGTGCTGTACTGTTCCGTTCTATTCTACCCACCCGCCCCTCCCCTACCCTTCCCTAATCTATTTGATTCAATTCGATTTGACACATCTCCACGCGATTCGACTATATTAGGCTTGAATCAGCTCGATTCGGTACTAATCGGCTCTATTCGGCTTGACTTGGCTCCATTTCACGCCATTTGGCTCAATTTGGCTCGAATTGCATTGATTCTGCTGGATTCTGCTCAATTAGGCCTTATTTGGCCCTATTCAGCCCTATTCTGCTCTATTTGACTCTTTTCTACTCTATTCATATCTCTCCATCTCTGTTGGACTCCGTTCAACTCCATTCTATTCCATTCCACACCATTCTTCACTATTTTCCTCTATTCTATTCTACCCTTCCCTACCCTAATCTCTTCTAATCGATTTGATTTGATTTGACCCGATTCGAAGCAATTGGATACGATTCGTCTCATTTTGTCTCCACTCGGCTCAATTCGGCTATGTTCTCACTCTTTGACTCTATTCTATTCTGTTGTATTCTTTCTGTTCTGTTCTGTTCTCTCCTATGCTGTTGTACTCTATTCTATTCTACCCTAACCGACCCTACTGCACCCCACCCAAACCTACCCTACTTTAATCTATTTGATTCAATTCAATTCAGTTCAAAGCAATTTGATGTGATTTGACTGGATTCGGCAAGATCCGAAGGAATTTGATGAGATTCCATGCGATTCGACGTGATTCAGTAGGATTCTCTGAGGTTTGACGCCATTAGAAGTTATTGGACCTGATACGATGGGATTCGACACGATATGAAGCGATTTGACCTTGTTTGATTCAAAACGATGTGACTTGACTCGATTCGACCTGATTCGATTCGATTCGACGCTATTCGGTGACAGTCAGTGTGATTCTACTTGATTCATCTCGATTAGGTGTGATTCGGCAGTATACAGCTCTTTTCAGCTGTTTTCAGCTCCATTTGTCTCTATTGGCTTATTCGGCTCTATTCGACTGTATTCGACTCTACTCTTTTCCACTCTATTCTACTCAATTCTATTCCTTCTATTCTGTTCTAATCTCTTCTATTCCACTCTACTCTGCTGTATTCTACCCTCCCCTCCCCATACACTTCTCTAATCTATACATTTCAATTGGATTTGATGCATTGAACACGATTCGAGGCGATGAAGCTTGAATTGGCTCGATTCGGCTCGATTCGGCTCAGTTAGGCCCCATTCAGGTTGTTTTGGCTTGAATCGCTTCGATTCTGCTCGATTCTGCCTTATTCGGCCCTATTCTGCTCTATTCGACTGTTTTCTACTCTATTCGTTTCTATTTGACTCCATTCTACTCCATTCTATTCATTCCACACTCTTCTACACTATTCTACTCTATTCTGCTCTACCCTACCCAACACCACTCTAATTTATTCTAATTGATTCAACACGATTCCTCTCATTTCGTCTGCATTTGGCTCTATTCTACTCTATTGTACTCTAGTCTGCTCTTCTCTATTCTATCGTATTGTTTCTACTGTTCTGTACTATTCTACTCTATTCTACCCTACCCTATGCTACCCAACTCTAAGGTATTCTAATTCATTTGATTGGATTTGATTCGACCCATTTCGACGTGATTCAGCTCGATTTGGCTCTGTTTGAATCTATTCTACTCTACTCTATTCCCCTCTACTCTACTCTAGCCTACTCTTCTGTATTCGTTCTGTTCTGTTCTATTCTGTTCTGTTCTATTCTGTTTTATTCTATTCTACTCTATTCTACCCTACCCTACCCTACCCGAACCTCCCCTACTCTAATCTATCCAATTGGATTCGACAAATTTTGACCCGACTCGGGTCGAATCGGTGTGACTCACGTCCATTCGGCTCAAATAGTGTCGATTCGGCTTGATTAGGCTCGATTCATCTCCATTAGCCTGGATTCACTGGATTCGGCTCGATTTGGCTCAATTCAGCTTGATTTGGCCCTCTTTGGCCCTATTCGGCTTTATTCAGCTCTTTTCTACTCTGTTGGATTCCATTGCACACCATCGTATTCCATTCTACGCTATTCTACTCTACCCTACTGTAATTGATTAGATGGGATTCGACGCGATTTGTCTCGTTTCTTCTCCATTCGGCTTGATTCAACTCTGTTCTACTCTACACTATTCTGCTCTGCTCTACGCTTTTCTACTCTATTCTATTGTATTCTTTCCATTCTCTTCTACTGTGTTCAATTCTACTCTATTCCATCCTACCCTAATCTAATCTATTCTACTGGATTCGATTCCACGCATTTCGATGCGATTCGGCTCAAATCGGCTCCTTTCCACTCCATTCATCCCCAATTGGCTCAAATCGTTTCGATTCAGCTCTAATTGACTCCATTCGGCTCTAGTCAGCTCTAATAGGCTCTATTCAGCTCTATTAGACTCTACTCAACTCTATTATCTCTTTTCGACTCCATTCGACTCCACTCTACACCATTCTACTCCATCCTACTCTATTCTCTATTGTATTGTATTGTACTCTACCCTACTCTAGTCTATTCTAATCGATTGGATTTGATTTGAATTGATCAGATTCAATGCAATTCGACGGGATTCGACGCGATACGGCACGATTCCACGGGATTCAGCGTGATTCGTCTTGATTTCTATCGATTTAGCTCTTTTTGGCTCTATTTGGCTGTATTTGGCTCTATTCGGCAATATTCAACTCTGCTCTTCTACACTCTGCTTGTCTCGACCCTATTCTATTCTTCCAGTTCTGTTCTGTTCTATCCTGTTCTGTTCTACTGCACTCTATTCTACCCTACCCTACCCTAACTTACCCTACTCTAATCTGTTCTATTCTATTCAACAAACTTGAACGCGATTCATCCTGATTTGGTTTGTATTGGCTCGATTCAGCTCCTTTCCACTCCATTAGACTCGATTTGGTTCTACTCAGTTCTTTTCCGCTCTATTCGGCTCTTTTCGGCAGTATTTGACTCTCTTTGACTCTAGTCTACTCTATTCTTTCTGTTCTATTCTAGTCTACTCTATTCTATTTTACCCTACCCTAACCTAACCTTATCCACCCTACACTAATCTATTTGATTCGATTCGACACATTTCAACGCGATTCAACATGATTCGTCTCGATTCACCTCGAATTTGGGTGGTTCGGCTGTATTCAGCTCTGTTCAGCTCTTTTTGGCTCTATTCAACTCGAATTGACTCTATTCTACTGTACTACACCCTACTCAATTTATTCTATTCTTTCTATTGTGTTCTGTTTTGTTCTATTCTAACCTCTCCTACCCTACCCTCCTCTACTCTATTCAATTCGATTCAATGCATTTCAACACAATTCCATGTGATTAGGCTTGAATAGGCTTGATTTAGCTCTATTTGGCTTGAATTGGGGCAATTTGGCTCGATTCTGCTCATTTCAGCATAATTAGGCTCAATCCAAACTTATTCGGCCCTGTTCAGCTCTATTCAACTCTTTTCTACTTTATTCATCTCTATTTGGCTCCATTCGACTCCATTTCACACCATTCTACTCTGTTCGACTCCATTCTACACTATTTTACTCTATTCTATTCTGTTCTACCCTACCCTACTCTAATCTATTCTAATTGATTCGATTCATCGCGATTTGTCCCGTTTCCTCTCCATTCGACTCGATTCAGCTCGAAATGGATCTATTCATCTATATTCTGCACTACTCGACTCTGCCTATTCTACTCTACTCAACTCTACTCCATTCTACTCTTTGTATTCTCTTCTGTTCTACTCTATGCTACTGTATTCTATTCTTCTGTGCGTTACCCTACTGAATCCCAGCCTAACCTACACTACTCTAATCTGTTCAATTTAATTCGATTCCATTCAATTCGACCCGATTTGACACAATTCGACCGGATTTGGTGAGATTCCATGAGTTTCGACGGGTTTTGGTGGGTTTGATGGAATTTGATGAGATTCGATGCAATAGGATGGGATTAGGTGCGAGTTGGCTCGATTTAGCTCAGCTCATTTTGTCTCTGTTTGGCTCGTTTCAGCTCCATTCAGCTCGAATCTGGTCGAATTGACTCGATTCGGCTCGATTCAGCTCTATTCAGCCCTATTTGGTCCTATTCGGAACTATTCGGCTCTATTGAACTCTTTTCTACTGTATGCATCTCTGTTCGACTCCATTAGACTCCATTCCACACCATTCTACACTATTCTATTCTACAGAACCCTACCCCACCCTTCCCTATCATATTCTAGTCTGTTCTTTTCTATTCTATTCTCGTTTTCTATTTTCTCTATTCCATCCTATGCTACTCTACCATAAAAAAAAAAACGTTCTATTCTATTCTTTTTTGTCTGTTCCACCGTATGCTACCCTACCCTATGATACCTCACTGTATCTTACCCTACTATTTAGGGGTACTCAAAAAGGGTACTAATTAAGGGTACTAGTTTGGCCAAGGGTACAACTTAAGGCAAGGGTACTAGTTCAGGCTACTAGTTAAGGTCAGGGCACTAGTTAAGGCAAATTTTCTAGTTAAGACTACTAGTTAAGGCAAGGGTAGTAGTTAAGGGTACTAGTTAAGGCAAGAGTACTAGTCAAGACTACTAGTTAAGGCAAGGCTATTAGTTAAGATTCAGCTTGATTTGGCTTGAATTGCTTTGATTCAGCTCGTTTCGACTTGATTCGGTTCGGTTCAGCCTTATTCGGCGCTATTCGGCTCGATTGGACTCTTTTCTACTCTATATTTCTCTATTTGACTGCATTGGGCTCCATTCTACTCCTTTCTACTCTATTCTGTTCTACCCTACCCTACTCTAATCTATTCTAATGGATTCGATTCGATGTGATTCGAAACAATTCAACACAATTCATCTCGTTTTGTTTCTATTTGGCTCGATTCGGCTAGAATTGGCTCTATTCAGCTATATCCTGCACTATTTGACTCTATTTGACTCATTCTACTCTACTCTTCTCAACTTTACTCTGCTGTACCCTACTGTACTATATTCTATTCTTTCTATTCTGTACTGTTCTATTCTATTCTACCCTCCCTGCCCCTCCCCTACCCTTCTCTAATCTATTTGATTCAATTCGATGTGACGCATTTCCACGCAATTCGACGCGATTAGACTTGAATCAGCTCAATTCACTTCAAACTGGCTCGATTTGGCTCCATTCGGCTCTATTTGTCTTGAACTGCATCGATTCTGCTGGATTCTACTCGAATAGGACTTATTTGGCCCTATTCGGCCCTATTCTGCCTATTCGACTCTTTTCTACTCTATTCATCTCTATCCGTCTCTATTTGACTTCATTCTATTCCGTTCGACACTATTCTTCACTATTCTCCTCTATTCTATCCTACCCTTCCCTATCATAATCTATTCTAATTGATTCCATTTGATTTGACCTGATTCAAAGTGATTCAACGCGATTCTTCTAGTTTTGTCTCCATTCGGCTCAATTCGGCTATGTTCTGCACTATTTGACTCTATTCTACTCTATTCTATTCTGTTGTATTCTTTCTATTTTGTTCTGTTCTCTCCTATTCTGTTGTACTCTATTCTATTCTACCCTACCCAACCCTACTGCACCCCACCCAAACCTACCCTACTTTAATCTATTTGACTCAGTTCGATTCAGTTCAACGTGATTTGACAGGATTTGATGGGATTGGATGAGATCTGAAGGAATTCGACGGGATTCGAAGAGATTTGACTAGATTCTATGCAATTCAACGTGATTCAGCAGAATTCTATGAGATTTGACACAATTCGAAGTTATTCAAAGTGATACGACACGATTCGCCGTGATTCAATGACATTCGACGCGATATGAAGTGATTTGACCTGGTTTGACGCAAAATGATGTGATTCGATGCAATTCGACAGTATTCGGCGACAGTCGGTGCAATTCTGCTTGATTCAGCTCGATTAGTTGCGATTCAGCGCTATACGGCTCTTTTCAGCTGTATTCAGCTCCATTCAGCTCTATTTGTCTCTAAACGACTGCATTTGACTCTACTCTTTTCCACTCTATTCTATTCTATTCCTTCTATTCTGTTCTAATCTCTTCTAATATACTCTATTCTACCCTCCCCTCCTCTCCCCTTCTCTAATCTATACGTTTCTATTGGATTTGATGCACTTAACGCGATTCGACGCGATTAAGCTTGAATTGGCTTGATTCAGATTGGTTTGGCTCTAATCGGCTCAATTAGGTTCCATTCAGCTCGTTTCGGCTTGAATCGCTTCGATTCTACTTGATTCGGCCTTATTCGGGCCTATTCTGCTCTATTCGTCTCTTTTCTACTCTATTCATCTCTATTTGACTCCATTCTACTCCATTATATTCATTCCACACCATTGTACTCTATGCTACTCTATTCTGCTCTACCCTACCCTACACCACTCTAATTTACTCTAATTGCTTCGATGAGATTCCTCTCACTTAGTCTGTATTCGGCTCTACTCTATTACACTCTAGTCTACTCTATTGTACTGTAATCTACTCTTCTCTATTCTATTGCATGGTTTCTATTCTGTTCTATTTCTAGTCTTCCTTGCCGTGCTGTGCTGTGCCCTGCCATGCCGTGCCCTGCCTTCCCGTCCCCTTCCCTCCCCTCTCCTCCCCTGCTCTGCTCTGCCCTGCCCTGCTTTTCAGCGCAAATCGGCGTGAATCAATGCAATTTTACCCATTTTGACACCATTCGGCGTGATTCAACTTGATTCAACTAGATTCTATTCTATTCTATTTTTCTAATCTCTCTGTTCCACCCTTTACTACCCTACCCTGCCCAAATCTAGTCTGTTCTTTTCTGTTCTATTCTCTCTATTCCACTCTATGCTACCCCACCATATGCTACCCTAGCATGCACTACAACTATCCTACCCTATTCTTACCCTACCATACCCTACCCGATGAGTCAAGTCTTCTAGTCAGGGCTAATTTCACTCAGCATAATGCCTTCCAGATTCATCCATGTTATGAAATGTTTCACAGATTCATCACTGTTCATTATCAACGCATAATGCCCCATTGTGTGACTATACCATAATTTATGCATCCATTTATCTGTTGATGGGCATCTTAGTTGCTTCCATCTTTCTGCTATTGTAAACAGAGTTTCAAAGAACATGGGCGTGCATATATCTGTTCGTGTAAAGGCTCTTATTTCTCTAGGATATATTCCAACAAGTGGAATTGCTGAATCATATAGTATTTCTATTTCTAGCGTTTTAAGGAAGCGCCAAATCAATTTCCAAATTGGTTGTACCATTTTACTTTCCCACCAGTAATGTATGAGTGTTCCAATATCTCCACAGCCTCTCCAACATTTACTGTTTTGTGTCTTTTGGATTAAACCACCCTTGTTGGAGTAAGATGAAATCTCATTGTAGTTTTGATTTGCATTTCTCTAGTGACTAATGATCTTGAGCATTTCCTCACGTATCTGTTAGCTACCCTTCTTTAGTGAAGTTTCTGTTCATATCTTTTACCCATTTTTTAAATTGGGTTGTCTTTTTGTAGTTGAGTTTCTGCAGTAGCACGTAGATTTTAGATCAGGCACTGATCAGAAATTTCATAGCTAACAACTTTTCCCCAGTCTGTAGGTAATCTTTCTACTCTTTTGATGACATCTTTGAATGAGCATAGGTGTTTGATTTTTAGGAGCCCCCAGTTATCTAGTTTTTCATCTGCATTTTTAGTAATGTATTGTATACTGTTTATGCCATGTATTAGGGGTCTTAACGTTGTCCTTTTTTTTCTTCCAGTGGGATGCAGACCCCAAATTCTCATAAAAAGGCCAGACTTAACAGTCTGACTGAGACTAAAAGGACCCTGGTAGTCATGACCCCCAGACCTTCTGTTGGCCCAGGACAAGAACCATTCCCAAAGTCAACTCTCCAGACAGGGATTGGACTGGACAATGGGTTGGAGAGGGATGCTGGAGAGGAGTGAGCTTCTTGGATCTGGTGGACATCTGAGACTATGTTGGCATCTTCTGCCTGGAGGGGAGATGAGAGGGTAGAGAGGGTTAGAAGCTGGAGAAATGGACACAAAAAGAGAGTGGAAGGAGGGAACACGCTGTCTCATTAGGGGAAGACCAATTGGCAATATGCAGCAAGGTGTATATAAGATTTTGTATGAGAGACTGACTCGATTTGTAAACTTTCACTTAAACCACAATAAAAATAAAAAAAAAAAGATTGGAAGAAAAGCCTGCAAGTGGTCAACTAAGATACTCCATTCGTCTCACCCCTTCAGGAGCAAGGAATAATGAAGAAAACTAAAAATACAAGGGAAAGATTAGTCCAAAGAACTAATGGACCACATCTACCATGACCTCCACCAGACTTAGTGCAGTAAAACTACTTGGTGCCCGGCTACCACCACTGGCTGCTCTGATAGGGATCACAATAGAGAGTTTCAGACAATCCTGAAGAAAAATGTAGAAAAATATTCTAACTCACAAAAAATACCAGACTTACTGGCCTGACAGACTGCAGAAACCCCGAGTGTATGGCCCCCAGTCACCCATTTAGCTCAGTAAAGAAGTCACTCTTGAGGTTCACCCTTCAGCCAAAGATTAGACAGGCCCAAGAAACAAAATGATACTAACGGGGCACAACAGCCAAGGGGCAAGGGCCGGAAGGCAGGAGGCGGCAGGAAAGGCAGTAATAGGGATCCCAAGTTTGAGATGGGACAGTGTTGACATGTTGTGGTGTTGGTAACCAATGTCATAATATAAGTATTAGCTGTTTAATGAGAAGCTAGGTTGTTCTGTAAACCTTCATCTAAAGTACAATAAAAAACAAAGGTGGAAACAATCCAAGTATCTATCAAAAGATATTGAATATGCAATATGTGACATAAAGATACACGTGATATGTTGCAGCCATAAAGATCAACAATGTTCCATTATTTGTAATAAATTGATGGACCTTGAATACATTCTTCTGAGTGAAATAACTGAAATCCCAAGAACAATTACTGCATAATCCCACTTATACGAAAATCTACAGTAAGCAAAATACACTGTAGATTAAAGACTAGGATGGCTGGAGGCAAAAAAGCATGGGGAGTAATTGTTAAAAACAAAATAACAGCAATAAAATGAATATTCCTAACCTAATGAAAAGGAATCTACGAAATATTGTATTTAAACTAGGTGATATTTCCTATACAAAGGCAGGCCAACCACCATTCTGCCAACAAAAGAGCACATAAAAACTATAAAACGGAGTCGTCATGTTGGAAATAACATACACAGCAGGCTGGTTAGGCTACAAGTAATCCATTTGTACTACAGAGAAGCAGTTACTGGATCATTCCAGAAAGAGGTGGCAGTATACTTTTGGGCAGTAGAATCCACTAAAAGGAAGGAGACTCACCATAAGGTGCAGCAATCCTTGGGTGGGTACAAGAGAGGTAGGAGGCCTGTGTGGAGTCAACTGGGGTCCATAATGGTCACCTGATACCCTATGGTGTGTTTGTAGTTGCACATTACATGGGGGAAAATAAAGAAGGTCAGGTCCCCCATCAGAAAAACAGAACGCTGACATGAGCCTACTAATGCCAGCAGCATCCTAATGGCTTCAGAAAAGAAAGGAGTCAGGAAAGTAAGAGTCATTTCTATTCACAGGTGGGCTTCCCCATGCTCTCTAGATCCAAGCACCCTCTCTCAGGGCCAGTGCTTCCCCATGCCCTCCCTTGTCACTTATCTGACCCTAACCCTTGCCTTGCTTCCTCCACTCCCACTGAACTGGCACCAAGTCTACCATGGAGAGTGGAGATCAGAACCAAGAGATGAGACACACCACAGAAAGTGAATACATTCTCTCTTTGGAGTCCTAAGGCCTCCTGTGACAGAAGAGACAAGGGGTGTGACTGGGAAGCCCTACTACAAGAGGGATCTGTCATATTCTTCCAGATTGTTCAAGGAACACACACCCAGTTCCTTATCTCCCTTACCTGTCAGTTCCCCTGAGCCACCAGAGTGAGGCCCAGCCCCACATACCTGCTCAGGTTTCACTGAGACTTTCACCTGGATCTCAGGTCTCCCAGCACAGGAGCATATCAGAAGGTTCACACTGCCCACAGCCACGGTTGGAGAAATTCTGGCTGTGAAGGTCTGTATGTGGCTGTTTTTCAGCCAGCTGAGGGCCCCTCAACTCAGGGTCCTTGGGGCCTTCTCTTCCCAGGCCCAGGTAGTAATATTATATTTTCCTACCTCCTGGTTACTGGTGCTCTCTGACTCTAGAAAGGCTCCCCAGCTCTGAGGGGCAGCCTTTTGGTGGGACTTCCAAGTCAGGCTTGCCACAGGTGCACCTTTCTTACCAAAGTGACCTCTTTCATCTTTACAACTTTAAGGGGGTCTTTTGCAGCAGATCTTCCCAACACAAGACGTCCTTTGATGCCCTGATTGCTGCTTCCTTGGTTACTGAATGTTGATTAAAGGGTCATGAAATCCTTGACAACTTCAAATATGTCTCTATTTCCTTTGTTAGTCCAGCGTGACAATTTTCATTTTCTTTATGTACAGGTGTAATTCATATTGAAGCTGTGATCTTTGAACTTCGTCAGGTAGTTCTTAAAGTTTTCTTCATTTTCAGCATGCGAGGTTGTGTCGTCTTCATATCCCAGGTTGTAAACGACACTTCTGCAATCCTGATGTCCCATTCTTCTTCATATACTCTGGCTTGTCAGATTATTTGTTAAACACAGAGATTGAAAAATTAGGATGAAAGAATACAATATTGCTACACCTTTTTTCCAGGAACACATGGAAGGGTCTACATCCCCCAAATGCCCCACTCACAATCTCTGATAAAGTACCCCAATGATGTCTAAGTGTTCTTGCTTAGCACATTCTAATTGACACACAGGCACATACACAGATATACACACACACTGACAAGTGTTGTAAATATTTATCAATTCACTCTCCACTGGGAGCACTGCAAGCCTTGATTTGTAAAGGCTGATAATTTACCTGATACAAATAATCCCCCCACGGCCCATTTCAAGGTGCCATCCTGATGTCACTGATCCACAATTGGGCACATATATGCTCCATCTACTCTCCCAAGTTAACAGGAACTGATTCCAGCATAACTAATCCACTTTCCTATGAGTATGTATACACACTCCACCTGCACCATGAGAAGAACCCTTAACTCACATCCCTAATATGTAAACCAAATATCACTATATACCTCCAGAACACACAACTCACAACTCTTGAACAAACACATACAAATACTATCCATACCCTGAATATACATACATACCACCTTTTAACGCCTAGAGTTTTACTGAAAATCTATGGTCCGTGAATATTCACAGCCATTCGTACAACTATATATGTGCTTTCCACACTTGCCTGAACAGGCACATGTACAACCAATAGTACCCATACATACTCAGTGACCACTGTACACACAATCAAACCATCTATCACCACCAAGGTCAAAATATCACCTCATAAGCCACCCTAATACAGACCCACACAAAATTCCACATCTCTAAAACACATATAATACACAATTCCCAAAAAGCATGCACATTTTATATAAACCTCTCAGTTTCCAAATATACATACTTAACCTCCTACATCCTCCAGAATAAACACCCTAGAAAACCAATGAAACCAAATACAAACACAGCCACATACAATCTATATTATAAATATATATAAGTACACCACACAAACACAGAAAATGCACATACAAGCGATACCACCAAATTCTGCAAGAATTAGACCAGAATAGGCGCAAAGAGGAACTCTGACTGCTTTCATACAGACAAAACCCACATACACTCACCCTAAACTCAACCATGAGTATACACCCCACACATTCAGAGATGCAGATAAAACTCTAAAACACTCCAATCCTAGCACTCTAGCTAATATACACACACAACCTACACCCCTACATGCCCAGGTGTGCACAACTACCAGACGCCACACACATGCACACACACAGACACATATATCCCCAATTCCTCAAGGTATACATGACCCGAAACACTATAGCACGTCTCTAGAACATAGCCTCACTTTCCCAACATCCACATATGCCCAAACACACATAGACGTACCCTAACATTCTCCAAAGAAATACAGGTAGAATACTCCAAGAATAATTCACGCATCCATTCATGACTTACACACACCAGTATATACTCCCCACTCACAATGAAATAGCTCTTACACATCCTATAGAAATACACTGACACTCCATTCCAGGTCCCATATCCCACGTTTCTCAAAATCTCACACATAACCATATCAACATGCCTCTAGTATGTGTAAATACAATTCCCCACTCTCTGTGCAAATACAGAACCCCATCTTTTCATCATATACACCCATCCTCATTTCCCAGAAAATACCATACTCCCTACTGAAAAATATTACACATAGCCCTAGAAAATAGTCACCTAAACTGCCATGCCCCTTCATGAAACACACAAACTGATTACATATACAGCTGTCCTCATACCCCAATTATAGCCTAAATTATCCAGGATACTAAACCTATGCTAAAATACGACCTTGTATCTTCCAATACTAATGTAACCTCACAATTGCCTATACATAATCCAACAATTCAAAATACTCAAACAGAAATCAATCCCCAATTTTCCAGAATACAGAATCATAGAAACCCCAGAATAAACACAGAAGGATGCATGTGCAACTCCAGAAAAGCACCCAAAGCAACACAACCATACGACATGCCGTGAGTACACACCAGTGACTCTCCCTCATTCCCCAAATATAGAAAAAGAACTGGTCCTACACCCAAACTGATATACACAGGTACACTCCCTCAAATGCCCCAATGGAAAGCAGAGAAACTCATTCCAAACCTGCCATTATGTACACGCAAAGACCCAAAATTCATGGCAGAAGAGCCAGACCTAAAGTGTTCCCCTGAGCCACAATTTGTAAAGCAGCTCACCTCCAAGTCTTCGAGCGCACATGCCTATATCTCATGCCCTGCACTCTCCCACAAAAACACACTCATATTGAACCCCAAATATTCATGTAGACACCACCAATCCACACACTTAATACAAATACAAACTTCCTGAGAACCCATTCAAAACATACACAGCCTCCAAACTGTGAATTCATATAAACACATTTCTAACAGAGCCCCTATAGGGGAGTAAAGCATAGTAGCAAAATTACTAAGAATGAGTTTGAGTAGCCTTTACCTTTGTTTGTAAGAGAATTGACAGGAGAAAGTGGAAGAGCAGTACACTGTTGTCTGCAGGGTCTGAGGTCTCGCCCTTGACAGCCCAGCCCAGCCACTAGACCTACCCTTAGGGACCCTGCCATTCCCTGCTCATGCCTGCGTGTCTCCCTGAAGAGGACCTTCTGCAACTGATGCCTGAGGCCTTTAGAGTGCAGAAGTTCCTGTCCCAGGAGAGGGTGCGTATGTGTAACCTCCTAAAGCAAGGCGGGAATGGGATTACCTGTGCCCTGCTGGCGCATTAGCTAAGTGCTAGGGCTGCTAACCAAAAGGTCACCAGTTTGAATTCACCAGCCATTACTTGGAAACCCTATGGGGCCGTTCTACCCTGTCCTATAGGGTCGCTATGAGTTGCAATCGACTCTAAGGCAATGGGTTTATGGAGAGCAGTGCAGGAGCAGAATACAGAGCATCTGGGGTGCACTCTGAGGCTTCTTGGGAAGCAGGCTACATCTCCTCACCCGGAAGCTCCACGTTAGCCCTTCCGCCAAGGGAGCATGTCTGAAGCCACCACTCATGCTTTGTAAAAATTGTGGTCATTGCTGTTTTGTGCCATGGAGTCGATCCCCCCTCACAGAAACCCTATAGGGCAGAGTAAAACTGCCGATTAGGGTTTCCTAGGCTGTAATCTTTATGGGAACAGATTTCCTGCTCTTTCTTCTCTAAAGCCAGAGCCTCAGTTGCTGGGTATTTGGTTAGCAGCCCAGCACTTAACCTTGCACCATCAGGGCTCCTTACCTAAAGCATACCCTTTGCCACGTAGTCCATTCCGAGTTACAGCAATCCTATAGGACAGAGTAGAACTGACCCATACGGTTTCCAAGGAGTGGATAATGGATTTGAACTGTCAAATTTGGGTTAGTAGTCAGGCTCTTAATCACTTGGCACCACTTAAAATACAGTATTCTGGAACTGGGAATAGTGCTCTTATACATTTAGATACACTTTGGACCACATTCGTTTCTTCTTCTGAATGGACTTTCAAAAAATACTGTTTGTTTTTCCTATTCACTTTGAAAGTTCTTTTACACAATGGCACGGCCAAAGAATTTTAGACCTGGGAAACACTGTAAGATATGTTTTCTTCTGACTCCATTCTTAGGTTTTTCCTACTGTATTTACTGTCACACAGTATTTTTCATGCTGTATTTATTTAATACATAGACATTTCACAATAAATATTGATGCACCAAGGTTTTGTCTGAAATGTGCTTGTTACCTTGACTAAGACAGTTGAGGGGCAGATCCCAGAAAGTAGCCCCTGGCCTCGCTTAGGTCCTTGCTCCTCACAAGCTGAATGGCTTAAGATGCATCCTTAGCATATACAAGTCAGATAATAAAATTTATGGAATTTTTATTCCAAAATAAATATTTATGGAGTGAAAACAACTCCATTTACAATAGCATCTAAGGGAATAAAATATATAGGAATAAATGTACCCAGAGATGTAAAAGGCTTCTACAGTGAAATTATAAAATACAGCTGAAAGATACTAAAGAAGACCTAAATAGATGGAAAGACATTCTCTGCTCATGGATTGGAAGACTTAATATAATCAAGATGTCAATACTACACAAAATGATCTACAGATACAACAAAACCCTAATCAAAATTCCTACACCATTCTTTACAGAAATGGAAAAAAAAAATCCTCATTTTTCTATTGAAAGACAAGAGACCCTGGATGGCGAAAGCAATTTTGAAAAAGAATGAAGTAGCAGACCTCACATTTCGTGACTTCCAAGCATATTACAAAACTGCAGTAAATCAAAGCAACCTGGTACTGGTTAAATGACAGACACACAGACCAAGGCAACAGAATTGAAAACCCAGAAATAAATCCAAACCTCTATGGTCAACTGATTTTCAGCAACTGAACCAAATCCATTTAAAGGAAAAAGAGGAGTCTCTTCAACAAATGGTGCTGGCTAAACTGGATTTTCCCAAGCAGAAAAATAAAACAAGAACCATATCTCGCACCATACACAAAAACTAAATCAATATGGACCAAAGACCTCAATTTAAGCCTAAAACCATACAGTTCTTGGAAGAAAATACAGGAGTAAACCTTTTTGGACCAAACTGATTTTCAGTGATAGACTATCAAACACAATAATGAATGCACAAGCATCAGAAAATATGTAAGTGGGACCTCATGCAAAGTTAAATACTTATGCTCATCAAAAGACAATAAAAATAGGGAAGAGGCAGCCTACAGGCCGAGATAAATTATTTGGAAAGGTTATAAGTGACTGAAGTCTAATATCTAAAATATATAGCAAACTTCTACAACTTAATAACAAAAAGACAAATAACCATATAAAAACTGGCTGAAGAACATGAAAAGACATTTTACCAAAGGGAATATTCAAATGGCCAACAGACACATGAGAAGATGCTCAACTTCATTAGCCATCAGGGAAATGCAAATCAAAACCACAATGAGATACCATTTCACTCCCACTAGGATGACTAAGGTAAAAAAAAAAATGGAAAATAACAAGTGTTGGAGGTGTCATGGGGAAATCTGAACCCCTCATCCATTGCTGGTGAAAATGTGAAATGATACACCAATTTTTGCAAAGCAGCCTACTGGTTCCTCAAAAAACTGGTAGTAGAGCTGCTACATGACCCAGCAATTCCACTGCAGGTATATGCCCTAGGAATCTGGTAGAAGTGACACAAACAGACATAAGGACACCTGTTTTCATCGCAGCACTATTCACAATAGCAAAATGGTGGAACAACCTAAGTGCCCATCGATCAATGGATAAGTAAACTGTCATACATACGTACAAGGAAATACTACTCAGTAATCCAGGAGTTCCTGAAACACCTTGGAACATGAAGGAACCTGGAGGACATTACTTTGAGTGAAATAAGTCAGTCACAAAAAAACAAATATCGTATGTTATTACTTTTTTGAAATGATATGAACAAATAAAAATATAGAGAAAAAAATGTTCATTAGTGTTACCAGAGATGGGGTGCGGGGAAATGAAAATTCACTCACTAGATAGTAAACACTTGTTATTTCTGGTGATGGAAAAGGTCACACCAAATGAGAGTGAAATGTGTACTGCTTGATGAAGGCAAACCATGTCAGTAAAATGTACACAAGGAAAAAGAACTTGTTGGTGATAGCATGTAATACATAATTTTGAAAGATAAGCAAAAACAACCAAAAAATATATATGCGAGTATATATATATATATATATATATATATATATATATATATATATATATATATATATGCACACAGGCATATATGTGCATAAGTATATATAAGTATACATAAGTATGTATATAGGTGTAAACATACATGTAAATACATCTATTGGATTCTATGCACACATATTAATGTATATAATAAATCACATAGAGTAAATAGTAATAAATATTTCTTAGATATAATCAAACACCTCACGGAATTGTTTTTCTGGATTTGAAGTGTTAGCACCAGAGTCTCGCGGAACATCTTGGTCCACTGGCATGACATAGTTCATAAAGTTATATTTTACCTCTTAGTTTGCTGAATGTTGTCTGGGATTTCAAAAGCTAGACAGCGGCCTTCTAAGTTACAACTATTGGTCTCTACTACTTGTCTGCAGCAAAACAGAATGTAGGAAGCCAAAGACTCAAAGAAACTTGTTTACAAGACAAATAGTCTACAGAAACCATGGCCTCATCTGCCCTGAGACCAGAAAAACTAGCTAGTGCCCAGCTATCGCTACCATTCCTTATGATTAGGGCCAAAATAGATGGATTCTGACAGAATGGGAGAGAAATGTGGAACAAAATCTCGAATTCATTAAAAAAAAAAAAAGTTTACTGGACTGGTTCAGATTTGAGGGCTCCCCAAAATCATTGCCCTGAAATACTCTTCAAATTTTGAACTTAATCAAACCCCTGAGGTCACCTTGTACCTGAATAACAGACTGGCTCCCAAAATAATGAACATCACCTGTAAACACTGTGCTCCTTAAAAATCACCTATATGGGACCAAACGGTCAACAATTTAAACAAAGATGAGAATGTCAGAGTCAGGGAAACGAGATTATAGGAAACAGAAAAACCAGAACGTAAATGAGGATAATGTTCAAGAATTGCGAAGAACGTAACCAATGTCACTGAACAAATTGTGGAGAAATTGTTGAACGGGAACCTAAAACACAGTAAAATATTATTTTTAAAAAAGTAATTAGCTTAGAAATAGACAGCGTTGGTGCTTGCACAACATGATGAACACAGTGTCACTGAATTGTGCATGTGAAGAAGGTGGGAATCACAAGTGTGTTGTTACATATATATTGACAATAAAAAGAAAATTTAAAATATTTATGGAATCAAATAAAGCTCCAGGATTCGTTATACTTTCTGATATATAAGACCTAAACAAATACACTCCCATTTAAGAAATGCACACTTGGTTCAAATCGTTCAAATCCAAAGATTGCTGCTTAAGAGGCCGTTCCTAAAATGAGAAATAAACTCGATTGAAATGTGAACCCTCTCAAGCTTGCTCTCTGTAAAGCCGCTGATTCCAGATTTAACCTCCCAGCCTTCCTACCAGACAGGGCAGACAGCTGTGCTGCTTCTAAAAAAGAAGAAATCCATCACCCAAGGGTTAGTTTTGCCTCAGGCAGCCCTGCTGTTCATTCAAACATCCCAAGCTGCCTTCCAATAAGAAATGCTTGATTTTCACATCACCTACCTTTGGCACTTCCTACTAAGTTGTATTAGCATTTTTACATGCACTATGTCTTTTTTTATGTCATACTCTCAGTGTCCCCTGGCTCTACAAATCTTCTGGGAATGAATGTAAGAGATCTCCTAAGGAAAAGGTCCTCAATATATGTACTTCATTTTACTTTTTCTTCTGTGTTGTGATTAGGAATACATGACAGCCAGTGTTATTTCCTTAATGCCTACACACTAGGTAATGTGGGAACATTTGGTTGCCAAGACAAAGGTGCCAGGAGAGGAGTTGTCACTGAAGAAGCTATCTGGAACTGTCTGACTTTTGAAATAATTATGTATAATTATTGAATTACACTCATTATCAGAAATACAAACTTAAAACATGAGTATAACATAAAATACCCTGAGAAGCAACAGGAACCTACTTTTGGTCATGGAATTAGAGGCTGCTGACCTTCCTTTGAGGCAGTGGAGCTTATCCGGAAAGAGGATCATGAGTAAGGCTGGTCAGGCTGGAGCTCCCAGAGCTTTCAGTAGTGGACAGGAATTTTGGGACACAAGGACTGCTTCCTAAACAATGATGCATACTGTTGTAGGTGAAAACATCACAAAGTTTAGTAAGAGCAAAAAGAAAGTTTTTTTGGCATACATTCAAAGAAGCAAAAGTTGAAAAGCAGCCAAGCATGCTGGTAGAACCATGTCTGCCCAAGTCCAAGGAAATATTACAGAATAAGCAAGAATGGGAAAATGGACAAGCATGCTGCCACAGCCATGCCTATCTGAGTCCGAAGAACATTACGAAGTCATCTGTATATATTAACACTACCACATGGGCAAAACCACTGAAAGCTTCACCTGTTCACAGGTTGGCTAGAAATTGTGATCCTACATTGCGACCTGTCCCTCTCAACAATCATTGGTACAGGTTTCAGTATTGACAGTTAGGCAGGTCTTCAATGGTCCAACAAATTTCTATTCACTAAATGTTCATAGAAAAAGATAAGAGTGGAAAGTCTTTTCTGTTCCGGCTTTTCCAAAAGGCCCCCTAAAAGATATTTTCCAAGATTATCTTAGCTATTGTCTTCATGCCTCGGGGCACAGTTGATGTGTCCTTGTGAGTTCTTGCAAGCCCTTGTGAGCCCAGCTCCAGCTGGGTCACCTTTTCTGTACTCAAGGAGAGGGAATAATGACTCTAATATTATTTCCTAAATCAATACACACACTGTGTGCATACACACTCGGAACACAATGGAACTTCTGAGACAATCCTAATTTCAAACCCTGAGTTTTCTTGTTGCCATGTGTACCCCAGCCTTCATTAGACAACATTTCCCAAATTTTGTACATGAAGTATTGGTGCCCTTGTAATAATGCAAGAACCTACCACCTTGAGCTAAGGAGCAGGGTGAGTTTAGGGGCACAAAAGTAGATACGTTGATAAGAAGTCTAGAGTAGAGCCTTTGTGCTGTGGATAAGAGAAAGAACCCACAAATGGCCCTAAGAGGTTCATACCACTTGTGTTGGCAATGTAATTTGAAGGAAAAAGACGGTAGTGGGTTTTTTTTTTTTTTTTGTAGCATTTTGCCTGTCAGGTCCCCTTCAGGAATATCTCCTCATCCCCACCTGCCCTTCACCCTCCCCCACTATGGAATGTCTGGAGTCCTACATTCTACACATGTTTAGATTCAAACTTCTCCCTCCTTTCCTTGGATCTCTGAGCATCTATTGGAGCCAGATCACGCTCTGAGTCCAGGACATGGCGACTTCACATGCTGAAGTTTGCCAGACAGCTGTGTTCAGTGACCAAGCCTGTGGAGATGACTTCAGCAGGAGGCAAGATGGTGGGGAGGGGGTGTGTTATCAGACCCTGCCACACCCTCAATCTTTGGAAATTCAAATTTGACACTTCCCTTGGGGACAAGCTCTCTGAGCAGGAGTAAGGAGTAAACCTTTGATACCTCCAAGGACATCCCACCAGGGGAGAATGAAGAGGCAGATGGGAAAAATGAAACAGGATGTTGGCAAAAAAGGAACGGGGTTTTATACCGTGCATCATGAAAAGAAACGCTAGGTAGCAGATGGGAAAACCAATCTTTTGAAGGCTCACTCCTTCAAGAAAGTCTGGAGGATGTCTTTCACTTTAGAAGGTCGCTTCCCTGCTGTTGAGCTTGCTGGGGGCATTTCAGACAGAGTGGATGTCAATCCTGTTCCATGTGTTGGAAAGAGCATATGAGGATGGCAGGGTGTCTCTCAGGAATTCCTGAGACAGGCTCTGTGAGTCAGAGACACTTTGGGTTTCTTACTTCTGGGTACTCAGAGGCCTGGGGGTCTGGATGAACTGCTCACAAGTTCTCTACTTGGAAACTTCTCAACTGGAGGGAAGGAACATAAAATTCACTGCAGGGACTTTTCCAATATTTACCATTTCCTCGTTCCATACTGCCACTCATCACTTGAGATTCATTGCGCTGATTCCCAGTGACCAGGCAGGGAATTCGGATGACCGAACACCTTGTTGCCTTTCCTCCACCTCTATTTGCACTTTTCCTTTGTCACAACAGCAACTCCAGTGCTAGGACCGAATATGACCATGAATCCTGGTGCCTCCACGTCTCCTTTCACTGCACTGCCCTTTCCCCAGCCCACTCTCGCACCCCCACACCAAACACTCTGGGAGCAGGACCCACTAACCGTTATGACTTTATCATGCCCTCACGTGTGCTGCAAGTCACTGTTCAGTGTTCCTATTCCCTGTTGACTGTGCTTTTCTAAAGGCAGAAAGAGTGTCCTTGTCTTCACTTGGACTAGGACATTAACACAAAACAACAATAATATTTGTATCTGCTATCATTTGCTGAATATTTCATGCGAGATTATCCTCAGTGATTGTTAAAAATATAGTCAAATGTCAAAATTATCTCATGATTTAGAGACCTTTCCCGTTGTACATATGGGGAACAATTCATCCGAGGTCACGAGTCAGTAAGGGGAAGCCAGGTTGGTTCCAAAAGAAAAAAAAAGCCGGTGTTGTTGGGTTAATTCTGATTCATGGTGATCCCATGCATTTCACAACCGTGTTCCATGGGGTGTTTAGTGATTGAGTTTTTTAAGGAAATCACCAGGCATTTGGTTCAGGAAGCCTCTGTGTAGGCTCAAACTACCAACCTTTCTATCGCTAGCCAGCTCCTTATTCCTTTGTGCCGGTGACTTCGCATGGTTTCAAATTGTATACTTTTACTGTTACAAATCAGGCATTGACACAGTTAAAAAAAAAAAAAAAGAATTCTTTCTGTTACAATTCATTTCCTCTGAAGTGTAATTTGCATGCAATGGAATCTGCCCATTTCAATTTATAATTTAGTGAACTTCAGGAATTTTAAATACCACCGTGTAACCATCATCTCAACCAACATTTACAGCATGGATTCAGATTCTGCATCACCTCCCTGTTTTCTTTCAGGTACTTAGTGAAGAACAGCTTCAGACTCTGCTGATTTTGGCAGTCACCATTCGTAGGCCACAGGGTAGAGCTGGTGAGAAGCCCCTGAGGACTTCTTATATTTTTGAACAGGAAGGGGATTGACATCTGTCTCTGTGATGAGATCTCTTTACCCATGGTCTCATTAAATGGCTGTGTGGGGAGTTCTTATTATAAAAAGACACCTCCACACTATTGATGAGCACTGTGATATTGGGAAAGTAGCTTCATTCAGAGAACATGCTGGCCCTACCCATCTCCCAAAACTGTGATGCTATGGACTCTGCTACCTTGACCCTCCTTGTGTCCTTGATGGCAGCCAGGCCACAGCCAAGCATGCTTCACTTTTCTCCATCATAGGAGGACTTGATTCTTCAGGGTACATTCTCTCTCCAACCCATGACATAGACCTCACAAAAATGAGCCCCAAATCTCCCAGCTCTGTTCATCACCAGCCCTTCCGGCAATCTCCTTCATGCAATCTTGATGTGGAATTTTCAGTCCTGGGTCAAGATGCTGAGAATCTCCTATTCCTCTCTCCTAAATCCCAGAATTCTTGTCTTACCACTTACAAATTCAGTAAAACAGAGAAAAACAAGCACGCAAGAACTCAAGAACATCTACCAAGTCTGTATAACATAAATATTGCAAACACACAGGGCTCTAAATATACAAAACAATTTGGGAAAAGAAGAATAAAGTATAGGGCTCACACCTCAAGATTTAAAGTATCACTACAAACACACAGTAAACAAAACAGTTTTGTACTGACATTAGGATAGACATAGAGACTAAAGGAATAGGGTGCCCAGAAATGAATTCATACATCTTTGCCCAATTTGTTTCAACAATGATGCAAGCCCATTCCGTGGGCAAAGAATCGTCCCTTCAACAAATGATGCTGGGACAACTGGATCTCCACATGGAAAAGTATGAAGTTGGACACATACTGTACATCAAATACAAAAATTAACTCTAAAAGGATCGATGACCTGAATATGAGAGCTAAAACCATAAAACCCTTAGAAATATAATCCAGGGTTATATTTTAGGATTTTTTTCCCCACATCTTCGTAGATATGACACAGGAAACAATAGATAAATTTCTCTTGGTGAAAATTTAAATCTTTTGTGCATCAATGAGCATTATCAAGAAAGTGAAGACAACTACTGATTGTGAGAACGTACTCGGAATCTCTACTCTGCTTAAGGATTTCATATCCAGATATATAGACTGCCTAGAGCTAAATACAAAAACACCAACAACCCATCTTAAAAAATGGACAAAAGACGTTAAGGCATTATTCCAAAGAAAATATACAAATGGCCAGTAAGCACATGAAAAGATGTTCAACATTACCAGTCAGTGGGGAAATGCAAATCAAAATGACAGAGAGATATCATTCCTTACCACATTGATGGATGTTGCCAGAATAAAAACAAACAAACAAGGAAAAAAAAAAAAAAGATTTGGTGAGGATGTAGACAAACGGGGAGTGCATTGCTACTGGGGATATGATGTGCTGCAGCCACTGTAAAATACACTTTGGTGGCTCCTCAAATAATTTAACATAGAATTATCATATGACCTTATAATTCCACTCCTAGGCATGTACACAAATGAACTGAAAGTAAGAAAACAGGTACTTGGACACTCACGTTCCTTGTAGCATTATTCACTGAATGAAAAAGGTGGAAACAACCCAAGTGTCCATCAAAAGACGATTGGATAAGCAAAACATGACAAATAGATACACGCAATATTATGCAGCCACAAGAGCAGTGGAGTTCTGTTACTTGCAATAAATGGATGAACTTTGAAAACATTGTTCTGCGTGAAATAACTGAAATCCCAAGAACAATTATCGCATGATCCCACTTACATGAAAATCTACAACACGCAAAGATATAGAGCAGATTAATGGCTAGGAGAACTGAAGGCACAAAGCATAGGGAGTCATTGCTAAAAACAAAGCAACAAGAAAAAGAATATTCAAAACCAAAGGAAAAGAAACGTATAGAACCTAGCATGAATTATTAAATATTGTATTTAAAATATGTGGTATTTTACATTATAAAAAAAGGTCAACCACCATTCTGCCAAAAAAAAGAGTACATAATTACTACAAAGCACGGTCGTCATGTTGGGAATAATGCTACACTGAACATATAAAGCAGACTGGCCAGGCTACAAGGGATCCATTTGTAGTACAAGGAAGTTACTTGATTATTCCAGAAAGAGGTGTCAGTACACTTTACGCAGTAGAATCCACCAAAAGGAAAGAGAGTCTCCATAAGGTGCAGAAGTCCTTGAGTGGGTACAAGTGAGGTAGGAGGCCTATGTGGAGTCAACTGGGGCCCATCATGGTCACATGACACCCTCTGGTGTGTTTGATGTTGCACACGACATGTGGGAAAATAAAAAAGGTCAGATCACCCTATCAGAAGAAGAGGACGCTGAGATGAAACCCGCAGGATTGGCTTTCTGGATTTTAAGTTATTAGGACCAGAGTCTCATAGAACATCTTGGCATGATATAGTTCATAAAGTTATGTTTTATATCCTCATTTGTTGAGTAGTGTTTGTGGTTTTAAAAGCTTGTGAGTGGCCTTCTATGATACAACAATTGTTCTCTGCTCATCTGCAGCAAAAGACAATGTAGAAAACCAAAGACTCAAAGGAGAAACTTGCCTACAAGACAAAGTCTACACAAACCTCGAGCTAATCTACCCTGAGGCCAGAAGCACTAGATGGTGCCCTGATACCACTACCATGCCTAGTGATCAGGGCCACAATAGATGGATTCTGATAGCATGGGAGATAAATGTGGCACAGAATTTCAACTCATTTAAAAAAAATTGGGGGGGGACCAAGATGGCTGACTAGGTGGAAGCTTCAGCTGACCCCTCTTGCAACAAAGATTCAGAAAAACAAGTGAAGCAATTACATACATGGCACTCTAGGAATGCTGACCATCAAACAGAACTAGGGAATTGACCTGAGTGACAGGGAAGTGAGAATCCATGCGCTGAAGGAGGGAGCAGGCCCAGAGTCGGGCGAGCTGCTCCCCAGCCCTGAGCCCTCCAGGGAATGAGAAACCGCTCGCTGAAGAAGCGACCAGTTCCAGAGCTGGGCAAGCCACGTCCCAGACCTGAACCCTTGCAGAGTCTTGGAGGCAGAGCTATGTAGATGATCGTGGCTTCCTGAGACAAGGCAAGCAGGGATGAAGCGCTAACCCCCTGGGCAATCTCCGCAGGGACCTAGCCAGTGCACACAGGCTACACACTCCTCCGGAATCTCAGATAAAACAGTCCTCACCAAACAAATGAAGTGAGTTTATCTAATTTACTACCTTTTTATCTATCTGATCCCTCCCTTCCCTGCCCCAGCCAGCTTCATTAACATTGGAATTCCCTGGGCCAGAGATTGAAGTGCTTTGCAGGGTTTTTTTTCTTTTCTAACCCATTCTCCTGGCCTGGAAAAGCATCAAATAACAATCAGGTGAAAAATCCTTTCCTGATTTCTCTAAACTGGAATAGCATTACAGAACAAGTGCCATCCAGGCATAAGAGATCCACAGTGTTTGGCTTTCACCCCTACCTGGAACCAGGTGGCTATTTTAATGCAAAGACAATTCTTTGAGATATCAGCTGTAATTTTTGTAGCTGAGCAGTGGGAAGGCAAGTTTTGGACCACTCTACGTATTAAACGGAGATCTCACTGATCTGTAGCATGGAACTGAGGGCTGAGGTTCCAGCCACACCACCTAACCACCTGCTAACGGGGTCAGAGGATAGCAATGACTGCCAATTTTTAGAGGTACAAGCATTGGGTGCCTAAGGTACAGATGCAGAGCCACCCACCAGAACACTCTAAAGAACATAGATGCTCCTTCCTCACTGGCACTTGGGGGAAGATTGTCAGCACCCTACCCTCCTCAGACTGTGACCCCCTGCTGTTACTAGAAACTGGTACATACAACCATCACCACTACTCCTCTAAGTTAGTAGCAGAGAGCCTACAACACACACTAGCTGACCCACTATCAGAACACCTGAGCTGATTCTATTCAAGAATAGTGAATGGACACATAGGCTCATATACTGGGTAACAGCTCAAACCAGCTGGTAACAGGAATAAGCAATTCAAATGCTTCAACAATTAAGTTAGCTCACTCTAGTAGCCCATCTGGGTGTATTGAAACAAAACAAGAAGATAAGACTCAGTAAGCAAACATAAAATAAATCATTGCAATAACTTATAGATGGCTCGGACACAGCAGTCGATATCAAATCACATAAAGAAGCAGACCATGATTGCTTCTACAAATCCCCAAATCAAAGAATCAAAATCTTTCCCAAATGAAGATACATTCCTGGAGTTGCCAGATATAGAATATAAAAAACGAATACACAGAATACTTCAAAACATGAGGGATGACCTCAGAAATGAAATAAGGCAATCTACAGAAAAAGTCAAGGAACACACTGATAAAGCAGTTGAAGAAATCAAAAAGATTATTCAAGAACATAGTGAAAAATTAATAAGCTGCAAGAATCCATAGAGAGACAGCATTCAGAAATCCAAAAGGTTAACAATAAAATTACATAATTGGACAACTCAATAGGAAGTCAGAGGAGCGGAATCGAGGAATTAGAATGCAGAGTGGGGCAGTTGGAGGATAAGTCAATTGATACGAATATAATTGAAGAAAAATCAGATAAAAGAATTTAAAAAAATGAAGAACCCCTAAGAATCACGTGGGACTCTACCAAGAAGAATAACTTGCATGTGACTGGAGTTCCAGAAAAGGGAGGGATAACAGAAAATACAGAGAGAATAGTTGAAGATTTGTTCGCAGAAAACTTCCCTGGCATTGCGAAAGATGAAAGGATATATATCCAAATGTTCATCTACCCCCATACAAGACAGATCCTGAAAGAAAATCACCAAGATATATTATCATCAAATGTGCCAAAACCAAAGATAAACAGAAAATCTGAAAAGCAGCCAGGGATAAACGAAAAGTCATCTACAAAGGGGAATCAATAAGAATAAGTTCAGACTACTTCGGCAGAAACCATGTAGGCAAGAAGGCAATGGGATGACATATATAGAGCTCTGAAGGAGAAAAACTGCCAGCCAAGAATCATATATCGAGCAAAACTCTCTCTCAAATAAAAAGGTGAAATTAAGACATTTACAGATAAACACAAGCTTAGAGAAGTTGCAAAAACCAAACCAAAGCTGCAAGAATTACTAAAGAAAATTCTTTGGTCAGAAAATCAATGATATCAGATACCAACACAGCACAAGGTCACAAAACAGAACATCCTGATATCAACTCAGATAGGGAAATCACAAACACAAAATATGATTTATTTAAAAAAGAAAAAATGCTCAAAACAGGGAATCATTGATGTCATTATGTAAAAGATTACAATAATCAAAAAAAAAAGCATTAAATACAGGAGGCATAGATCTTCCATATAGAGAGGAAACCAAGGCGATATAGGATGATACAAGTTAGGTTTTTACTTAGAGACATAGGGGTAAATATTAAGATAACCACAAAGAGGTCTAACAATTCCATACTTCAAAATAAAAACCAAGATAAACATAACGACTCAGCAAAAATAAATTCAACTACTATGAAAATGAGGAACACACAATTTACAAAGAAAAACTTCTCAGCACAAAAAAAGGAAGCGGAAAAATGAAATTGTCAACAACACACAGAAAAAGGCATCAAAATGACAGCACTAAACTCACACTTATCTATAATTACGCTGAATGTAAATGGCTTAAGTGCACCGATAAAGAGACAGAGAGCCACAGACTGGATAAAAAAACATGATACGACTGTATGCTGCCTACAAGAGACATGCCTTAGACTTAGAGACACAAATAAACTAAAACTCAAAGGATGGAAAAAATATATCAAGCAAACAATAATCAAAAAAGAGCAGGAGTGGCAATATCAATTCCTGACCAAATAGACTTTAAAGTTAAATCCACCGCAAACGATAAAAAAGGACACTACATAATGATTAAAGGGACAATTGACCAGGGAGATATAACCATATTAAATATTTATGCACCCAATGACAAGGATGCAAGATACATAAAACAAACTCTAACAGAATTGACAAGTGAGATTAGACACCTCCACAATTATAGTAGGAGACTTCAAAACACCACTTTCAGTGAAGGACAGGACATCCAGTAAGAAGCTGAACAAAAACACGGAAGATCTAATTGCCACAATCAACTAACTTGATCTCACAGACTTATACAGAACACTCCACCCAACAGCTGCAAAGTATACTTTCTTTTCTAGTGCACGTGGAACATTCTCTAGAATAGACCACATATTAGGTCATAAAGCAAACCTATATAGAATCCAGAACATTGAAATATTACAAAGCATCTTCTCAGACCATAAGGCCATAAAAGTAGAAATCAATAACAGAAAAACCAGGGAAAACAAATCAAATACTTGGAAACTGAACAATACCATGCTCAGAAAAGACTGGGTTATACAATACATTAAGGAGGGACTAAAGAAATTCATAGGATGCAATGCAACTTAAAACACTTCCTATCAAAACCTTTGGGACACAGCTAAAGCAGTGCTCAGAGGTCAATTTATATCAACTAATGAACACATATAAAGAGAAGAAAGAGCCAAAATCAAAGAACTGTCCCTACAGCTTGAACAAATAGAAAGTGAGCAACCAAAGAAACCTTCAGGGACCAGAGGAAAACAAATAATAAAAATTAGAGCATAATTGAATGAATTAGAGAACAGAAAAACAATTGAAAGAGTTAACAAGCCCAAAAGCTGGTTCTTTGAAAAAATCAACAAAATTGATAAACCATTGGCCAGGCTGACTAAAGAAATACAGGAAAGGAAATAAATAACCCAAAAAAGAAATGAGATGGGCCATATCACAACAGACACAAATGAAATTAAAAGAATCTTATCAGATTACTATGAAAAATTGTACTCTAACAGATTTGAAAACCTAGAAGAAATGGATGAATTCCTAGAAACACACTAACTACCTAAGCTAACACAAACAGAAGTAGAACAACTAAATAGATACATAACAAAAAAGATATTGAAAAGGTAATCAAACCTCCCCCCCCCAAAAAAAAACCCTGGTCCTGATGGCTTCACTGCAGAGTTCTACCAAACTTTCAGAGAAGACTTAACACCACTACTACTAAAGGTATTTCAAAGCATAGAAAAGGATGGAATACTCCCTAACTTATTCTATGAAGCCAGCATATCTCTGATACCAAAACCAGCTAAAGACAAAATAAAAAAGAAAATTACAGACCTATATTCTTCATGAACATAGATGCAAAATCCTCAACAAAATTCTAGCCAATAGAATTCAACAACATATCTAAAAAATAATCCACCTCAACCAAGTGGGATTTATACCAGGTATGCAAGGATGGTTCAATATTAGAAAAACAATTAGTGTAATCCACCATATAAATAAAACAAAATACAAGAACCACTTGATTTTATGAATTGATGCAGAAAAGGCATTTGACAAAGTCCAGCACCCATTCATGATACAAACTTTCAACAAAATAGGAACAGAAGGAAAACTCCTCAGCATAATAAAAGGCATTTATACAAAACCAACAGCCAACATCATCCTTAATGGAGACCTTCTGAAAAGATCCCCCTTAAGAATGGGAACCAGACAGGGATGCGCCTTATCACCACTCTTATTCATCATTGTGCTGGAGGTCCTAGCCAGAGCAATTAGGCTGGATAAAGAAATGAAGGGCATCCAGATTGGTAAGGAAGAAGTAAAAATATCTCTGTTTGCAGATGACATGATCTTATACACAGAAAACCCTAAAGAATTCTCAAGAAAACTACTGAAATTAATAGTTCAGCAGAGTATCAGGTTACAAGATAAACATACAAAAATTATTTGGACTCCTCTACATCAATGAAAAGAAGATCAAAGAAGAAATCATCAAATCAATTCCATTCACAGTAGCCCCAAAGAAGATAAAATACTTAGGAATAAATCTAACCGGAAACATAAAAGACCTATACAAAGAAAACTACAAGGTACTACTACAAGAAACCAAAAGGAACATACGTAAGTGGAAAAACATACCTTGCTCATGGATAGGAAGACTTAACACTGTAAAAATGTCTATTCTACCAAAAGCCATCTATATATACAATGCAATTCTGATCCAAATTCCAATGACATTCTTTAATGAGATGGAGAAACAAATCACCAACTTCATATGGAAGGGAAAGAAGCCCTGGATAAGTAAAGCATTGCTGGAAAAGAAGAAGAAAGTGGGAGGCATCACTCTTCCTGATTTTACAACCTATTAAACCACCACAGTAGTTAAAAGAGCCTGGTACAACAACAGGCACATAGACCAATGGAACAGAATTGAGAATCCAGATATAAATCCATCCACATATGAGCAGCTGATATTTGACAAAGGCCCAGTGTCAGTTAATTGGGGAAAAGATAGTCTTTTTAACAAATGATGCTGGCATAACTGAATATCCATCTGCAAAAAAATGAAACAGGACCCATACCTCACATCATGCACAAAAACTAACTCTGAATGGATCAAAGACATAAACATAAAGTCTAAAATGATAAAGATCATGGAAGAAAAAATAGAGACAACGTTAGGAGCCCTAATACATGGCACAAACTGAATACAAAACATTATTAAAAATGCTGAAGAGAAACCAGATAACTGGGAGCTAATAATAATCAAACACCTATGCTCATGTAAAGACTTCACCAAAAGAGTAAAAAGACCACCTACAGATTGGGAAAAAATTTTCAGCTATGACATCTCCAACCAGCACCTGATCTCTAAAGTCTACATGATTCTGCTAAGACTCAACCACAAAAAGACAAACAACCCAATTAAAAATGGGAAAATGATATGAACAGAGACTTCACTAAAGAAGATATTCAGGCAGCTAACAGATACATGAGAAAATGCTCTCGATCATTAGCCATTAGAGAAATGCAAATCAAAACTACAATGAGATTCCATCTCACTCCAACAAGGCTGGCATTAATCCAAAAACACAAAATAATAAATGTTGGAAAGGCTTTGGAGAGATTGCAACACTTATACACTGCTGGTGGGAATGTGAAATGGTACAACCACTTTGGAAATCTATTCGGCGCTTCCTTAAAAAGCTAGAAATAGAACTATCATAGGACCCAGTGATCCCACTCCTCGGAATATATCCTAGAGAAATAAGAGCCTTTACACTAACAGGTATATGCACACCCATGTTTATTGCAGCACTATTTACAATAGCAAAAAGATGGAAGCAACCAAGGTACCCATCAAAGGATGAATGGATAAATAAATTATGGTATATTCACACAATGGAATACTACGCATCAATAAAGAACAGTGAGGAATCTGTGAAACATTTCACAACATGGAGGAACCTGGAAGGCATTACGCTGAGTGAAATTAGTAGCAAAAGGACAAATATTGTTTAAGACCACTATTATAAGATCTTGAGAATTAGTTTAAACTGAGAAGAATGCATTGTTTTGTGGTTATGAGAGGAGGGAGGGTGGGAGAGGGATATTTACTAATTAGGTAGTAGATAAGAACTACTTTAGGTGAAGGGAAGGACAAGAGTCAATACAGCGGAGGTCAGCGCAACTGGACTAAACCAAAAGCAAAGAAGTTTCCTGAATAAACTGAATGCTTCAAAGGTTAGCGAAGCAAGGGCAGGGGTTTGGGGACCATGGTTTCAGGGGACATCTAAGTCCATTGGCATAATAAAATCCATTAAGAAAACATTCTGCATCCCACTTTGAAGTGTGGCGTCTGGGATCTTAAATGTTAGCAAGCAGCCATCTAAGATGCATCAATGAGTCTCAACTCACCTGGATTAAAGGATAATGAAGAACATCAAGAAAACAAGGTAATCACAAGCCCAAAAGACAGAAAGGGCTACATGAACCAGAGACTACATTATCCTGAGACCAGAAGATCTAGATGGTGCCCAGCCACAACCGATGACTGCCCTGACAGGGAACACAGCGGAGGACCCCGAGGGAGCAGGGGAACAGTGGGATGCAGACCACAAATTCTCATAAAAAGACCAGACTTTATGGTCTGACTGAGACTAGAAGGACTCCAGTGGTCATGGTCCCCAGACCTTCTGTTGGCCCAAGACAGGAACCATTCCAGAAGCCAGCTCGTCAGACATGGATTGGACTGGACAATGTGTAGTAAAGGGATGTTGGTGAGGAGTGAGCTACTTGGATCAGGTGGACATTTGAGACTATGTTGGCACCTCCTGACTGGAGGGGAGATGGGAGGGTAGAGGGGCACAGAAGCTTGCAAAATGGACACAGAAAAAGAGAGTGGAAGGAGGGAGTAGGCTGTCTCATTAGGGGGAGACTAATTGGGGGTGTGTAGCAAGGTGTATAGAAAACCCTGGTGGAGTAGTGGTTAAATGCTACAGCTGCTAACCAAAAGGTCAGCGGGTCGAATCCACCTAGGTGCTCCTTGGAAACTCTACGGGGCAGTTCTACTTTGCCCTATAGGGTCCCTATGAGTCGGAATCGACTCAACGGCAGTGGGTTTGGTTTTGGTAGCAGGGTGTATATAAGTTTTTATGAGAGAGACTGACTTGATTTGTAAACTTTCACTTAAAGCAAAATAGAAAATATATATTTATCATCAAATACAGAAGAAGAGGGGGGCTTACTGGACTGGTTCACACTTGAGGACTCCCTGAAATCACTGCTTTAAGATACTCTTCAAACTTTGAACTGAAACTAATCCCAGTAGCTAAATAACAGATTGGCTCACAAAGTAATGAATACCTCTCATAAGTAATGTGCCCCTTGAAAAAAATCATCTATATGAGAGCAAATGGTAAACGATTACTTTAAAAGAAAGATAAGAATGTAAGAGTCAGGGGAATTAGATTATTGGAAGCTTGCAGTTGCCTATCCAGGATACAACTATTGGTCTCTACTCCTCCAGAACAAAAGAAAGAAAGAAACCAAAGGCTCAAAGAAGAAACTAGTCTACAGGACAAATAGTCTACATGAGCCATGACCTCATCTACCTTGAAACCAAAAAAAACCAGATGGTGCCCGGCTACCACCTCCGAGCATTTTTATCAGGGCCACAGTAGATGGACCCTGATAGTATGGGAGAAAAATGTGGAACAGAACCTCAAATTCATAAAAAACTAAACAAAAACCAGACTTACTCGACTGGTTGAAACTGGAGGACTACTGTCCTGAGATACTCTTTAAACCTTGAACTGAAACTAGACCCTGAGGTTATCTTTTAGCTAAATAATAGATAGGCTCCTAAAATAAAGAATACCACCCATGACTACTGTGATCCTCTAAAAAATCATCTTTATGAGACCAAATAGTCAACAATTACTTTAAAACCAAGGTAAGAATACAAGGAGGCAAGGCAACTAGATTAATGACAGTGGAACAACCACAACAGAAATATTGAGAAAGTTCACGAATCATGAAGAATGTACCCAATGTCACTGAACAATCTGTGCAGAAATTGTTGAATGAGAACCTAAACTGCTGTGTAAGCTTTCACTAGAAACATATTATTATACTAAAAAGAGTATTTTCTAATTTCCTTTGTGATTTCTTCTTTGAATCAAGAATTATTTAGAACTACACTGCTTAATTTTCTACTATTTGGAAATTTATAGATATTTTATTGTTATTGGTTTCTAATTTCATAGCATTGTGGTCAGATAACATACTCTACGATGCCTATCCTCCTAAATGTAGTGAAAGCTGTTTTAGGGCAGTGGCATAGTGGTTAAGGGATGTGGCTGCTAACCAAAAGGTCAGCAGTTTGAATTCACCAGTGGCTCCATGGAAACTTCATGGGGCAGTTCTACTCTGTCCAATGGAGTCACTATGAATCAGAATCAACTCAACAGTATAAGGTACTTAAGGTCCCCTGGTGGTACAATGGTTGAGCACTCGGCCGCTAACCGAAGGCTTAGAGGTTCGAATGCACCAGCCACTTTGTAGGAGAAAGATGTGGCAGTCTTCTTCCCTAAGACTACAGCCTTGGAAACCCTATGAGGCACTTATACCCAGTACTAGGGTGGCTATGAGTCAAAACTGACTCAATAACAGTGGGTATCTAAAGTCCTTAGGTGGCACAAGTGGTTTGCTTTTGTCTACTAACCTAAAGGTTGGTGGTTCAAAACTACCCAGTGGCACCACAGAAGAAAGGCCTGGCAATCTGCTTCCATAAAGATTAGAGCCAAGAAAATCCTATGAAACAGTTCTACTGTAATACATGGGGTCACCATGAGTTAGAATTTGCATTATACAGTCTAGTTTGATGAATGTTGCATGTATACTTGCAAAGAATTAGACTCTGCAATGGTTAAGTGTATTATTTCTGTAAATGGCAGTTAGGTTAATTTGGTTGATAATGCTATTCAAGTCTTTATATCCTTTTCACTGAGAAACATGCAGGCTGCTGTTGCCTGTGCACTCTCTTATTTGGAAGAGAGTCTGCAGTTACACACTTTGAACTGTGGAAAGGCACCGGGGTTTGTTAGGATTTCCCCAGGCGCATTGTTTTCCCTGGGCCAAAGCGAGCCTTCACAATAGCTTAACGCTAACACTGCATACTCGTTCCACTTCCAGAATACGGCTACCACAAGGCACTTCTCCAGAGGAAAACTGCCCTTAGCCAAGGACAGATTGGCTGAGCTCATTGAGGGAAAGCGAAACCAAATGACGATTTTCTCCTTCTAACTGCTTTCATCAGAGGCGTGGGTGAAGGCACAGTGTTCTTTCTCTCACTGAGATACACACAATCTGATGTTGCCTCTGAGCTCCGTTCTTGGCAAACAACTGAAACTGACATAGATTCATGTGGGGAAAGACATGGCTTTGCTAGGATTTCTCCAGGCAATGTGATTTCCCTGGGCCTCACTGTACCAACCGTTTCTCATCAGGGCAACACTGCATAGGATTTACTCTGCCAGGAGAGAGTTACTCTTTTGTAGCTTGTGCCGGGAAACCTTGCTTTGGCCAGTGCGAATTGACCGAATTCAGGCAGAAAAGAGAATAAGAAAGGGCCTTTTCTCCCTGGGTGCTTTCCGAATATGTTAAAGCTAAAACTTTGTAGTTGCTCCTCTGGAAAGATACATGCATCCCGATGTAGTTTTTCAGAAGAAGCCTTACGTTTGCAAGAGCAAATGAGGAATTCATTGCAGGAAAGAGGAAGGAAAGAAAGTTTCTCTCCTTCTGCCTGCTTTGCTCAGAGAACTGGGTGAAGTCAGGGAGTTCTCCCTTTCACTGAGAAACATGCAGGCTGCTGTTGCCTGCACACTCTCTTATTTGGAAAAGAGTCTGCAGTTACACACTATGAACCGTGGAAAGGCACCAGGGTCTGTTAAGATTTCCCCTGGCGCTTTGTTTTCCCTGGGCTAAAAGGAGCCTTCACAATAGCTTAACGCTAACAGTGCATACTGGTTCCACTTCCAGAACATGACTACTGCGAGGCAGTTCTATCCAACCCTAACGCTAAACCGAACCCTAAGCCTAACCCTAAACTTAACCCTTAATCTGACCCTAACATTAACCCAAACACCTATCCCGAATACTAACCCTAGCCCTCATCCTTAACCTAAACTTCACTCTAAACCTAAACCTAAGCCTAACCCTAAACGTAAATTAACCCTAAACTATCCCCTAACTCTAGCCCTAACACTAAACCTAACCCTAGCTCTAAGTCTAAGCCTAACCCTAACCGTAACACTCTAAAACATCAGCTTAACTGTAAACCTAACACTAACCCTCACACGAACTCCTAACCCTTTCTCTAGCCCTAACCCTATCCCTAATCCTAACCTAAACCTAACCTGTACCGTAAGCCTAAACTTAACCCTAATCTTAAATCTACCCTAACAGTAACCCTAAACCTAGCAATAACTCTAAACCTGACCCTAACCCTAAACCTAAACCCTAGCAGTAACTCTAACTCTAAACCTAACCCTCACCCTAACCTAGCCCTACCCTTTACCGTAAACCTAACCTTAACCTTACCTTACCCCTACCCTAACCCTAACACTAACCCTAACACTAACCTTAAACCTAACACTAACCTTAACCCTAAGCCTCAGTATTTTCCGAAACTTCTCCTTAATCCTAACCCTAACTCTAACCCTAACCATAACAATTTGCCTAAACCCAAAACTTAACTGTAAACTTAACCCTAACCCTCACCCTAAGCCTTAAACTTTTCCCAACCCTAAACCTAACGCTATCCCTAACCTTATCCTTAACCCTAACCCTAATACAAACAGTAACCCTAATCTAACCCTAACCCTAACATTAACCCTAAACTTAACCCTACCCTAACCATAAGGATACTCCTAGGCCTAACACACTAAACCTAATGTCTAACAATAACTAAAATACTAACCCTTATACTAACCCTTGTCTTAACCCTCACCCGTAACCTAAACTTCACACTAATGCTAAACCTAAACCTAACCCTAAACGTAACCACAACCCTAACCCGAAACCTAAACCTAACCTTAACACTAACATGAACACAAACCCGAACTCTAGCCCTAACAATAAAAATAACCCTGCCCCTGTCCTAAACTTCATCCAAACCCTAACCCTAACATTAACCCTAAACCTTAACCTAACCCAAACCTTATCCTTAAACATAACTCTAACCATAATGCTAGTCCATATGTAACCCTAAACCTAACCTTAAAATAGCACTGAACCTAACCCTAAACCTAATCGTAATCCTAAACCTAGACCTAAACCTAACCCTAACCCTAACTCTAACCTTGACCCTAAATAGAACACAAACTGGACCTAAACCTAAATATTGCCCTACACCTAACCCTAACTCTAACTCTAATGATGATACTTACTCTAAACCCTCACCTTAACTGTAAAATTAACCATAACCCTCACCCTAACCCCTAACCATATCCCCCAAACCTAACCCTAAGACTATCCCTAAACCTAACACTAACAGTAACGTGAAACCTTGAGCCCTAATGATAACCCTAACCCAAACCCTAACCCTTAACACCAAAGCCTAACCCAAACCTTAACCCTAACTCTCACCCTAACTGGAAAACTAACCTGAAACCTAATCATAAACCTAACCCTAACCCTAAACCAAACCTAACCATGGCGAGAACCACAATGCTTAACTGGAACCCTCACCCAAACCCTAACCCTAAACTACACTTCTAACCCCAATACCGTACCATGACCATAATCCTAACCCTACCCAACCCTAACCATAAACCTAACCCTCACCCCAACCACAATGCCTAACACAAACCATAACCCTGACTGTTAATTTAATGTAACCCTAACCTAAAATCTATCCCTAACCCTAAAACTAAACAGAACCCATAAACTTAACACTAACCCTAAACATAACCTTAACACTAACCTCAAAACGAACCGAAACCTTAGCCATAACCCTAACCCTCACCCTATCTTAAACTTCACTCTATCCCTAACCTAAAACTAACCCTAACTTTAACCTTAAAGAAAAAAAAAACCCTACCCCTAAACCTAACCCTAACCTTAACCTTGGCCCACTTGTGACCCTAAACATAACCCTTACAATATCTCTGACCCTAACCCTCGCCCTAAACCTAATCCTAACCCTGACCCTAACCCTAACCTAACTTTAACCTAACTTTAAGCCTACCATAAACTTACACCTAACACTAATCCCTAACTCTAACCATAAACCTAGCCCTAACAGTAACACCCAAAACACTCAACTTAACTGTAAATGTAACTCTAACTCTTACCCTAACCCTAAACTTAACCCGAAATATAACCCTACCCTAAACCTAACAGAAACACTAACCCCTAACCCTAACTCTAACCCTAATCCTTAGCCTAAACCTAAACTTAACCTTAAGCCTAAACCTAAACACTGACCCTAACTCTAAACCTAACCCTAAACCAACCCCTCACCCTTAACCAAAATTTCACCCTAACCATAACACTAAACCTACCCTAACTTCATTCAAACTCTAACCCAAACACTAACCCCAACCCGAAACCTAAACATAAGCCTAACCCTGACCCTAACCTGAATCCTAAGCCCTAACCCTAAACCTCATGCTTAACATAAACTTCATGCTAACCCTAACCCTAAAACTAAAAAAGGAAACCAAAACATAACACTAAATCTCCCCCTGACCCTGACCCTAACCCTAATCCTAAGCATAAACCTAACTCTAACCCTAACTCTATCCCTAACCCTAACCGTAACACCCTAAAACATCAGCTTATCTGTAAACCTAACATTAAGCCTCACACGAACCCCTAACCCTTTCACCAACCCTAACCCTATCCCTAATCCTAGCCTAACCCTGACCTAAACCTAACTCTTACCCTAACCCTAAAATTAACCCTAACCTTAACTCTACCGTAACCCTAACCCTAAACCTAACGATAACTCTAAACTTGACCCTAACCCTAAACCTAAACGCTAGCACTAACTCTAACTCTAAACCTAACCATAACCCTAACCTAGCAGTAGCCTTTACTGTAAACCTAGACTTAACAGTAACCTTAGCCCTGCCCTAACCCTAAACCTAATCCTAACACTAACCTTAACCCTAACTCTAATCTTAACACTAACACTCACTATTAACTGAAACTTCACCCTAACCCTAATTCTAACTCTAAACCTAACCATAACAATTAACCTAAACCCTCTCCTTAAGTGTAAACCTAACACTAACAGTCACCCTAAACCTTAACCGTATCCCCAACCCTAAACATAACGCTATCCCTAACCTTAAACCTAACCCTAACTCTAACACGAACAGTAACTCTATCTAACCCTAACCTTAACATTAACCCTAAACTTAAGCCTACCCTAACCATAAACCTAACCATAACACCCTAAACCTAACGCCTAACACTATCTATACTCCTAACCCTAATCCTAACCCTTATCCTAACCCTCACACTTAACCTGAACTTCACCCTAATCCTAGCCCTATACCTAAATCTAACCCTAAAAATAACCCCTAACCCCAATCCAAACCCTAAACCTAACCTTAACACTAACGTGAACACAAACCCAAACACTAGCCCTAACCATAAAAATAACCCTCGTCCTAGCCTAAACTTCATCCAAACACTAATCCTAACCTTAAACCTAAACCTAATCCAAACCCTTACCTTAAACTAAGCATAACGCTAGTCCATCTGTAACCCTAAACCTAACCCTTCCAATAGCCCTGAACCTAAACCTAAACATAATGCTAATCCTAACCCTAACTCTAACCTTGACCCTAAATAGGACACTAACTCTAATCCTAAACCTGGACGTAAACCTAAACCTTACCCTACACCTAACCCTAACCCTAAACCTAACCATAACTCTAACTGTAACCCTAATTGTAACACTTACTCTAAACCCTCACCTTAACTGTAAAACTAACTGTAACCCTCATTCTAACCCCTAACAGTATCCCCCAACCCTAACCCTAATGCTAACCCTAGCCCTAACCAGAACACTAACCTGAAACCTCTAAGCCCTAACGATAACCCTAACCCGAACCCAAACCCTAACCCCTAACACCAAAGCCGAACCCAAACATTAACCCTAACTCTCACTCTAACTTTAACTCTAACCCGCAACCTAATCATAAACCTAACCCTAACACTAAACCAAACCTAAGCATGACCAGAACCACAATGCCTAACAAGAACCCTCACCCAAAACCTAACCCTAAACTGCACCTCTAACCCCTAACACCTTACCATAACCGTAATCTTAACGCTACCGAACCCTAACCCTAAACCTAACCCTCACCCCAACCACAATGCCTAACACCAATCGTAACCCTAACTGTTACACTTAACTCTAACTTAAAATCTACCCCTAACCCTAAAACTAAACAGAACCCGTAAACTTAACCCTCACCCTAAACATAACCTTAACACTAACCTGAAAACAAACCCAAACTTTAGCCATAACACTAACCCTCACCCTATCTTAAACTTCGCCCTATCCCTAAACTAATGCTAACCCTAAAATTAACCCTAAACCTACCCCTAATCCTAACCCTAACCTTAACCTTGGCCCACTTGGGACCCTAAACCTAACCCTTACAATATCTCTGACCCTAACCCTCGCCCTAAACCTAATCCTAATCCTAACACTGACCCTAACACTCACCTAAACTTAACCTAACTTTGAGCCTCTCATAAACTTAAACCTAACCGTAACCCCTAGCACTAACTCTAAACCTAACCCTAGCCCTAACCCTAACCCTAACCGTAACACTTACTTAAAACCCTCACCTTAACTGTAATCATAACTCTAACTCTTACGATAACCCTAAACTTGACCCTAAGTATAACCCTATCCTAAACCTAACTGAAACACTAACCCCTAAACCCAATCCTTAGCCTAAACCTAAACTTAACCCTAAACCTAAACCTAAACATTCACCCTAACTCTAACCCTAACCCTAAACCGAACCCTCACCCTTAACCAAAATTTCACACTAACCATAATCTGAAACCTACCCTAACTTCATTCAAACCCTAACCCTAACCAAAACTAACACTAACACTAAACATAACCCTAAACCTAAACCTGAACCTAACCCAGACCTGAACCTGAACCCTAACTCCAAACCCTAAACCTCACGCTTAACATAAACTTCGCCCTAACACTAACCCTAAAACTAAACATAACACTAAATCTCACCCTAACCCTGAACGTAGCCCTAATCCTAACCATAAACCTAACCCTAACCCTAAACGTAACCTTAACCCTGACCCTAACTCTAACCCTAATCCTAACGCTAAAACTTACCCTACACATTCAGCTTAAATGGAAACCCAGCACTAACCCTCACCCTAACATCTAGACCTAACCCCAAACCTTACCCTAACCCTATCTCTAACCTTAACCTAGTGCTAAACCTAACCATGACTTAACCCTAACACTTACCCTAACCCTAACCCTAAACCTAACCTTAACCCTAAACTTAATCCTAACCTTAACCCTAACCACTAACATTAACAATAAGCTCAACCCTTACCCTTAACTTAAACTTCATCCTAACCCTAACCCTAAACCAAACCCTAACCCTAACCCTAAACCTAACCCTATACCTGACCCTAACATTAACTGAAACACCTAAACCTAACCCTGACACTAACCCTAACCCTATACCTCACCCTAACCTTAACCCAAACACCAAACCCTAACCCTTACCCTAACCCTCATCCTTAACCTAAACTTCACCCTAAACCTTAGCCTAACCATAACCCTAAAACTAAACCTAACCCTAAACTATCCCCTAAATATAGCCCTAACCCTAAACCTAACACCCTAACTCTAACCCTAACCGTAACACCCTAAAACAGCAGCTTAATTGTAAACCTAACACTAACCCTCACACGAACCCATAACCCTTTCCCTAACCCTAACGCTATCCCTCATCCTAGACCAAACCCTTACCTAAACCTAACCCTTACTCTAACCCTAAACTTAACCCTAACTGTAACTCTACCTTAACCCTAACCCTAAAAAAAAAACTAACAATAATTCTAAACCTAACCCTAACCCTAGCCCTAATCCCTAGCACTAACTCTAACTCTAAACTTAACCCTAACACTAACCTAATCCTACCCTTTACCGTAAACCTAGCCTTAACCCTAACCTGACCCCTACCCTAACCCTAACCCTATACCTATCCCTAACACTAACATTAAACCTACTCTAACCTTAACCCTAACCCTGACTATTAACTGAAACTTCACCCAAACCTAAGCCTAACACTAACTCTAACCCTAACCATAACAATTACCATAACCCTCACCTTAAGTGTAAACCTAACCCTAATCCTCACCCTAACCCTTAACCATATCCCCAATCCTAAACAAAACGCTATCCCCAACATTATCCCTAACCCTAACCCTAATACGAACAGTAACCCTAATCTAACCCTAACCCTAATATTAACCCTCATCTTAACACTACCCTAACCATAAACCTAACCCTAACACCCTAAACCTAACGTCTAAAACTATCTATACTCCTAACCCTATTTCTAACCCTCAACCTCAACTTAAACTTCACACTAACCCTAAACCAAAACCTACCGCTAACCCTAAACATAACCCCTAACCCTAACCGAACCCTAAACCAACCTTAACACTAACCTGAACACAAACCCAAACTCTAGCCCTAACCATAAAAATAACCCTCGTCCTAGCCTAAACTTCATCCAAACACTAAACCTAACCTTAACCAAAAACCTAAACCTAACCCAAACCCTAACCTTAAACCTAACTCAAACCAGAACGCTAGTCCATCTATAACCCTAAACCTAAGACTTACAATAGCCTGGAACGTAACCCTAAACCTAATCCTAATCCTAAACCTAGACCTAATCCTAACCCTAAACCTAACTCTAACCTTGATCCTAAATAGAACAATAATTCTAACCCTAAACCTGAACATAAACCTAAATTTACACTATACCTAATTCTAACCCTAAACCAAACCCTAACTCTAACTCTAACCCTAATCAAAACACTCACCCTAAACCCTCAACTTAACTGTAACACTAACCGTAATCCTCACTCTAACCCCTAACAGTATCCCCAAAACCTAACACTAATGCTATCCCTAACCCCTGAAACCTAACACTAATGCTATCCCTAACACTAACCTGAAACCCCTGAGCCCTAACGATAACACTAACTCTAAACCAAATCTTAACCCCAACACCAAAGCCTAACCCAAACCGTAGCCATAACCCTAACCCTCACCCTATATGAAAATTCACCCTATCCCTAACCTATAGCTAACCCTAACTTTAACCCTAAACCTACCACTAAACCTAACCCTAACCTTAACCTTGGCAAACCTGTAACCCTAAACCTAACCCTGACAATAACTCTGACCCTAACCCTCGCCCTAAACCTAATTCTAATCCTAACCCTGACCCTAACCCTAACCTCACCTTAACCCTAACTTTAAGCCTACCAGAAACTTAAACCTAACCCAAACTCTAACCCTACACCTAGCCCTAACCCTAAACGTAACACTTACCCAAAACCCTCACCTTAACTGTAAACGTAAATCTAACTCTTACCCTAACCCTAAACTTAACTGTACTTATAACCCTACCCTAAACCTAACTAAAACACTAACCCCTAACCCTAACTCTAAACCTAATCCTTAGCCTAAACCTAACCTTAACCCTAAACCGAACCCTAACCACTAACAGTAACTCTAACCCTAACCTGAAACCGAACCCTCACCCTTAACCAAAATTTCACCAGAACCATAACCCTAAACCTACCATAACTTCATTCAAACCCTAACCCTAAGCAAAATTAACACTGAACCTAACCCCACCATAAACCTAAACCTAACCTTAAAGCTGCCTCTAACCTGAACCCTAAAACCTAACCCTAAACCTGACCCTAATATTAAGCCAAACACGTAACCCTAACCCTCATCCTTAACCTAAACTTCACCCTAAACCTAAGCCTAACCCTAACCCACTATCCGCTAACTCTAGCCCTAACCCTAACTCTAACCCTAACCCTAAGCATAACACCCTAAAACATCCAACCTAAACCTAACCCTCACCATAAGCCCAACCCTCACCCTAACCCCTAACTGTATTCCCAACCCTAAAGCTAACGCTACCCCTAACCCTAACCCTAACACGAACAGAAACCCTAATCTAACACTAACCCTAACATTAACCCTAAACTTACCCCAACCCTAATTTTTTTTAACCGTAAACCTAACCCTAACGCCCTAAACCTAACCTCTAACACTAACTAGAATCCTAAACCTAATCCTAAACCTTATCCTATCCCTCACCCTTAACCTAAACTTCACAAAAACCATAAACCTAAAACTAACCCTAATGCTAAAAATAACCCCTAACCCTAAACTGGACCCTAAAACTAACCTTAACACTAACCTGAACACAAACCCAAACTCTAGCCCTAACCCTGAAAGTAACCCTCACCTTATGCTATACTTCATCCAAACCCTAACCCTAACCTTAACCCTAAACCTAAACCTAACCCAAACCCTAACCTTAAACCTGACTCTAACCATAAAGCTAGTCCATCTGTAACCCTAAACCTAAGCCTTACAATAGCCCTGAACCTAACCCTAAACCTACTCCTAATCCTAACACTAGACCTAACCCTAACCCTAACCCGAACTCTAACCTTGACCCTAAATAGAACATTAACTCTAACCCTAAAACTGGACTTAAACCTAATACTTACCCTACACCTAACCCTAACCCTAACTCTAACTCTAACCCAATCATAACCCTTACCCTAAAACCTCACCTTAACTGTAAAACTAGCCGTAACCCTCACTCTAACCCCTAACCGTATCCCCAAAACCTAACCCTAATGCTATCCCTAACCCCTGAAACCTAAACCTAATGCTATCCCTAACACTAACCTGAAACCCCTAAGCCCTAACGATAACCCTAACTCTAACCCAAACCCTAACCCCAACACCAAAGCCTAACCCAAACCTTAACCCGAACTCTAACTCTAACCCAAAATCCAATCATAAACCTAACCATAACCCTAAACCAAACCTAACCATGACTAGAACCACAATGCCTAACCGGAACCCTCACCCAGACCCTAACCCTAAACTACACCTCTAACCCCTAACATCTCACCATAACTGTAATCCTAACCCTAACCCAACCCTAACCCTAAACCTAACCCTCACCCCAACCACAATGCCTAACACAAACCGTAACCCTAACCCTAACCGTAATACTGAACTTAACCCTAATCTAAAATCTACCCCTAAACCGAAAAGTAAACAGAACCCATAAACTTAATCCTAACCCTAAACATCACCTTAACACTAACCTGAAAAACTCAACCAAACCTTGGCCATAACAATAACCCTCACCCTATCTTAACTTCACCCTATCCCTAATCCAAAGCTCACCCTAACTAGAACCCTAACCCTAACCCTACCCCTAAACCTTACCCTAACCTTAATCTTGGCCCACCTGTAGCCCTAAACCTAACCCTTTAAATAACACTGACCCTAACCCTCAACCTAAACCTAATCTAATCCTAACCCTGACCCTAAACCTAACCAAACCTTAACCTTAACTTCACTCTACCATAAACTTAAACCTAACCCTAACTCTAACCCTAACCCTAGCCCTTACCTAAACCTAACCCTAACCATAACAATTACCCAAACCCTCACCTTAACTCTAAACAGAACTCTAACTCTTAACCTAAACCTAAATAGAACCCTACCCTAAACCTAACCAAAACACTAACACCTAACTCTAAATCTAACCCTGAGCTTTAGCCTAAACCTAACCTTAACGCTAAACCTAACCCTAACCACTAACCCTAATTCTAGCCCTAACCCTAAGTCTGACCCTAAACCGAAACCTCACCCTTAACCAAAACTTCACCCTAACCATAACCCTAAACCTACCCTAAATTCATTCAAACCCTAACCCTAACCAAAACTAAAACAAACCGTAAACCTAACCCTAACACTGACCCTAACCTGAACCCTAACTCCTAACCCTAACCCTCACGCTTAACAGAAACTTCACCCTAACCCTAAATCTAAAATTAAGCATAATACGAAATCTCCCCCTGATCGTGACCCTAACCCTAATCCTAACCATAAACCTAACCCTAACCCTAAACTTAAACCTAACCCTGAAACTAACTCTAAGTCTAATCCTAATCTTAACCCTAAATCTTAACCTACCCACTCAGCTTAAATGCAAACCTAGCACTAACCCTCACCCTAACCCCAACCCTTAACCTAACCCATTCTCTAACCTTAACCTAGCCCTAAACCTAACCATGACTTAAACCTAACACTCACCCTAAATCTAACTTTAACCCTAAACCTAATCCTATACTTAACCCTAACCCTAACCGCTAACCCTAACCCTAAGCTCAAACCTCACCCTTAACTTAAACTACAATCTAACCCTAACCCTAAACCGAACCCTAACCCTAACCCTAAACCTGACCCTAACATTAACACAAACACCTAACCCAAACACTAACCCTCATCCTTAACCTAAACTTCACCATAAACAGAAGCTTAACATTAACCCTAAAACTAAACCTAAACCTAAAAAAAAAAACCTAAACTATCCCCTAAATCTAGCCCTAACCCTAAACCTATTCTTAAACCTAACTCTAACCCTGATCCTAATCGTAACACCGTAAAACATCAGCTTAGGTGTAAACCTAACACTAACCCTCACACGAACCCCTATCCCTTTCCCTAACCCTATCCCTAATCCTAACAGGAACTCTGACCTAAACCTAACACTTACCCTGACGCTAAACTTACCCTTAAGCTTAACTCTACCCTAAACCTAACAAAAACTCTATACCTGACCCTACCCCTTACTCGAAACGCTACCACTAGCTCTAACTCTAAACTTAACCCTAACCCTAACGTAGCCCTACCCTTTACCGTAAACCTAGCCTTAACCCTATCCTTACCCCACCCAAACCCTAACCCTAACACTAACTTTAACCCTAACTTTAATCTTAACCCTAACCCTTACCCTAACCCTCACTAGGAACTGAAACTTCACCCTAACCCTAACCCAAACTCTAACTCCAACCCTAACTATAACACTTACCCTAAACCCAAACCTTCACTGTAAACCTAACCCTAACCCTCACCCTAATCCCCACCCTGACCCTAACCCCTAACCGTATCCCCAACCCTAAACCTAAAGCTATCCCTAACCCTATCCCTAACCCAAACACGAACATTAACACTAATCTAACCCTACCTCTAACATTAACCCTCATCTTAACACTACCCGAACCATAAACCTAACCCTAACATCCTAAATCTAACCTCTAACACTAACTATAATCCTAACCCTAATCCAAACCCTTATCTTAAACCTAAACCTAACCCTAAACCTGACCCTAACATTAACCCCAAAACCTAACCCTAACCCTAACAGTAAGTCTATCCCTAAGCCTAACCCTAACCCTAACCTGACCCTAACCTTAACCCGAACACCTAAACCTAACACAAAACCTAACCCTGACCCTCATCCTTAACCTAAACTTCACCCTAAACCTAAGCCTAATCCTAACCCTAAAACTAAACCTAACCCTAAACTATCCCCTAAATCTGGCCCTAAACCTAAACCTAACCCTAACCCTAACTCTGACCCTACCCCTAACAGTAACACCCTAAAACATCACCGTAAGTGTAAACCTAAAACTAACCCTCACACATACCCGTAACCCTTTCCCTAACCCTAAACCTATCCCTAATTTTGACCCTAAACCTAACCCTTACCCTCACCCTAAACTCAACCCTAACCTAAACACTACACTAACTCTAACATTAACCCTAAAATCACCCTACCCTACCCATAAACCTAACCCTAACACCCTAAACCTAACCTCTAACACTAACTATAATCCTAACCCTAATCCTAAACCTTATCCTAACCCTCACCCTTAACCTAAACTTCACACTAACCCTAAACCTTAATATAACCCTAACCCTAAATATAAACACTAAACCTAACCCGAACCCTAAAACTAATCTTAACATTAACCTGAACACAAAACCAAACTCTAGCCCTAACCCTAAAAATAACCCTCACCCTATCCTAAACTTCATCCAAACCTTAACCCAGACCTTAACCATAAACCTAAACCTAATCCAAACCCTAACCTTAAACATAACTCTAACAATAACGCTAGTCCACCTGTAACCCTAAACCTAAGCCTTTCAATAGCCCTGAACCTAACCATAAAACTAATCCTAATCCTAACCCTAACCCTAACTCTAACATTGACCCTAAATAGAACACTAACTCTCACCTTGAACCTGAAACTAAACCTAAATCTTACCCTACACCTAACCTTAACCCTAAATCTAACCCTAACTCTAACTCTAACCCTAATCATAACACCCTAAACCCTCACCTTAACTGGAAAACTAACCGTAACCCTCACCCTAACCCCTAACCGTATCCCCAACCCTAACCCCCTAACCCTAATGCTATCCTTAACCCTAGCCCTAACACTAACCTGAACCCCTAAGCCCTAACGATAACCCTAACCCTAACCAAAACCAAACCCCTAACACTAAAGCCTAACTCAAACCTTAACCCTAACTCTCACTCTAACACTAACCAGAAACCTAATCATAAACGAAACCCTAACCCTAAACCAAACCTAACCATGACCAGAACAACAATGCCTAACTGGAACTCTCACCCAAACCCTAAGCCTAAACTACACCTCTAACCACTAACACCTTACCACAACCATAATCCTAACCCTACAAAACCCAAACTCTAAACCTAACCCTCACCCCAACCACAACGTCTAACACAAACCGTAAACCTAACACTAACCGTAACACTAAACTTAACACTCCTCTAAAATCTAACCCTAACCCAGAACTAAACATAACCCGTAAACTTAACCCTAAACGTAAACATAACCTTCACACTAACCTGCAAACGTATCCAAACCTTAGCCATAACCATAACCCTAACCCTATCTTAAACTTCACCCTATCCCTAACCTAAAACTAACCCTAACTTTAACCCTAACCCTACCCCAAAACCTAACCCTAACCTTAACCTTGGCCCACCAGTAACCCTGAACTTAACCCTTACAATAACTCTGACCCTAAACCTCACCCTAAACCTAATCCTAATCCTAACCCTATCCTAACCCTAACCTAACCTTAACCCTAACATTAACCCTACCATAAAATTAAACCTAACCCTAAACCCTAACCCTAACTCTAACCGAACTCTAAACGTAACACACACCCAAAACCCTCACCTTAAATGTAAACGTAACTCTAACTCTTACAGTAACCCTAAACTTCACCCTAAATATAACTCTACCCTAAACCTAACCAAAACACTTACCTCTAACCCTAACTCTAACCCTAATCCTTAGACTAAAACTAATCTTAACCCTAAACCTAACCCTAACCACTAGCCCTAACTCTAACCCTAACCCTAACCTTAAACCGAACCATCACCTTTAACCAAAATTTCACCCTAACCATAACCCTAAACCTACCCTAACTTTATTCAAACCCTAACCTTAACCAAAACTAAAACAAATGCTAAACCTAAACCTAACCCTTCCCCTGACACTAACCTGAACCCTAAATCCTAACCCTAACCCTAACCCTCATGCTTAACATAAACTTCACCTTAACCCTAACCCTAAAACTAAACATAACACTAAATCTCCCCCAACCCTGACCCTAACCCTAATCTTAACCATAAACCTAATCCTAACCCTGACCCTAACTCTAACCCTAATTCTAACCCTAAAACTTACCCTACACATTCAGCTCAAAAGGAAACCTAGCACTAAACCTCACCCTAACATCTAAACCTAAACCCAACCCTTCACCTAACCCTATCTCTAAACTTATCCTAGTCCTACACCTAACCATGACTTACCCTAACCATAACCCTAAAACTAACATTAACCCTAAACCTATTCCTAACATTAAACCTAACGCTAACCCCTAACGCTAAACCTAAACTCAACCCTCACCGTTAAGTTCAACTTCACCCTATGCCTAACCCGAACCCTAAAACGAATCCTAATCCTAACCCTAAACCTGACCCTAACATGAACACAAACACCTAGCCCTAACCCTAACAGTAAGCCTAACCCTGAACCTAACCCTAACCCTAGCCTGACCCTAACCTTAACCCAAACACCTAACCCTAAAACTAAACCTAACCCTAAACTATCCCCTAACTCTAGCCCTAACCCTAAACCTAACCCTAACCCTAACTCTGACCCTAACCCTAACCGAAACACCCTAAAACATCACCGTAACTGTAAATCTAAAACTAACCCTCACACCAACCCCTTACCCTAACTCTGTCCCTAATTTTAACCCTAAACATAACCTAAACCTAACCCTTACCCAAACCCTAAAATTAACCCTAACCTTAACTCTACACTAACTCTAACATTAACCCTAAACTTAACCCTACCCTAAGCATAAACCTAACCCTAACACCCTAAACCTAACCTCTAACACTAAACTATAATCCTAACCCTAATCCTAACCCTTATCCTAACCCTCACCCTTAACCTAAACTTCACACTAATCCTGAAACTAAACCTAACTCTAACCTTAAACATAACCCCTAACCCTAAACTGGACCCTAAACCTAACCTTAACACTAACCTGAACACATAATCAAACTCTAGCCCTAACTCTAAAAATAACCCTCACCCTATCCTAAACTTCATCGAAACCCTAACCCTAACCTTAACCCTAAACCTAACCCAAACCCTAAATTTAAACCTAACTCTAACCAGAACGCTAGTCCACCTGTGACCCTAAACCTAAGCCTTACAATAGCCCTAAACCTAACCCTAAACCTAACGCTAGACCTACTCCTAACCCTAACCCTAACTCTAACCTTGAAACTAAATAGAACACTAACTCTCACCCTGAATCTGAAACTAAACCTAAATCTTACCTTACACCTAATCCTAAAGCTAAACTTAACCCTAACACTAACTCTAACCCTAATCATACCACTTACCCTAAACCCTGACCTTAAGTGTAAAACTAAGCGTAACCTTCACTCTAACCCCTAACCGAATCCCCCAGCCCTAACCCTAATGCTATCCCTAATCCTAACCCTAACACTAACCTGAACCCCTAAGCCCTAACGATAACCCTAACACAAACCCAAACCCTAACCCCTAACAACAAAGCCTAACCCAAACCTTAACCCTAACTCTCACCCTAGCTCTAACACTAACCCTAAACCTAATCATAAACCTAACCCTAACCCTAAACCTAAACTAAGCATGACCAGAACCACGATGACTAACCGGAACCCTCACCCAAATCCTAACCCTAAACTAAAACTCTAACCCCTAACACCTTACCATAACCATAATCCTAACCCTACCCAAACCTAACCCTCACCCCAACCACAATGCGTAACACAACCCTAACCCTAACCCTAACCATAACACTAAACACTAACCTAAAATCTAACCCTAACACTAAAACTCAACACAACCCCTAAACTTAACCCTAACCCTAAACATAACCTTAACACTAACCTGAAAACAAACCCAAACCTTAGCCATAACCCTAACCCTCACCCTATGTTAAACTTCACCCTATCCCTAACCTAAAGTTAACCCTAACTTTAACCCTAACCCTACCCCTAAACCTAACCCTCACCTTAACCTGGGCCCACCTGTAACCCTAAACCTAACCCTTACAATAACTCTGACCCTAATCCTCGCCCTAAACCTAATTCTAATCCTAACCCTCACCTAAGCTTAACCCTATCTTTAAGCCTACCATAAACTTAAACCTAACCCTAACTCTAACCCTATCCGCAGCCCTAACCCTAACCCTAACCGTAACACTAAACTTAACCCTAACCTAAAATCTAATGTTATCCCTAAAACTAAACAGAACCCGTAAACTTAACCCTAACCCTAGACATAACCTTAACACTAACCTGAAAACTAACCCAAACCTTAGCCATACCCCAACCCTAACGCTCACCTTATCGTAAACTTCACCCTATCCCTAACCTAAAGCTCACCCTAACTTAAACCCTAACTCTACCCCTCAATCTAACCCTAATCTTAACCTTGGCCCACCTGTAATACCCTAAACCTAACTCTTACAATAACTCTGACAATAACCCTCACCCTTACCCTAACACTAACCGTTACCCTAACACTAACCCTAACCGTAACCCTAACTGTAACCTTCACCCTTAACGTAACTTCCACTAACCCTAAACCTAAACCTAAACGTAACCCTAACCCCAAACATAACCCCTAGCCCTAATCCAAATCCTAAACCTAACGTTAACACTAACCTGAACACAAACCCAAACTCTAGCCCTAATCCTAAAAATAACCCTCACCCTATCCTAAACTTCATCCAAACCCTAACCCTAACCTTAACCCTAAACCTAAACCTAACCCAAACCATAACCTTAAACCTAACTCAAACCATAACGCTAGTCCACATTTAACTCTTAACTTAGCCCTTACAATAGCCGTGAACCTAAACATAACCCTAACCCAAAACCCTAAACCGAAGCCTAACCCGAAGCCTAGCCTGAACCCTAACCCAAAAACCTAAACCCAAACACTATCACTAGCCCTAGGCACCACCCCAAGTCCTAGCCCTACCCCAAACCCTAACACTAACCCGAGCCCTAAAACCTAACCCTAAACATTAAACCTAACCCTAACCCTGAACACTACCCCTAACCCTATCCACTAACCCTAACCCCAAACCCTAAAACCTAACCCTAACCCTAAACCCTAACACTAACCCTAACACTAACCATAAACCCTAACCCTAAGCCTAACCCAAACCCTGACCCTAAACCTAAACTCTAGCCCTAAAACCCTAGCCCTAGACCTAGCCCTAACACCAAGACCTAGTCCTAGCCCTAACCCTAACCCCTAACTCCTAACCCTAACCCTAAACCTTAAATCCTAACCCTAAACCCAAACCCTAAACCGAACCCTAACCCTAGCCCCTAACCCTGACCCAGACCCGAATCCTGACCCTAAACCCTGACAATGACCCTAAACCCTGACCATGACCCTAACCCTGACCATGACCCTAAACCCGACCCTGACACTAAACACTGACCCTGAACCTGACCCTAAACTCTAACACTAAACACTAAACCCTAACCCCTAGCCCTAACCCGTAGTCATAACCTTACCCCAACCCTAACCCTAAACCCTAACCCAAAAACAAACCCTAAACCTAACCCTGACACTAATCCCTAACCCTGACCCTGACCATAAACCCTGACCATGACCCTAAACCATGACCATGACCCTAACCCTGACCATGACCCTAAACCTGACCCTGACCCTAAACCCTGACCCTAAACACTGACCTTGACACTATACACTGACCCTGACCATAAACTTTAACACTAATCCCTAAAATATAACCTTAACCCCTAAACCCGATCCCTAACCATAACCCTAACACTAAACTAAACCCTAAACCCTAACCCAAACCCTAAACTGTGTAGGGAGTGAGGAGGTGGGAGGGACTAGGCTGGGCCCTGTGAAGGGAGTCAGGAGGTGGGAGAGACCATGCAGGGCCCTGTATAGGGAGTGAGAGACCAGGCAGGGCACTGTACAGGGAGTAAGATGGTGGGACAAAACAGACAGAAACCTGTGTAGGGAGTGAAGGCTCAGAGACCTTTGTAGGGATTGAGGAGGTGGGTGAGACCAGGCAGGGCCCTGTGTAGGGAGTGAGGAGGTGGGAGATACCAGGCGGGGCCCTGAGTAGGGAGTGAGGAGATGGAGGAGACCAGGCAAGGACAGGTGTAGGAAGTGAGGAGGTGGGAGGGACCAGGAAGGGCCCTGTGTAGGGAGTGAGGATGTAGAAGAGAACAGGCAGAGAACTGTGCAGGGAGTAAGGAGGTGGGACAGACCAGGCAGAGACCTTTACAGGGATGGAGGAGGTGGGAGAGAACAGGCAGGGCCCTGAGTAGGGAGTGAGGAGGTGGGAGAGGCCAGGCAGGGCCCCGTTTAGGGAGTGAGGAGGTGGGAGAGGCCAGGCAGGGACCTGGGTAGGGAGTTAGGCATTAGGAGAGACCAGGCACGGCCCTGTGTAGGGAGTGAGGAGGTGGGAGAGACCAGGCAGAGACCTGCATAGGGAGTGAGGAGGTGAGAGAGACCAGGTAGGATGCTGTGTAAAGAGTGAGGATGTAGGAGAGATTAGGCAGGGCCCTGTGTAGGAGGTGAGGAGGTGGGAGAGACCAAGAAGGGACCTGTGTAAAGAGTGAGGATGTAGGAGAGGCCAGGCAGAGACCTGTGTAGGGAGTGAGGAGGTGGGAGAGAATAGGCAGTAACCTGTGTAGGGAGTGAGAAGATGGTAGACAGCAGGCAGGGCCCTGTGTAGGGAGTGAAAAGGTGGGAGAACCATTCAGAGACCTGCATAGGGAGTGAGGAGTTGGGAGATACCAGGCAGGGCCCTCTGGAGGGAGTGAGTTGGCCAGAGATCAGGAATGTCCCTGTGTGGAGTAAGGATATGGGAGAGACCAGGCAGGGCCCTGTACAGGGAGTTAGGAGGTGGGAGAGAACAGGCAGAGACATATGTAGGGAGTAAGCAGAAGGGAGACACCAGGCAGGGCCTTCTGTAGGGAGGGAGGAGGATGGACAGAGCAGGCAGGGCCCTGTGTAGGGAGCAAGGAGGTGGGAGAAAGCAGGCAGACACCTGTGTAGGGAGTGAGGAGCTGGGAGAGACCTGTGTATGGACTGAGGAGGTTGGAGGGAACAGGCAGGGCCCTTTGTAGGCAGTAAGGAGGTGAGAGAGGCCAGTCAGGGCCCTGTATAAGGATTGAAGAGGTGGCAGATGAGGCAGGGCCCTGTTTAGGGAGTGAGGAGGTGGGAGAGGAGGCAGGGCCATGTACAGGGATTGAGGATATGGGAGATAAAAGGCAGAGACCTGTGTAGGGAGTAAGGAGGTGGGAGAGACCAGGCAGGGTCCTGTGTAGGTCCTGAGGAGGTGGAGAGACCAGGCAAGGTCCTGTGTAGGGAGTGAGGATGCAGGAGAGAACAGGCAGAGACTTGTGTAGGGATTGAGGAGGCGGGAGAGACCTGGCAGGGCCCTATGTAGGGAGTGAGTATCTTGGAGAGAAGAGGCAGAGACCTGCGTAGGGATTGAGAAGGTGGAGAGACAAGGCAGGGCCCTGTGTAGGCAGTAAGGAGGTGAGAGAGGTCAGTCAGGGCCCTGTATAAGGATTGAAGAGGTGGCAAATGAGGCAGGGCCCTGTGTAGGGAGTGAGGAGGTGGGAGAAACAAGCCAGGGTCTTGTGTAGAGAGTGAGGAGATGGGAGACACCAGGCAGGGCCCTGTATAGGGAGTGAGGAGATGGGAGATAGCAAGCAGGGCTCTGTGTAGGGAGTGAGGAGAAGGGAGATAACAGCCAGGAACACAGTGCAGGGACTGAGGAGGTGGGAGAGATAAGGCAGGACCCTGTGTAGGGAGTGAGGATGTGAGAGAAAACAGGCAGGGCCCTATACAGAGTAAGGAGTTGGAGAGACCAGGCAGGGCCTTGTTTAGGGAGTGTTAAGGTGGGAGAGACCATGAGGGCCCTCTGTAGGGAGTGAGGGGGTGTGAGAAACCAGTCAGGGCCCTGTGTAGGGATTGAGCAGGTGGCAGAGACTTGACAGAATATTGTTTAGGGAGTGAGGACGTGGGAGAGAATATCAGGGCTCTGTGTAGGGAGCTAGGAGGTGAGAGAGAACAGGCAAGGCCCTGTATACAGAGTGAGGATTTGGCAGAGACCAACCAGATACCTGAGTAGGGAGTCAGGAGGTGGGAGAGATCAGGCAGAGCCCTGTGTAGGAAGTGAGGAGGTGGGAGAGACCATGCAGGGAGCTGTATAGGGAGGGAGCAGGTGGGAGAGACCAGGCAGGGTTCTGTGGAGGGAGTAAGGAGCTGGAGAGACCAGGCAGTGGCTTGTTTAGGGAGTGAGCAGGTGCTAGAGAACATCAGGGCCCTGGGCAGTGAGTGAGGAGGAGGGAGAACACAGGCTAACACCTTTGTATGTAGTAAGAAGGTGGGAAAGACCACCCAGAGACCTGTGTAGGAATTGAGGAATGGGAGAGAACACGCAGGGAACTGTGTAGGGAGTGAGGAGGTAGGAGAGACTAGGCAGGGCCCTGTGTAGGGAGCAAAGAGGTGGGAGAAACAGGCAGAGTCCTGCATAGGAAGTGAGAAGGTGGGAGAGGACAGGCAGAGCCCTGCGTAGGGAGTGAGGAGGTGGGATTAACTAGGCAGGACCCTGTGTAGGGTGTGAGGAGGCGGAAGATTCCAGGCAGGGCCCTTTGTAGGGAGTGAGGTGTTGGCAGAGACCAGGCAGAATCCTGTGTAGGGAGTGAGGATGTGGGAGAGACCAAGCAGGGCCCTGTGTAGGGCCTGAGGAGGTTAGAAATACCAGGCAGGGCCCTGAGTAGGGAGTGAGGAGGTGGGAGAGAACAGACAGAGACATATGTAGTGAGTAAGCAGAAGGGAGACACCAGGCAGGGCCCTCATTAGGGAGTGAGGAGGATGGACAGACCAGGCAAGGCCCTGTGTAGGGAGCGAGGAGGTGGGAGAGAACAGGCAGGGCCATGTGTAAGGAGCGAGGAGGTGGGAGAAAGCAGGCAGACACCTGTGTAGGGAATGAGGAGATCGGAGAGAACTGTGTATGGAGTGCGGAGGCTGGAGAGAACAGGCATGGCCCTGTGTAGGCAGTAAGAAGGTGAGAGAGGCCAGTCAGGGCCCTGTATAAGGATTGAAGAGGCGGCAGATAAGGCAGGGCCCTGTTTAGGGAGTGAGGCGGTGGGAGAGGAGTCAGAGCCCTGTATAGGGATTGAGGATATGGGAGATAAAAGGCAGAGGCCTGTGTAGGGAGTGAGGAGGTGGGAGAGACCAGGCAGGGACCTGTGTAGGTCCTGAGGAGGTGGGAGAGACCAGCAGGGTCCTGTAGAGGGAGTGAAAAGGTGGGAGAGACCAGGCAGGGCCCTATGTAGGAAGTGAGGATACAGGGGAGAACAGGCAGAGACTTGTGTAGGGATTGAGGAGGTGGGAGAGACCAGGCAAAGACCTGTGAAGAGATTGAGGAGGTGGGAGAGACCTGGCAGGGCCCTGTGTAGGGAGTGAGTATCTTGGAGAGAAGAGGCAGAGACCTGTGTAGGGATTGAGAAGGTGGAGAGACAAGGCAGGGCCCTGTGTAGGGAGTGAGGAGGTGGGAGAGGCCAGGCAGAGCCCTGTGTAGGGAGTTAGGCATTAGGAGAGACCAGGCAGGGCCTGTGTAGGAAGTGAGGAGGTGGGAGAGACCAGGCAGAGACCTGTGTAGGGAGTGAGGAGGTGGAGAGACCAGGCAGGGTCCTGTGTAGGGAGTGAGGAGGTGGGATAGAACAGGCAGGGCCCTTTGGAGGGAGTAAGGAGGTGGAGAGACCAGGCAGTGGCTTGTTTAGGGAGTCACCAGGTGCTAGAGAACATCAGGGCCCTTGTAGTAAATGAGGAGGAGGAAGAAAACAGGCTAACACCTGCGTATGTAGTCAGGAGGTGGGAAAGACTACCCAGAGACCTGTGTAGGGATTGAGGACTGGGAGAGAACAGGCAGAGAACTGTGTAGGGAGTGAGGAGGTAGGAGAGACCAGGCAGCGACCTGCATAGGGAGAGAGGAGGTGAGAGAGACCAGGTAGGATGCTATGTAAAGAGTGAGGATGTAGGAGAGACTAGGCAGGGTCCTGTGTAGGGAGTGAGGAGGTGGGAAAGACCAGGCAGAGCCCTGTGTATAGAGAAGATGGGAGACACCAGACAGGGCCCTGTGTAGGGAGTGAAGAAGAGGGAGAGCCAGGCAGAGTCCAGCTTAGGGAGTGAGGAGATGGGAGAGACCAGGTAGAGCCCTGTCTAGGGAGTGAGGAGGTGGAAGAGGCCAGGCAGGGACCTGTGTAGGGAGTTAGGCATTAGGAGAGACCAGGCACGGCCCTGTGTAGGGAGTGAGGAGGTGGGAGAGACCAGGCAGAGAACTGCATAGGGAGTGAGGAGGTGAGAGAGACCAGGTAGGATGCTGTGTAAAGAGTGAGGATGTAGGAGAGACTAGGCAGGGCCCTGTGTAGGGAGTAAGGAGATGGAGAGACCAGGCATGGCCCTGTGTATGAAGTGAGGAGGTGGGAGGGAGCGGTCAGAGACCTGTGTAGGGAGTGAGGAGATGGCAGAGACCAGGCAGGGCCCTGTCTAGGGAGTGAGGAGTTGGAAGAGACCAGGCAGAGACCTGTGTACTGAGTCAGGAGGTGGGAAAGAACAGGCAGGACTCTGTTTAGCATGTGAGGGGGTGAGAGAGAATAGGCAGAAACTTGTGTAGGGAGTGAGAAGATGGAAGGCAGCAGGCAGGGCCCTGTGTAGGGAGTGAAGAGGTGGGAGAACCATTCAGAGACCTGAATAGGGAGCGAGGAGTTGGGAGAAACCAGGCAGGGCTCTGTGTAGGGAGTGAGGAGGCCAGAGATCAGGCAAGTCCCTTTGTATGGAGTAAGGATGTGGGAGAGACCAGGCAGGGCCCTGTGCAGGGAGTGAGGAGGTAGGAGAGAACAGGCAGAGAACAGTGTAGGGAGTGAAGAGGTAGGAGAGACCAGGCAGGGCCTGGTGTAGGGAGTGAGGAGGTAGGAGAGACCAGGCAGGGCCTGGTGTAGGGAGTGAGGAGGTAGGAGAGACCAGGCAGGGCCTGGTGTAGGGAGTGAGGAGGTAGGAGAGACCAGGCAGGGCCTGGTGTAGGGAGTGAGGAAGTGGGAAAGAACAGGCAGAAACCTGTGTATGGAGTGAGAAGATGGGAGACACTAGACAGGGCCCTGTGTAGGGAGTGAAGAGGTGGGAGAGACAAGGCAGGGCTCTGTGTAAGGCGTATGAGGTGGGAGAGACTAGGCAGGACCCTGGTAGGGGGTACTGATATTGTAAGGGTTAGGTGTAGGGTTTGGGTAGGGGTAAGGTTAGGGTTAAGGCTAGGTTTACCGTAAAGGGTAGGGCCAGGTTAGGGTTAGGGTTAGGTTTAGAGTTAGAGTTAGTGCTAGGGTTTAGGGTTAGGTTCAGGTTTAGAGTTATTGTTAGGTTTAGGGTTAGGGTAGAGTTAAGGTTAGGGTTAAGTTTAGGGTTAGGGTAAGGGTTAAGTTTAGGTCAGGGTTAGGTTTAGGATGAGGGATAGGGATAGGTTTAGGGAAAGGGTTAGGGGTTCGTGTGAGGGTTAGTGTTACATTTACAGTTAAGCTGATGTTTTAGGGTGTTACTGTCAGGGTTAGGGTTAGAGTTAGGGTTAGGGTTAGGTTTAGGGTTAGGGCGAGAGTTAGGGCATAGTTTAGCATTAGGTTTAGTTTCTGGGTTAGGCTCTGGTTTAGGGTGAAGTTTAGGTTAACGATGAGGGTTAGGGTTAGGGTTTGTTGTTTGGATTAAGGTTAGGGTTAGGTTTAGGGTTAAGGTTAGGGTCAGTGTTCGGTTTAGGGTTCGGGTGAAGTTTAGTTAAGGGTGAGGGTTGAGCTTAGGGTTAGCATTAGGGGTTAGGGTTAGGGTTAAGGTTAGGATTAAGTTTAGGGTTAAGGTTAGGTTTAGAGTTAGGGTTAGTGTAAGTGTTAGGGTTAAGTCATGGTTAGTTTTAGGACTAGGTTAAGGTTAGACATAGGGTTAGGTTAAGGGTTGCTGTTAGGTTTAGATGTTAGGGTGAGGGTTAGTGCTAGGTTTCCATTTAAGCTGAGTGTTTAGGGTAAGTTTTAGGGTTAAGATTAGGATTAGAGTTAGAGTTAGGGTCAGGGTTAGGGTTAAGTTTAGGGTTAGGGTTAGGTTTATGGTTAGGATTAGGGTTAGGGTCAGGGTTGGGGAGATTTAGTGTTATGTTCAGTTTTAGGGTTAGGGTTAGGGTGAAGTTTATGTTAAGCGTGAGGTTAAGGGTTACGGGTTAGGGTACAAGTTAGGGTCAGGGTTAGGGTTAGGTTTATGGTTAGGATTAGGGATAGGGTCAGGGTTAGGGGGAGATTTAGTGTTATGTTTAGTTTTAGGGTTAGGGTTACGATGAGTTTTATGTTAAGTGAGAGGGTTAGGGTTAGGGGTTAGGGTTCAGGTTTGAGTCAGGGTTAGGGTTAGGTTTCAGGTTTAGAGTTAGGGTTAAGTTTATGGTTAGTGTTAGTTTTGCTTAGGGTTAGGGTTTGAATGAAGTTAGGATAGGCTTAGCGTTATGGTCAGGGTGAAATTTTGGTTCCGGGTGAGGGTTCGGCTTAGGGTTAGGGTTAGAGTTAGGGTCAGTGGTTAGGGTAAGTTTAGGCTTAAGGTTAGGTTTAGGCTAAGGATTAGGGTTAGAGTTATGGTTAAGGTTTAGTGTTTCAGTTAGCTTTAGGGTAGGGTTATAATTAGGGTTAAGTTTGGGGTTAGGGTAAGAGTTAGAGTTACATTTACAGTTAAGGTCAGGGTTTTGGGTAACTGTTGTGGTTAAGGTTAGGGTTAGGGCTAGGGTTAGGTTTAAAGTTCGTGTTAGGGGTTAGGGTTAGGTTTAAGTTTATGGTAGGCTTAAAGATAGGGTTAAGCTTAGGTTAGGGTTAGGGTCAGGGTTAGGATTAGAATTAGGTTTAGGGCGAGGATTAGGGTCAGAATTATTGTAAGGGTTAGGTTTAGGGTTACAGGTGGGCCAAGGTTAAGGTTAGGGTTAGGTTTAGGGGTAGGGTTAGGGTTAAAGTTAGGGTTAACTTTAGGTTAAGGATAGGGTGAAGTTTAACATAGGGAGATTAGGGTTATGGCTAAGGTTTGGGTTTGTTTTCAGGTTAGTGTTAAGGTTATGTTTAGGGTTAGGGTTGAGTTTAGGCGTTGTGTTTAGTTTTAGTGTTAGGGTTAGATTTTAGGTTAGTGTTTAGTGTTATGGTTAGGGTTAGGGTTATGGTTGTCTTAGGCGTTGTGGTTGGGGTGAGGGTTAGGTTTAGGGTTAGGGTTGGGTAGGTTTAGGATTATGGATATGGTAAGGTGTTAGGGGTTAGAGGTGTAGTTTAGGGTTAGGGATTGGGTTTGTGTGAGGGTTCCGGTTAGGCTTTGTGGTTCCGGTCATGGTTAGGGTTGGTTTAGGGTTGGGGTTAGGTTTATGATTAGGTTTCGGTTAGTGTTACAGTTAGGGTTAAGGTTTTTGTTAGGCTTTGGTGTTGGGGTTAGGGTTTGGGTTAGGGTTAGGTTTATCGTTAAGGTCAGGGGTTTCAGGTTAGTGTTAGGGTTAGGGTTTCGGATAGCATTAGGGTTAGGGTTGTGGGATACGGTTCGGGTTTAGGGTGAGGGTTACAGTTAGTTTTATAGTTAAGCTGAGGGTTTAGGGTAAGTGTTATGATTAGGGTTAGAGTCAGAGTTAGGTTTAGGTTTACGGTTAGGTTTAGGTGTAGGGTAAGATTTAGGTTCAGGTCCAAGCTGAGGGTTAGAGTTAGTGTTCTATTTAGGGTCAAGGTTAGAGTTAGGGTTAGGGTTAGGATAAGGGATAGATTTAGAGTTAGGGAAAGGGTTAGGGGTTCATGTGAGGGTTAGTGTTAGGTTTACATTATGCTGATGTTTTAGGTTGTTATGGTTAGGGTTAGAGTTAGGGTTAGGTTTAAGGTTAGGGCTAGAGTTAGGGGAGAGTTAAGGGTTAGATTTATTTTTAGGGTTAGGTTAGACTTAGGTTTAAGGTGAAGTTTAGGTTAAGGATGAGGGTTCGGGTTAGGATTAGGTGTTTGGGTTAAGGTTAGGGTTAGGTTTAGGGTTAGGCTTAGCGATAGGGTTAGGTGTTTGGGTTAATGTTAGGGTCAGGTTTAGGGTTAGGGCTAGGGCTAGGGCTAGGGTGAAGTTTATGGGTGAGGGTTGTGCTTAGGTTTAGCGTTAGGGTTTAGGGTTAATGTTAGGAGTAAGTGTAGGGTTGTGGTTAGTTTTAGAGTGAGGGTTAGGGTTGGTTTTTGGGTTAAGTCATGGTTAGGTTTAGGGCTAGGTTAAGGTTAGAGATAGGGTTAGGTTAAGGGTTGGGTTAGGTTTAGATGTTAGGGTGAGGGTGAGTGCCTGGTTTCCATTTAAGCTGAGTGTGTAGGGTAAGTTTTAGGGTTAGGATTAGAGTTAGAGTTAGGGTCATGGTTAGGGTTAAGTTTAGGGTTAGGGTTAGTTTTATGGTTAGGATTAGGGTTAGGGTTAGGGTCAGGGTTAGGGGGAGATTTAGTGTTATGTTTAGTTTTAGCGTTAGGGTTTGGGTGAAGTTTATGTTAAGCGCGAGGGTTAGGGTTAGGGGTTACGGTTCAGGTTAGGTTCAGGGATAGGGTTAGGTTTAGGTTTGGGGTTAGGGTTAGGTTTAGTGTTAGTGTTAGTTTTGCTTAGGGTTAGAGTTTGAATGAATTTAGGGTAGGTTTAGGGTTATGGTTAGGGTGAAATTTTGGTTAAGGGTGAGGGTTCCACTTAGGGTTAGGGTTAGAGTTAGGGTCAGTGGTTAGGGTGAAGTTTAGGTTTAGGGTTAGAGTTAGGTTTAGGGTTAATTTTAGTTTTGGTTAAGATTAGCCTTTGAATGAAGTTAGGGTAGGTTTAGGGTTATGGTTAGGGTGAAATTTTGTTTAAGGGTGAGGGTTCGGTTTAGGGTTAGGGTTAGGTTTAGAGTTAGGGTTAGTGTTTAGGGTTAGGTTTAGGGTTGAGGTTAAGTTTACGCTAAGGATTAGGGTTAGAGTTAGGGTTAGGTGTTAGTGTTTCAGTTAGGTTTAGCATAGGGTTATATTTAGGGTTAATTTTAGGTTTAGGGTAAGAGTTAGAGTTACATTTACAGTTAAGGTGAGGGTTTTGAGTATGTGTTATGGTTAGGGTTAGGGTTAGAGTTAGGGTTAGGGGTTAGGCTTAGGTTTAATTTCATGGTAGGGTAAATTTAGGGTGACGGTTAGTTTAGGATTAGGGTCAGGGTTAGGATTAGGATTAGGTTTAGGCTAGGGTTAGGGTCAGAGATATTGTAAGGGTTAGATTTCGGGTTTCAGGGTTGCCAAGGTTAAGGTTAGGGTTAGGTTTAGGGGTAGAGCTAGGGTGAAAGTTAGCGTTAGCTTTAGGTTAGGGATAGGGTGAAGTTTAAGATAGGGTGAGGGTTAGGGTTAGGGTTAGGGTTAGGGTTAGGGTTAGGGTTAGGGTTAGGGTTAGGGTTAGGGTTAGGATTAATTTTAGGGTTAAAGTTAGGTTCAGAGTTAGGGTTAGGGTAAGTGTTCGGGTTAAGTCATGTTTAGGTTTAGGGGTAGGTTCAGGTTAAAGACAGGGTTAGGTTAAGGGTTGGTGTTAGGTTTAGATGTTAGGGTGAGGGTTAGTGCTAGGTTTTCATTTAAGCTGAGTGTGTAGGGTCAGTTTTAGGGTTAGAGTTGGAGTTAGGGTCAGGGTTAGGGTTAAGTTTAGGGTTAGGGTTAGGTTTATGGTTAGGAATAGGGTTAGAGTCAGGGTTGGGGGAGATTTAGTGTTATGATTAGTTTTAGGGTTAGTGTTAGGGTGAAGTTTATGTTAAGCGTGGCGGTTAGCGTTAGTGGTTGGGGTTCAGGTTAGGGTCAGGATTAGGGTTAGGAGTAGTATTAGTGTTAGTTTTGCTTAGGTTTAGCGTTTGAAGGAAGTAGGGTAGGTTTAGGGTTACGGTTAGGGTTAGGGTTTGGATGAAGTTTAGGATATGGTAAGGGTTAGCGTTATGGTTAGGTTTAGGGTTCTGGTTAGTGTTAGGGGTTAGTTAAGGGTTAGGTTTCGGTTTAGTGTTAGTGTGATGTTTAGGTTAAGGGTGAAGGTTCGGATCAATTTTACGATTAGCGTTAGGATTATAGTTAGTGTTAGAGGCTAGGTTTAGGGTGTTAGGATTAGGTTTATGGTAGGGTAGGGTTAAGTTTAGGATTCAGGTTAGAGTTAGGGATAGCTTTAGGTTATAAAGAATTTTTTTTTTTAGGTTTAGGGTTTGGATACGGTTCGTTGTTAGGGTGAGGGTTGGGGTTAGGTTTACAGTTAAGGTGAGGGTTTAGGGTAATTGCTATGCTTAGTGTTAGAGTTAGGGTTAGGGTTAGGGGAAGTTTCAGTTAATAGTGAGGGTTACTGCTAAGTTTAGAGTTAGGGTAAGTTTAGTGTTAGGGTTAGGGTTAAGGTCTGTGTCAGGTTAGGGTTAAGGCTAGGTTTACGGTAAAGGGTAGGGCTAGGTTGGGGTTAGGGTTAGGTTTAGAGTTAGTGCTAGGGTTTACTGTTAGGGTTAGGGTCAGGTTTAGAGTTATTGTTAGGGTTAGGGTAGAGTTATGGTTAAGGTTAAGTTTAGGGTTAGAGTAAGGGTTAGGTTTAGGTCAGGGTTAGGGTTAGGATGAAGGATAGGGTTAAAGTTAGGGAAAGGGTTAGGGGTTCATGTGAGGGTTACTGTTAGGTTTACATTAAGCTGATGTTTTAGGGTGTTACTGTTAGTGTTAGTTTTAGAGTTAGGGTTACGGTTAGGGTTAGGTTTAGGGTTAAGGCTAGAGTTAGGGGATAGTTAAGCGTGAGGTTTAGTTTTAGGTTTATGGTTATTGTTAGACTTAGGTTTAGGATGAAGTTTAGGTTAGGGATGAGGGTTAGGGTTAGGTGTTTGGGTTAAGGTTAGGGTTAGGTTTAGGGTTAGACTTAGTGTTAGGTTTAGGGTAGGCTGTTTGGGTCAATGTTAGGGTCAGGTTTAGGGTTAGGGTTATGTTTAGGGTTAGGGCTATGGCTAGGGTGAAGTTTAAGTTAAGGGTGAGGGTTGAGCTTAGGGTTAGCGTTAGCGGTTAAGGTTAGTGTTAAGGTTAGGATGAAGTTGAGGGTTAAGGTTAGGTTTAGAGTTAGGATTAGGGTTAGTGTTAGGGTTAGTTATGGTTAGGTTTAGGGCTAGGTTAAGGTTAGAGATAGGGTTAGGTTAAGGGTTGGGGTTTGGTTTAGATGTTAGTGTGAGGGTTAGTGCTAGGTTTCCATTTAAGCTGAGTGTGTAGCGTAGGTTTTAGGATTAGGGTTATAGTTAGAATTAGGTTCAGGGTTAAGGCTAAGTTTAGGGTTAGGGTTAGGTTTATGGTTGGGGTCAGGGTTGGGGGAGATTTAGTGTTATCTTTTGTTTTTAGGGTTAGGGTTAGTGTGAAGTTTATTTAAGTGAGACATTAGGGTTAGGGGTTAGGTTTCAGGTTAGGGTCAGGGTCAAGTTTAGGGTTAGGTTTAGGTTTAGGGTTAGGATTAGGTTTAGTGTTAGTTTTGTTTAGGGTTAGGGTTTGAATGACGCTAGGGTAGGTTTAGGATTATGGTTAGGGTGAAATTTTGGTTAAGGGTGAGGGTTCGGCTTAGGGTTAGGGTTAGGGGTTAGTGTTTCAGTTAGGTTTAGGGTAGAGTTATAATTAGGGTTAAGTTTAGAATTAGGGTAAGAGTTAAAGTTATGTTTACAGTTAAGGTGAGGGTTTTGGGTTAGTGTTACGGTTAGGGTTAGGGTTAGGTTTAGGGTTAGGGTTAGTGTTAGGGTTAGGTTTAATTTTATTGTAGGCTTAAAGTTAGGGTTAAGGTTAGGTTGGGGTTAGGGTCAGGGTTAGGATTAGAATTAGGTTCAGGGCGAGGGTTAGGGTCAGAGTTATTTTAAGGGTTAGGTTTAGAGTTACAGGTGGGACAAGGTTAGGGTGAGGTTTAAGGTTAGGGTTAGGGTTAAAGTTAGGGTTAGCTTTAGGTTAGGGATAGGGTGAAGTTTAAGACAGGGTGATGGTTACAGTTAGGGTTATGGCTAAGGTTTGGGTTTGTTTTCAGGTTAGTGTTAAGGTTATGTTTAGGGTTAGGGTTAAGTTTAGGGGTTGTGTTTAGTTTTAGGGTTAGTGTTAGATTTTAGGTTAGGGTTAAGTTTAGTGTTACGGTTAGGGTGTGGGTTATGGTTGTGTTAGGCGTTGTGGTTGGGGTGAGGGTTAGGTTTAGGGTTAGGGTTGGGTAGGGTTAGGATTATGGTTATGGTAAGGTGTTAGGGGTTAGAGATGTAGTTTAGGGTTAGGGTTTGGGGGAGGGTTCCCGTTAGGCATTGTGGTTCTGGTCATGGTTAGGTTTGGTTCAGGGATAGGGTTAGGTTTATGATTAGGTTTCGGGTTCGTGTTAGAGTTAGGGTTAAGTTTTGGATTAGGCTTTGGTGTTGGGGTTAGGGTTATCATTAGGGCTCAGGGGTTTCAGGTTAGGGTTAGGGTTAGGGATAGCATTAGGTTTAGATTTTGTGGGATATGCTTAGCGGTTAGGGTGAGGGTTATGGTTAGTTTTACACTTAAGGTGAGTGTTTAGGGTAAGTGTTACGATTAGGGTTAGAGTTAGGGTTAGGTTTAGGGTTAGGGTTAGGTGTAGGGTAAGATTTAGGTTTAGGTCCAAGTTGAGGTTTAGAGTTAGTGTTCTATTTAGGGTCAAGGTTAGACTTAGGGTTAGGGTTAGGATTAGGTGTAGGGTTAGGATTAGGATTAAGTTTAGGGTTAGGTTCAGGACTATTGTAAGTGTTCGGTCTAGGCTTACAGATGGACTACCATTATTGATGGAATTAGGTTTAAGGTTAGAGTTTGGGTTAGGTTTAGGTTAAGGTTAGAGTTAGGGTTTGGATTTAGTTTAGGATAGGTTGCGGGTTATTTTTATGGTTAGGGCTAGAGTTTGGGTTTGTGTTCAGGTTAGTGTTAAGGTTACGTTTAGGGTTCGGATTAGGGTTAGGGGTAATGTTTAGGGTTAGCGTTAGGTTAGGTTTAGGGTGAGTGTGAAGTTTAGGTTAAGGGTGAGGGTTATGATAAGGTTTAGGATTATAGATGGTGTTAGATGTTAGGTTTATGGTGTTAGGGTTAGTTTTATGGTTAGGGTAGGGTTAAGTTTAGGGTTAACATTAGGGCTAGAGTTAGATTAGGGTTAATGTTTGTTTTAGGGTTAGGGATAAAGTTTGGCATAGCGTTAGGTTTAGGGTTGGGGATACGGTTAAGGGTTAGGGTGAGGGTTAGGCTTAGGTTTACAGTTAAGGTGAGGGTTTAGGTAATTGTTATGGTTAGGGCTAGAGTTAGAGTTAGGCTTAGGGTTAGGGTGAAGTTTCAGTTAATAGTCAGGGATAGGGTAAATATTAGAGTAGGGTTAAGGTTAGTGTTAGGGTTAGGTATAGGGTTAGGGTTCGGGTACAGGTAAGGCTAGGTTTAAGGCTAGGTTTATGGTAAAGGGTAGGGCTAGGTTAGGGTTAGGTTTAGAGTTGGAGTTAGTGCTAGGGTTTAGGGTTAAGGTTAGGGTCAGGTTTAGAGTTATTGTTAGGGTTAGGATTATGGTAGAGTTAAGGTTAGGGTTAAGTTTAGGGTTAGAGTAAAGGTTAGGTTTAGATCAGGGTTAGGGCTAGGATGAGGGATAGGCTTAGGGTTTGGGAAAGGGTTAGGGGTTCGTGTGAGGGTTAGTGTTAGGTTTACAGTTAAGCTGATGTTTTAGGGTGTTACGGTTAGGTTTAGGGTTAGAGTTAGGGTTAGGCTAGAGTTAGGGGATGTTTTAGGGTTAGGGTCAGGCTTAGGTTTAGGGTGAAGTTTACGTTAAGGTTGAGGGTTAGGGTTAGGGTTAGGTGTTTGGGTAAAGTTTAGGGTTAGACTTAGTGTCAGGTTTAGGGTTAGTTTTTTGTGTCAATGTTAGGGTCAGGTTTAGGGTTAGGTTTAGGATTAGGGTTCGGTTTAGGGTTAGGGCTAGGGCTAGGGCTAGGGTGAAGTTTAAGTTAAGGGTGAGGGTTGAGCTTAGGGTTAGCGTTAGCAGTTAGTGTTAAGGTTAGGATGAAGTTGAGGGTTAAGGTTAGGTTTAGAGTTAGGATCAGGCTTAGTGTTAGGGTTAAGTCATGGTTAGGTTTAGGGCTAGGTTAAGGTTAGAGATAGGGTTAGGTTAAGGGTTGCTGTTAGGTTTAGATGTTAGTGTGAGGGTTAGTGCTAGGTTTCCATTTAAGCTGAGTGTGTAGGGTAAGTTTTAGGGTTAGGATTAGGGTTAGAGTTAGAGTTAGGTTCAGGCTTAGGGTTAAGTTTAGGGTTAGGTTTATGGTTGGGGTCAGCGTTTGGGGAGATTTAGTGTTATGTTTAGCTTTAGGGTTAGGGTTAGGGTGAAGTTTATTTCAGGGAGACAGTTAGGGTTGGGGTTAGGTTTCAGGTTAGGGTCAGGGTTAAGTTTAGGGTTAGCTTTAGGTTTAGGGTTAGGGTTAGGGTTAGTGTTAGTTTTGCTTAGGGTTAGGATTTTAATGAAAGGGTACGTTTAGGGTTATGGTTAGGGTGAAATTTTGGTTAAGGGTGAGGGTTCAGCTTAGGGTTAGAGTTAGGGGTTAGTGTTTCAGTTAGGTTTAGGGTAGAGTTATAATTAGGGTTAAGTTTAGGGTTAGGGTAAGAGTTAGAGTTGTTTATAGTTAAGGTGAGGCTTTTGCATAAGTGTTACGGTTAGGGTTAGGTTTAGGTTAGGTCTAGGGTTAGGGTTAGATTTAGGGTTGGGGTAGAGTTAGGTTTAAGTTTATGGTAGACTTAAAGTTAGGGTTAAGGTTAGGTTAGGGTTAGAGTCAGGGTTAGGATTAGAATTAATTTAGGGCGAGGGTTAGGGTCAGAGTTATTGTAAGGGTTAGGTTTAGGGTTACAGGTGGGCCAAGGTTAAGGTTAGGGTTAGGTTTATGGGTAGGGTTAGGGTTAAAGTTAGGGTTAAGTTTAGGGTTGGGGATATGGTTAAGGGCTAGGGTGACGGTTAGGGTTAGGTTTACAGTTAAGGTGAGGGTTTAGGTTAATTGTTATGCTTAGGGTTAGAGTTAGAGTTAGGGTTAGGGTTCGGATGAAGTTTCAGTTATTAGTGAGGGTTAGGGTTAAGGTTAGTGTTAGGGTTAATGTCAGTGTTAGGGTTAGGTTAAGTTTAGGGTTAGGTTTGGGTTAAGGTTAGGGTTAAGGCTAGGTTTAAGGTAAAGGTTACGGTTAGGTTAGGGTTAGGGTTAGAGTTAGAGTTAATGCTAGGGTTTAGGGTTAGGGTTAGGGTCAGGTTTAGAGTTATTGCTAGGTTTAGGTTTAGGGTTAGGGTAGAGTTGCGGTTAGGGTTAAGTTTAGGATTAGGGTAAGGGTTACGTTTAGGTCAGTGTTAGGGTTAGGATTAGGGATAGGGTTACGGTTGTGGAAAGGGTTAGGGGTTCCTGTGAGGGTTAGTGTTAGGTTCACAGTTAGGCTGATATTTTAGAGTATTACGGTTAGGGTTAGATTTAGGGTTAGTTCTAGGTTTCGGTTTAGGGCTAGAGTCAGGGGATAGTTTATGGTTAATTAATTTTAGGATTAGGGTTCGGGTTAGGTTTAGGGTGTAGTTTAGGTTAAGGATGAGGGTTAAGGTTAGTGTTAGGGTTAGGTGTTTGGGTTAATGTTAGCGTCAGGATTAGGGTTAGGGTTAAGCATAGGGTTCAGTTCAGGGTTAGGGTTAGGGTGAAGTTTAAGTCAAGGGTGAGGGTTGAACTTAGGGTTGGTGTTAGGGGTTAGGGTTAGGGTTAAAGTTAGGATTAGGTTTAGGGTTAAGGTTAGGTTTAGGGTTAGTGTTAGGGTAAGTGTTAGGGTTAAGTCATGGTTAGGTTTAGGGGTATGTTAAGGTGAGAGATAGGGTTAGGCTAAGGGTTGGTGTTAGGTTTAGATGTTAGGGTGAAGGTTAGTAGTAGGTTTCCATTTAAGCTGAGTGTGTAGGTTTAGGTTTATGGTTGGGGATACTTTTAAGGGTTAGGGTGAGGGTTAGGCTTCGGTTTACAGTTAAGGTGAGGGTTTAGGGTGATTGTTATGGTTAGGGCCAGAGTTAGAGTTAGGCTTAGTGTTAGGGTGAAGTTTCAGTTAATAGTCAGGGATAGGGTAAATATTAGAGTAGAGTTAAGGTTAGTGTTAGCGTTAGGTATAGCGTTAAGGTTCGGGTAGGGGTAAGGCTAGATTTTAGGCTAGGTTTACGGTAAAGGGTAGGCCTAGGTTAGGGTTAGGTTTAGAGTTAGTGCTAGGGTTTAGGGTTAAGGTTAGAGTCAGGTTTAGAGTTATTGTTAGGGTTAGGATTATGGTAGAGTTAAGGTTAGGGTTAAGTTTAGGGTTAGAGTAAAGGTTAGGTTTTGGTCAGGGTTAGGGCTAGGATGAGGGATAGGCTTAGGATTAGGGAAAGGGTTAGGGGTTCGTGTGAGGGTTAGTGTTAGGTTTACAGTTAAGCTGATGTTTTTAGGGTGTTACGGTTAGGTTTAGGGTTAGAGTTAGGTTTAGGCTAGAGTTAGGGGATAGTTCAGGGTTAGGTTTAGTTTTAGGATTAGGGTCAGGCTTAGGTTTAGGGTGAAGTTTAGGTAAAGGATGAGGGTTAAGGTTAGGGTTAGGCTTAGTGTTAGAGTTAGGTGTTTGGGTGAATGGTAGGATCTGGATCAGGGTTAGGGTTAGGGTTCGGTTTAGGGTTAGGGTTAGGGTTAGGGTTAAGGTTAGGGTTAGGGTTAGGGTTAGGGTTAGGGTTAGGGTTAGGGTTAGGGTTAGGGTTAGGTTTAGGGTTAGGGTTAGGGTTAGGGTTAGGGTTAGGGTTAGGGTTAGGGTTAGGTTTCCAGTTAAGCTGATGTTTTAGGGTGTTACAGTTAGGTTTAGGGTTAGAGTTAAGATTAGGCTAGATTTGTGGGATAGTTTAGGGTTAGGTTTAGTTTTAGGGTTAGGGTCAGGCTTAGGTTTAGGGTGAAGTTTAGGTTAAGGATGAGGGTTAGGGTTAGGGTTAGGTGTTTGGGTTAAGGTTAGGGTTAGGGTTAGGCTTAGTGTTAGGATTAGGTGTTTGGGTGAATGGTCGGATCAGGTTTAGGGTTAGGGTTAGTGTTCGGTTTAGTGTTAGGGTTAGGTTGAAGTTTAACTTAAAGGTGATGGTTGAGCTTAGGGTTAGCGTTAGGGGTTCGGGTTAGGGTTAAGGTTAGGATTAATTTTAGGGTTAAAGTTAGGTTCAGAGTTAGGGTTAGGGTAAGTGTTCGGGTTAAGTCATGTTTAGGTTTAGGGGTAGGTTCAGGTTAAAGACAGGGTTAGGTTAAGGGTTGGTGTTAGGTTTAGATGTTAGGGTGAGGGTTGGTGCTAGGTTTCCATTTAAGCTGAGTGTGTAGGGTCAGTTTTAGGGTTAGAGTTGGAGTTAGGGTCAGGGTTAGGGTTAAGTTTAGGGTTAGGGTTAGGTTTATGGTTAGGAATAGGGTTAGGGTCAGGGTTGGGGGAGATTTAGTGTTATGTTTAGTTTTAGGGTTAGTGTTAGGGTGAAGTTTATGTTAAGCGTGACGGTTAGGGTTAGTGGTTAGGGTTCAGGTTAGGGTCAGGATTAGGGATAGGTTTAGGTTTAGGGTTAGGGTTAGGGTTAGGGTTAGTTTTGCTTAGGTTTATGGCTTCAATGAAGTAGGGTAGGTTTAGGGTTATGGTTAGGGTTAGGGTTTGGATGAAGTTTAGGATATGGTAAGGGTTAGTGTTACGGTTAGGTTTAGGGTTCAGGTTAGTGTTAGGGGTTAGTTTAGGGTTAGGGTTAGGGTTAGGTTTAGGTTTAGTGTTAGTGTGATGTTTAGGTTAAGGGTGAAGGTTCGGATAAAGTTTACGATTAGGGTTAGGATTATAGTTAGTGTTAGAGGCTAGGTTTAGGGTGTTAGGGTTAGGTTTATGGTAGGGGAGGGTTAAGTTTAGGGTTAGGGTTAGGGTTAGGGTTAGGGATAGCTTTAGGTTTAGGGTTGGGGATACGGTTCGGGCTTAGGGTGAGAGTTGGGTTTAGAGTTAGGGTTAGGTTTACAGTTAAGGTGAGGGTTTAGGGTAATTGTTATGCTTAGTGTTAGAGTTAGGGTTAGGGTTAGGGGAAGTTTCAGTTAATAGTGAGGGTTACTGCTAAGTTTAGAGTTAGGGTAAGGTTAGTGTTAGGCTTAGAGCTAGGGGCGGGGTCAGGTTAGGGTTAAGGCTAGGTTTACGGTAAAGGGTAGGGCTCGGTTGGGGTTAGGGTTAGGTTTAGAGTTATTGTTAGGGTTATGGTTAGGGTAGAGTTAATTTTAAAGTTAAGTTTAGGGTTAGGGTAAGGGTTAGGTTTAGGTCAGGGTTAGGGTTAGGATGAAGGATAGGGTTAAAGTTAGGGAAAGGGTCAGGGGTTCATGTGAGGGTTAGTGTTAGGTTTACATTAAGCTGATGTTTTAGGGTGTTACTGTTAGTGTTAGTTTTAGAGTTAGGGTTACGGTTAGGGTTAGGTTTAGGGTTAGGGCTAGAGTTAGGGGATAGTTAAGCGTGAGGTTTAGTTTTAGGGTTACGGTTATGGTTAGGCTTAGGTTTAGGGTGAAGTTTAGGTTAAGGATGAGGGTTAGGGTTAGGGTTAGTTGTTTGGGTTAAGGTTAGGGTTAGGTTTAGGGTTAGACTTAGTGTTAGGTTTAGGGTTAGTTGTTTGGGTCAATGTTAGGGTCAGGTTTAGGGTTAGGTTTAGGGTTAGGGTTTGGTTTAGGGTTAGGGCTAGGGCTAGGGTGAAGTTTAAGTTAAGCGTGAGGGTTGCACTTAGAGTTTGTGTTAGCGGTTAGGGTTAGGGTTAAGGTTCAGGGTGAAGTTGAGGGTTAAGGTTAGGTTTAGAGTTAGGATTATTGTTAGTGTTAGGGTTAAGTCCTGGTTAGGTTTAGGTCTAGGTTAAGGTTAGAGATAGGGTTAGGTTAAGGGTTGGGGTTAGGTTTAGATGTTTGTGTGAGGGTTAGTGCTAGGTTTCCATTAAAGCTGAGTGTGTCGTGTAAGTTTTAGGTTTGGAGTTAGAGTTAGGTTCAGGCTTAGGCTTAAGTTTAGGGTTAGGGTTAGGTTTATGGTTGGGGTCTGTGTTAGGGGAAGATTTAGTGTTATGTTTAATTTTAGGGTTAGGGTTAGGGTGAAGTTTATTTAAGCAAGACGGTTAGGGTTAGAGGTTAGGTTTCAGGTTAGGGTCAGGGTTTAGTGTTAGCTTTAGGTTTAGGTTTAGGGTTAGGGTTAGGGTTAGTGTTAGTTTTGGTTAGGGTTAGGGTTTGAATGAAAGGGTAGGTTTAGGGTTATGGTTAGGGTGAAATTTTGGTTAAGAGTGAGGGTTCGGCTTAGGGTTAGAGTTAGGGGTTAGTGTTTCAGTTAGGTTTAGGGTAGAGTTATAATTAGGGTTAAGTTTAGTTTGAGGGTAAGTGTTAGAGTTACGTTTACAGTTAAGGTGAGGGTTTTGGGTAAGTGTTACGGTCAGGCTTAGGGTTAGGGTTAGTGTTAGGGTTAGGTTTAATTTTATTGTAGGCTTAAAGTTAGGTTTAAGGTTAGGTTAGGTTTAGGGTCATGGTTAGGGGGACATTTAGTGTTATCTTTAGTTTAAAAAAATTCTTTTTTAGTTTTAGTGTAAGGGTTAGGGTGAAGTTTATGTTAAGCATGACGGATAGGGGTTAGGGTTAGGTTTAGGGCTAGAGTTATGTTAAGGGTTAGTGTTAGGTTTCGTTAGGATTAGGCTTTGAATGATGTTAGGGTAGGTTTAGGGTTATGGTTAGGGTGAAATTTTGGTTAAGCGTGAGGGTTTGGTTTAGGGTTAGGGTTAGCGTTAGACTTAGGGTTAGTCGTTAGGTTTAGGTTTAGGGTTAAGGTTAGTTTTAGGCTAGGGTTTAATTCTAGAGTTAGGGTTAGGGATTAGTGTTTCAGTTAGGTTTAGGGTAGGGTTATAATTAGGGTTAAGTCACGGTTAGGGTAAGAGTTAGAGGTGCGTTCACAGTTAAGGAGAGTTTTTCGGTAAGTGTTATGTTTAGGGTTATGGTTCGTTTTAGGACTAGGGTTCAGGTTAGAGTTAGGATTAGGGATTAGTGTTAGGTTTAAGTTTATGGTAAGGTTAAATTTAGGGTTAAGTTTAGGTTAGGGTTAGGGTCAGGGTTAGGATTAGGATTAGGTTAAGGGTGAGGTTTAGGGTCAGATTTATTGTACGGGTTAAGTTTAGGGTTACAGGTGGGCCAAGGTTAAGGTTAGGGTTAGGTTTAGGGGTAGGGTTTGGGTTAAAGTAAGGGATAGCTTTAGGTTAGGGATAGGGTGAAGTTTAAGATAGGCTGAGGGTTAGGGTTAGTGTTATGGCTAAGGTTTGGGTTAGTTTTCAGGTTATTGTTAAGGTTATGTTTAGGGTTAGGGTTAAGTTTATGGGTTCTGTTTAGTTTTAGGGTTAGGGTTAGATTTTAGGTTAGGGTTAAGTTTAGTGTTAGGTTAGGGTTAGGGTTACGGTTTGTGTTAGGTGTTGTGGTTGGGGTGAGGGTTAGGTTTAGGGTTAGGGCTGGGTAGGATTAGGATTATGGTTACGGTAAGGTGTTAGGGTTTAGAGTTGTAATTTAGGGTTAGGTTTTGGGTGAGGATTCCTTTTAGGCATTTTTATTCTGTTCATGTTTAGGTTTGGTTTAGGGTTAGTGTTGGGTTTTTGATTAGGTTTGAGTTAGGGTGAGAGTTAGGGTTATGTTTTGGGATAGGCTTTGGTGTTAGGGGTTAGGGTTTGGGTTAGGATAGGGTTATCGTTAGGGCTTAGGTGTTCTGGTTAGGGTTAGGTTTAGGGATAGCATTAGGGTTAGTGTTGGGGATACGGTTAGGGGTTAGGGTGAGGGTTAAGTTTAGGTTTAGAGTTAAAGTGAGGATTTAGGGCAACTGTTATGGTTAGGGCTAGAGTTCTAGTTAGGGTTAGGGTAGGGGTTAGGGTTAGGGTAGGGATATGTTTAGGGTTAAGGCTAGTTTTACAGTAAAAGGTAGGGCTAGGTTAGGGTTAGGGTTAGGTTTAGAGTTAGTGTTAGTACCAGAGTTTAGGATTAGGTTTAGAGTGAGGGTTAGAGATATAGTTAGGTTTAGGGTTAGGTTTAGGCCTAAGGTTAGGGTTAGAGTTATGGTAGGTTTTAGGGTTTTAAGTTCATGGTAGGGTTAAGGTTAGGTTATGGTTAGGGTCAGGGTTAAGATTAGGATTAGGTTTAGGCTGAGGGTTAAGGCCAGAGTTATTGTAAGGGTTAGGTTTAGGGTTAAAGGTGGGCCAATGTTAAGGTTAGAGTTAGGTTTAGAGGTAGGGTTAGGGTTAAAGTTAGGGTTACCTTTAGGTTAGTGATAGGGCTAAATTGAAGATAGGTTGAGGGTTACAGTTACGGTTAGGTTTAGAGTTAGAGTTAGTGCTAGGATTTAGGGTTAGGGTTAGGGTCATTTTTAAAGTTATTGTTAGGTTTAGGATTAGATTTCTGGTAGAGTTAAGGTTAGGGTTAAGAGTAAGGTTAGAGTAAGGGTTAGGTTAAGTCAGGATTCTGGTTAGGATTAGTTATAGGGTTAGGGTTAGGGAAAGGGTTATGGGTTCGGTTGAGGGTTAGTGTTAGGTTTTCAGTTAAACTGATGTTTTAGGGTATTATGGTTAGGGTCAGGGTTAGAGTTAGGGATAGGGTTAGGTTTAGGGTTAGGGTTAGAGTGAGGGGATAGTTTAGGGTTAGGTTTAGTTTTTTTAGTTTTAGGGTTAGGCTTAGGCTTAGGTTGAGGTTAAGGATGAGGGTTAGTGTTAGGGATAGTGTTTGCTTAGGTGTTTGGGTTAAGGTTAGGGTCAGGTTAGGGTTAGGTTTAGGTTTAGGCTTAGGGTTAGGGTTAGTGTTATGGTTAGGGTTAGTTGTTTGGCTTATTGTTAGGGTCAGATTTAGGGTTCGGTTTAGGGTTACTGTTAAGGTTCAGTTTAGGGTAAGGGTTAGGGTGAAGTTTAAGTTAAGGGTGTGGGTTGAGCTTAGGGTTAGGGTTAGTGGATAGGGTAAATTTTAGGATTAGGTTTCGGGTTAAGGTTAGGTTAGGGTTAGGGTAAGTGTTACGTTTAAGTCATGGTTAGGTTTAGGACTAGGTTAAGGTTAGAGATAGGGTTAGGTTAAGGGTTGGAGTTAGGTTTAGATGTTAGGGTGAGGGTTGTTGCTGGGTTTCCATTTAAGCTGAGTATGTAGGTTAACTTTTAGGGTTAGGATTAGGGTTAGAGTTAGAGGTACGGTCAGGGCTTTGTTAATTTTAGGGTTAGGGTTAGGTTGATGGTTAGGATTAGGGTTAGGGTCAGAGCTGGGGGAGATTTAGTATTATGTTTTGCTTTAGGGTTAGGGTCAGGGGAGACTTCGTGTTATGTTTAGTGTTAGGATTAGGGTTTGGGTGAAATTTATGTTAAGTGTGATTGTTAGGGTTAATGGTTAAGGTTCATATTAGGGTCAGGGTAAGGGTTAGGTTTAGGGTTATGGTTTGGTAGGGTTAGGATTATGGTTAATGGTAAGGCGTTAGGGGTTAGAGGTGTAGTTCACGGTTAGGGCTTGGGAGAGGATTCCGGTTAGATATTGTGGTGCTGGTCAGTGTTATGTTTGGTATAGGGTTAGGGTTAGGTGCTTTCACAATCTCTTAAAGCTAAGACTATGTACTTGTGCCTCTGGAAGGATAAATCCACTGGGATGAAGTTTTTCAGATGAAGCCTTGCATTTCCAAGAGCAAATGAGGCATACATTGCAGGAAAGAGGAAGGCCAAAACGATTCTATCCTTATGCCTGCTTTGCTGAGAGGACTGGAGGAAGTGAGGGAGTTCTCCCTTTCACTGAGAAACATGCAGGCTGCTGTTGCCTGTGCGCTCTCTTATTTGGAGAGCAGTCTGCAGTTACACACTTTGAACCAGGAAAGGCTCCGGGGTCTGTTAAGATTTCCCCCGGCACTTTGTTTTCTCTGAGCCAAAGCGAGCCTTCACAATAGCTTAACGCTCACACTGCATACTCGTTCCACTTCCAGAATACGGCTACCTCAAGGCAGTTCTCCGGAGGAAGAGTGCCCTTGGCGAAGGGCAGATTGGCCAAGCTCATTGCGGGAAAGCGAAACCAAATGACGGTTTTCTCCTTCTAACTGCTTTCATCAGAGGAATGGGTGAAGGCACAGTGTTCTTTCTCTCACTGAGATACACACAATCTGATGTTGCCTCTGAGCTCCGTTCTTGGCAAACAACTGAAACTGACATAGATTCATGTGGGGAAACACATGGCTTTGCTAGGATTTCTGTAGGCACTGTGTTTTCCCTGGGCCTCAGGTCAGGGGAACACTGCATAGGATTTACTCTGCCAGGAGAGAGTTACTTCTTTGTAGTTTGTGCTAGGAAACCTTGCTTTAGCAAGTGCGAATTGACTGTATTCAGGCAGAAAAGAGAATAAAAAAGCTCTTTTCTCCATGGTGCTTTCACAATCTCTTAAAGCTAAAACTATTTGGTTGCTCCTCTGGAGGCATAAATGCACTGCGATGTAGATTTTCAGATGAAGCCTCGAGTTTGCGAGAGCATATGAGGAATTCATTGCAGGAAAGAGCAAGGAAAGAAAGTTTCTTTCTTTCTGCCTACCTTCCTCAGTGGAGTGTATGAAGTCAGGGAGTTCTCCCTTTCACTGAGAAACATGCAGGCTGCTGTTGCCTGTGCGCTCTCTTATTTGAAAAGAGTCTGCAGTAACGCACTTTGAACTGTGGAAAGGCACCGGGGTCTGTTAAGATTTCCCCAGGCACTTTGTTTTCCCTGGGCTAAAAGGAGCCTTCCCCCAGCTTAACGCTAACACTGCATACTCGTTCCACTTCCAGAACATGACTACCGTGAGGCAGTTCTATCCAATCCTAATGCTAAACTAAACCCTAAGCCTAACCTTAAACTTAACCCTTAACCTGACAATAACATTAACCCAAACACCTATCCCGAATACTATCCCTAACCCTCATCCTTAACCTAAACTTCGCCTTAACCCTAAACGTAAATTAACCCTAAACTATCCCCTAACTCTAGCCCTAACACTAAACTTAGAGCTCTAACTCTAAGCCTAACCCTCCCCGTAAAACTCTAAAACATCAGCTTAACTGTAAACCTAACACTAACCCTCACACGAAATCTTAACCCTTTCTCTAGCCCTAACCCTATCCCTAATCCTAACCTAAACCTAACCTGTACCGCAAGCCTAAACTTAACCCTAATCTTAAATCTACCCTAACAGTAACCTTAAACCTAGCAATAACTCTAAACCTGACCCTAACCCTAAACCTAAACCGTAGAGGTAAATCTAAATCTAAACCTAACACTCACCCTAACCTAGCCCTACGCTTTACCATAATCCTAACCTTAACCATACCATACCCTACCCTAACCCTAACACTAACCTTAAACCTAACACTAACCTTAACCCTAAGCCTCACTACTTTCCGAAACTTCTCCCTAATCATAACCCTAACACTAACCATAACAATTAACCTAAACCCAAAACTTAACTGTAAACCTAACCCTAACCCTCAGCCTAATCTCCACCCTGACCCTAACCCCTAACCGTATTCCCAGCCCTAAACCTAATGCTATCCCTAACCCTATCCCTAAGGCAAACACGAACATTAACACTAATCTAACCCTAACTCTAACATTAACCCTAATCTTAACACTACCCTAACCATAAACCTAACCCTAACATCCTAAATCTAACCTCTAACACTAACTATAATCCTAACCCTAATCCAAACCCTTATCCTAACCCTCACCCTTAACCTAAACTTCACACTAACCCTAAAGCAAAACGTAACCCTAACCCTAAATATAACCCCTAACCCTAACCCGAACCTTAAACCTAACATTAACACTAACCTGAACACAAACCCAAACTCTAGCCCTAACCATAAAGATAACCATCAAACTATCCTAAACCTAATCCAAACCCTAACCTTAAACCTACCTCTAACCATAACGCTAGTCCATCTGTAACCCAAAACCTATCCCTTACAATAGCCCTGAACCTAACCCTAAACCTAATCCTAGCCCGAGACCTAAGCCTCACCCTAACCCTAACTCTAACCTTGATCTAAAGAGAACACTGACTCTAACCCTAACCCTGGACCTAAACCTAAATCTTCCCCTACACCTAACCCTAACCCTAAACCTAACTCTAACTCTAACCCTAATCATAACACTAATCCTAAGCCCTCACCTTAACTGTAAAACAAACGGTAACCCACACCCTAACCCTTAACCGTATCCCCCCAACCTAACCCTAATGCTATCCCTAAACTTAACCCTAAAACTAACCTGAAACCCCTGAGCCCTAACGATAACCCTAACTCTAACCCAAACCCTAACCCCTAACACCAAAGCCTAACCGAAAACATAACCCTAACTCTAACACTAACCCGAAACCTAATCATAAACCTAGCCCTAACCCTAAACGAAACCTAACCATGACCAGAACCACAATGCCTAACCAGAAACCTCACCCAAACCCTAACCCTAAACTACACCTCTAACCCCTAACACCTTACCATAACCATAATCCTATCCCTACCCAACCCTAACCCTAAACCTAAACCTCACCCCAACCACAACGCCTACCACAACCATAACCCTAACCCTAAACGTAAAACTAAACTTAACCCTAACTTAAAATCTAACCCTAACCCTAAAACTAAACAGAACCCGTAAACTTAACCCTGACCCTAAACATAACCTTAACACTAACGTGGAAACGAACCCAAACCTTAGCCATAACCCTAACCCTCACCCTATATGAAAATTCACCCTATCCCTAACCTATAGCTAACCCTAACTTTAACCCTAAACCTACCACTAAACCTAACCCTAACCTTAACCTTGGCCCACCTGTAACCCTAAACCTAACCCTGACAATAACTCTGACCCTAACCCTCGCCCTAAACCTAATTCTAATCCTAACCCTGACCCTAACCCTAACCTCACCTTAACCCTAACTTTAAGCCTACCAGAAACTTAAACCTAACCCTAACCCCTAACCCAAACTCTAACCCTACACCTAGCCCTAACCCTAAACGTAACACTTACCCAAAACCCTCACCTTAACTGTAAAGGTGAATCTAACTTTTACCCTAACCCTAAACTTAACCGTAATTATAACCCTACCCTAAACCTAACTGAAACACTAACCCCTAACTCTAACTCTAATCCTCATCCTTAGCCTAAACCTAACCTTAACCCTAAACCGAACCCTAACCACTAACCCTAACTCTAACCCTAACCCGAAACCGAACCCTCACCCTTAACCAAAATTTCACCCGAACCATAACCCTAAACCTACCATAGCTTCATTCAAACCCTAACCCTAAGCAAAATTAACACTAAACCTAACCCCACCATAAACCTAAACCTAACCTTAAAGCTGCCTCTAACCTGAACCCTAAACCCTAACCCTAAACCTCACCCTAACATTAACCCAAACACCTAACCCTAACCCTCATCCTTAACCTAAACTTCACCCTAAACCTAAGCCTAACCCACTATCCGCTAACTCTAGCCCTAACCCTAACTCTAACCCTAACCCTAAGCGTAACTCTTTAAAACATCAGCTTCATGTAAAAATAACACTAACCCTGACACGAACCCCCAACCTTTTCCCTAACCCTAACCCTATCCCTCATCCTAACCCTGACCCTGACCTAAACCTAACCCTTACCCTAACCCTAAACTTAACCCTAACCTTAACTCTACCCTAACCCTAACCCTAAATCTAACATTGACTCTAAACCTGACCCAAACCCTAACCCTAAACCCTAGCACTAACTCTAAACCTAACCCTAACCCTAACCTACCACCACCTTTTGCTGTAAACCTAGTCTTAACCCTAACCTGACCCCTACCCTAACCCTAACCCTAACACTAACTTTAACCCCAACTCTAACCTAAACCCTAGCCGCCACTATTAATTGAAACTTCACCCTGACACTAACTCTAACCCTAACCATAAAAACTACCCTAAACCCTCACATTAACTGTAAACCTAAACCTAACCCTCACCATAACCCCAACCCTCACCCTAACCCCTAACTGTATTCCCAATCCTAAAACTAATGCTATCCCTAACCCTAACCCTAACACGAACAGTAACCCTAATCTAACACTAACCCTAACATTAACCCTAATCTTAGCCCTACCCTAACCATAAACCTAACCCTAACACCCTAAACCTAACCTCTAACACTAACTATAATCCTAAGCCTAATCCTAAACCTTATCCTACCCCTCACCCTTAACCTAAACTTCACACTAACCATAAACCTAAAACTAACCCTAACGCTAAACATAACCCCTAACCCTAAACCGGACCCTAAACCTAACCTTAACACTAACCTGAACACAAACCCAAACTCTAGCCCTAACCCTAAAAGTAACCCTCACCTTATGCTATACTTCATCCAAACCCTAACCCTAACCTTAACCCTAAACCTAAACCTAACCCAAACCCTAACCTTAAACCTGACTCTAACCATAAAGCTAGCCCATCTGTAACCCTAAACCTAAGCCTTACAATAGCCCTGAACCTAACCCTAAACCTACTCCTAATCCGAACCCTAGACCTAATCCTAACCCTAACCCGAACTCTAACCTTGACCCTAAATAGAACACTAACTCTAACCCTGAACCTGGACTTAAACCTAAAACTTACCCTACACCTCCAATCAAAACCCTTACCCTAAAACCTCACCTTAACTGTAAAACTAGCCGTAACCCTCACTCTAACCCCTAACCGTATCCCCAAAACCTAACCCTAATGCTATCCCTAACCCCTGAAACCTAACCCTAATGCTATCCCTAACACTCACCTGAAACCCCTGAGCCCTAACGATAACCCTAACCCTAACCCAAACCCTAACCCCAACACCAAAGCCTAACCCAAACCTTAACCCGAAATCTAATCATAAACCTAACCCTAGCCCTAAACCAAACCTAACCATGACCAGAACCACAATGCCTAACCGGAACCCTCACCCAAACCCTAACCCTAAACTACACCTCTAACCCCTAACATCTCACCATAACCGTAATCCTAACCCTACCCAACCCTAACCCTAAACCTAACCCTCACCCCAACCACAATGCCTAACACAAACCATAACACGGAACTTAATCCTAACCTAAAATCTACCCCAACTCTCAAAGTAAACAGAACCCATAAACTTAATCCTAACCCTAAACATCACCTTAACACTAACCTGAAAAACTCAACCAAACCTTAGCCATAACAATAACCCTCACCCTATCTTAAACTTCACCCTATCCCTAATCCAAAGCTCACCCTAACTAGAACCCTAACCCTAACCCTACCCCTAAACCTAACCCTAACCTTAATCTTGGCCCACCTGTAACCCTAAACCTAACCCTTAAAATAACACTGACCCTAACCCTCACCCTAAACCTAATCTAATCCTAACCCTGACCCTAAACCTAACCAAACCTTAACCCTAACTTTACCCTACCATAAACTTAAACCTAACCCTAACCCGTAACCCTAACTCTAACCCTAACCCTAGCCCTTACCTAACCCTAACCCTAACCATAACAATTACCCGAACCCTCACCTTAACTCTAAACAGAACTCTAACTCTTAACCTAAACCTAAATAGAACCCTACCCTAAACCTAACCAAAACACTAACACCTAACTCTAAATCTAACCCTGAGCTTTAGCCTAAACCTAACCTTAACGCTAAACCTAACCCTAACCACTAACCCTAATTCTAGCCCTAACCCTAAGTCTGACCCTAAACCGAAACCTCACCCGTAACCAAAACTTCACCCTAACCATAACCCTAAACCTACCCTAACTTCATTCAAACCCTAACCCTAACCAAAACTAAAACAAACCGTAAACCTAACCCTAACCCTGACCCTAACCTCAACCCTAACCCCTAACCCTAACCCTCACGTTTAACAGAAACTTCACCCTAACCCTAACCCTAAAATTCAACATAACACAAAATCTCCCCTGATCCTGACCCTAACCCTAATCCAAACCATAAACCTTACCCTAACCCTAAACTTAAACCTAACCCTGAAACTAACTCTAAGTCTAATCCTAATCCTAACCCTAAATCTTAACCTACCCACTCAGCTTAAATGCAAACCTAGCACTAACACTCACCCTAACCCCAGCCCTTAACCTAACCCACTCTCTAACCTTAACCTAGCCCTAAACCTAACCATGACTTAAACCTAACACTCACCCTAAACCTAACTTTAATCCTAAACCTAATCCTAAGCTTACCCGAAACCTAACCGCTAACCCTAACCCTAACCCTAAGCTCAAACCTCACCCTTAACTTAAACTTTAACCTAACCCTAACCCTAAACCGAACCCTAACCCTAATCCTAAACCTGACCCTAACATTAACACAAACACCTAACCTTAACCCTAACACTAAGCTTAACCCTAAACCTAACCCTAACCTTAACCAAAACACCTAACCCTAACACTAACCCTAACCCTCTCCTTAACCTAAACTTCACCATAAAGAGAAGCCTAACATTAACCCTAAAACTAAACCTAAAAAAAAAAAAAAAAAACCTAAACTATCCCCTAAATCTAGCCCTAACCCTAAACCTATTCTTAACATTAACTCTATCCCTGGCCCTAACCGTAACACTGTAAAACATCAGCTTAGGTGTAAACCTAACACTAACCCTCACACGAACCCCTAACTCTTTCCCTATCCCTAACCCTATCCCTAATCCTAACAGTAACCCTGACCTAAACCTAACCCTTACCCTAACGCTAAACTTACCCTTAACCTTGACTCTACCCTAAACCTAACAAAAACTCTAAACCTGACCCTACCCCTTACCCTAAACCCTACCACTAGCTCTAACTCTAAACCTAACCCTAACCCTAACCTAGCCCTACCCTTTACTGTAAACCTAGCCTTAATCCTAACCTTACCCCTACCCTAACACTAACCTTAACCCTAACCCTAACTCTAATCTTAACCCTAACCCTTACCCTAACCCTCACTAGGAACTGAAACTTCACCCTAACTCTAACCCAAACTCTAACTCCAACCCTAACTATAACACTTACCCTAAACCCAAACGTTAACTGTAAACCTAACCCTAACCCTCACCCTAATCCCCACCCTGACCCTAACCCCTAACCGTATCCCCAACCCTAAACCTAATGCTATCCCTAACCCTATCCCTAACCCAAACACGAACATTGGCACTAACCTAACCCTAACTCTAACATTAACCCTAATCTTAACACTACCCTAACCATAAATCTAACCCTAACATCCTAAATCTGACCTCTAACACTAACTATAATCCTAACCCTAATCCAAACCCTTATCCTAACCCTCACCCTTAACCTAAACTTCACACTAACCCTAAACCAAAACGTAACCCTAACCCTAACTCTAACCCCTAACCCTAACCCGAACCCTAAACCGAACATTAACGCTAACCTGAACACAAACCCAAACTCTAGCCCTAACCATAAAAATAACCCTCACCCTATCCTAAGCTTCATCCAAACCCTAACCCTAACCTTAACCGTAAACCTAAGCCTAATCCAAACCCTAACCTTAAACCTACCTCTAACCATAACGCTAGTCCATCTGTAACCCAAAACCTATCCCTTACAATAGCCCTGAACCTAACCCTAAACCTAATCCTAGCCCGAGACCTAAGCCTCACCCTAACCCTAACTCTAACCTTGACCTAAAGAGAACACTGACTCTAACCCTAACCCTGGACCTAAACCTAAATCTTCCCCTACACCTAACCCTAACCCTAAACCTAACTCTAACTCTAACCCTAATCATAACACTAATCCTAAGCCCTCACCTTAACTGTAAGACGAACGGTAACCCACACCCTAACCCTTAACCGTATCCCCCCAACCTAACCCTAATGCTATCCCTAAACTTAACCCTAAAACTAACCTGAAACCCCTGAGCCCTAACGATAACCCTAACTCTAACCCAAACCCTAACCCCTAACACCAAAGCCTAACCGAAAACATAACCCTAACTCTAACACTAACCCGAAACCTAATCATAAACCTAGCCCTAACCCTAAACGAAACCTAACCATGACCAGAACCACAATGCCTAACCAGAAACCTCACCCAAACCCTAACCCTAAACTACACCTCTAACCCCTAACACCTTACCATAACCATAATCCTATCCCTACCCAACCCTAACCCTAAACCTAAACCTCACCCCAACCACAACGCCTACCACAACCATAACCCTAACCCTAAACGTAAAACTAAACTTAACCCTAACTTAAAATCTAACCCTAACCCTAAAACTAAACAGAACCCTTAAACTTAACCCTGACCCTAAACATAACCTTAACACTAACGTGGAAACGAACCCAAACCTTAGCCATAACCCTAACCCTCACCCTATATGAAAATTCACCCTATCCCTAACCTATAGCTAACCCTAACTTTAACCCTAAACCTACCACTAAACCTAACCCTAACCTTAACCTTGGCCCACCTGTAACCCTAAACCTAACCCTGACAATAACTCTGACCCTAACCCTCGCCCTAAACCTAATTCTAATCCTAACCCTGACCCTAACCCTAACCTCACCTTAACCCTAACTTTAAGCCTACCAGAAACTTAAACCTAACCCTAACCCCTAACCCAAACTCTAACCCTACACCGAGCCCTAACCCTAAACGTAACACTTACCCAAAACCCTCACCTTAACTGTAAAGGTGAATCTAACTCTTACCCTAACCCTAAACTTAACCGTAATTATAACCCTACCCTAAACCTAACTGAAACACTAACCCCTAACTCTAACTCTAATCCTCATCCTTAGCCTAAACCTAACCTTAACCCTAAACCGAACCCTAACCACTAACCCTAACTCTAACCCTAACCCGAAACCGAACCCTCACCCTTAACCAAAATTTCACCCGAACCATAACCCTAAACCTACCATAACTTCATTCAAACCCTAACCCTAAGCAAAATTAACACTAAACCTAACCCCACCATAAACCTAAACCTAACCTTAAAGCTGCCTCTAACCTGAACCCTAAACCCTAACCCTAAACCTCACCCTAACATTAACCCAAACACCTAACCCTAACCCTCATCCTTAACCTAAACTTCACCCTAAACCTAAGCCTAACCCACTATCCGCTAACTCTAGCCCTAACCCTAACTCTAACCCTAACCCTAAGCGTAACTCTTTAAAACATCAGCTTCATGTAAAAATAACACTAACCCTCACACGAACCCCTAACCTTTTCCCTAACCCTAACCCTATCCCTCATCCTAACCCTGACCCTGACCTAAACCTAACCCTTACCCTAACCCTAAACTTAACCCTAACCTTAACTCTACCCTAACCCTAACCCTAAATCTAACATTGACTCTAAACCTGACCCAAACCCTAACCCTAAACCCTAGCACTAACTCTAAACCTAACCCTAACCCTAACCTACCACCACCTTTTGCTGTAAACCTAGTCTTAACCCTAACCTGACCCCTACCCTAACCCTAACCCTAAACCTAACCCTAACACTAACTTTAACCCCAACTCTAACCTAAACCCTAGCCGCCACTATTAATTGAAACTTCACCCTGACACTAACTCTAACCCTAACCATAAAAACTACCCTAAACCCTCACATTAACTGTAAACCTAAACCTAACCCTCACCATAACCCCAACCCTCACCCTAACCCCTAACTGTATTCCCAATCCTAAAACTAATGCTATCCCTAACCCTAACCCTAACACGAACAGTAACCCTAATCTAACACTAACCCTAACATTAACCCTAATCTTAACCCTACCCTAACCATAAACCTAACCCTAACACCCTAAACCTAACCTCTAACACTAACTATAATCCTAAGCCTAATCCTAAACCTTATCTTACCCCTCACCCTTAACCTAAACTTCACACTAACCATAAACCTAAAACTAACCCTAACGCTAAACATAACCCCTAACCCTAAACCGGACCCTAAACCTAACCTTAACACTAACCTGAACACAAACCCAAACTCTAGCCCTAACCCTAAAAGTAACCCTCACCTTATGCTATACTTCATCCAAACCCTAACCCTAACCTTAACCCTAAACCTAAACCTAACCCAAACCCTAACCTTAAACCTGACTCTAACCATAAAGCTAGCCCATCTGTAACCCTAAACCTAAGCCATACAATAGCCCTGAACCTAACCCTAAACCTACTCCTAATCCGAACCCTAGACCTAATCCTAACCCTAACCCGAACTCTAACCTTGACCCTAAATAGAACACTAACTCTAACCCTGAACCTGGACTTAAACCTAAAACTTACCCTACACCTCCAATCAAAACCCTTACCCTAAAACCTCACCTTAACTGTAAAACTAGCCGTAACCCTCACTCTAACCCCTAACCGTATCCCCAAAACCTAACCCTAATGCTATCCCTAACCCCTGAAACCTAACCCTAATGCTATCCCTAACACTCACCTGAAACCCCTGAGCCCTAACGATAACCCTAACCCTAACCCAAACCCTAACCCCAACACCAAAGCCTAACCCAAACCTTAACCCGAAATCTAATCATAAACCTAACCCTAGCCCTAAACCAAACCTAACCATGACCAGAACCACAATGCCTAACCGGAACCCTCACCCAAACCCTAACCCTAAACTACACCTCTAACCCCTAACATCTCACCATAACCGTAATCCTAACCCTACCCAACCCTAACCCTAAACCTAACCCTCACCCCAACCACAATGCCTAACACAAACCATAACACGGAACTTAACCCTAACCTAAAATCTACCCCAACTCTCAAAGTAAACAGAACCCATAAACTTAATCCTAACCCTAAACATCACCTTAACACTAACCTGAAAAACTCAACCAAACCTTAGCCATAACAATAACCCTCACCCTATCTTAAACTTCACCCTATCCCTAATCCAAAGCTCACCCTAACTAGAACCCTAACCCTAACCCTACCCCTAAACCTAACCCTAACCTTAATCTTGGCCCACCTGTAACCCTAAACCTAACCCTTAAAATAACACTGACCCTAACCCTCACCCTAAACCTAATCTAATCCTAACCCTGACCCTAAACCTAACCAAACCTTAACCCTAACTTTACCCTACCATAAACTTAAACCTAACCCTAACCCGTAACCCTAACTCTAACCCTAACCCTAGCCCTTACCTAACCCTAACCCTAACCATAACAATTACCCGAACCCTCACCTTAACTCTAAACAGAACTCTAACTCTTAACCTAAACCTAAATAGAACCCTACCCTAAACCTAACCAAAACACTAACACCTAACTCTAAATCTAACCCTGAGCTTTAGCCTAAACCTAACCTTAACGCTAAACCTAACCCTAACCACTAACCCTAATTCTAGCCCTAACCCTAAGTCTGACCCTAAACCGAAACCTCACCCGTAACCAAAACTTCACCCTAACCATAACCCTAAACCTACCCTAACTTCATTCAAACCCTAACCCTAACCAAAACTAAAACAAACCGTAAACCTAACCCTAACCCTGACCCTAACCTCAACCCTAACCCCTAACCCTAACCCTCACGTTTAACAGAAACTTCACCCTAACCCTAACCCTAAAATTCAACATAACACAAAATCTCCCCTGATCCTGACCCTAACCCTAATCCAAACCATAAACCTTACCCTAACCCTAAACTTAAACCTAACCCTGAAACTAACTCTAAGTCTAATCCTAATCCTAACCCTAAATCTTAACCTACCCACTCAGCTTAAATGCAAACCTAGCACTAACACTCACCCTAACCCCAGCCCTTAACCTAACCCACTCTCTAACCTTAACCTAGCCCTAAACCTAACCATGACTTAAACCTAACACTCACCCTAAACCTAACTTTAATCCTAAACCTAATCCTAAGCTTACCCGAAACCTAACCGCTAACCCTAACCCTAACCCTAAGCTCAAACCTCACCCTTAACTTAAACTTTAACCTAACCCTAACCCTAAACCGAACCCTAACCCTAATCCTAAACCTGACCCTAACATTAACACAAACACCTAACCTTAACCCTAACACTAAGCTTAACCCTAAACCTAACCCTAACCTTAACCAAAACACCTAACCCTAACACTAACCCTAACCCTCTCCTTAACCTAAACTTCACCATAAAGAGAAGCCTAACATTAACCCTAAAACTAAACCTAAAAAAAAAAAAAAAAAACCTAAACTATCCCCTAAATCTAGCCCTAACCCTAAACCTATTCTTAACATTAACTCTATCCCTGGCCCTAACCGTAACACTGTAAAACATCAGCTTAGGTGTAAACCTAACACTAACCCTCACACGAACCCCTAACTCTTTCCCTATCCCTAACCCTATCCCTAATCCTAACAGTAACCCTGACCTAAACCTAACCCTTACCCTAACGCTAAACTTACCCTTAACCTTGACTCTACCCTAAACCTAACAAAAACTCTAAACCTGACCCTACCCCTTACCCTAAACCCTACCACTAGCTCTAACTCTAAACCTAACCCTAACCCTAACCTAGCCCTACCCTTTACTGTAAACCTAGCCTTAATCCTAACCTTACCCCTACCCTAACACTAACCTTAACCCTAACCCTAACTCTAATCTTAACCCTAACCCTTACCCTAACCCTCACTAGGAACTGAAACTTCACCCTAACTCTAACCCAAACTCTAACTCCAACCCTAACTATAACACTTACCCTAAACCCAAACGTTAACTGTAAACCTAACCCTAACCCTCACCCTAATCCCCACCCTGACCCTAACCCCTAACCGTATCCCCAACCCTAAACCTAATGCTATCCCTAACCCTATCCCTAACCCAAACACGAACATTGGCACTAACCTAACCCTAACTCTAACATTAACCCTAATCTTAACACTACCCTAACCATAAATCTAACCCTAACATCCTAAATCTGACCTCTAACACTAACTATAATCCTAACCCTAATCCAAACCCTTATCCTAACCCTCACCCTTAACCTAAACTTCACACTAACCCTAAACCAAAACGTAACCCTAACCCTAACTCTAACCCCTAACCCTAACCCGAACCCTAAACCGAACATTAACGCTAACCTGAACACAAACCCAAACTCTAGCCCTAACCATAAAAATAACCCTCACCCTATCCTAAGCTTCATCCAAACCCTAACCCTAACCTTAACCGTAAACCTAAGCCTAATCCAAACCCTAACCTTAAACCTACCTCTAACCATAACGCTAGTCCATCTGTAACCCAAAACCTATCCCTTACAATAGCCCTGAACCTAACCCTAAACCTAATCCTAGCCCGAGACCTAAGCCTCACCCTAACCCTAACTCTAACCTTGATCTAAAGAGAACACTGACTCTAACCCTAACCCTGGACCTAAACCTAAATCTTCCCCTACACCTAACCCTAACCCTAAACCTAACTCTAACTCTAACCCTAATCATAACACTAATCCTAAGCCCTCACCTTAACTGTAAAACAAACGGTAACCCACACCCTAACCCTTAACCGTATCCCCCCAACCTAACCCTAATGCTATCCCTAAACTTAACCCTAAAACTAACCTGAAACCCCTGAGCCCTAACGATAACCCTAACTCTAACCCAAACCCTAACCCCTAACACCAAAGCCTAACCGAAAACATAACCCTAACTCTAACACTAACCCGAAACCTAATCATAAACCTAGCCCTAACCCTAAACGAAACCTAACCATGACCAGAACCACAATGCCTAACCAGAAACCTCACCCAAACCCTAACCCTAAACTACACCTCTAACCCCTAACACCTTACCATAACCATAATCCTATCCCTACCCAACCCTAACCCTAAACCTAAACCTCACCCCAACCACAACGCCTACCACAACCATAACCCTAACCCTAAACGTAAAACTAAACTTAACCCTAACTTAAAATCTAACCCTAACCCTAAAACTAAACAGAACCCTTAAACTTAACCCTGACCCTAAACATAACCTTAACACTAACGTGGAAACGAACCCAAACCTTAGCCATAACCCTAACCCTCACCCTATATGAAAATTCACCCTATCCCTAACCTATAGCTAACCCTAACTTTAACCCTAAACCTACCACTAAACCTAACCCTAACCTTAACCTTGGCCCACCTGTAACCCTAAACCTAACCCTGACAATAACTCTGACCCTAACCCTCGCCCTAAACCTAATTCTAATCCTAACCCTGACCCTAACCCTAACCTCACCTTAACCCTAACTTTAAGCCTACCAGAAACTTAAACCTAACCCTAACCCCTAACCCAAACTCTAACCCTACACCTAGCCCTAACCCTAAACGTAACACTTACCCAAAACCCTCACCTTAACTGTAAAGGTGAATCTAACTTTTACCCTAACCCTAAACTTAACCGTAATTATAACCCTACCCTAAACCTAACTGAAACACTAACCCCTAACTCTAACTCTAATCCTCATCCTTAGCCTAAACCTAACCTTAACCCTAAACCGAACCCTAACCACTAACCCTAACTCTAACCCTAACCCGAAACCGAACCCTCACCCTTAACCAAAATTTCACCCGAACCATAACCCTAAACCTACCATAGCTTCATTCAAACCCTAACCCTAAGCAAAATTAACACTAAACCTAACCCCACCATAAACCTAAACCTAACCTTAAAGCTGCCTCTAACCTGAACCCTAAATCCTAACCCTAAACCTGACCCTAACATTAACCCAAACACCTAACCCTAACCCTCATCCTTAACCTAAACTTCACCCTAAACCTAAGCCTAACCCACTATCCGCTAACTCTAGCCCTAACCCTAACTCTAACCCTAACCCTAAGCGTAACTCTTTAAAACATCAGCTTCATGTAAAAATAACACTAACCCTGACACGAACCCCCAACCTTTTCCCTAACCCTAACCCTATCCCTCATCCTAACCCTGACCCTGACCTAAACCTAACCCTTACCCTAACCCTAAACTTAACCCTAACCTTAACTCTACCCTAACCCTAACCCTAAATCTAACATTGACTCTAAACCTGACCCAAACCCTAACCCTAAACCCTAGCACTAACTCTAAACCTAACCCTAACCCTAACCTACCACCACCTTTTGCTGTAAACCTAGTCTTAACCCTAACCTGACCCCTACCCTAACCCTAACCCTAACACTAACTTTAACCCCAACTCTAACCTAAACCCTAGCCGCCACTATTAATTGAAACTTCACCCTGACACTAACTCTAACCCTAACCATAAAAACTACCCTAAACCCTCACATTAACTGTAAACCTAAACCTAACCCTCACCATAACCCCAACCCTCACCCTAACCCCTAACTGTATTCCCAATCCTAAAACTAATGCTATCCCTAACCCTAACCCTAACACGAACAGTAACCCTAATCTAACACTAACCCTAACATTAACCCTAATCTTAGCCCTACCCTAACCATAAACCTAACCCTAACACCCTAAACCTAACCTCTAACACTAACTATAATCCTAAGCCTAATCCTAAACCTTATCCTACCCCTCACCCTTAACCTAAACTTCACACTAACCATAAACCTAAAACTAACCCTAACGCTAAACATAACCCCTAACCCTAAACCGGACCCTAAACCTAACCTTAACACTAACCTGAACACAAACCCAAACTCTAGCCCTAACCCTAAAAGTAACCCTCACCTTATGCTATACTTCATCCAAACCCTAACCCTAACCTTAACCCTAAACCTAAACCTAACCCAAACCCTAACCTTAAACCTGACTCTAACCATAAAGCTAGCCCATCTGTAACCCTAAACCTAAGCCTTACAATAGCCCTGAACCTAACCCTAAACCTACTCCTAATCCGAACCCTAGACCTAATCCTAACCCTAACCCGAACTCTAACCTTGACCCTAAATAGAACACTAACTCTAACCCTGAACCTGGACTTAAACCTAAAACTTACCCTACACCTCCAATCAAAACCCTTACCCTAAAACCTCACCTTAACTGTAAAACTAGCCGTAACCCTCACTCTAACCCCTAACCGTATCCCCAAAACCTAACCCTAATGCTATCCCTAACCCCTGAAACCTAACCCTAATGCTATCCCTAACACTCACCTGAAACCCCTGAGCCCTAACGATAACCCTAACCCTAACCCAAACCCTAACCCCAACACCAAAGCCTAACCCAAACCTTAACCCGAAATCTAATCATAAACCTAACCCTAGCCCTAAACCAAACCTAACCATGACCAGAACCACAATGCCTAACCGGAACCCTCACCCAAACCCTAACCCTAAACTACACCTCTAACCCCTAACATCTCACCATAACCGTAATCCTAACCCTACCCAACCCTAACCCTAAACCTAACCCTCACCCCAACCACAATGCCTAACACAAACCATAACACGGAACTTAATCCTAACCTAAAATCTACCCCAACTCTCAAAGTAAACAGAACCCATAAACTTAATCCTAACCCTAAACATCACCTTAACACTAACCTGAAAAACTCAACCAAACCTTAGCCATAACAATAACCCTCACCCTATCTTAAACTTCACCCTATCCCTAATCCAAAGCTCACCCTAACTAGAACCCTAACCCTAACCCTACCCCTAAACCTAACCCTAACCTTAATCTTGGCCCACCTGTAACCCTAAACCTAACCCTTAAAATAACACTGACCCTAACCCTCACCCTAAACCTAATCTAATCCTAACCCTGACCCTAAACCTAACCAAACCTTAACCCTAACTTTACCCTACCATAAACTTAAACCTAACCCTAACCCGTAACCCTAACTCTAACCCTAACCCTAGCCCTTACCTAACCCTAACCCTAACCATAACAATTACCCGAACCCTCACCTTAACTCTAAACAGAACTCTAACTCTTAACCTAAACCTAAATAGAACCCTACCCTAAACCTAACCAAAACACTAACACCTAACTCTAAATCTAACCCTGAGCTTTAGCCTAAACCTAACCTTAACGCTAAACCTAACCCTAACCACTAACCCTAATTCTAGCCCTAACCCTAAGTCTGACCCTAAACCGAAACCTCACCCGTAACCAAAACTTCACCCTAACCATAACCCTAAACCTACCCTAACTTCATTCAAACCCTAACCCTAACCAAAACTAAAACAAACCGTAAACCTAACCCTAACCCTGACCCTAACCTCAACCCTAACCCCTAACCCTAACCCTCACGTTTAACAGAAACTTCACCCTAACCCTAACCCTAAAATTCAACATAACACAAAATCTCCCCTGATCCTGACCCTAACCCTAATCCAAACCATAAACCTTACCCTAACCCTAAACTTAAACCTAACCCTGAAACTAACTCTAAGTCTAATCCTAATCCTAACCCTAAATCTTAACCTACCCACTCAGCTTAAATGCAAACCTAGCACTAACACTCACCCTAACCCCAGCCCTTAACCTAACCCACTCTCTAACCTTAACCTAGCCCTAAACCTAACCATGACTTAAACCTAACACTCACCCTAAACCTAACTTTAATCCTAAACCTAATCCTAAGCTTACCCGAAACCTAACTGCTAACCCTAACCCTAACCCTAAGCTCAAACCTCACCCTTAACTTAAACTTTAACCTAACCCTAACCCTAAACCGAACCCTAACCCTAATCCTAAACCTGACCCTAACATTAACACAAACACCTAACCTTAACCCTAACACTAAGCTTAACCCTAAACCTAACCCTAACCTTAACCAAAACACCTAACCCTAACACTAACCCTAACCCTCTCCTTAACCTAAACTTCACCATAAAGAGAAGCCTAACATTAACCCTAAAACTAAACCTAAAAAAAAAAAAAAAAACCTAAACTATCCCCTAAATCTAGCCCTAACCCTAAACCTATTCTTAACATTAACTCTATCCCTGGCCCTAACCGTAACACTGTAAAACATCAGCTTAGGTGTAAACCTAACACTAACCCTCACACGAACCCCTAACCCTTTCCCTATCCCTAACCCTATCCCTAATCCTAACAGTAACCCTGACCTAAACCTAACCCTTACCCTAACGCTAAACTTACCCTTAACCTTGACTCTACCCTAAACCTAACAAAAACTCTAAACCTGACCCTACCCCTTACCCTAAACCCTACCACTAGCTCTAACTCTAAACCTAACCCTAACCCTAACCTAGCCCTACCCTTTACTGTAAACCTAGCCTTAATCCTAACCTTACCCCTACCCTAACACTAACCTTAACCCTAACCCTAACTCTAATCTTAACCCTAACCCTTACCCTAACCCTCACTAGGAACTGAAACTTCACCCTAACTCTAACCCAAACTCTAACTCCAACCCTAACTATAACACTTACCCTAAACCCAAACGTTAACTGTAAACCTAACCCTAACCCTCACCCTAATCCCCACCCTGACCCTAACCCCTAACCGTATCCCCAACCCTAAACCTAATGCTATCCCTAACCCTATCCCTAACCCAAACACGAACATTGGCACTAACCTAACCCTAACTCTAACATTAACCCTAATCTTAACACTACCCTAACCATAAATCTAACCCTAACATCCTAAATCTGACCTCTAACACTAACTATAATCCTAACCCTAATCCAAACCCTTATCCTAACCCTCACCCTTAACCTAAACTTCACACTAACCCTAAACCAAAACGTAACCCTAACCCTAACTCTAACCCCTAACCCTAACCCGAACCCTAAACCGAACATTAACGCTAACCTGAACACAAACCCAAACTCTAGCCCTAACCATAAAAATAACCCTCACCCTATCCTAAGCTTCATCCAAACCCTAACCCTAACCTTAACCGTAAACCTAAGCCTAATCCAAACCCTAACCTTAAACCTACCTCTAACCATAACGCTAGTCCATCTGTAACCCAAAACCTATCCCTTACAATAGCCCTGAACCTAACCCTAAACCTAATCCTAGCCCGAGACCTAAGCCTCACCCTAACCCTAACTCTAACCTTGACCTAAAGAGAACACTGACTCTAACCCTAACCCTGGACCTAAACCTAAATCTTCCCCTACACCTAACCCTAACCCTAAACCTAACTCTAACTCTAACCCTAATCATAACACTAATCCTAAGCCCTCACCTTAACTGTAAGACGAACGGTAACCCACACCCTAACCCTTAACCGTATCCCCCCAACCTAACCCTAATGCTATCCCTAAACTTAACCCTAAAACTAACCTGAAACCCCTGAGCCCTAACGATAACCCTAACTCTAACCCAAACCCTAACCCCTAACACCAAAGCCTAACCGAAAACATAACCCTAACTCTAACACTAACCCGAAACCTAATCATAAACCTAGCCCTAACCCTAAACGAAACCTAACCATGACCAGAACCACAATGCCTAACCAGAAACCTCACCCAAACCCTAACCCTAAACTACACCTCTAACCCCTAACACCTTACCATAACCATAATCCTATCCCTACCCAACCCTAACCCTAAACCTAAACCTCACCCCAACCACAACGCCTACCACAACCATAACCCTAACCCTAAACGTAAAACTAAACTTAACCCTAACTTAAAATCTAACCCTAACCCTAAAACTAAACAGAACCCTTAAACTTAACCCTGACCCTAAACATAACCTTAACACTAACGTGGAAACGAACCCAAACCTTAGCCATAACCCTAACCCTCACCCTATATGAAAATTCACCCTATCCCTAACCTATAGCTAACCCTAACTTTAACCCTAAACCTACCACTAAACCTAACCCTAACCTTAACCTTGGCCCACCTGTAACCCTAAACCTAACCCTGACAATAACTCTGACCCTAACCCTCGCCCTAAACCTAATTCTAATCCTAACCCTGACCCTAACCCTAACCTCACCTTAACCCTAACTTTAAGCCTACCAGAAACTTAAACCTAACCCTAACCCCTAACCCAAACTCTAACCCTACACCTAGCCCTAACCCTAAACGTAACACTTACCCAAAACCCTCACCTTAACTGTAAAGGTGAATCTAACTCTTACCCTAACCCTAAACTTAACCGTAATTATAACCCTACCCTAAACCTAACTGAAACACTAACCCCTAACTCTAACTCTAATCCTCATCCTTAGCCTAAACCTAACCTTAACCCTAAACCGAACCCTAACCACTAACCCTAACTCTAACCCTAACCCGAAACCGAACCCTCACCCTTAACCAAAATTTCACCCGAACCATAACCCTAAACCTACCATAACTTCATTCAAACCCTAACCCTAAGCAAAATTAACACTAAACCTAACCCCACCATAAACCTAAACCTAACCTTAAAGCTGCCTCTAACCTGAACCCTAAACCCTAACCCTAAACCTCACCCTAACATTAACCCAAACACCTAACCCTAACCCTCATCCTTAACCTAAACTTCACCCTAAACCTAAGCCTAACCCACTATCCGCTAACTCTAGCCCTAACCCTAACTCTAACCCTAACCCTAAGCGTAACTCTTTAAAACATCAGCTTCATGTAAAAATAACACTAACCCTCACACGAACCCCTAACCTTTTCCCTAACCCTAACCCTATCCCTCATCCTAACCCTGACCCTGACCTAAACCTAACCCTTACCCTAACCCTAAACTTAACCCTAACCTTAACTCTACCCTAACCCTAACCCTAAATCTAACATTGACTCTAAACCTGACCCAAACCCTAACCCTAAACCCTAGCACTAACTCTAAACCTAACCCTAACCCTAACCTACCACCACCTTTTGCTGTAAACCTAGTCTTAACCCTAACCTGACCCCTACCCTAACCCTAACCCTAAACCTAACCCTAACACTAACTTTAACCCCAACTCTAACCTAAACCCTAGCCGCCACTATTAATTGAAACTTCACCCTGACACTAACTCTAACCCTAACCATAAAAACTACCCTAAACCCTCACATTAACTGTAAACCTAAACCTAACCCTCACCATAACCCCAACCCTCACCCTAACCCCTAACTGTATTCCCAATCCTAAAACTAATGCTATCCCTAACCCTAACCCTAACACGAACAGTAACCCTAATCTAACACTAACCCTAACATTAACCCTAATCTTAACCCTACCCTAACCATAAACCTAACCCTAACACCCTAAACCTAACCTCTAACACTAACTATAATCCTAAGCCTAATCCTAAACCTTATCTTACCCCTCACCCTTAACCTAAACTTCACACTAACCATAAACCTAAAACTAACCCTAACGCTAAACATAACCCCTAACCCTAAACCGGACCCTAAACCTAACCTTAACACTAACCTGAACACAAACCCAAACTCTAGCCCTAACCCTAAAAGTAACCCTCACCTTATGCTATACTTCATCCAAACCCTAACCCTAACCTTAACCCTAAACCTAAACCTAACCCAAACCCTAACCTTAAACCTGACTCTAACCATAAAGCTAGCCCATCTGTAACCCTAAACCTAAGCCATACAATAGCCCTGAACCTAACCCTAAACCTACTCCTAATCCGAACCCTAGACCTAATCCTAACCCTAACCCGAACTCTAACCTTGACCCTAAATAGAACACTAACTCTAACCCTGAACCTGGACTTAAACCTAAAACTTACCCTACACCTCCAATCAAAACCCTTACCCTAAAACCTCACCTTAACTGTAAAACTAGCCGTAACCCTCACTCTAACCCCTAACCGTATCCCCAAAACCTAACCCTAATGCTATCCCTAACCCCTGAAACCTAACCCTAATGCTATCCCTAACACTCACCTGAAACCCCTGAGCCCTAACGATAACCCTAACCCTAACCCAAACCCTAACCCCAACACCAAAGCCTAACCCAAACCTTAACCCGAAATCTAATCATAAACCTAACCCTAGCCCTAAACCAAACCTAACCATGACCAGAACCACAATGCCTAACCGGAACCCTCACCCAAACCCTAACCCTAAACTACACCTCTAACCCCTAACATCTCACCATAACCGTAATCCTAACCCTACCCAACCCTAACCCTAAACCTAACCCTCACCCCAACCACAATGCCTAACACAAACCATAACACGGAACTTAATCCTAACCTAAAATCTACCCCAACTCTCAAAGTAAACAGAACCCATAAACTTAATCCTAACCCTAAACATCACCTTAACACTAACCTGAAAAACTCAACCAAACCTTAGCCATAACAATAACCCTCACCCTATCTTAAACTTCACCCTATCCCTAATCCAAAGCTCACCCTAACTAGAACCCTAACCCTAACCCTACCCCTAAACCTAACCCTAACCTTAATCTTGGCCCACCTGTAACCCTAAACCTAACCCTTAAAATAACACTGACCCTAACCCTCACCCTAAACCTAATCTAATCCTAACCCTGACCCTAAACCTAACCAAACCTTAACCCTAACTTTACCCTACCATAAACTTAAACCTAACCCTAACCCGTAACCCTAACTCTAACCCTAACCCTAGCCCTTACCTAACCCTAACCCTAACCATAACAATTACCCGAACCCTCACCTTAACTCTAAACAGAACTCTAACTCTTAACCTAAACCTAAATAGAACCCTACCCTAAACCTAACCAAAACACTAACACCTAACTCTAAATCTAACCCTGAGCTTTAGCCTAAACCTAACCTTAACGCTAAACCTAACCCTAACCACTAACCCTAATTCTAGCCCTAACCCTAAGTCTGACCCTAAACCGAAACCTCACCCGTAACCAAAACTTCACCCTAACCATAACCCTAAACCTACCCTAACTTCATTCAAACCCTAACCCTAACCAAAACTAAAACAAACCGTAAACCTAACCCTAACCCTGACCCTAACCTCAACCCTAACCCCTAACCCTAACCCTCACGTTTAACAGAAACTTCACCCTAACCCTAACCCTAAAATTCAACATAACACAAAATCTCCCCTGATCCTGACCCTAACCCTAATCCAAACCATAAACCTTACCCTAACCCTAAACTTAAACCTAACCCTGAAACTAACTCTAAGTCTAATCCTAATCCTAACCCTAAATCTTAACCTACCCACTCAGCTTAAATGCAAACCTAGCACTAACACTCACCCTAACCCCAGCCCTTAACCTAACCCACTCTCTAACCTTAACCTAGCCCTAAACCTAACCATGACTTAAACCTAACACTCACCCTAAACCTAACTTTAATCCTAAACCTAATCCTAAGCTTACCCGAAACCTAACTGCTAACCCTAACCCTAACCCTAAGCTCAAACCTCACCCTTAACTTAAACTTTAACCTAACCCTAACCCTAAACCGAACCCTAACCCTAATCCTAAACCTGACCCTAACATTAACACAAACACCTAACCTTAACCCTAACACTAAGCTTAACCCTAAACCTAACCCTAACCTTAACCAAAACACCTAACCCTAACACTAACCCTAACCCTCTCCTTAACCTAAACTTCACCATAAAGAGAAGCCTAACATTAACCCTAAAACTAAACCTAAAAAAAAAAAAAAAAAACCTAAACTATCCCCTAAATCTAGCCCTAACCCTAAACCTATTCTTAACATTAACTCTATCCCTGGCCCTAACCGTAACACTGTAAAACATCAGCTTAGGTGTAAACCTAACACTAACCCTCACACGAACCCCTAACCCTTTCCCTATCCCTAACCCTATCCCTAATCCTAACAGTAACCCTGACCTAAACCTAACCCTTACCCTAACGCTAAACTTACCCTTAACCTTGACTCTACCCTAAACCTAACAAAAACTCTAAACCTGACCCTACCCCTTACCCTAAACCCTACCACTAGCTCTAACTCTAAACCTAACCCTAACCCTAACCTAGCCCTACCCTTTACTGTAAACCTAGCCTTAATCCTAACCTTACCCCTACCCTAACACTAACCTTAACCCTAACCCTAACTCTAATCTTAACCCTAACCCTTACCCTAACCCTCACTAGGAACTGAAACTTCACCCTAACTCTAACCCAAACTCTAACTCCAACCCTAACTATAACACTTACCCTAAACCCAAACGTTAACTGTAAACCTAACCCTAACCCTCACCCTAATCCCCACCCTGACCCTAACCCCTAACCGTATCCCCAACCCTAAACCTAATGCTATCCCTAACCCTATCCCTAACCCAAACACGAACATTGGCACTAACCTAACCCTAACTCTAACATTAACCCTAATCTTAACACTACCCTAACCATAAATCTAACCCTAACATCCTAAATCTGACCTCTAACACTAACTATAATCCTAACCCTAATCCAAACCCTTATCCTAACCCTCACCCTTAACCTAAACTTCACACTAACCCTAAACCAAAACGTAACCCTAACCCTAACTCTAACCCCTAACCCTAACCCGAACCCTAAACCGAACATTAACGCTAACCTGAACACAAACCCAAACTCTAGCCCTAACCATAAAAATAACCCTCACCCTATCCTAAGCTTCATCCAAACCCTAACCCTAACCTTAACCGTAAACCTAAGCCTAATCCAAACCCTAACCTTAAACCTACCTCTAACCATAACGCTAGTCCATCTGTAACCCAAAACCTATCCCTTACAATAGCCCTGAACCTAACCCTAAACCTAATCCTAGCCCGAGACCTAAGCCTCACCCTAACCCTAACTCTAACCTTGACCTAAAGAGAACACTGACTCTAACCCTAACCCTGGACCTAAACCTAAATCTTCCCCTACACCTAACCCTAACCCTAAACCTAACTCTAACTCTAACCCTAATCATAACACTAATCCTAAGCCCTCACCTTAACTGTAAGACGAACGGTAACCCACACCCTAACCCTTAACCGTATCCCCCCAACCTAACCCTAATGCTATCCCTAAACTTAACCCTAAAACTAACCTGAAACCCCTGAGCCCTAACGATAACCCTAACTCTAACCCAAACCCTAACCCCTAACACCAAAGCCTAACCGAAAACATAACCCTAACTCTAACACTAACCCGAAACCTAATCATAAACCTAGCCCTAACCCTAAACGAAACCTAACCATGACCAGAACCACAATGCCTAACCAGAAACCTCACCCAAACCCTAACCCTAAACTACACCTCTAACCCCTAACACCTTACCATAACCATAATCCTATCCCTACCCAACCCTAACCCTAAACCTAAACCTCACCCCAACCACAACGCCTACCACAACCATAACCCTAACCCTAAACGTAAAACTAAACTTAACCCTAACTTAAAATCTAACCCTAACCCTAAAACTAAACAGAACCCTTAAACTTAACCCTGACCCTAAACATAACCTTAACACTAACGTGGAAACGAACCCAAACCTTAGCCATAACCCTAACCCTCACCCTATATGAAAATTCACCCTATCCCTAACCTATAGCTAACCCTAACTTTAACCCTAAACCTACCACTAAACCTAACCCTAACCTTAACCTTGGCCCACCTGTAACCCTAAACCTAACCCTGACAATAACTCTGACCCTAACCCTCGCCCTAAACCTAATTCTAATCCTAACCCTGACCCTAACCCTAACCTCACCTTAACCCTAACTTTAAGCCTACCAGAAACTTAAACCTAACCCTAACCCCTAACCCAAACTCTAACCCTACACCTAGCCCTAACCCTAAACGTAACACTTACCCAAAACCCTCACCTTAACTGTAAAGGTGAATCTAACTCTTACCCTAACCCTAAACTTAACCGTAATTATAACCCTACCCTAAACCTAACTGAAACACTAACCCCTAACTCTAACTCTAATCCTCATCCTTAGCCTAAACCTAACCTTAACCCTAAACCGAACCCTAACCACTAACCCTAACTCTAACCCTAACCCGAAACCGAACCCTCACCCTTAACCAAAATTTCACCCGAACCATAACCCTAAACCTACCATAACTTCATTCAAACCCTAACCCTAAGCAAAATTAACACTAAACCTAACCCCACCATAAACCTAAACCTAACCTTAAAGCTGCCTCTAACCTGAACCCTAAACCCTAACCCTAAACCTCACCCTAACATTAACCCAAACACCTAACCCTAACCCTCATCCTTAACCTAAACTTCACCCTAAACCTAAGCCTAACCCACTATCCGCTAACTCTAGCCCTAACCCTAACTCTAACCCTAACCCTAAGCGTAACTCTTTAAAACATCAGCTTCATGTAAAAATAACACTAACCCTCACACGAACCCCTAACCTTTTCCCTAACCCTAACCCTATCCCTCATCCTAACCCTGACCCTGACCTAAACCTAACCCTTACCCTAACCCTAAACTTAACCCTAACCTTAACTCTACCCTAACCCTAACCCTAAATCTAACATTGACTCTAAACCTGACCCAAACCCTAACCCTAAACCCTAGCACTAACTCTAAACCTAACCCTAACCCTAACCTACCACCACCTTTTGCTGTAAACCTAGTCTTAACCCTAACCTGACCCCTACCCTAACCCTAACCCTAAACCTAACCCTAACACTAACTTTAACCCCAACTCTAACCTAAACCCTAGCCGCCACTATTAATTGAAACTTCACCCTGACACTAACTCTAACCCTAACCATAAAAACTACCCTAAACCCTCACATTAACTGTAAACCTAAACCTAACCCTCACCATAACCCCAACCCTCACCCTAACCCCTAACTGTATTCCCAATCCTAAAACTAATGCTATCCCTAACCCTAACCCTAACACGAACAGTAACCCTAATCTAACACTAACCCTAACATTAACCCTAATCTTAACCCTACCCTAACCATAAACCTAACCCTAACACCCTAAACCTAACCTCTAACACTAACTATAATCCTAAGCCTAATCCTAAACCTTATCTTACCCCTCACCCTTAACCTAAACTTCACACTAACCATAAACCTAAAACTAACCCTAACGCTAAACATAACCCCTAACCCTAAACCGGACCCTAAACCTAACCTTAACACTAACCTGAACACAAACCCAAACTCTAGCCCTAACCCTAAAAGTAACCCTCACCTTATGCTATACTTCATCCAAACCCTAACCCTAACCTTAACCCTAAACCTAAACCTAACCCAAACCCTAACCTTAAACCTGACTCTAACCATAAAGCTAGCCCATCTGTAACCCTAAACCTAAGCCATACAATAGCCCTGAACCTAACCCTAAACCTACTCCTAATCCGAACCCTAGACCTAATCCTAACCCTAACCCGAACTCTAACCTTGACCCTAAATAGAACACTAACTCTAACCCTGAACCTGGACTTAAACCTAAAACTTACCCTACACCTCCAATCAAAACCCTTACCCTAAAACCTCACCTTAACTGTAAAACTAGCCGTAACCCTCACTCTAACCCCTAACCGTATCCCCAAAACCTAACCCTAATGCTATCCCTAACCCCTGAAACCTAACCCTAATGCTATCCCTAACACTCACCTGAAACCCCTGAGCCCTAACGATAACCCTAACCCTAACCCAAACCCTAACCCCAACACCAAAGCCTAACCCAAACCTTAACCCGAAATCTAATCATAAACCTAACCCTAGCCCTAAACCAAACCTAACCATGACCAGAACCACAATGCCTAACCGGAACCCTCACCCAAACCCTAACCCTAAACTACACCTCTAACCCCTAACATCTCACCATAACCGTAATCCTAACCCTACCCAACCCTAACCCTAAACCTAACCCTCACCCCAACCACAATGCCTAACACAAACCATAACACGGAACTTAACCCTAACCTAAAATCTACCCCAACTCTCAAAGTAAACAGAACCCATAAACTTAATCCTAACCCTAAACATCACCTTAACACTAACCTGAAAAACTCAACCAAACCTTAGCCATAACAATAACCCTCACCCTATCTTAAACTTCACCCTATCCCTAATCCAAAGCTCACCCTAACTAGAACCCTAACCCTAACCCTACCCCTAAACCTAACCCTAACCTTAATCTTGGCCCACCTGTAACCCTAAACCTAACCCTTAAAATAACACTGACCCTAACCCTCACCCTAAACCTAATCTAATCCTAACCCTGACCCTAAACCTAACCAAACCTTAACCCTAACTTTACCCTACCATAAACTTAAACCTAACCCTAACCCGTAACCCTAACTCTAACCCTAACCCTAGCCCTTACCTAACCCTAACCCTAACCATAACAATTACCCGAACCCTCACCTTAACTCTAAACAGAACTCTAACTCTTAACCTAAACCTAAATAGAACCCTACCCTAAACCTAACCAAAACACTAACACCTAACTCTAAATCTAACCCTGAGCTTTAGCCTAAACCTAACCTTAACGCTAAACCTAACCCTAACCACTAACCCTAATTCTAGCCCTAACCCTAAGTCTGACCCTAAACCGAAACCTCACCCGTAACCAAAACTTCACCCTAACCATAACCCTAAACCTACCCTAACTTCATTCAAACCCTAACCCTAACCAAAACTAAAACAAACCGTAAACCTAACCCTAACCCTGACCCTAACCTCAACCCTAACCCCTAACCCTAACCCTCACGTTTAACAGAAACTTCACCCTAACCCTAACCCTAAAATTCAACATAACACAAAATCTCCCCTGATCCTGACCCTAACCCTAATCCAAACCATAAACCTTACCCTAACCCTAAACTTAAACCTAACCCTGAAACTAACTCTAAGTCTAATCCTAATCCTAACCCTAAATCTTAACCTACCCACTCAGCTTAAATGCAAACCTAGCACTAACACTCACCCTAACCCCAGCCCTTAACCTAACCCACTCTCTAACCTTAACCTAGCCCTAAACCTAACCATGACTTAAACCTAACACTCACCCTAAACCTAACTTTAATCCTAAACCTAATCCTAAGCTTACCCGAAACCTAACCGCTAACCCTAACCCTAACCCTAAGCTCAAACCTCACCCTTAACTTAAACTTTAACCTAACCCTAACCCTAAACCGAACCCTAACCCTAATCCTAAACCTGACCCTAACATTAACACAAACACCTAACCTTAACCCTAACACTAAGCTTAACCCTAAACCTAACCCTAACCTTAACCAAAACACCTAACCCTAACACTAACCCTAACCCTCTCCTTAACCTAAACTTCACCATAAAGAGAAGCCTAACATTAACCCTAAAACTAAACCTAAAAAAAAAAAAAAAAAAACCTAAACTATCCCCTAAATCTAGCCCTAACCCTAAACCTATTCTTAACATTAACTCTATCCCTGGCCCTAACCGTAACACTGTAAAACATCAGCTTAGGTGTAAACCTAACACTAACCCTCACACGAACCCCTAACCCTTTCCCTATCCCTAACCCTATCCCTAATCCTAACAGTAACCCTGACCTAAACCTAACCCTTACCCTAACGCTAAACTTACCCTTAACCTTGACTCTACCCTAAACCTAACAAAAACTCTAAACCTGACCCTACCCCTTGCCCTAAACCCTACCACTAGCTCTAACTCTAAACCTAACCCTAACCCTAACCTAGCCCTACCCTTTACTGTAAACCTAGCCTTAATCCTAACCTTACCCCTACCCTAACACTAACCTTAACCCTAACCCTAACTCTAATCTTAACCCTAACCCTTACCCTAACCTTCACTAGGAACTGAAACTTCACCCTAACTCTAACCCAAACTCTAACTCCAACCCTAACTATAACACTTACCCTAAACCCAAACGTTAACTGTAAACCTAACCCTAACCCTCACCCTAATCCCCACCCTGACCCTAACCCCTAACCGTATCCCCAACCCTAAACCTAATGCTATCCCTAACCCTATCCCTAACCCAAACACGAACATTGGCACTAACCTAACCCTAACTCTAACATTAACCCTAATCTTAACACTACCCTAACCATAAATCTAACCCTAACATCCTAAATCTGACCTCTAACACTAACTATAATCCTAACCCTAATCCAAACCCTTATCCTAACCCTCACCCTTAACCTAAACTTCACACTAACCCTAAACCAAAACGTAACCCTAACCCTAACTCTAACCCCTAACCCTAACCCGAACCCTAAACCGAACATTAACGCTAACCTGAACACAAACCCAAACTCTAGCCCTAACCATAAAAATAACCCTCACCCTATCCTAAGCTTCATCCAAACCCTAACCCTAACCTTAACCGTAAACCTAAGCCTAATCCAAACCCTAACCTTAAACCTACCTCTAACCATAACGCTAGTCCATCTGTAACCCAAAACCTATCCCTTACAATAGCCCTGAACCTAACCCTAAACCTAATCCTAGCCCGAGACCTAAGCCTCACCCTAACCCTAACTCTAACCTTGACCTAAAGAGAACACTGACTCTAACCCTAACCCTGGACCTAAACCTAAATCTTCCCCTACACCTAACCCTAACCCTAAACCTAACTCTAACTCTAACCCTAATCATAACACTAATCCTAAGCCCTCACCTTAACTGTAAGACGAACGGTAACCCACACCCTAACCCTTAACCGTATCCCCCCAACCTAACCCTAATGCTATCCCTAAACTTAACCCTAAAACTAACCTGAAACCCCTGAGCCCTAACGATAACCCTAACTCTAACCCAAACCCTAACCCCTAACACCAAAGCCTAACCGAAAACATAACCCTAACTCTAACACTAACCCGAAACCTAATCATAAACCTAGCCCTAACCCTAAACGAAACCTAACCATGACCAGAACCACAATGCCTAACCAGAAACCTCACCCAAACCCTAACCCTAAACTACACCTCTAACCCCTAACACCTTACCATAACCATAATCCTATCCCTACCCAACCCTAACCCTAAACCTAAACCTCACCCCAACCACAACGCCTACCACAACCATAACCCTAACCCTAAACGTAAAACTAAACTTAACCCTAACTTAAAATCTAACCCTAACCCTAAAACTAAACAGAACCCTTAAACTTAACCCTGACCCTAAACATAACCTTAACACTAACGTGGAAACGAACCCAAACCTTAGCCATAACCCTAACCCTCACCCTATATGAAAATTCACCCTATCCCTAACCTATAGCTAACCCTAACTTTAACCCTAAACCTACCACTAAACCTAACCCTAACCTTAACCTTGGCCCACCTGTAACCCTAAACCTAACCCTGACAATAACTCTGACCCTAACCCTCGCCCTAAACCTAATTCTAATCCTAACCCTGACCCTAACCCTAACCTCACCTTAACCCTAACTTTAAGCCTACCAGAAACTTAAACCTAACCCTAACCCCTAACCCAAACTCTAACCCTACACCTAGCCCTAACCCTAAACGTAACACTTACCCAAAACCCTCACCTTAACTGTAAAGGTGAATCTAACTCTTACCCTAACCCTAAACTTAACCGTAATTATAACCCTACCCTAAACCTAACTGAAACACTAACCCCTAACTCTAACTCTAATCCTCATCCTTAGCCTAAACCTAACCTTAACCCTAAACCGAACCCTAACCACTAACCCTAACTCTAACCCTAACCCGAAACCGAACCCTCACCCTTAACCAAAATTTCACCCGAACCATAACCCTAAACCTACCATAGCTTCATTCAAACCCTAACCCTAAGCAAAATTAACACTAAACCTAACCCCACCATAAACCTAAATCTAACCTTAAAGCTGCCTCTAACCTGAACCCTAAACCCTAACCCTAAACCTGACCCTAACATTAACCCAAACACCTAACCCTAACCCTCATCCTTAACCTAAACTTCACCCTAAACCTAAGCCTAACCCACTATCCGCTAACTCTAGCCCTAACCCTAACTCTAACCCTAACCCTAAGCGTAACTCTTTAAAACATCAGCTTCATGTAAAAATAACACTAACGCTCACACGAACCCCTAACCTTTTCCCTAACCCTAACCCTATCCCTCATCCTAACCCTGACCCTGACCTAAACCTAACCCTTACCCTAACCCTAAACTTAACCCTAACCTTAACTCTACCCTAACCCTAACCCTAAATCTAACATTGACTCTAAACCTGACCCAAACCCTAACCCCAAACCCTAGCACTAACTCTAAACCTAACCCTAACCCTAACCTACCACTACCTTTTGCTGTAAACCTAGTCTTAACCCTAACCCGACCCCTACCCTAACCCTAAACCTAACCCTAACACTAACTTTAACCCCAATTCTAACCTAAACCCTAGCCGCCACTATTAATTGAAACTTCACCCTGACACTAACTCTAACCCTAACCATAAAAACTACCCTAAACCCTCACATTAACTGTAAACCTAAACCTAACCCTCACCATAACCCCAACCCTCACCCTAACCCCTAACTGTATTCCCAATCCTAAAACTAATGCTATCCCTAACCCTAACCCTAACACGAACAGTAACCCTAATCTAACACTAACCCTAACATTAACCCTAATCTTAACCCTACCCTAACCATAAACCTAACCCTAACACCCTAAACCTAACCTCTAACACTAACTATAATCCTAAGCCTAATCCTAAACCTTATCCTACCCCTCACCCTTAACCTAAACTTCACACTAACCATAAACCTAAAACTAACCCTAACGCTAAACATAACCCCTAACCCTAAACCGGACCCTAAACCTAACCTTAACACTAACCTGAACACAAACCCAAACTCTAGCCCTAACCCTAAAAGTAACCCTCACCTTATGCTATACTTCATCCAAACCCTAACCCTAACCTTAACCCTAAACCTAAACCTAACCCAAACCCTAACCTTAAACCTGACTCTAACCATAAAGCTAGCCCATCTGTAACCCTAAACCTAAGCCTTACAATAGCCCTGAACCTAACACTAAACCTACTCCTAATCCGAACCCTAGACCTAATCCTAACCCTAACCCGAACTCTAACCTTGACCCTAAATAGAACACTAACTCTAACCCTGAACCTGGACTTAAACCTAAAACTTACCCTACACCTCCAATCAAAACCCTTACCCTAAAACCTCACCTTAACTGTAAAACTAGCCGTAACCCTCACTCTAACCCCTAACCGTATCCCCAAAACCTAACTCTAATGCTATCCCTAACCCCTGAAACCTAACCCTAATGCTATCCCTAACACTCACCTGAAACCCCTGAGCCCTAACGATAACCCTAACCCTAACCCTAACCCCAACACCAAAGCCTAACCCAAACCTTAACCCGAAATCTAATCATAAACCTAACCCTAGCCCTAAACCAAACCTAACCATGACCAGAACCACAATGCCTAACCGGAACCCTCACCCAAACCCTAACCCTAAACTACACCTCTAACCCCTAACATCTCACCATAACCGTAATCCTAACCCTACCCAACCCTAACCCTAAACCTAACCCTCACCCCAACCACAATGCCTAACACAAACCATAACACGGAACTTAATCCTAACCTAAAATCTACCCCAACTCTCAAAGTAAACAGAACCCATAAACTTAATCCTAACCCTAAACATCACCTTAACACTAACCTGAAAAACTCAACCAAACCTTAGCCATAACAATAACCCTCACCCTATCTTAAACTTCACCCTATCCCTAATCCAAAGCTCACCCTAACTAGAACCCTAACCCTAACCCTACCCCTAAACCTAACCCTAACCTTAATCTTGGCCCACCTGTAACCCTAAACCTAACCCTTAAAATAACACTGACCCTAACCCTCACCCTAAACCTAATCTAATCCTAACCCTGACCCTAAACCTAACCAAACCTTAACCCTAACTTTACCCTACCATAAACTTAAACCTAACCCTAACCCGTAACCCTAACTCTAACCCTAACCCTAGCCCTTACCTAACCCTAACCCTAACCATAACAATTACCCGAACCCTCACCTTAACTCTAAACAGAACTCTAACTCTTAACCTAAACCTAAATAGAACCCTACCCTAAACCTAACCAAAACACTAACACCTAACTCTAAATCTAACCCTGAGCTTTAGCCTAAACCTAACCTTAACGCTAAACCTAACCCTAACCACTAACCCTAATTCTAGCCCTAACCCTAAGTCTGACCCTAAACCGAAACCTCACCCGTAACCAAAACTTCACCCTAACCATAACCCTAAACCTACCCTAACTTCATTCAAACCCTAACCCTAACCAAAACTAAAACAAACCGTAAACCTAACCCTAACCCTGACCCTAACCTCAACCCTAACCCCTAACCCTAACCCTCACGTTTAACAGAAACTTCACCCTAACCCTAACCCTAAAATTCAACATAACACAAAATCTCCCCTGATCCTGACCCTAACCCTAATCCAAACCATAAACCTTACCCTAACCCTAAACTTAAACCTAACCCTGAAACTAACTCTAAGTCTAATCCTAATCCTAACCCTAAATCTTAACCTACCCACTCAGCTTAAATGCAAACCTAGCACTAACACTCACCCTAACCCCAGCCCTTAACCTAACCCATTCTCTAACCTTAACCTAGCCCTAAACCTAACCATGACTTAAACCTAACACTCACCCTAAACCTAACTTTAATCCTAAACCTAATCCTAAACTTACCCAAAACCTGACCGCTAACCCTAACCCTAAGCTCAAACCTCACCCTTAACTTAAACTTTAACCTAACCCTAACCCTAAACCGAACCCTAACCCTAATCCTAAACCTGACCCTAACATTAACACAAACACCTAACCTTATCCCTAACACTAAGCTTAACCCTAAACCTAACCCTAACCTTAACCAAAACACCTAACCCTAACACTAACCCTAACCCTCTCCTTAACCTAAACTTCACCATAAAGAGAAGCCTAACATTAACCCTAAAACTAAACCTAAACCTAAAAAAAAAAAAAAACCTAAACTCTCCCCTAAATGTAGCCCTAACCCTAAACCTATTCCTAACATTAACTCTATCCCTGGCCCTAACCGTAACACTGTAAAACATCAGCTTAGGTGTAAACCTAACACTAACCCTCACACGAACCCCTAACCCTTTCTCTATCCCTAACCCTATCCCTAATCCTAACAGTAACCCTGACCTAAACCCAACCCTTACTCTAACGCTAAACTTACCCTTAACCTTGACTCTACCCTAAACCTAACAAAAACTCTAAACCTGACCCTACCCCTTGCCCTAAACCCTACCACTAGCTCTAACTCTAAACCTAACCCTAACCCTAACCTAGCCCTACTCTTTACTGTAAACCTAGCCTTAATCCTAACCTTACCCCTACCCTAACACTAACCTTAACCCTAACTCTAACTCTAATCTTAACCCTAACCCTTACCCTAACCTTCACTAGGAACTGAAACTTCACCCTAACCCTAACCCAAACTCTAACTCCAACCCTAACTATAACACTTACCCTAAACCCAAACCTTAACTGTAAACCTAACCCTAACCCTCACCCTAATCCCCACCCTGACCCTAACCCCTAACCGTATCCCCAACCCTAAACCTAATGCTATCCCTAACCCTATCCCTAACCCAAACACGAACATTGACACTAATCTAACCCTAACTCTAACATTAACCCTAATCTTAACACTACCCTAACCATAAATCTAACCCTAACATCCTAAATCTGACCTCTAACACTAACTATAATCCTAACCCTAATCCAAACCCTTATCCTAACCCTCACCCTTAACCTAAACTTCACACTAACCCTAAACCAAAACGTAACCCTAACCCTAACTCTAACCCCTAACCCTAACCCGAACTCTAAACCGAACATTAACACTAACCTGAACACAAACCCAAACTCTAGCCCTAACCATAAAAATAACCCTCACCCTATCCTAAGCTTCATCCAAACCCTAACCCTAACCTTAACCGTAAACCTAAGCCTAATCCAAACCCTAACCTTAAACCTACCTCTAACCATAACGCTAGTCCATCTGTAACCCTAAACCTAACCCTTACAATAGCCCTGAACCTAACCCTAATCCTAATCCTAGCCCTAGACCTAATCCTAACCCTAACCCTAACTCTAACCTTGACCTAAAGATTACACTAACTCTCACCCTGAACCTGAAACTAAACCTAAATCTTACCCTTCACCTAACTCTAACCTTAAACCTAATCCGAACTCTAACTCTAACCCTATTCATAACACTTACCCTAAACCCTCACCTTAACTGTAAAACTAACCGTGACCTTCACCCTAACCCCAAACCGTATCACCCAAACTTAACCCTAATGCAATCCCTAACCCTACCCATAACACTAACCAGAACCCCTAAGCCCTAACGATAACCCTAACCCTAACCCAAAACCTAACCCCTAACACCAAAGCCTAACCCAAACCTTAATCGTAACTCTCACTCGAAGCCTAACACTAACCCAAAACCTAATCATAAACCTAGCCGTATCCCTAAACCAAACCTAACCATGACCAGAACCACAATGCCTAACTGCAACCCTCCCCAAACGCTAACCCTAAACTACACCTCTAACCCCTAACATCTTACCATAACCATAATCCTAACCCTACCCAACCCTAACCCTAAACCTAACCCTCACCCCAACCACAATGCCTAACACAAACCGTAACCCTAACCCTCACCCTAACCCTAAACGTAACACTAAACATAAACTTAACATAAAATCTAACCCTAACCCACAACTAAACATAACCTGTAAACTTAACCCTAATCCTAAATATAACCTTAACGCTAACTTGAAAACTAACCCAAACCTTAGCCATAATCCTAACCCTAACCCTCACCCTATCTGAAACTTCACCCTATCCCTAACCTAAAGCTAACGCTAACTTTAACCCTAACCCTACCTCTAAACCTAACCCTAACCTTAACCTTGGCCCAACAGTAACCCTAAACCTAACCCTTAGAATAACTCTGACCCTAAACCTCACCCTAAACCTGAACCTAATCCTAATCTAACCCTAACCTATCCTTAACCTTAACTTTAACCCTACCGTAAAATTAAACCTAACCCTAAACCCTAAACCTAACTCTAACCCTAATCTTAACCCTAACCGTAACACATACCCAAAACCCTCACCTTAACTGTAAACGTAATTCTACCTCCTACCCTAACGCTAAACTTAACCCTAAATATAACCCTACCCTAAACCTAAGCAAAACACTTACCCCTAACCCTAACTCTAACCCTAATCCTTAGCCAAACCTAATTTTAAACCTAAACCTAACCCTAACCACTAACCCTAACTCTAACCCTAACCCTAACCATAAACCGAACCCTCACCCTTAACCAAAATTTCACCCTAACCATAACCCTAAACATACCCTAACTTTATTCCAACTCTAACCTTAACCAAAACTGAAACAAACGCTAAACCTAACCCTAACTCTACCCTGACCCTAACCTGAACCCTAACCCCTAACCCTAACCCTAACTCTCACGCTTAACATAAAATTCACCCAAACCCTATCCTAAAACTAAACATAACACTAGATCTCCCCAAGCCTGACCCTAACCCAATCCTAACCGTAAACCAAACCCTAAACTTAAGCCTATCCCTGACCCTAACTCTAACCCAAATCCTAACCATAAAACTTACCCCACACACTCAGCTTAAATGGAAACCTAGCACTGACCAACACCCTAACATCTAAACCTAAACCCAACCCTTAACCTAACCCGATCTCTAAACTTACCCTAGCCCTACAGTTAACCACGATTTAAACCTAACATTTACCCTAAGCCTAACCCTAAACCTAATCATAACCTTAACCCTAACCCTAACCCCTAACCCTAACCCTAAGCTCAACCCTCACCTTTAACTTAAACTTCATCCTATCCCTAACACTAATCCTAAACAGAATCCTAATCCTAAACCTAAACCTAACCCTAACATTAACCCCAAAACCTAACCCTAACCCTAACAGTAAGTCTAACACTAAGCCTAACCCTAACCCTAACCTGACCCTAACCTTAACCCAAACACCTAACCCTAACATAAAACCTAACCCTGACCCTCATCCTTAACCTAAACTTCACCCTAAACCTAAGCCTAACCTTAACCCTAAAACTAAACCTAACCCTAAACTATCCCCTAAATCTAGCCCTAAACCTAAACCTAACCCTAACCCTAACTCTGACCCTACCCCTAACCGAAAAACCCTAAAACATCAATGTAAGTGTAAACCTAAAACTAACCCTCACACTTACCCCTAACCCTTTCCCTAACCCTAAACCTATACCTAATTTTGAACCTAAACGTAACCCTTACCTTCACCCTAAACTCAACCGTAACCTTAACTCTACACTAACTCTAACATTAACCCTAAACTTCACCCTACCCTAAGCATAAACCTAACCCTAACACCCTAAACCTAACCTCTAACACTAACTATAATCCTAACCCTAATCCTAAACCTTATCCTAACCCTCACCCTTAACCTAAACTTCACACTAACCATAAACCTAAAAAAAAAACTAAACGTAACCCTAACCCTAAACATAAACCCTAAACCTAACCCAAACCCTAAAACTAACCTTAACTCTAACCTGAATACAAAACCAAACTCTATCCCTAACCCTAAAAATAACCCTCACCCTATCCTAAACTTCATCCAAACCTTAACCCAGACCTTAACCATAAACATAAACCTAATCCAAATCCTAACCTTAAACATAACACTAACAATAACGCTAGTCCACCTGTAACCCTAAACCTAAGCCTTACAATAGCCCTGAACCTAACCATAAAACTAATCCTAATCCTAACCCTAGACCTAATCCTAACCCTAACCCTAACTCTAACATTGACCCTAAATAGAACACTAACTCTCACCTTGAACCTGAAACTAAACCTAAATCTTACCCTACACCTAACCCTAACCCTAAATCTAACCCTAACTCTAACTCTAACTCTAACCCTAATCATAACACCCTAAACCCTCACCTTAACTGGAAAACTAACCGTAACCCTCACCTTAACCCCTAACCGTATCCCCAACCCTAACCCTAATGCTACCCTTAACCCTAGCCCTAACACTAACCTGAAACCCTAAGCCCTAATGATAACCCTAACCCTAACCAAAACCAAACCCCAACACTAAAGCCTAACCCAGACCTTAACCCTAACTCTCAATCGAACTCTAACACTAACCAGAAACCTAATCATAAACATAACCCTAACCCTAAAACAAACCTAACCATGACCAGAACAACAATGCCTAACCGGAACCCTCACCCAAACCCTAAGCCTAAACTACACCTCTAACCCCTAAAACCTTACCATAACCATAATCCCTACAAAACCCTAACTCTAAACCTAACCCTCACCCTAACCACAACGCCTAACACAAACCGTAAACCTAACACTAACCATAACACTAAACTTAACACTCATCTAAAATCTAACCCTAACCCAGAACTAAACATAACCTGAAAACTTAACCCTAAACATAAACAGAACCTTCACACTAACCTGAAAACGTATCCAAACCTTAGCCATAACCCTAACCCTAGCCCTATCTTAAACTTCACCCTATCCCTAACCTAAAACTAACCCTAACTTTAACCCTAACCCTACCCCAAAACCTAACCCTAACCTTAACCTTGGCCCACCAGTAACCCTGAACTTAACCCTTACAATAACTCTGACCCTAAACCTCACCCTAAACCTAAACCTAATCCTAACCCTATCCTAACCCTAACCTAACCTTAACCCTAACGTTAACCCTACCATAAAATTAAACCTAACCCTAAACCCTAACCCTAACTCTAACCTAACCCTAAACTTAACACACACCCAAAACCCTCACCTTAATTGTAAACGTAACTCTAACTCTTACACTAACCCTAAACTTCACCCTAAATATAACTCTACCCTAAACCTAACCAAAACACTTACCTCTAACCCTAACTCTAACCCTAATCCTTAGACTAAACCTAATCTTAACCCTAAACCTAACCCTAACCACTAGCCCTAACTCTATCCCTAACTCTAACCTTAAACCGAACCATCACCTTTAACCAAAATTTCACCCTAACCATAACCCTAAACCTACCCTAACTTTATTCAAACCCTAAACTTAACCAAAACTAAAAGAAATGCTAAGCGTAAACCTAACCCTACACCGGACCCTAACCTTTAACGCTTAACATAAACTTCACCTTAACTCTAACCCTAAAACTAAATATAACACTAAATCTCCCCCAACCCTGACCCTAACCCTAATCTTAACCAAAAACCTAATCCTAACCTGAAACTTACCCTAACCCTGACCCTAACTCTAACCCTAATTCTAACCCTAAAACTTCCTCTACACACTAAGCTCAAATGGAAACCTAGCACTAAACCTCACCCTAACATCTAAACCTAAACCCAACGCTTCACCTAACCCTATCTCTAAACTTATCCTAGTCCTACACCTAACCATGACTTACCCTAACCATAACCCTAAAACTAACATTAACCCTAAACCTATTCCTAACATTAAACCTAACGCTAACCCCTAACGCTAAACCTAAGCTCAACCCTCACCGTTAAGTTCAACTTCACCCTATGCCTAACCCGAACCCTAAAACGAATCCTAATCCTAACCCTAAACCTGACCCTAACATGAACACAAACACCTAGCCCTAACCCTAACAGTAAGCCTAACTCTGAACCTAACCCTAACCCTAGCCTGACCCTAACCTTAACCCAAACACCTAACCCTAAAACTAAACCTAACCCTAAACTATCCCCTAACTCTAGCCCTAACCCTAAACCTAACCCTAACCCTAACTCTGACCCTAACCCTAACCGAAACACCCTAAAACATCACCGTAACTGTAAACCTAAAACTAACCCTCACACCAACCCCTTACCCTAACTCTGTCCCTAATTTTAACCCTAAACATAACCTAAACCTAACCCTTACCCAAACCCTAAACTTAACCCTAACCTTAACTCTACACTAACTCTAACATTAACCCTAAACTTAACCCTACCCTAAGCATAAACCTAACCCTAACACCCTAAACCTAACCTCTAACACTAAACTATAATCCTAACCCTAATCCTAACCCTTATCCTAACCCTCACCCTTAACCTAAACTTCATACTAATCCTGAAACTAAACCTAACTCTAACCTTAAACATAACCCCTAACCCTAAACTGGACCCTAAACCTAACCTTAACACTAACCTGAACACATAATCAAACTCTAGCCCTAACTCTAAAAATAACCCTCACCCTATCCTAAACTTCATCCAAACCCTAACCCTAACCTTAACCCTAAACCTAAACCTAACCCAAACCCTAAATTTAAACCTAACTCTAACCAGAACGCTAGTCCACCTGTAACCCTAAACCTAAGCCTTACAATAGCCCTAAACCTAACCCTAAACCTAACGCTAGACCTACTCCTAACCCTAACCCTAACTCTAACCTTGAAACTAAATAGAACACTAACTCTCACCCTGAACCTGAAACTAAACCTAAATCTTACCTTACACCTAATCCTAAAGCTAAACTTAACCCTAACACTAACTCTAACCCTAATCATACCACTTACCCTAAACCCTGACCTTAAGTGTAAAACTAAGCGTAACCTTCACTCTAACCCCTAACCGAATCCCCCAGCCCTAACCCTAATGCTATCCCTAATCCTAACCCTAACACTAACCTGAACCCCTAAGTCCTAACGATAACCCTAACCCTAACCCAAACCCTAACCCCTAACACCAAAGCCTAACCCAAACCTTAACCCTAACTCTAACAGTAACCTAAAACCTAATCATAAACCATACCCTAACCCTAACCCTAAACCAAACCTAAGCATGACCAGAACCACAATGCCTAACCGGACACCTCACCCAAACCCTAACCCTAAACTACACCTCTAAGCCCTAACACCTTACCATAACCATAATCCTAAGCCTACACAACCCTAACCCTAAACCTAACCCTAACTCCAACCACAACGCCTAACACAAACCCTAACCCTAACCCTAACCGTAACACTAAACTTAACCCTAACCTAAAATCTAACCTTATCCCTAAAACTAAACAGAACCTGTAAACTTAACCCTAACCCTAAACATAACCTTAACACTAACCTGAAAACGAACCCAAACTTAGCCATAACCCTAACCCTAACCGTCACCCTATCTTAAACTTCACCCTATCCCTAACCTAAAGCTAACCCTAACTTGAACCCTAACACTAAACCTAACCCTACCCTTAACCTTGGCCCACCTGTAACCCTAAACCTAAACTTTACAATAACTCTGACCCTAAACCTCACCCTAAACCTACTCCTAATCCTAACCCTGAACCTAACCCTAACCTAACCTTAACCCTAACTTTAACCCTACCATAAACTTAAACCTACCCTAAACCTAACCCTAAACTTAACCTTGGCCAACCTTTAACCCTAATCCAAACCCTTAAAATAACTCTGACCCTATCCCTCACCCTAAACCTATTCCTAATCCTAACCCTAACCTAACCTTAACCATACCATAAACTTAACCAAACCCTAACCCCTAACCCTAATTCTAATCCTAACCCTAACCATAACACTTACCCAAAACCCTCACCTTAACTGTAAACGTAACTGTAACTCTTACCCTAACCCTAAACTTAACCCTAAATATAACCCTACCATAAACCTAACTGAAACACTAATCCCTAACCGTAACTCTAACCCTAATCCTTAGCCTAAACCTAACCTTAACCCTAAACCTAACACTAACCACTAACCCTAAACCGAACCCTCCCTCTTAACCAAAATTTCACCCAAAACCATAACCCTAAACCTACCCTAAGTTCATTCAAACCCTTACCCTAACCAAAACTAAAACTAAACCTAACCCTAACCTGAAACGTAAACCCAACCCTAACCCGGACCCTACCCTGAACCCTAATCCCTAACCCTAACCCTCACGCTTAACATAAACTTCACCCTAACTCTAACCCTAAAAATAAACATAACACTAAATCTCCCCCAACCCTGGCCCTAATCCTAACCATAAACCTAACAGTAACCCTAAACTTAACCCAAACCTGACCCTAACTCTAACCCTAATCCTAACCGTAAAACTTACCCTACACACTCAGCTTAAATGGAAACCTAGAAGTAAGCCTCACCCTAACATCTAAACCTAACCCCAACCCTTAACCTAACCCTATCTCTAACCTTAACCTAGCCCTAAACCTAACGATGACTTAACCCTAACACGTACTCTAAACCTAACCATAAACCTAAACTTAACCCTAAACCTAATCCTAGCCTTAATCCTAACACTAACCCCTAATGCTAACCCTAAGCTCAACCCTCACTCTTAACTTTAACTGCACCCTAACCTTAACCCTAAACAGAACCCTAACCCTAAACCTAAACCTAACACTAAACCTGACCCTAACAGTAACCCAAACACGTAAACCAAACCCTAACACTAACCCTAACCTTAATCTAACCCTAACCTGACCCTACCCTTAACGCAAACACATAACCCTAACACTGACCCTAACCCTCATCCTTAACCTATACTTCACCCTAAACGTAAGCCTAAGCCTAACCCTGAAACTAAAGCTAACCCTAAACTATCCCCTCTCTCTAGCCCTAACCCTAAACCTATCCCTAACCCTAACTCTACCCCTAACAATAACGTCGTAAAACATCAGCTTAACTGTAAACCTAACACTAACCATCACACGAACTCCTAACCCTTTCCCTAACCTTAATCCTATCCCTAATCCTAACCTTAACCTTGACCTAATCCTAACCCTTAACCTAACGCTAAACTTAACACTAACCTTAACTCTACCTTAACCCTAACCCTAACAATAACTCTAAACCGGACCCTAACCCTAACCCTAAACCCTAGCACTAACTCTAACTCTAAACCTAACCCTAACCCTAACCTAGCCCACCCTTTACCATAAACCTAGCCTTAACCCTAACCTTACCCCTACCCTAACCCTAATCCTAACCCTAACACTAATCTTAATCCTAACTCTAACCTTAACCCTAACCCTTACCCTAACCCTTACTATTAACTGAAAATTCACCCTAACGCTAACTCTAACTCTAACCCTAACCATAATGCTTACCCTAATCCCTCACCTGAACTGTAAACCTAACCCTAACCCTCACCCTAACCCCTAACCGTATCCCTAACTCTAAACCTAATGCTATCCCTAAACTTATCCCTAACCCTAACCCAAACACGAACAGGAACACTAATCTAACACTAATCCTAACATTAACCCTAAACTTGAGCCTACCCTAACCATAAACCTAACCCTAACACCCTAAACCTAACCTCTAACACTAAGTATAATCCTCACCGTTATCCTAACCCTTATCTTAACCCTCACCCTGGACCTCAACGTCACTCTAACCCTGAACCTAAACCTAACACTAACCCTAAACGTAACTCCTAACCCTAACCCGTACCCTAAACCTAACCTTAACACTAACCTGAACACAAAATCAAACTCTGGCCCTAACCATAAGAATAACCCTCACCCCATCCTAAACTTCATCCAACCCTAACCTTAACCTTAATGCTAAACCTAAACCTAACCCAAACCCTACCCTTAAACCAAACTCTAACCATAACACTACTCCACCTGTAACCCTAAAACTAAGCCTTACATTAGCCCTGAACCTAACCCTAGACCTAATCTTAATCCTAACCGTAGACCTAATCCTAACCCTAACCTAACCCTAACTCTAACCTTGATCCTGAATAGAACACTAACTCTAATTCGAAACCTGAACCTAAATTGAAATCTTACGCTACACCTAACCCTAACCCTAAACCTAACCCTAACCCTAAATATAACACTTCCCCTAAACCCTCACCTTAACTGTAAAACTTACCATAACCCTCACCTTAACACATAACCGTATCCCCAACCCTAACCCTAATGCTATCCCTAACACTAACCCTAACACTAACCTGAACCACTAAGACCTAACGATAACCCTAACCCAAACCCTAACCCCTAACACCAAAGCCTAACCCAAACCTTAACCCTCTCACCCTAGCTCTAACACTAACCCTAAACCTAATCATAAACCTAACCCTAACCCTAAACCAAAACTAAGCATGACAAGAGCCACAATGACTAACCGGAACCCTCACCCAAATCCTAACCCTAAACTAAAACTCTAACCCCTAACACCTTACCATAACCATAATCCTAACCCTACCCAAACCTAACCCTAAACCTAACCCTCACCCCAACCACAACGCCTAACACAAACCGTGACCCTAACCCTAAATGTAACACTAAACTTAACCCTAACCTAAAATCTAATGTTATCCCTAAAACTAAACAGAACCCGTAAACTTAACCCTAACACTAGACATAACCTTAACACTAACCTGAAAACTAACCCAAACCTTAGCCATACCCCAACCCTAATGCTCACCCTATCTTAAACTTCACCCTATCCCTAACCTAAAGCTCACCCTAACTTTAACCCTAACCCTACTCCTAAATCTAACCCTAACCTTAACCTTGGCCCACCTGTAATACCCTAAACCTAACTCTTACAATAACTCTGACAATAACCCTCACGCTTACCCTAACCCTAACCCTAACCCTTACCCTAACCCTAACCCTAACACTAACTGTAACCTTCACTCTTAACGTAAACTTCCACTAACCCTAAACCTAAACGTAACCCTAACCCCAAACATAACCCCTAACCCTAATCTGAACCCTAAACCGAAAGTTAACACTAACCTGAACACAAACCCAAACTCTAGCCCTAATCCAAAAAATAACCCTCACCATATCCTAAACTTCATCCAAACCCTAATCCTAAACATAACCCTAAACCTAAATCTAACCCAAACCCTAACCTTAAACCTAACTCTAACCATAACGCTAGTCCACATTTAACCCTTAACTTAACCCTTACAATAGCCCTGAACCTAACCATAACCCTTACCCAAAACTCTAAACCGAAGCCTAATCCGAAGCCTAGCCGGAACCCTAACCCAAACCCTAAACCCAAACACTATCACTAGCCCTAGCCCTAGGCACCACCCCAAGTCCTAGCCCTACCCCTAACCCTAACACTAAACCGAACCCTAAAACCTAACCCTAAACATTAAACCTAACCCTGAACACTAACCCTAACCCTAACCACTAATCCTAACCCCAAACCCTAAACCCTAACCCTAAACCCTAACACTAACCCTAACACTAACCATAAACCCTAACCCTAAACCCTAAGCCTAACCCTAAACCTAAACTCTAACCCTAAAACCCTAGCCCTAGACCTGGCCCTAACACCAAGACCTAGCCCTAGCCCTAACCCTAACCCTAAACCCTAACCCTAACCCTAACCCTAACCCTAAACCCTAAATCCTAACCCTAAACCCAAACCCTAAACCTAACCCTGACCCTAGACCCTAACCCTGACCCAGACCCAGATCCTGACCCTAAACCCTGACCATGACCCTAAACCCTGACCATGACCCTAACCCTGACCATGACCCTAAACCCGACCCTGACACTAAACACTGACCCTGAACCTGACCCTAAACTCTAACACTAAACACTAAACCCTAACCCCTAGCCCTAACCCGTAGCCCTAACCTTACCCCAACCCTAACCCTAAACCCTAAACCCTAACCCAAAAACAAACCCTAAACCTAACCCTGACACTAATCCCTAACCCTGACCCTGATCATAAACCCTGACCATGACCCTAAACCTGACCCTGACCCTAAACCCTGACCCTAAACACGGACCTTGACACTATACACTGACCCTGACCGTAAACTCTAACACTAATCCCTAAAACATAACCTTAACCCCTAAACCCGATCCCTAACCATAACCCTAACACTAAACTAAACCCTAAACCCTAACCCAAACCCTAAACTGTGTAGGGAGTGAGGAGGTGGGAGGGACTAGGCTGGGCCCTGTGAAGGGAGTCAGGAGGTGGGAGAGACCATGCAGGGCCCTGTATAGGGAGTGAGAGACCAGGCAGGGCACTGTACAGGGAGTAAGATGGTGGGACAAAACAGACAGAAACCTGTGTAGGGAGTGAAGGCTCAGAGACCTTTGTAGGGATTGAGGAGGTGGGTGAGACCAGGCAGGGCCCTGTGTAGGGAGTGAGGAGATGGAGGAGACCAGGCAAGGACAGGTGTAGGAAGTGAGGAGGTGGGAGGGACCAGGAAGGGCCCTGTGTAGGGAGTGAGGATGTGGAAGAGAACAGACAGAGAACTGTGCAGGGAGTAAGGAGGTGGGACAGACCAGGCAGAGACCTTTACAGGGATGGAGGAGGTGGGAGAGAACAGGCAGGGCCCTGAGTAGGGAGTGAGGAGGTGGGAGAGGCCAGGCAGGGCCCTGTTTAGGGAGTGAGGAGGTGGGAGAGGCCAGGCAGGGACCTGGGTAGGGAGTTAGGCATTAGGAGAGACCAGGCACGGCCCTGTGTAGGGAGTGAGGAGGTGGGAGAGGCCAGTCAGAGACCTGCACAGGGAGTGAGGAGGTGAGAGAGACCAGGTAGGATGCTGTGTAAAGAGTGAGGATGAAGGAGAGATTAGGCAGGGCCCTGTGTAGGAGGTGAGGAGGTGGGAGAGACCAAGAAGGGACCTGTGTAAAGAGTGAGGATGTAGGAGAGGCCAGGCAGAGACCTGTGTAGGGAGTGAGGAGGTGGGAGAGAATAGGCAGTAATCTGTGTAGGGAGTGAGAAGATGGTAGACAGCAGGCAGGGCCCTGTGTAGGGAGTGAAAAGGTGGGAGAACCATTCAGAGACCTGCATAGGGAGTGAGGAGTTGGGAGATACCAGGCAGGGCCCTCTGGAGGGAGTGAGTTGGCCAGAGATCAGGAATGTCCCTGTGTGGAGTAAGGATATGGGAGAGACCAGGCAGGGCCCTGTACAGGGAGTTAGGAGGTGGGAGAGAACAGGCAGAGACATATGTAGGGAGTAAGCAGAAGGGAGACACCAGGCAGGGCCTTCTGTAGGGAGGGAGGAGGATGGACAGAGCAGGCAGGGCCCTGTGTAGGGAGCAAGGAGGTGGGAGAAAGCAGGCAGACACCTGTGTAGGGAGTGAGGAGCTGGGAGAGACCTGTGTATGGACTGAGGAGGTTGGAGGGAACAGGCAGGGCCCTTTGTAGGCAGTAAGGAGGTGAGAGAGGCCAGTCAGGGCCCTGTATAAGGATTGAAGAGGTGGCAGATGAGGCAGGGCCCTGTTTAGGGAGTGAGGAGGTGGGAGAGGAGGCAGGGCCATGTACAGGGATTGAGGATATGGGAGATAAAAGGCAGAGACCTGTGTAGGGAGTAAGGAGGTGGGAGAGACCAGGCAGGGTCCTGTGTAGGTCCTGAGGAGGTGGAGAGACCAGGCAAGGTCCTGTGTAGGGAGTGAGGATGCAGGAGAGAACAGGCAGAGACTTGTGTAGGGATTGAGGAGGTGGGAGAGACCTGGCAGGGCCCTGTGTAGGTCCTGAGGAGGTGGAGAGACCAGGCAAGGTCCTGTGTAGGGAGTGAGGATGCAGGAGAGAACAGGCAGAGACTTGTGTAGGGATTGAGGAGGTGGGAGAGACCGGGCAAAGATCTGTGAAGGGATTGAGGAGGTGGGAAAGACCTGGCAGGGCCCTGTGTAGGAAGTGAGTATCTTGGAGAGAAGAGGCAGAGACCTGTGTAGGGATTGAGAAGGTGGAGAGACAAGGCAGGGCCCTGTGTAGGCAGTAAGAAGGTGAGAGAGGTCAGTCAGGGCCCTGTATAAGGATTGAAGAGGTGGCAGATGAGGCAGGGCCCTGTGTAGGGAGTGAGGAGGTGGGAGAAACAAGCCAGGGTCTTGTGTAGGGAGTGAGGAGATGGGAGACACCAGGCAGGGCCCTGTATAGGGAGTGAGGAGATGGGAGATAGCAAGCAGGGCTCTGTGTAGGGAGTGAGGAGAAGGGAGATAACAGCCAGGAACACAGTGCAGGGACTGAGGAGGTAGGAGAGATAAGTCAGGACCCTGTGTAGGGAGTGAGGATATGGGAGAAAACAGGCAGGGCCCTATACAGAGTAAGGAGTTGGAGAGACCAGGCAGGCCCTTGTTGAGGGAGTGTTACGGTGGGAGAGACCATGAGGGCACTCTGTAGGGAGTGAGGGGGTGTGAGAAACCAGTCAGGGCCCTGTATAGGGATTGAGCAGGTGGCAGAGACTTGGCAGAACCTTGTTTAGGGAGTGAGGACGTGGGAGAGAATATCAGGGCCCTGTGTAGGGAGCTAGGAGGTGAGAGAGAACAGGCAAGGCCCTGTATACAGAGTGAGGATTTGGCAGAGACCAACCAGATACCTGAGTAGGGAGTCAGGAGGTGGGAGAGATCAGGCAGAGCCCTGTGTAGGAAGTGAGGAGGTGGGAGAGACCATGCAGGGAGCTGTATAGGGAGGGAGCAGGTGGGAGAGACAAGGCAGGGCCCTGTGTAGGGAGTGAGGAGGTGGGAGAGGAGTCAGAGCCCTGTATAGGGATTGAGGATATGGGAGATAAAAGGCAAAGACCTGTGTAGGTCCTGAGGAGGTGGGAGAGACCAGCAGGGTCCTGTAGAGGGAGTGAAAAGGTAGGAGAGACCAGGCAGGGCCCCATGTAGGAAGTGAGGATACAGGGGAGAACAGGCAGAGACTTGTGTAGGGATTGAGGAGGTGGGAGAGACCAGGCAAAGACCTGTGAAGAGATTGAGGAGGTGGGAGAGACCTGGCAGGGCCCTGTGCAGGGAGTGAGGAGGTGGGAGAGGCCAGGCAAGGCCCTGTGTAGGGAGTGAGGAGGTGAGTGAGACCAGGCACGGCTCTGTGTAGGGAGGGAGGAGGTTGGAAATACCAGGCAAGACCCTGTGTAGGGAGTGAGGTGGTGGGAGAGAACATGCAGAGACCCTTGTAGGGAATGGGGAGGTGGGAGAAACCATGCAGCAATCGATGTAGGGACAGAGGAGGTGGGACAGACTAGGCAGGGCCCTGTGTAGGTAGTCAGGTTGTGAGAGAGACCAGGCAGGTCCCTGTGTAGGGAGTGAGGGTATGGGAGAGACCAGGCAGGTTCCTGTGTAGGGAGTGAGAGACCAGGCAGGGCCCTGTGTAGGGAGTGAGGTGGTGGGAGAGAACAGACAGAGACCTATGCAGGGAGTGAAGAGGTGAGAGACCAGACAGAGACCTTTGTAGGGATTGAGGAGGCGGGAGAGACCAGGCAGCGCCTGTGTAGAGCGCGAGGAGGTAGGAGATACCAGGCAGGGCCCTGAGTAAGGAGTGAGAAGATGGGAGAGACCAGGCAGGGGCAGGTGTAGGGAGTGAGGAGGATGGAGAGACCGGGAAGGTCCCTGTGTAGGGAGTGAGGATGTGGGAGTTAAAAGGCAGAAACCTGTGTAGGGAGTAAGGAGATGGGACAGAACAGGCAGAGACCTTTACAGGGATTGAAGAGGTGGGAGAGACCAGGCAGGGCAGTGTGTAGGGGGTGAGGAGCTGGAAGATACCAGGCAGGGCCCTGTGTAGGGAGTGAGGAGGTGGGAGAGAACAGGCAGGGCCCTGTCTAGGGATTGCAGAGGTGGGAGAAAACAGGCAGAGACCCTTGTAGGGAATGAGTAGGTAGGAGAAACCATGCAGAGACCTGTGTAGGGATAGAGAAGGTAGGAAGGACCAGTTAGGTCCCTGTGTATGTAGTCAGGATGTGAGAGAGAGGAGGCAGGGCCCTGTGCTCATTGAGGATGTGGGAGAGGCCAGGCAGGGCTCTGTCTAGGGAGTGAGGAGGTGGGAGAGGCCAGGCAGGGACTTGTGTAGGGAGTTAGGAGATAGGAGAGAAAAGGCAGGGCCCTGTGTAGGGAGTAAGGAGGTGGACAGACCAGGCATGGTCCTTTTTAGGGAGTGAGGAGGTGGGAGAGATCATCAGGGCCCTGTAAAGGGAGTGAGGAGGTGGGAGAGACCACCCAGATACCTGTGTAGGGACTGAGGAGGTGGGAGAGAACAGACAGAGCCTTGTGCAGGGAGTGAGGAGGTGGAAGAGACCAGCCAGGGCCTAGTGAAGGGAGTGAGGAGGTGGGAGGTTAGAGGCAGAAAACAGTGTAGGGAGTGAGGAGGTGGGAGAGATAAGGCTGGACCCTGTGTAGGGAGTGAGGATGAGGGGGAACCCAGGCAGGGCCCTGAGTAGGTAGTAAAGAGTTGAAAAGACCAGGCAGGGCAATGTTTAGGCAGTGAGGAGGTGGCAGAGACCATCAGGGCCCTGTTTACGGAGTGAGGAGGTGGGAGAGACCATCAGGGCTCTGTGTAGGGAGTGAGGCGGTGGGAGATACCAGGCAGAGACCTGCATAGGGAGTGAGGAGGTGAGAAAGACAAGGTAGGATGCTGTGTAAACAGTGAGGATGTAGGAGAGACTAGGCAGGGCCCTGTGTAGGCAGTAAGGAGGTGGAGAGACCAGGCAGGGTCCTGTGTAGGGAATGAGGAGGTGGGAGAAACCATGCAGAAACCTGTGTAGGGATGGAGAAGGTGGGATGGACCAGATAGGGCCCTGTGTATGCAGTCAGGATGTGAGAGAGAGGAGGCAGGGCCCTTTGTGCATTGAGGATGTGGGACAGGCCAGGCAGGGCTCTGTCTAGGGAGTGAGGAGGTGGGAGAGGCCAGGCAGGGACCTGTGTAGGGAGTTAGGCATTAGGAGAAACCAGGCAGGGCCCTGTGTAGGGAGTGAGGAGATGGGAGAGAGCAGGCATAGACGTGCATAGGGAGTGAGGAGGTGAGAGAGACCAAGTAGGATGGTGTGTAAAGAGTGAGGATGTAGGAGAGACTAGGCAGGGCCCTGTGTAGGGAGTAAGGAGGTGGAGAGACCAGGCATGGCCCTGTGTATGAAGTGAGGAGGTGGGAGGGAGCAGTCAGAGACCTGTGTAGGGAGTGAGGAGATGGCAGAGACCAGGCAGATTCCTGTCTAGGGAGTGAGGAGTTGGAAGAGACCAGGCAGAGACCTGTGTACTGAGTCAGGAGGTGGGAAAGAACAGGCAGGACTCTGTTTAGCATGTGAGGGGGTGAGAGAGAATAGGCAGAAATTTGCGTAGGGAGTGAGAAGATGGAAGGCAGCAGGCAGGGCCCTGTGTAGGGAGTGAAAAGGTGGGAGAACCATTCAGAGACCTGAATAGGGAGCGAGGAGTTGGGAGAAACCAGGCAGGGCTCTGTGTAGGGAGTGAGGAGGCCAGAGATCAGGCAAGTCCCTTTGTATGGAGTAAGGATGTGGGAGAGACCAGGCAGGGCCCTGTGCAGGGAGTGAGGAGGTAGGAGAGAACAGGCAGAGAACAGTGTAGGGAGTGAAGAGGTAGGAGAGACCAGGCAGGGCCTGGTGTAGGGAGTGAGGAGGTAGGAGAGACCAGGCAGGGCCTGGTGTAGGGAGTGAGGAGGTAGGAGAGACCAGGCAGGGCCTGGTGTAGGGAGTGAGGAAGTGGGAAAGAACAGGCAGAAGCCTGTGTATGGAGTGAGAAGATGGGAGACACTAGACAGGGCCCTGTGTAGGGAGTGAAGAGGTGGGAGAGACAAGGCAGGGCTCTGTGCAAGGAGTATGAGGTGGGAGAGACTAGGCAGGACCCTGCTAGGGGGTACTGATATTGTATGGTTTAGGTTTAGGGTTTGGGTTAGGGGTAAGGTTAGGGTTAAGGCTAGGTTTACTGTAAAGGGTAGGGCCAGGTTAGGGTTAGGGTTAGGTTTAGAGTTAGTGCTAGGGTTTAGGGTTAGGTTCAGGTTTAGAGTTATTGTTAGGTTTAGGGTTAGGGTAGAGTTAAGGTTAGGGTTAAGTTTAGGGTTAGGGTAAGGGTTAAGTTTAGGTCAGGGTTAGGTTTAGGATGAGGGATAGGGTTAGGTTTAGGGAAAGGGTTAGGGGTTCGTGTGAGGGTTAGTGTTACATTTACAGTTAAGCTGATGTTTTAGGGTGTTACTGTCAGGGTTAGGGTTAGAGTTAGGGTTAGGGTTAGGTTTAGGGTTAGGGCATAGTTTACGGTTAGGTTTAGTTTTTGGGTTAGGCTCTGGTTTAGGGTGAAGTTTAGGTTAATGATGAGGGTTAGGGTTAGGGTTTGTTGTTTGGGTTAAGGTTAAGGTTAGGTTTAGGGTTAGGGTTAGTGTTCGGTTTAGGGTTAGGGTTCGGGTGAAGTTTAGTTAAGGGTGAGGGTTGAGCTTAGGGTTAGCATTAGGGGTTAGGGTTAGGGTTAAGGTTAGGATTAAGTTTAGGCTTAAGTTTAGGTTTAGAGTTAAGGTTAGTGTAAGTGTTAGGGTTAAGTCATGGTTAGTTTTAGGACTAGGTTAAGGTTAGAGATAGGGTTAGGTTAAGGGTTGCTGCTAGGTTTAGATGTTAGGGTGAGGGTTAGCGCTAGGTTTCCATTTAAGCTGAGTGTGTAGGGTAAGTTTTAGGGTTAAGATTAGGATTAGAGTTAGAGTTAGGGTCAGGGTTAGGGTTAAGTTTAGGGTTAGGGTTAGGTTTATGGTTAGGATTAGGGTTAGGGTCAGGGTTAGGGGAGATTTAGTGTTATGTTTAGTTTTAGGGTTAGGGTTAGGGTGAAGTTTATGTTAAGCGTGAGGTTAAGGGTTAGGGGTTAGGGTACAAGTTACGGTCAGGGTTAGGGTTAGGTTTATGGTTAGGATAGGGATAGGGTCACGTTAGGGGGAGATTTAGTGTCATGTTTAGTTTTAGGGTTAGGGTTACGATAAATTTTATGTTAAGCGAGAGGGTTAGGGTTAGGGGTTAGGGTTCAGGTTTGAGTCAGGGTTAGGTTTAGGTTTCAGGTTTAGGGTTAAGTTTATTGTTAGTGTTAGTTTTGCTTAGGGTTAGGGTTTGAATGAAGTTAGGGTAGGCTTAGCGTTATGGTTAGGGTGAAATTTTGGTTCAGGGTGAGGGTTCAGCTTAGGGTTAGGGTTAGAGTTAGGGCCAGTGGTTAGGGTTAGGTTTAGGGTTAAGGTTAGGTTTAGGCTAAGGATTAGGGTTAGAGTTAGGGTTAGGTTTTAGTGTTTCAGTTAGGTTTTAGTGTTTCAGTTAGGTTTAGGGTAGGGTTATAATTAGGCTTAAGTTTAGGGTTAGGGTAAGTTAGAGTTACATTTACAGTTAAGGTGAGGGTTTTGGGTAAGTGTTACAGTTAGGGTTAGGGTTAGGGCTACGGTTAGGGTTAGAGTTAGGGTTAGGGGTTAGGGTTAGGTTTAAGTTTATGGTAGGCTTAAAGATAGGGTTAAGCTTAGGTTAGGGTTAGGGTCAGGGTTAGGATTAGAATTAGGTTTAGGGCGAGGATTAGGGTCAGAGTTATTTTAAGGGTTAGGTTTAGGGTTACAGGTGGGCCAAGGTTTAGGTTAGGGTTAGGTTTAGGGGTAGGGTTAGGGTTAAAGTTAGGGTTAACTTTAGGTTAGGGATAGGGTGAAGTTTAACATAGGGTGAGGGTTAGGGTTATGGCTAAGGTTTGGGTTTGTTTTCAGGTTAGTGTTAAGGTTATGTTTAGGGTTAGGGTTAAGTTTAGGGGTTGTGTTGAGTTTTAGTGTTAGGGTTAGATTTTAGGTTAGTGTTTAGTGTTATGGTTAGGGTTAGGGTTAGGGTTGTGTTAGGCGTTGTGGTTGGGGTGAGGGTTAGGTTTAGGGTTAGGGTTGGGTAGGGTTAGGATTATGGATATGGTAAGGTGTTAGGGGTTAGAGGTGTAGTTTAGGGTTAGGGTTTGGGTTTGTGTGAGGGTTCCGGTTAGGCTTTGTGGTTCCGGTCATGGTTAGGGTTGGTTTAGGGTTGGGGTTAGGTTTATGATTAGGTTTCGGTTAGTGTTACAGTTAGGGTTAAGGTTTTTGTTAGGCTTTGGTGTTGGGCTTAGAGTTTGGGTTAGGGTTAGGTTTATCGTTAAGGTCAGGGGTTTCAGGTTAGTGTTAGGGTTAGGGTTTCGGATAGCATTAGGGTTAGGGTTGTGGGATTCGGTTAGGGTTTAGGGTGAGGGTTACCATTAGTTTTATGGTTAAGCTGAGGGTTTAGGGTAAGTGTTATGATTAGGGTTAGAGTTAGAGTTAGGGTTAGGTTTACGATTAGTGTTAGGTGTAGGGTAAGATTTAGTTTTAGGTCCAAGTTGAGGGTTAGAGTTAGTGTTCTATTTAGGGTCAAGGTTAGAGTTAGGGTTAGGGTTAGGGTAAGGGATAGACTTAGAGTTAGGTAAAGGGTTAGGGGTTCGTGTGAGGTTGGTGTTAGTTTTACATTAAGCTGATGTTTTAGGATGTTATGATTAGGGTTAGAGTTAGGTTTAGGTGTTAGTGTTTCGGTTAGGTTTAGCATAGGGTTATATTTAGGGTTAAGTTTAGGTTTAGGGTAAGAGTTAGAGTTACATTTACAGTTAAGGTGAGGGTTTTGGGTAAGTGTTACGGTTAGGGTTAGGGTTAGGGCTAAGGTTAGGGTTAGAGTTAGGGTTAGAGGTTAGGGTTAGGTTTAATTTCATGGTGGGGTAAATTTAGGGTGACGGTTAGTTTAGGGTTAGGGTCAGGGTTAGGATTAGGTTTAAGGCGAGGGGTAGGGTCAGAGTTATTGTAAGTGTTAGATTTCGGGTTTCAGGGTTGCCAAGGTTAAGGTTAGGGTTAGGTTTAGGGGTAGAGTTAGGGTGAAAGTTAGCATTAGCTTTAGGTTAGGGATAGGGTGAAGTTTAAGATAGGGTGAGGGTTAGGTTTAGGGTTAGGTTAGGGTTAGGTTTAGGGTTAGGGTCAGGGTCAGGGTCAGGGTCAGGGTCAGGGTCAGGGTCAGGGTCAGGGTCAGGGTCAGGGTTAGGGTTAGGGTTAGGGTTAGGGTTATGGCTAAGGTTTTCTTTAGTTTTCTGGTTACTTGAAGGTTATGTTTAGGGTTAGGGTTATGTTTACAGGTTCTGCGTAGTTTTAGGGTTTGGGTTAGATTTTAGGTTAAGGTTAAGTTTAGTGTTACTTTTAGGGTTAGGGTTACGGTTTGTATTAGGTATTGTGGTTGGCGTGAGGGTTAGGTTTATGGTTAGTTTTGTTTAGGGTTATGATTATGATTATGGTAGGGTGCTAGGAATTAGAGGTGTAGTTTAGCGTTAGGGTTTGGGTGAGGTTTCTGGTTAGGCATTGTGGTTCTGGTCATGGTTAGGTTTGGTTTAGGGTTAGGGTTAAGTTTATGATTAGGTTTCGGGTTCGTGTTAGAGTTAGGGTTAAGTTTTGGGTTAGGCTTGGTGTAAGGGGTTAGGGTGTGTGTTAGGGTTAGGGTTATCGTTAGTGCTCAGGGGTGTCAGGTTAGTGTTAGTGTTAGGGTGAGGGATTGCTTTAGGGTTATGGTTGGGGAAACAATTAGGGCTTAGGGTGAGGGTTACCATTAGTTTTACAGTTAAGGTGAGGGTTTAGGGTAAGTGTTCCGACTAGGGTTAGACATAGAGTTAGGGCTAGGTTTATGGTTAGGTTTAGGTGTAGGTTAAGGTTTAGGTTTAGGTTCAGGTTTAGGGTTAGAGTTAGTGTTCTATTTAGGGTCAAGGTTAGAGTTAGGGTTAGGATTAGGCCGAGGGTTAGGATTAGGTTAAGGGTATGATTCAGGTCTATTGGAAGGCTTAGGTTTAGGGTTATAGGTGGACTAGCGTTATGGTTATAGTTAGGTTTAAAGTTAGGGTTTGGGTTAGCTTTAGGTTTAGGGTTAAGGTTAGGGTTAGGGTTTGGATGAAGTTTAGGATAGGGTGAGGGTTATTTTTATGGTTAGGGCTAGACTTTGGGTTTGCGTTCAGGTTACTGTTAAGGTTTGGTTTAGGGTTCAGGTTAGTGTTAGGGGTTAGTTAAGGGCTAGGATTAGGTTTAGGTTTAGGGTTAGTGTGAAGTTTAGGTTAAGGGTCAGGGTTAGGACAAGGTTTACGATTAGGGTTAGGATTATAGTTAGTCTTAGAGGCTAGGTTTAGGGTGTTAGGGTTAGGTTTATGGTTAGGGTAGGGTTAAGTTTAGGGTTAGGGTTAGGGTAGGGATAGCTTTAGGTTTAGGGTTGGGGATATGGTTTGGGGTTAGGGTGAAGGTTGGGGTTATGGGGAGGGTTATGTTTATAGTTAAGTTGAGGGTTTAGGGTAATTGTTATGTTTAGGGTTAGAGTTAGGGTTAGGGTTAGGGTGAGGTTTCAGTTAATAGTGAGGGTTACCTCTAAGGTTAGAGTTAAGGTAATGTTAGTGTTAACGTTAGGGTTAGGTAGGGGTAAGGTTAGGGTTAAGGCTAGGCTTACGGTAAAGGATAGGGCTAGTTTAGGGTTAGGGTTAGGTTTAGAGTTAGAGTTAGTGCTAGGGTTTACTGTTAGGGTTAGGGTCAGGTTGAGAGTTATTGTTAGGTTTAGGATTAGGGTTAGGGTAGAGTTAAAGTTAGGGTTAAGTTTAGGGTTAGGATAAGGGTTAGGTTTAGGTCAGGGTTATGGTTAGGATGAGGGATAGGGTTAGAGTTAGGGAAAGGGTTAGGGGTTCGTGTGAGGGTTAGTGTTAGCTTTACATTCAGCTGATGTTTTAGGGTGTTACGGTTAGGGTTAGGGTTAGCGTTAGGGTTACGGTTAGGGTTAGGTTTAGGGTTAGGGCTAGAGTTAAGGGATAGTTTAGGGTTAGGTTTTGTTTTAGGGTTAGGGTTAGGCTTAGGTTTAAGGTGAAGTTTAGGTTAAGGATGATGGTTAGGGTTAGGGTTTGGTGTTTGTGTTAAGGTTAGGGTTAGGTTTAGGATTAGGCTTAATGTTAGGGTTAGAGTTAGCTGTTTGTGTTAATGTTAGGGTCAGGTTTAGGGTTAGGTTTAGGGTCAGGGTTAGTGTTCGGTTTAGGGTTAGGGTTACGGTGAAGTTTAATTTAAGGGTGAGGTTTGAGGTTAGGGTTAGCGTTAGGGGTTAGGGTTAGGGATAAGGTTAGGATTAAGTTTAGGGTTAAGGTTAGGTTTAGAGTTAGTGTCAGGGTTAGTGTTAGGGTTAAGTCATGTTTAGGCTTAGGGGTAGGTTAAGGTTAGAGATAGGGTTAGGTTAAGGGTTGGGGTTAGGTTGAGATGTTAGAGTGAAGGTTACTGCTAGGTTTCCATTTAAGCTGAGTGTGTAGGGTAAGTTTTAGGGTTAGGATTAGGCTAGAGTTAGAGTTAGGGTCAGGGTTAGAGTTAAGTTTAGGGTTAGTGTTAGGTTTTTGGTTAGGATTAGGGTTAGGGTCAGGATTAGGGTGAGATTTAGTGTTATGTTTAGTTTTAGGGTTAGGGTTAGGATGAAGTTTATGTTAAGGGAGAGGATTAGGTTAGGGGTTAGGGTTCAGGTTAGAGTCAGGGTTAGGGTTAAGGTTAGGTTTATGTTTAAGGTTAGGGTTAGGTGTAGGGTAAGATTTAGGTCCAAGTCGAGGGTTAGAGTTAGTGTTCTATTTAGGGTCAAGGTTAGAGTTAGGGTTAGGATTAGGTCTAGGGTTAGGATTAGGATTAGGTCTAGCGTTATGATTAGGATTAAGTTTAGTGTTAGGTTCAGGGCTATTGTAAGTGTTTGATCTAGGGTTACAGATGGACTAGCGTTATTGTTAGAGTTAGGTTTAAGGTTAGGGTTTGGGTTAGGTTTAGGTTTAGGGTTAAAGTTAGGGTTAGGGTTTGGATGAATTTTAGGATAGGGTGAGGGTTATTTTTATAGTTAGGACTAGAGTTTGGGTTTGTGTTCAGTTTAGTGTTAAGGTTAGGTTTAGGGTTCGGGTTCGGGTTAGGGGTTCTGTTTAGGGTTAGTGTTAGGTTTAGGTTTAGGGTTAGTGTGAAGTTTAGGTTAAGGGTGAGGGTTATGATAAGGGTTGGGATTATAGATGGTGTTAGACTTTAGGTTTAGGGTGTTAGGGTTAGTTTTGTGGTTAGGGTAGGGTTAAGTTTAGGGTTAATATTAGGGTTAGGGTTAGGTTAGGGTTATTGTTCGTATTAGGGTTAGGGTTAGGGATAACTTTGGGGATAGCGTTAGTTTTAGGGTTGGGGATACCGTTAAGGGTTAGGGTGAGGGTTAGGCTTAGGTTTACAGTTAAGGTGAGGGTTTAGGGTAATTGTTATGTTTAGGGTTAGAGTTAGGCTTAGAGTTAAGGTGACGTTCAGTTAATAGTCAGGGTTAGGGTTAAGGTTAGAGTAGGGTTAAGGTTAGTGTTAGGGTTAGGAATAGGATTAGGGTTCGGGTAGGGGTAAGGATAGGGTTAAGGCTAGGTTTACAGTAAAGGGTAGGGCTAGGTTAGGGTTAGGTTTAGTGTTAGAGTTAGTGCTAGGGTTCAGGGTTACGGTTAGGGCAGTTTTAGAGTTATTGTTAGAGTTAGGGTTAGAGTTAGGGTACAGTTATGGTTAGGGTTAAGTTTAGAATTAGAGTAAGGGTTAGGTTTAGGTCAGGGTTAGGGCTAGGATGAGGGATAGGCTTAGGGTTAGGGAAAGGGTTAGGGGTTTGTGTGAGGGTTAGTGTTAGGTTTACAGTTAAGCTGATGTTTTAGGGTGTTACAGTGAGAGTTAGGGCTAGAGTTAGGGTTAGGTTTAGGGTTAGGCTAGAGTTAGGGGATAGTTTAGGGTTAGGTTTAGTTTTAGGGTTAGGGTTAGGCTTAGGTTTAGGGTGAAGTTTAGGTTAACGATGAGGGTTAGGGTTAGTCGTTTGGGTTAAAGTTAGGTTTTGGTTTAGGGTTAGGCTTAGTGTTAGTTTTAGGGTTAGGTGTTTGGGTTAATGTAAGGGTTAGGGTTAGGCTTAGTGTTAGAGTTAGGTGTTTCGGTGAATGGTTAGGTCAGGTTCAGGGTTAGGGTTAGTGTTCAGTTTAGGGTTAGGGTTAGGGTGAAGTTTAAGTTAAGAGTGAGGGTTGAGCTTAGGGTTATCGTTAGGGGTTAGGGTTAGGGTTAAGGTTAGGTTTAGAGTTAGGGTTAGGGTAAGTGTTCGGGTTAAGTCATGTTTAGGTTTAGGGGTAGGTTCAGATTAAAGACAGGGTTAGGTTAAGGGTTGGTGTTAGGTTTAGATGTTAGGATGAGGGTTAGTGCTAGGTTTCCATTTAAGCTGAGTGTGTAGGGTCAGTTTTAGGGTTAGAGTTGGAGTTAGGGTCAGGGCTAGGGTTAAGTTTAGGGTTAGCTTTAGGTTTATGGTTAGGAATAGGGTTAGGGTCAGGGATGGGGGAGATTTAGTGTTATGTTTAGTTTTAGGGTTAGGGTGAAGTTTATGTTAAACGTGATGGTTACGGTTAGTGGTTAGGGTTCACTTTAGGGCCAGGATTAGAGTTAGGTTTAAGTTTAGGGTTAGGTTTAGTGTTAGTGTTAGTTTTGCTTAGGTTTAGGGTTTGAATGAAGTAGGGTAGGTTTAGGGTTATGGTTAGGGTGAAATTTTGGTTAACGGTGAGGGTTCGGTTTAGGGTTAGGGTTAGTGGTTAGGGTTAGGCTTAGGGTTAAGGTTAGTTTTAGGCTAAGGATTAGGGTTAGAGTTAGGGTTAGGGGTTAGTGTTCCAGTTAGGTTTAGGGTAGGGTTATAATTAGGGTTAAGTTTAGGGTTAGGGTAAGAGTTACAGTTACGTTTACAGTTAAGGTGAGAGTTTTGTGTAAGTGTTACGGTTAGGGTTAGGGCTGGGTTAGGGTTAGAGTTCGGTTTAGGGGTTAGGTTTAAATTTATGGTAGGCTTAAAGTTAGGGTTAAGGTTAGGTTAGGGTAAGGGTCAGGGTTATAATTAGGATTAGGTTTAGGGCGAGGGTTTGGGTCAGAGTTATTGTAAGGATTAGGTTTAGGGTTACAGGTTTGCTAAGGTTAAGGTTAGGGTTAGGTTTATGGGTAGGGTTAGGGTTAAAGTTAGGGTTAGGTTTAGGGTTGGGGATATGGTTAAGGGCTAGGGTGACAGTTAGCGTTAGGTTTACAGTTAAGGTGAGGGTTTAGGTTAATTGTTAAGGTTAGAGTTAGAGTTAGGGTTAGGGTTAGGATGAAGTTTCAGTTAATAGTGAGGGTTAGGGTTAAGGTTAGAGTTAGGGTTAAGGTCAGTGTTAGGGTTAGGTTAAGTTTAGGGTTAGGGTAGGGTTAAGGTTAGATTTAAGACTAGGTTTAAGGTAAAGATTAGGGTTAGGTTAGGGTAGGGTTAGAGTTAGAGTTAGTGCTAGGGTTTAGGGTTAGGGTTAGGGTCAGGTTTAGAGTTATTGCTAGGTTTAGGGTTAGGGTAGAGTTACGGTTAGGGTTAAGTTTAGGATTAGGGTAAGGGTTACGTTTAGGTCAGGGTTAAGGTTAGGATTAGGGATAGGGTTACGGTTGTGGAAAGGGTTAAGGGTTCCTGTGAGGGTTAGTGTTAGGTTCACAGTTAAGCTGATGTTTTAGAGTATTACGGTTAGGGTTAGGGTTAGGGTTAGATTTAGGGTTAGTTCTAGGTTTCGGTTTAGGGCTAGAGTCAGGGGATAGTTTATGGTTAATTAATTTTAGGATTAGGGTTAGGTTTAGGGTGAAGTTTGGGTTAAGGATGAGGTTTAAGGTTAGTGTTAGGGTTAGGTGTTTGGGTTAATGTTAGGGTCAGGATTAGGGTTAGGTTTAGGGTTCAGTTCAGGGTTAGGGTTGGGGTGAAGTTTAAGTCAAGGGTGAGGGTTGAACTTAGGGTTAGTGTTAGGGGTTGGGGTTAGGGTAAAGTTAGGATTAAGTTTGGGGTTAAGGTTAGGTTGAGGGTTAGGGTTATGGTAATTGTTAGGGTTAAGTCATGGTTAGGTTTAGGTCTATGTTAAGGTGACAGATAGGGCTAGGCTACGGGTTGGGGTTAGGTTTAGATGTTAGGGTGAAGGTTAGTAGTAGGTTTCCATTTAAGCTGAGTGTGTAGGTTTAGGTTTAGTTTTGGGGATACTTTTTAGGTTTAGGGTGAGGGTTAGGCTTCGGTTTACAGTTAAGGTAAGGTGAGGGTTTAGGGTGATTGTTATGGTTAGGGTTAGAGTTAGAGTTTGGCTTAGGGTTAGGGTGAAGTTTCAGTTAATAGTCAGGGATAGGGTAAATATTAGAGTAGGGTTAAGGTTAGTGTTAGGGTTAGGTATAGGGTTAGGGTTCGGGTAGGGGTAAGGGTAGGGTTAAGGCTAGATTTACGGTAAAGGGTAGGGCTAGGTTAGGGTTAGGTTTAGAGTTAGAGTTAGTGGTAGGGTTTAGGGTTAGGGTTAGGGTCAGGTTTGGAGTTATTGTTAGGGTTAGGATTATGGTAGAGTTAAGGTTAGGGTTAAGTTTAGGGTTAGAGTAAAGGTTAGGTTTAGGTCAGGGTTAGGGCTAGGATGAGGGATAGGGTTAGGATTAGGGAAAGGGTTCGGGGTTCTTGTGAGGGTTAGTGTTAGGTCTACAGTTAAGCTGATGTTTTAGGGTGTTACGGTTAGGGTTAGGTTTAGAGTTAGAGTTAGTTTTAGGCTTAGGCTAGAGTTAGGGTATAGTTTAGGGTTAGGTTTAGTTTTAGGGTTAGGGTTAGGGTCAGGCTTAGGTTTAGGGTGAAGTTTAGGTTAAGGATTAGGGTTAGGGTTAGGTTTTTGGGTAAAGGTTAGGGTTAGTTTAGGGTTAGACTTAGTGTTAGGTTTAGGGTTAGTTGTTTGGGTCAATGTTAGGGTTAGGTTTAGGGTTAGGGTTCAGTTTAGGGTTAGGGCTAGGGCTAGGGTGAAGTTTAAGTTAAGGGTGAGGGTTAGCGTTAGCGGTTAGGGTTAGGGATAAGGTTAGGATGAAGTTGAGGGTTAAGGTTAGGTTTAGAGTTAGCATTAGGGTTAGTGTTAGGGTTAAGTCATGGTTAGGTTTAGGGCTAGGTTAAGGTTAGAGATAGGGTTAGGTTAAGGGTTGGGGTTAGGTTAGATGTTAGTGTGAGGGTTAGTGCTAGGTTTTCATTTAAGCTGAGTGTGTAAGGTAGGTTTTAGGGTTAGGATTAGAGTTAGAGTTAGGTTAAGGGTTAGGGTTAAGTTTAAGGTTAGGTTTATGGTTGGGTCAGCGTTGGGGGAGATTTAGTGTTAAGTTTAGTTTTAGGGTTAGGGTTAGGGTGAAGTTTATTTCAGCGAGACGGTTAGGGGTAGCGGTTGGGTTTCAGGTTAGGGTCAGGGTTAAGTTTAGGGTTAGCTTTAGGATTAGGGTTAGGGTTAGGTTTAGTGTTAGTTTTGCTTAGGGTTAGGGTTTGAATGAAGTTAGGGTAGGTTTAGGGTTATGGTTAGGGTGAAATTTTGGTTAAGGGTGAGGGTTCGGCTTAGGGTTAGAGTTAGGGGTTATTGTTTCAGTTAGGTTTAGGGTACAGTTATAATTAGGGTTAAGTTTAGGGTTAGGGTAAGAGTTAGAGTTGTTTACAGTTAAGGTGACGCTTTTGCATAAGTGTTACGGTTAGGGTTAGGTTTAGGTTAGGGCTAGGGTTAGGGTTAGAGTTAGGTTTAGGGGTTAGGGTTAGGTTTAAGTTTATGGTAGGCTTAAAGTTAGGGTTAAGGTTAGGTTAGGGTAAGGGTCAGGGTTATAATTAGGATTAGGTTTAGGGCGAGGGTTTGGGTCAGAGTTATTGCAAGGGTTAGGTTTAGGGTTACAGGTTTGCTAAGGTTAAGGTTAGGGTTAGGTTTATGGGTAGGGTTAGGGTTAAAGTTAGGCTTAGGTTTAGGGTTGGGGATATGGTTAAGGGCTAGGGTGACAAGTTTAGGTTTACAGTTAAGGTGAGGGTTTAGGTTCATTGTTATGGTTAAGGTTAGAGTTAGAGTTAGGATTAGGGTTAGGATGAAGTTTCAGTTAATAGTGAGGGTTAGGGTTAAGGTTAGAGTTAGGGTTAAGGTCAGTGTTAGGGTTAGGTTAAGTTTAGGGTTAGGGTAGGGTTATGGTTAGGGTTAAGGCTAGGTTCAAGGTAAAGTTTAGGGTTAGGTTAGGGTAGGGTTAGGGTTAGAGTTAGAGTTAGAGTTAGTGCTAGGGTTTAGGGTTAGGGTTAGTGTTAGGGTCAGGTTTAGACTTATTGCTAAGTTTAGGTTTAGGGTTAGGGTAGAGTTACGGTTAAGGTTAAGTTTAGGATTAGGGTAAGGGTTAGGTTTAGGTCAGGTTTAGGGTTAGGATTAGGGATAGGGTTATGGTTGTGGAAAGGGTTAGGGGTTCCTGTGAGGGTTAGTGTTAGGTTCACAGTTAAGCTGATGTTTTAGAGTATTACAGTTAGGGTTAGGGTTAGATTTAGGGTTAGTTCTAGGTTTCGGTTTAGGGCTAGAGTCAGGGGATAGTTTATGGTTAATTAATTTAGGATTAGGGTTAGGTTTATGTTTAGGGTGAAGTTTAGGTTAAGGATTAAGATTAGTGTTAGGGTTAGGTGTTTGGGTTAATGTTAGGGTCAGGATTAGGTTTAGGGTTAGGCTTAGGGTTCAGTTCAGGGTTAGGCTTCGGTTTACAGTTAAGGTGAGGGTTTAGGGTGATTGTTATGGTTAGGGTTAGAGTTAGAGTTAGGGTTAGGGTGAAGTTTCAGTTAATAGTCAGGGATAGGGTAAATATTAGAGTAGGGTTAAGGTTAGTGTTAGGGTTAGGTATAGGGTTAGGGTTCGGGTAGGGGTAAGTGTAGGTTTAAGGCTAGATTTACGGTAAAGGGTAGGGGTAGGTTAGGGTTACGTTTAGAGTTAGAGTTAGTGCTAGGGTTTAGGGTTAGGGTTAGGGTCAGGTTTGGAGTTATTGTTAGGGTTAGGATTATGGTAGAGTTAAAGTTAGGGTTAAGTTTAGGGTTAGAGTAAAGGTTAGGTTTAGGTCAGGGTTGGGGCTAAGATGAGGGATAGTGTTAGGATCAGGGAAAGGGTTCAGGATTCTTGTGAGGGTTAGTGTTAGGTTTACAGTTAAGCTGATGTTTTAGGGTGTTACGGTTAGGTTTAGGGTTAGAGTTAGGGTTAGGCTAGAGTTAGGGGATAGTTTAGGGTTAGGTTTAGTTTTAGGGTTAGGGTGAGGGTTGGGTTTAGGGTGAGGGTTAGGTTTACAGTTAAGGTGAGGGTTTAGGGTAATTGTTATGCTTAGTGTTAGAGTTAGGGTTAGGGTTAAGGCAAGTTTCTGTTAATAGTGAGGGTTACTGCTAAGTTTAGAGTTAGGGTAAGGTTAGTGTTAGGCTTAGGGTTAGGGGCGGGGTCAGGTTAGGGTTAAGGCTAGGTTAACGGTAAAGTGTAGGGCTAGGTTGGGGTTAGGGTTAGGTTTAGAGTTCGAATTAGTGCTAGGGTTTACTGTTAGGGTTAGGGTCAGGTTTAGAGTTATTGCTAGGGTTAGCGTTAGGGTAGAGTTAATTTTAAAGTTAAGTTTAGTGTTAGGATAATGGTTAGGTTTAGGTCGGGGTTAGTGTTAGGATGAAGGATAGGGTTAAAGTTAGGGAAAGTGTTAGGGGTTCATGTGAGGGTTAGTGTTAGGTTTACAGTTAAGCTGATGTTTTAGGGTGTTACTGTTAGTTTTGGAGTTAGGGTTACGGTTAGGGTTAGGGCTAGATTTAGGGGATAGTTAAGCGTGAGGTTTTTTTTTTTTTTTTTTTTAGTTTTAGGGTTACGGTTATGGTTAGGCTTAGGTTTAGGGTGAAGTTTGGGTTAAGGATGAGGGTTAGGGTTAGTTGTTTGGGTTAAGGTTAGGGTTAGGTTTAGGGTTGGACTTAGTGTTAGGTTTAGGGTTAGTTGTTAGGGTCAATGTTAGGGTGAGATTTAGAGTTAGGTTTAGGGTTAGGGTTCGGTTTAGTGTTAGTGCTAGGGCTAGGGTGAAGTTTAAGTTAAGAGTGAGGGTTGCACTTAGGGTTCGTGTTAGCAGTTAGGGTTAGGGTTAAGGTTAGGATTAAGTTGAGGGTTATGGTTAGGTTTAGAATTAGGATTAGGGTTAGTGTTAGGGTTAAGTCCTGGTTAGGTTTAGGGCTAGGTTAAGGTTAGAGATAGGGTTAGGTTAAGGGTTGGGGTTAGGTTTAGATGTTAGTGTGAGGGTTAGTGCTAGGTTTCCATTTAAGCTGAGTGTGTAGGGTAAGTTTTAGGGTTAGGATTAGGTTTAGAGTTAGAGTTAGGTTCAGGCTTAGGGTTAAGTTTAGGGTTAGGGTTAGGTTTATGGTTGGGGTCAGCGTTAGGGGAAGATTTAATGTTATGTTTAGTTTTAGGGTTAGGGTTAGGGTGAAGTTTATTTAAGCGAGACGGTTAGGGTTAGGGTTTAGGTTTCATGTTAGGGTCAGGGTTAAGTTTAGGGTTAGCTTTAGGTTTAGGGTTAGGGTTAGGTTTAGTATTAGTTTTGCTTAGGGTTAGGGTTTGAATGAAATGGTAGGTTTAGGGTTATGGTTAGGGTGAAATTTTGGTTAAGGGTAGGGTTCGGCTTAGGGTTAGGGATTAGTGTTTCAGTTAGGTTTAGGGTAGAGTGATAATTAGGGTTAAGTTTAGGGTTAGGGTAAGAGAGTTACGTTTACATTTAAGGTGAGGGTTTTGGGTAAGTGTTACTGTTAGGATTAGGGTTAGGGTTAGTGTTAGGGTTAGGTTTAATTTTATTGTAGGCTTAAAGTTAGTTTTAAGGTTAGGTTAAGTTTAGGGTCATGGTTAGGGGGACATTTAGTGTTATCTTTAGTTCAAAAAAAATTTTTTTTTTTAGTTTTAGTGTTAGGGTTAGGGTGAAGTTTATGTTAAGCATGACGGTTAGGGGTTAGGGTTAGGGTTAGGTTTAGGGCTAGGGTTATGTTAAGGGTTAGTGTTAGGTTTCGTTAGGATTAGGCTTTGAATGACGTTAGGGTAGGTTTAGGGTTATGGTTAGGGTGAAATTTTGGTTAAGGGTGAGGGTTTGGTTTAGGGTTAGGGTTAGCGTTAGACTTAGGGTTAGTCGTTAGGTTTAGGTTTAGGGTTAAGGTTAGTTTTAGGCTAGGGTTTAATTATAGAGTTAGGGTTAAGGGTTAGTGTTTCGGTTAGGTTTAGGGTAGGGTTATAATTAGGGTTAAGTCAGGGTTAGGGTAAGAGTTAGAGGTGCGTTTACAGTTAAGGCGAGTTTTTCGGTAAGTGTTATGTTTAGGGTTATGGTTCGTTTTAGGGCTAGGGTTCAGGTTAGAGTTAGGGTTAGGGGTTAGTGTTAGGTTTAAGTTTATGGTAAGGTTAAATTTAGGGTTAAGTTTAGGTTAGGGTTAGGGTCATGGTTAGGATTAGGATTAGGTTAAGGGTGAGGTTTAGGGTCAGAATTTATTGTATGGGTTAGGTTTAGGGTTACAGGTGGGCCAAGGTTAAGGTTAGGGTTAGGTTTAGGGGTAGGGTTTGGGTTAAAGTAAGGGATAGCTTTAGGTTAGGGATAGGGTGAAGTTTAAGATAGGCTGAGGGTTAGGATTAGTGTTATGGCTAAGGTTTGGGTTAGTTTTCAGGTTATTGTTAAGCTTATGTTTAGGGTTAGGGTTAAGTTTAGGGGTTGTGTTTAGTTTTAGGGTTAGGGTTAGATTTTAGGTTAGAGTTAAGTTTAGTGTTAGGTTAGGGTTAGGGTTACGGTTTGTGTTAGGTGTTGTGGTTGCGGTGAGGGTTAGGTTTAGGTTAGGGTTGGGTAGGATTAGGATTATGGTTATGGTAAGGTGTTAGGGTTTAGAGTTGTAATTTAGGGTTAGGTTTTGGGTGAGGATCCCGATTAGGCATTTTTATTCTGTTCATGGTTAGGTTTGGTTTAGGGTTAGTGTTGGGTTTTTGATTAGGTTAGAGTTAGGGTGAGAGTTAGGGTTATGTTTTGGGATAGGTTTTGGTGTTAGGGGTTAGGGTTTGGGTTAGGGTAGGGTTATCGTTAGGGCTTAGGTGTTCTGGTTAGGGTTAGGTTTAGGGATAGCATTAGGGTTAGCTTTGGGGGATACGGTTAGGGGTTAGGGTGAGGGTTAAGTTTAGGTTTAGAGTTAAAGTGAGGATTTAGAGCAACTGTTATGGTTAGGGCTAGAGTTCTAGTTAGGGTTAGGGTTAGGGTAGGGGTTAGGGTTAGGGTTACGGTAGGGGTATGTTTAGGGTTAAGGCTAGGTTTACAGTAAAGGGTAGGGCTTGGTTAGTGTTAGGGCTAGGTTTAGAGTTAGTGTTAGTGCTAGAGTTTAGGATTAGGTTTGGGATGAGGGTTAGAGATATAGTTAGGTTTAGGGTTAGGTTTAGGCCTAGGGTTAGGGTTAGAGTTATGGTAGATTTTAGGGTTTTGTTTAAGTTCGTGATAGGGTTAAGGTTAGGTTATGGTTAGGGTCAGGGTTAAGGTTAGGATTAAGTTTAGGCTGATGGTTAAGGCCAGAGTTATTGTAAGGGTAAGGTTTAGGGTTAAAGGTGGGCCAATGTTAAGGTTAGAGTTAGGTTTAGAGGTAGGGTTAGGGCTAAAGTTAGGGTTACCTTTAGGTTAGTGATAGGGCTAATTTGAAAATAGGTTGAGGGTTACAGTTATGGTTAGGTTTAGAGTTAGAGTTAGTCTAGGATTTAGGGTTAGGGTTAGGGTCAGTTTTAGAGTTATTGTTAGGTTTAGGATTAGGGTTCGGGTAGAGTTATGGTTAAGGTTAAGAGTAAGGTTACGGTAAGGGTTAGGTTAGGTCGGGATTCTAGTTAGGATTAGTTATAGGGTTAGGGTTAGGGAAAGGGTTAGGAGTTCGGTTGAGGGTTAGTGTTAGGTTTTCTGTTAAACTGATGTTTTAGGGTATTATGGTTAGGGTCAGGGTTAGAGTTAGGGATAGGGTTAAGTTTAGGGTTAGAGTTAGAGTGAGGGGATAGTTTAGGTTTACTTTTAAGGTTAGGCTTAGGCTTAGGTTTAGGTTAAGGATGAGGGTTAGTGTTAGGGATAGTGTTTGCTTAGGTGTTTGGGTTAAGATTAGGGTCAGGTTAGGGTTAGGTTTAGGTTTAGGCTTAGGGTTAGGGTTAGTGTTATGGTTAGGGTTAGTTCTTTGGCTTAATGTTAGGGTCAGATTTCGGGTTTGGTTTAGGGTTACGGTTAAGGTTAAGTTTAGCGTAAGGGTTAGGGTGAAGTTTAAGTTAAGGGTTTGGGTTGAGCTTAGGGTTAGGGTTAGTGGATAGGGTTAATTTTAAGATTAGGTTTCGGGTTAAGGTTAGTTTTAGGGTTAGGGTTAGGGTAAGTGTTACGTTTAAGTCATGGTTAGGTTTAGGACTAGGTTAAGGTTAGAGATAGGGTTAGGTTAAGGGTTGGAGTTAGGTTTAGATGTTAGGGTGAGGGTTGTTGCTGGGTTTCCATTTAAGCTGAGCAACTAGGCTAACTTTTAGGGTTAGGATTAGGGTTAGAGTTAAAGGTACGGTCAGGGCTACATTAATATTAGGGTTAGGGTTAGGGTCAGAGTTGGGGAGATTTAGTATTATGTTTTGTTTAGGGTTAGGGTTAGGGGGAGACTTCGTGTTATGTTTAGTGTTAGGATTAGGGTTTGGGTGAAATTTATGTTAAGTGTGATTGTTAGGGTTAATGGTTAAGGATCGTATTAAGGTCAGGGTAAGGGTTAGGTTTAGAGTTATGGTTTGGAAGGGTTAGAATTATGGTTAATGGTAAGGTGTTAGGGGTTACAGGTGTAGGTCACGGTTAGGGTTTGGATGAGGATTCCGGTTAGATATTGTGGTGCTGGTCAGTGTTATGTTTGGTATCGGTTTAGGATTAGGTGCTTTCACAATCTCTTAAAGCTACGTATTTGTGCCTCCGGAAGCATAAATAAACTGGGATGAAGTTTTTCAGATGAAGCCTTGCGTTTGCAAGAGCATATGAGGAATTCATCGCAGGAAAGAGGAAGGAGAGAAAGTTTCTCTCCTTCTGCCTGCTTTGCTCGGGGAACTGGGTGAAGTCAGGGAGTTCTCCCTTTCACTGAGAAACATGCAGGCTGCTGTTGCCTGTGCGCTCTCTTATTTGGAGAGCAGTCTGCAGTTACACACTTTGAACCGTGGAAAGGCTCCGGGGTCTCTTCAGATTTCCCCCGGCGCATTGTTTTCCCTGAGCCAAAGCGAGCCTTCACAATAGCCTAACGCTCACACGGCAGACTGGTTCCACTGCCGGAATACGGCTACCGCAAGGCCGTTCTCCGGCGGAGAAGTGCCCTTGGCGAAGGGCAGATTGGCCGAGCTCATTGCGGGAAAGCGAAAGCAAATGACGGTTTTCTCCTTCTAACTGCTTTCGTCAGAGGCGTGGGTGAAGGCACAGTGTTCTTTCTCTCACTGAGATACACACAATCTGATGTTGCCTCTGAGCTCCGTTCTTGGCAAACAACTGAAACTGACATAGGTTCCTGTGGGGAAAGACATGGCTTTGCTAGGATTTCTCCAGGCAATGTGATTTCCCTGGGCCTCACTGTACCAACCGTTTCTCATCAGGGCAACACTGCGTAGGGTTTACTCTGCCCGGGGAGAGTTCCCTTTCTGTAGCTTGTGCCGGGAAACCTTGCTTAAACATGTGGGAATTGACCGTATTCAGGCAGAAAAGTGAATAAAAATGCTCTTTTCTCCTTGGTGCTTTCACAATCTCTTAAAGCTAAAACTGTTTGGTTGCTCCTCTGGAAGCATAAATGCACCGTGATGTAGTTTTTCAGATGAAGCCTCGAGTTTGCAAGAGCATATTAGGAATTCATTTAAGGAAAGAAAGTTTCTCTCCTTATACCTGCCTTGCTCAGTGGAGTGTATGAAGTCAGGGAGTTCTCCCTTTCAATGAGAAACATGCAGGCTGCTGTTGACTGTGAGCTCTCTTATTTGGAAAAGAGTCTGCAATTGCACACTTTGAACCATGGAAAGTCACCGGGGTCTGTTAAGATTTCCCTAGGTGCTTTGTTTTCCCTAGGCTAAAAGGAACCATCCCCATTGCTTAATGCTAACATTGCATATTCATTCCACTTCCAGAACATGACTATAGCCAGACAGTTCTATCCAACCCTAACGCTAAACCGAACCCTAAGCCTAACCCTAAACTTAACCCTTAACCTGACCCTAACATTAACCCAAACACCTATCCCGAATACTATCCCTAACCCTCATCCTTAACCTAATGTTCACCCTAAACCTAAAAATAACCCTCACCCTAAACCTACATTAACCCTAAACTATCCCCTAACTCTAACCCTAATACTAAACCTAACCCTAGCTCTAACTCTAAACCTTACCCTAACTGCAACACTCTAAAATATCAGCTTAACTGTAAACCTAACACTAACCCTCACAAGAACTCCTAACCCTTTCTCTATCCCTATTCCTATCCCTAATCCTAACCTAAACCTGACATAAACCTAACCAGTACCATAAGCTTAAACTTAACCCTAATCTTAATCTACCCTAAGGTAACCCTAAATCTAGCAATAACTCTAAACCTGACCCTAACCCTAAACCTAAACCCTAGCAGGAACTCTAACTCTAAACCTAACGCTCACCCTAACCTAGCCCTACTCTTTACCTTAAACCTAACCTTAACCCTACCATACCCTACCCTAACCCTAACACTAACCTTAAACCTAACACTAACCTTAACCCTAAGCCTCACTATTTTCCAAAACTTCACCCTAATCCTAACCCTAACTCTAACCCTAACCATAACAATTTACCTAAACCCAAAACTTAACTGTAAACCTAACCCTAACCCTCACCCTAAGCCTTAACCGTTTCCCCAACCCTAAACCTAACGCTATCCCTAACCTTATCCTTAGCCCTAACCCTAATACGAACAGTAACTCTAATCTAACCCTAACCCTAACATTAACCCTAAACTTAAGCCTACCCTAACAATAAGGATACTCCTAGGCCTAAGACACTAAACCTAATGTCTAACACTAACTAAAATCCTAACCCTTATACTAACCCTTGTCTTAACCCTCACCCGTAACCTAAACTTCATACTAACCCTAAACATAAACCTAACCCTAAACATAACCACAACCCTAACCCGAACCCTAAACCTAACCTTAACACTAACCTGAACACAAACCCAAACTCTAGCCCTAACAGTAAAAATAACCCTGCCCCTATCCTAAACTTCATCCAAACCCTAACCCTAACATTAACCCTAAACCTTAACCTAACCCAAACCTTATCCTTAAACATAACTCTGACCATAATGCTAGTCCATACGTAACCCTAAACCTAACCTTACAATAGCCCTGAACCTAACCCTAAACCTAATCTTAATCCTAAACCTAGACCTAAACCTAACCCTAACCCTAACTTTAACCTTGACCCTAAATAGAACACAAACTCTAATCCTATACCTGGACCTAAATCTAAATATTGCCCTACGCCTAACCATAACCCTAAACCTAACCCTAATTCTAACTCTAACCCTAATGATGACTCTTACCTTAAACCCTCACCTTAACTGTAAAATTAACCGTAATCCTCACCCTAACCCCTAACCGTATCCTGAAACCTAACCCTAACACTATCCCTAAACCTAACGCTAACACTAACGTGAAACCCTGAGCCCTAACGATAACCCTAACCCTAACCCAAACCCTAACCCCTAACAACAAAGCCTAACTCAAACCTTAACCCTAACTCTCACCCGAACTCGAAAACTAACCTGAAACCTAATCATAAACCTAACCCTAACCCTAAACCAAACCTAACCATGGCGAGAACCACAATGCTTTACCGGAACCCTCACCCAAACCCTAACCCTAAACTACACTTCTAACCCCAACACCTTACCACGACCATAACCCTAACCCTACCCAACCCTAACCATAAACCTAACCCTTACCCCAACCACAACGCCTAACACAAACCGTAACCCTGACTGTTAATTTAATGTAACCCCTAACCTAAAATCTATCCCTAACCCTAAAACTAAACAGAACCCATAAACTTAATCCTAACCCTAAACTTAACCTTAACACTAACCTCAAAACGAACCGAAACCTTAGCCATAACCCTAACTCTCACCCTATCTTAAACTTCACTCTATCCCTAACCTAAAACTAACCCTAACTTTAACCTTAAAGAAAAAAAAACCCTACCGTTAAACCTAACCCTAACCTTAACCTTGGCCCACTTGTGACCCTAAACATAACTCTTACAATATCTCTGACCCTAGCCCTCGCCCTAAACCTAATCCTAACCCTGACCCTAACCCTAACCTAACCTTAACCTAACTTTAAGCCTACCATAAACTTACACCTAACACTAATCCCTAACCCTAACTCTAACCATAACCCTAGCCCTAACAGTAACACCCAAAACACTCAACTTAACTGTAAATGTAACTCTAACTCTTACCCTACCCTAAACTTAACCGTAATTATAACCCTAACCTAAACCTAACAGAAACACTAACCCCTAACCCTCACTCTAACCCTAATTCTTAGCCTAAACCTAAACTTAACCCTAAACCTAAACACTCACCCTAACTCTAACCCTAACCCTAAACCAAACCCTCACCCTTAACCAAAATTTCACCCTAACCATAACATTAAACCTGCCCTAACTTCATTCAAACCCTAACCCTAAACAAAACTAAAACTAACCCTAACCCTAACCCCAACCCGAAACCTAAACATAAGCCTAACCCTGGCCCTAACCTGAATCCTAAGCCCTAACCCTAAACATCACGCTTAACATAAACTTCATGCTAACCCTAACCCTAAAACTAAAAAAAGAAACCTAAACATAATACTAAATCTCCCCCTGACCATGACCCTAACCCTAATCCTAAGCATAAACCTAACCCTAACCCTAACTCTACCCCTTACCCTAACCGTAACACCCTAAAACATCAGCTTATCTGTAAACCTAACACTAACCGTCACACGAACCCCAACCCTTTCACCAACCCTAACCCTATCCCTAATCCTAGCCTAACCCTGACCTAAACCTAACCCTTACCCTAACCCTAAAATTAACCCTAAACTTAACTCTACTGTAACCCTAACCCTAAACCTAACGATAACTCTAAACTTGACCCTAACCCTAAACGCTAGCACTAACTCTAACTCTAAACCTAACCATAACCCTAACCTAGCAGTAGCCTTTACTGTAAACCTAGACTTAACAGTAACCTTAGCCCTACCCTAACCCTAACCCTAACCCTAAACCTAATCCTAACACTAACCTTAACCCTAACTCTAACCTTAACACTAACTGAAACTTCACCCTAACCCTAACTCTAACTCTAAACCTAACCATAACAATTAACCTAAACCCTCTCCTTAAGTGTAAACCTAACACTAACAGTCACCCTAAACCTTAACCGTATCCCCAACCCTAAACATAACGCTATCCCTAACCTAAAACCTAACCTTAACTCTAACACGAACAGTAACCCTATCTAACCCTAACCCTAACATTACCCCTAAACTTAAGCCTACCCTAACCATAAACCTAACCATAACACCCTAAACCTAACGCCTAACACTATGTATAATCCTAACCCTAATCCTAACCCTTATCCTAACCCTCACACTTAACCTGAACTTCACCCTAATCCTAACCCTATACCTAAATCTAGCCCTAAAAATAACCCCTAACCCTAATCCAAACCCTAAAACTAACCTTAACACTAACGTGAACACAAACCCAAACACTATCCCTAACCATAAAAATAACCCTCACCCTAGCCTAAACTTCATCCAAACACTAACCCTAACCTTAAACCTAAACCTAATCCAAACCCTTACCTTAAACCTAACTCTAAGCATAACGCTAGTCCATCTGTAACCCTAAACCTAACCCTTACAATAGCCCTGAACCTAATCCTAAACATAATCCTAACTCTAACCTTGACCCTAAATAGGACACTAACTCTAATTCTAAACGTGGATGTAAACCTAAACCTTACCCTACACCTAACCCTAACCCTAAACCTAACCATAACTCTAACTGTAACCCTAATTATAACACTTACCCTAAACCCTCACCTTAACTGTAAAACTAACTGTAACCCTCATTCTAACCCCTAACAGTATCCCCCAACCCTAACCCTAATGCTAACCCTAGCCCTAACCAGAACACTAACCTGAAACCTCTAAGCCCTAACGATAACCCTAACCCGAACCCAAACCCTAACCACTAACACCAAAGCCTAACCCGAACATTAACCCTAACTCTCACCCTAACTTTAACTCTAACCCGCAACCTAATCATAAACCTAACCCTAACACTAAACCAAACCTAACCATGACCAGAACCACAATGCCTAACAAGAACCCTCACCCAAAACCTAACCGTAACCTGCACCTCTGACCCCTAACACCTTACCATAACCGTAATCTTAATGCTACCGAACCCTAACCCTAAACCTAACCCTCACCCCAACCACAATGCCTAACACCAATTGTAACCCTAACTGTTACACTTAACTCTAACTTAAAATCTACCCCAACCCTAAAACTAAACAGAACCCGTAAACTTAACCCCCACCCTAAACATAACCTTAACACTAACCTGAAAATGAACCCAAACTTTAGCCATAACACTAACCCTCACCCTATCTTAAACTTCGCCCTATCCCTAAACTAATGCTAACCCTAAATTTAACCCTAAACCTACAGTTAACCTTAACCTTGGCCCACTTGGGACCCTAAATCTAACCCTTACAATATCTCTGACCCTAACCCTCGCCCTAAACCTAATCCTAATCCTAACACTGACCCTAACACTCACCTAACCTTAACCTAACTTTAAGCCTCTCATAAACTTAAACCTAACCGTAACCCCTAGCCCTAACTCTAACCCTAACCGTAGCCCTAACCCTAACCCTAACCGTAACACTTACTTAAAACCCTCACCTTAACTGTAATCATAACTCTAACTCTTACCGTAACCCTAAACTTGACCCTAAGTATAACCCTATCCTAAACCTAACTGAAACACTAACCCCTAACCCCAATCCTTAGCCTAAACCTAAACTTAACCCTAAACCTAAACACTCACCCTAACTCTAACCCTAACCCTAAGCCGAACCCTCACCCTTAACCAAAATTTCACACTAACCATAATCTGAAACCTACCCTAACTTCATTCTAACCCTAACCCTAACCAAAAGTAACACTAACACTAAACATAACCCTAAACCTAAACCTGACCCTAACCCTGACCTGAACCTGAACCCTAACTCCAAACCCTAAACCTCACACTTAACATAAACTTCACCCTAACACTAACCCTAAAACTAAACATAACACTAAATCTCACCCTAACCCTGACCTCAGCCCTAATCCTAACCATAAACCTAACCCTAATCCTAAACGTAAACTTAACCCTGACCCTAACTCTAACCCTAATCCTAATGCTAAAACACCCTACACACTCAGCTTAAATGGAAACCCAGCACTAACCCTCACACTAACATCTAGACCTAACCCCAAACCTTACCCTAACCATATCTCTGACCTTAACCTAGTCCTAAACCTAACCATGACTTAACCCTAACACTTACCCTAACCCTAACTCTAAACCTAACCTTAACCCTAAACTTAATCCTAACCTTAACCCTAACCCTAACCACTAACACTAACAATAAGCTCAACCCTCACCCTTAACTTAAACTTCATCCTAACCCTAACCCTAAACCAAACCCTAACCCTAACTCTAAACCTAACCCTAACCCTAACTCTAAACCTAACCCTATACCTGACCCTAACATTAACCGAAACACCTAAACCTAACCCTAACACTAACCCTAACCCTAACCTTAACCCAAACACCAAACACTAACACTTACCCTAACCCTCATCCTTAACCTAAACTTCACTCTAAACCTTAGCCTATCCATAACCCTAAAACTAAACCTAACCCTAAACTATCCCCTAACTCTAGCCCTAACCCTAAACCTAACACTAACCCTAACTCTAACCCTAACCATAACACCCTAAAACATCAGCTTAATTGTAAACCTAACAATAACCCTCACACGAACCCATAACCCTTTCCCTAACCCTAACGCTATCCCTCATCCTAGACCAAACCCTTACCTAAACCTAACCCTTACTCTAACCCTAAACTTAACCCTAACCATAACTCTACCTTAACCCTAACCCTAAACCTAACAATAATTCTAAACCTAACCCTAACCCTAGCCCTAATCCCTAGCACTAACTCTAACTCTAAACCTAACCATAACCCTAACCTATTCCTACCCTTTACTGTAAACCTAGCCTTAGCCCTCACCTGACCCCTATCCTAACCCTAACCCTATACCTATCCGTAACACTAACATTAAACCTACTCTAAACCCTAACCCTGACTATTAACTGAAACTTCACCCAAACCTAAGCCTAACACTAACTCTAACCCTAACCATAACAATTACCATAACCCTCACCTTAAGTGTAAACCTAACCCTAACCCTCACCCTAACCCTAACCGTATCCCCAACCCTAAACAAAACGCTATCCCCAACATTATCCCTAACCCTAACCCTAAAATGAACAGTAACCCTAATCTAACCCTAACCCTAATATTAACTCAACACTACCCTAACCATAAACCTACTCTAACACCCTAAACCTAACGTCTAATACTATCTATACTCCTAACCGTATTTCTAACCCTCAACCTCAACCTAAACTTCACACTAGCCCTAAACGAAAACCTACCGCTAACCCTAAACATAACCCCGAACCCTAAACCAACCTTAACACTAACATGAACACAAACCCAAACTCTAGCCCTAAACATAAAAATAACCCTCACCCTATCCTAAACTTCACCCAAACACTAAACCTAACCTTAACCGTAAACCTAAACCTAACCCAAACCCTGACCTTAAACCTAACTCAAACCAGAACGCTAGTCCATCTGTAACCCTAAACCTAAGACTTGCAATAGCCTTGAACCTAACACTAAACCTAATCCTAATCCTAAACCTAGACCTAATCCTAACCCTAACCCTAACTCTAATCTTGATCCTAAATAGAACACTAATTCTAACCCTAAACCCGAACATAAACCTAAATCTTACCCTATACCTAACTCTAACCCTAAACCTAACCCTAACTCTAACCCTAATCAAAACACTTACCCTAAACCCTCACCTTAACAGTAAAACTAACCGTAACCCTCACTCTAACCCCTAACCGTATCCCCAAAACCTAACCCTAATGCTATCCCTAACCCCTGAAACCTAAAACTAATGCTATCCCTAACACTAACCTGAAACCCCTGAGCCCTAACAATAACCCTAACCCAAACCCAAACCCTAACCCCAACACCAAAGCCTAACCCAAACCTTAACCTTAACTCGCACTCGAACTCTAACCCGAAATCTAATCATAAACCTAACCCTAACCCTAAACCAAACCTAACCATGACCAGAACCACAATGCCTAACCAGAACCCTCACCCAAACCCTAACCCTAAACTACACCTCTAACCCCTAACATCTTACCATAACCATAATCCTAAATCCACCCAACCCTAACCCTAAACCTAACCCTCACCCCAACCACAATGCCTAATACAAACCGTAACCCTAACCCTAACCGTAACACAGAACTTAACCCTAACCTAAAATCTACCCCAACCCTAAAAGTAAACAGAACCCATAAACTTAATCCTAACTCTAAACATAACCTTAACACTAACCTGAAAAACTCAGCCAAACCTTAGCCATAACAATAACCCTCACCCTATCTTAAACTTCACCCTATCCCTAATCCAAAGCTCACCCTAACTATAACCCTAACCCTAACCAAACCCCTAAACCTAACCCTAACCTTAATCTTGGCCCACCTGTAACCCTAAACCTAACCCTTTAAATAACACTGACCCTAACCCTCACCCTAAACCTAATCTAATCCTAACCCTGACCCTAAACCTAACCAAACCTTAACCCTAACTTTACCCTACCCTAAACTTAAACCTAACCCTAACTCTAACCCTAACCCTAGCCCTTACCTAACCCTAATCCTAACCATAACAATTACCCAAACCCTCATCTTAACTCTAAGCATAACTCTAACTCTTAACCTAAACCTAAATAGAACCCTACCCTAAACCTAACCAAAACACTAACACCTAACTCTAAATCTAACCCTGAGCTTTAGCCTAAACCTAACCTTAACGCTAAACCTAACCCTAACCACTAACCCTAATTCTAGCCCTAACCCTAAGTCTGACCCTAAACCGAAACCTCACCCGTAACCAAAACTTCACCCTAACCATAACCCTAAACCTACCCTAACTTCATTCAAACCCTAACCCTAACCAAAACTAAAACAAACCGTAAACCTAACCCTAACCCTGACCCTAACCTCAACCCTAACACCTAACCCTAACCCTCACGCTTAACAGAAACTTCACCCTAACCCTAACCCTAAAATTCAACATAACACGAAATCTCCCCCTGATCCTGACCCTAACCCTAATGCTAATCCTAACCATAAACCTAACCCTAACCCTAAACTTAAACCTAACCCTGAAACTAACCCTAAGTCTAATCCTAATCCTAACCCTAAATCTTAACCTACTCACTCAGTTTAAATGCAGACCTAGCACTAACCCTCACCCTAACCCCAAACCTTAACCTAACCCATTCTCTAACCTTAACCTACCCCTAAACCTAACCATGACTTAAACCTAACACTCACCCTAAACCTAGCTTTAAACCTAAACCTAATCCTATACTTAACCCTAACCCTAACCGCTAACCCTAACCCTAAGCTCAAATCTCACCCTTAACTTAAACTACACCCTAACCCTAACCCGAAACCGAACCATCACCCTTAACCAAAATTTCACCCGAATCATAACCGTAAACCTACCATAACTTCATTCAAACCCTAACCCTAAGCAAAATTAACACTAAACCTAACCCTACCATAAACCTGAACCTAACCTTAAAGCTGACTCTAACCTGAACCCTAAACAATAACCCTAAACCTGACCCTAACATTAACCGGAACAACTAACCCTAACCCTCATCCTTAACCTAAACTTCACCCTAAAACTAACCTTAACCCACTATCCGCTAACTCTAGCCCTAACCCTAACTCTAACCCTAACCCTAAGCGTAACACCCTAAAACATCAGCTTAATGTAAAAATGACACTAACCCTCACACGAACCCCTAACACTTTCCCTAACCCTAACCCTATCCCTCATCCTAACCCTGACCTAAACCTAACCCTTACCCTAACCCTAAACTTACCCTAGCCATAACTCTACCCTAACCCTAACCCTAAACCTAACTCTAACTCTAACCCTAATCATAACACTAATCCTAAACCCTCACCTTAACTATAAAACTAACGGTAACCCACACCCTAACCTTTAACCCTATCCCCCAACCTAACCCTAATGCTATTCCTAAACTTAACCCTAAAACTAACCTGAAACCCCTGAGCCCTAACGATAACCCTAACTCTAACCCAAACCCTAACCCCTAACACCAAAGCCTAACCGAAAACATAACCCTAACACTAACCCGAAACCTAATCATAAACCTAGCCCTAACCCTAAACGAAACCTAACCATGACCAGAACCACAATGCCTAACCAGAAACCTCACCCAAACCCTAACCTTAAACTACACCTCTAACCCCTAACACCTTACCATAACCATAATCCTATCCCTACCCAACCCTAACTAACCCTAAACCTAACCCTCACCCCAACCACAACGCCTACCACAACCATAACCCTAACCCTAAACGTAAAACTAAACTTAACCCTAACTTAAAATCTAACCCTAACCCTAAAACTAAACAGAACCCTTAAACTTAACCCTAACCCTAACCTTAACACTAACGTGGAAACGAACCCAAACCTTAGCCATAACCCTAACCCTCACCCTATATGAAAATTCACCCTATCCCTAACCTATAGCTAACCCTAACTTTAACCCTAAACCTACCCCTAAACCTAACCCTAACCTTAACCTTGGCCCACCTGTAACCCTAAACCTAACCCTGACAATAACTCTGACCCTAACCCTCGCCCTAAACCTAATTCTAATCCTAACCCTGACCCTAACCCTAACCTCACCTTAACCCTAACTTTAAGCCTACCAGAAACCTAACCCAAACTCTAACCCTACACCTAGCCCTAACCCTAAACGTAACACCCAAAACCCTCACCTTAACTGTAAACCTAAACCTAACCCTCACCATAACCCCAACCCTCACCCTCACCCCTAACTGTATTCCCATCCCTAAAGCTAACGCTATCCCGAACCCGAACACGAACAGTAACCCTAATCTAACACTAACCCTAACATTAACCCTAAACTTAACCCTACCCTAACCATAAACCTAACCCTAACACCCTAAACCTAACCTCTAACACTAACTATAATCCTAAACCTAATCCTAAACCTCATCCTATCCCTCATCCTTAACCTAAACTTCACACTAACCATAAACCTAAAACTAACCCTAACGCTAAACATAACCCCTAACCCTAAACCAGACCCTAAACCTAACCTTAACACTAACCTGAACACAAACTCAAACTCTAGCCCTAACCCTAAAAGTAACCCTCACCTTATGCTATACTTCATCCAAACCCTAACCCTAACCTTAAACCTAAACCCAACCCAAACCCTAACCTTAAACCTGACTCTAACCATAAAGCTAGTCCATCTGTAACCCACAACCTAAGCCTTACAATAGACCTGAACCTCACCCTAAACCTACTCCTAATCCTAACTCGAGACCTAATCCTAACCCTAACCCGAACTCTAACTCTAACCCAATCAAAACCCTTACTTTAAAACCTCACCTTAACTGTAAAACTAGCCATAACCCTCACTCTAACCCCTAACCGTATCCCCAAAACCTAACCCTAATGCTATCCCTAACCCCTGAAACCTAAAACTAATGCTACCCCTAACACTAACCTGAAACCCCTGAGCCCTAACGATAACCCTAACCCTAACCCAAACCCTAACCCCAACACCAAAGCCTAACCCAAACCTTAACCCTAACTCGCACTCGAACTCTAACCCGAAATCTAATCATAAACCTAACCCTAACCCTAAACCAAACCTAACCATGACCAGAACCACAATGCCCAACCAGAACCCTCACCCAAACCCTAACCCTAAACTACACCTCTAACCCCTAACACCTTACCATAACCATAATCCTATCCCTACCCAACCCTAACTAACCCTAAACCTAAACCTCACCCCAACCACAACGCCTACCACAACCATAACCCTAACCCTAAACGTAAAACTAAACTTAACCCTAACTTAAAATTTAACCCTAACCCTAAAACTAAACAGAACCCTTAAACTTAACCCTAACCCTAAACATAACCTTAACACTAACGTGGAAACGAACCCAAACCTTAGCCATAACCCTAACCCTCACCCTATATGAAAATTCATCCTATCCCTAACCTATAGCTAACCCTAACTTTAACCCTAAACCTACCCCTAAACCTAACCCTAACCTTAACCTTGGCCCACCTGTAACCCTAAACCTAACCCTGACAATAACTCTGACCCTAACCCTCGCCCTAAACCTAATTCTAATCCTAACCCTGACCCTAACCCTAACCTCACCTTAACCCTAACTTTAAGCCTACCAGAAACTTAAACCTAACCCAAACTCTAACCCTACACCTAGCCCTAACCCTAAACGTAACACCCAAAACCCTCACCTTAACTGTAAACCTAAACCTAACCCTCACCATAACCCCAACCCTCACCCTCACCCCTAACTGTATTCCCATCCCTAAAGCTAACGCTATCCCGAACCCGAACACGAACAGTAACCCTAATCTAACACTAACCCTAACATTAACCCTAAACTTAACCCTACCCTAACCATAAACCTAACCCTAACACCCTAAACCTAACCTCTAACACTAACTATAATCCTAAACCTAATCCTAAACCTCATCCTATCCCTCATCCTTAACCTAAACTTCACACTAACCATAAACCTAAAACTAACCCTAACGCTAAACATAACCCCTAACCCTAAACCAGACCCTAAACCTAACCTTAACACTAACCTGAACACAAACTCAAACTCTAGCCCTAACCCTAAAAGTAACCCTCACCTTATGCTATACTTCATCCAAACCCTAACCCTAACCTTAAACCTAAACCCAACCCAAACCCTAACCTTAAACCTGACTCTAACCATAAAGCTAGTCCATCTGTAACCCACAACCTAAGCCTTACAATAGACCTGAACCTCACCCTAAACCTACTCCTAATCCTAACTCGAGACCTAATCCTAACCCTAACCCGAACTCTAACTCTAACCCAATCAAAACCCTTACTTTAAAACCTCACCTTAACTGTAAAACTAGCCATAACCCTCACTCTAACCCCTAACCGTATCCCCAAAACCTAACCCTAATGCTATCCCTAACCCCTGAAACCTAAAACTAATGCTACCCCTAACACTAACCTGAAACCCCTGAGCCCTAACGATAACCCTAACCCTAACCCAAACCCTAACCCCAACACCAAAGCCTAACCCAAACCTTAACCCTAACTCGCACTCGAACTCTAACCCGAAATCTAATCATAAACCTAACCCTAACCCTAAACCAAACCTAACCATGACCAGAACCACAATGCCCAACCAGAACCCTCACCCAAACCCTAACCCTAAACTACACCTCTAACCCCTAACACCTTACCATAACCATAATCCTATCCCTACCCAACCCTAACTAACCCTAAACCTAAACCTCACCCCAACCACAACGCCTACCACAACCATAACCCTAACCCTAAACGTAAAACTAAACTTAACCCTAACTTAAAATCTAACCCTAACCCTAAAACTAAACAGAACCCTTAAACTTAACCCTAACCCTAAACATAACCTTAACACTAACGTGGAAACGAACCCAAACCTTAGCCATAACCCTAACCCTCACCCTATATGAAAATTCATCCTATCCCTAACCTATAGCTAACCCTAACTTTAACCCTAAACCTACCCCTAAACCTAACCCTAACCTTAACCTTGGCCCACCTGTAACCCTAAACCTAACCCTGACAATAACTCTGACCCTAACCCTCGCCCTAAACCTAATTCTAATCCTAACCCTGACCCTAACCCTAACCTCACCTTAACCCTAACTTTAAGCCTACCAGAAACTTAAACCTAACCCAAACTCTAACCCTACACCTAGCCCTAACCCTAAACGTAACACCCAAAACCCTCACCTTAACTGTAAACCTAAACCTAACCCTCACCATAACCCCAACCCTCACCCTCACCCCTAACTGTATTCCCATCCCTAAAGCTAACGCTATCCCGAACCCGAACACGAACAGTAACCCTAATCTAACACTAACCCTAACATTAACCCTAAACTTAACCCTACCCTAACCATAAACCTAACCCTAACACCCTAAACCTAACCTCTAACACTAACTATAATCCTAAACCTAATCCTAAACCTCATCCTATCCCTCATCCTTAACCTAAACTTCACACTAACCATAAACCTAAAACTAACCCTAACGCTAAACATAACCCCTAACCCTAAACCAGACCCTAAACCTAACCTTAACACTAACCTGAACACAAACTCAAACTCTAGCCCTAACCCTAAAAGTAACCCTCACCTTATGCTATACTTCATCCAAACCCTAACCCTAACCTTAAACCTAAACCCAACCCAAACCCTAACCTTAAACCTGACTCTAACCATAAAGCTAGTCCATCTGTAACCCACAACCTAAGCCTTACAATAGACCTGAACCTCACCCTAAACCTACTCCTAATCCTAACTCGAGACCTAATCCTAACCCTAACCCGAACTCTAACTCTAACCCAATCAAAACCCTTACTTTAAAACCTCACCTTAACTGTAAAACTAGCCATAACCCTCACTCTAACCCCTAACCGTATCCCCAAAACCTAACCCTAATGCTATCCCTAACCCCTGAAACCTAAAACTAATGCTACCCCTAACACTAACCTGAAACCCCTGAGCCCTAACGATAACCCTAACCCTAACCCAAACCCTAACCCCAACACCAAAGCCTAACCCAAACCTTAACCCTAACTCGCACTCGAACTCTAACCCGAAATCTAATCATAAACCTAACCCTAACCCTAAACCAAACCTAACCATGACCAGAACCACAATGCCCAACCAGAACCCTCACCCAAACCCTAACCCTAAACTACACCTCTAACCTCTAACACCTTACCATGACCATAATCCTAACCCTACCCAACCCTAACCCTAAACCTAACCCTCACCCCAACCACAATGCCTAACACAAACCGTAACCCTAACCCTAACCCTAACCGTAACACTGAACTTAACCCTAACCTAAAATCTACACCAACTCTCAAAGTAAACAGAAACCATAAACTTAATCCTAACTCTAAACATCACCTTAACACTAACCTGAAAAACTCAACCAAACCTTAGCCATAACAATAACCCTCACCCTATCTTAAACTTCACCCTATCCCTAATCCAAAGCTCACCCTAACTAGAACCCTAACCCTAACCCTACCCCTAAACCTAACCCTAACTTTAATGAAGGCCCACCTGTAACCCTAAACCTAACCCTTAAAATAACACTGACCCTAACCCTCATCCTAACCCTAATCTAATCCTAACCCTGACCCTAAACCTAACCAAACCTTAACCCTAACTTCACCCTACCATAAACTTAAACCTAACCCTAACCCGTAACGCTAACACTAACCCTAACCCTTGCCCTTACCTAACCCTAACCCTAACCATAACAATTACCCAAACCCTCACCTTAACTCTAAACATAACTCTAACTCTTAACCTAAACCTAAATAGAACCCTACCCTAAACCTAACCAAAACACTAACACCTAACTCTAAATCTAACCCTGAGCTTTAGCCTAAACCTAACCTTAACGCTAAACCTTACCCTAACCACTAACCCTAATTCTAACCCTAACCCTAAGTCTGACCCTAAACCGAAACCTCACCCGTAACCAAAACTTCACCCTAACCATAACCCTAAACCTACCCTAACTTCATTCAAACCCTAACCCTAACCAAAACTAAAACAAACCGTAAACCTAACCCTAACCCTGACCCTAACCTCAACCCTAACCCCTAACCCTAACCCTCACGTTTAACAGAAACTTCACCCTAACCCTAACCCTAAAATTCAACATAACACGAAATCTCCCCCTGATCCTGACCCTAACCCTAATGCTAATCCTAACCATAAACCTAACCCTAACCCTAAACTTAAACCTAACCCTGAAACTAACCCTAAGTCTAATCCTAATCCTAACCCTAATTCTTAACCTACCCACTCAGCTTAAATGCGAACCTAGCACTAACCCTCACCCTAACCCCAACCGTTAACCTAACCCATTCTCTAACCTTCACCTAGCCCTAAACCTAACCATGACTTAAACCTAACACTCACCCTAAACCTGACCCTAAACCTAACTGTAACCCTAAACCTAATCCTATACTTAATGCTAACCCTAACCACTAACCCTAACCCTAAGCTCAAACCTCACCCTTAACTTAAACTACACTCTAACCCTAAACCTAAACCAAACCCTAACCCTAACCCTAAACCTGACCCTAACATTAACACAAACACCTAATCCTAATCCTGACACTAAGCTTAAATCTAAACCTAACTCTAACCTTAAGCAAAACCCAGCCCTAATCCAAAATGAAACCTAACCATGACCAGAACCACAATTCGTAACCAGAAACCTCACCCAAACCCTAACCCTAAACTACACATCTAACCGCTAACACCTTACCATAACCCTAATCCTAGCCCTTATCCTAACCCTCACCCTCAACCTAAACTTCAGACTAACCCTAAACCAAAGTATAACCCTAACCCTAACCCGAGCCCTAAACTTAACCTTAACACTAACCTGAACACAAACCCAAACTCTAGCCCTAACCATAAAAATAACCCTCACATTATCCTAAACTTCATCCAAACCCTAACCCTAACCTCAACCGTAAACCTAAACCTAAGCCAAACCCTAACCTTAAACCTAACTCTAACGATAGTCCACCTGTAACCCTAAACCTAAGCCTTACAATAGCCCTAAACCTAACAATAAAACAAATCCTAAACCTAACTCTAGACCTAATCCTAACCCTAATTCTAACCTTGACCCGAAATAGAACACTAACTCTCACCCTGAACCTGAAACTAAACCTAAATCTTACCCTTCACCTAACTCTAACCCTAAACCTAACCCGAACTCTAACTCTAACCCTATTCATAACACTTACCCTAAACCCTCACCTTAACGGTAAAACTAACCGTGACCTTCACCCTAACCCCAAACCGTATCACCCAAACCTAACCCTAATGCAATCCCTAACCCTACCGCTAACACTAACCAGAACCCCTAAGCCCTAACGATAACCCTAACCCTAACCCAAAACCTAACCCCTAACACAAAAGCCTAACCCAAACCTTAATCGTAACTCTCACTCGAAGCCTAACACTAACCCAAAACCTAATCATATACCTGGCCGTATCCCTAAACCAAACCTAACCATGACCAGAACCACAATGCCTAACTGCAACCCTCCCCCAAACCCTAACCCTAAACTACACCTCTAACCCCTAACATCTTACCATAACCATAATCCTAACCCTACCCAACCCTAACCCTAAACCTAACCCTCACCCACCCTAATTCTTAACCTACCCACTCAGCTTAAATGCGAACCTAGCACTAACCCTCACCCTAACCCCAACCGTTAACCTAACCCATTCTCTAACCTTCACCTAGCCCTAAACCTAACACAATACCTAACACAAACCGTAACCCTAACCCTAACCCTAACCGTAACACTACACATAACCTTAACATAAAATCTAACCCTAACCCAGAACTAAACATAACCCGTAAACTTAACCCTAACCCTAAATATAACCTTAACACTAACTTGAAAACTAACCCAAACGTTAGCCATAACCCTAACCCTAACCCTCACCCTATCTGAAACTTCACCCTATCCCTAACCTAAAGCTAACGCTAACTTTAACCCTAACCCTACCTCTAAACCTAACACTAACCTTAACCTTGGCCCACCAGTAACCCTAAACCTAACCCTTACAATAACTCTGACCCTAAACCTAAACCTAATCCTAATCGTACCCTAACCCTAACCTAACCTTAACCTTAACTTTAACCCTACCATAAAATTAAACCTAACCCTAAACCCTAAACCTAACTCTAACCCTAACCTTAATCCCAACCGTAACACATACCAAAAACCCTCACCTTAACTGTAAACGTAATTCTACATCTTACTCTAACGCTAAACTTAACCCTAAATATAACCCTACCCTAAACCTAACCAAAATACTTACCCCTAACCCTAACTCTAACCCTAATCCTTAGCCAAACCTAATTTTAAACCTAAACCTAACCCTAACCACTAACCCTAACTCTAACCCTAACCCTAACCATAAACCGAACCCTCACTCTTAACCAAAATTTCACCCTAACCATAACCCTAAACATACCCTAACTTTATTCCAACCCTAACCTTAACCAAAACTGAAACAAACGCTAAACCTAACCCTAACTCTACCCCGACCCTAACCTGAACCCTAACTCCTAACCCTAACCCTCACGCTTAACATAAAATTCACCCAAACCCTATCCTAAAACTAAACATAACACTAAATCTCCCCGAGCCTGACCCTAACCCAATCCTAAACGTAAACCAAACCCTAAACTTAAGCCTATCCCTGACCCTAACTTTAACCCAAATCCTAACCGTAAAACATACCCCACACACTCAGCTTAAATGGAAACCTAGCACTGACCAACACCCTAACATCTAAACTAAAACCCAGCCCTTAACCTAACCCTATCTCTAAACTTACCCTAAGCCCTACAGTAAACCACGACTTAAACCTAACACTTACCCTAAACCTAACCCTAAACCTAACCTTAACCCTAAACCTAATCCTAACCTTAACCCTAACCCTAACCCCTAACCCTAACCCTAAGCTCAACCCTCACCTTTAACTTAAACTTCACCCTATCCCTAACACTAACCCTAAACCGAATCCTAATCCTAAACCTAAACCTAACATTAACCCCAAAACCTAATCCTAACCCTAACAGTAAGTCTAACCCTAAGCCTAACCCTAACCCTAACCTGACCCTAACCTTAACCCAAACACCTAACCCTAACACAAAACCTAACCCTGACCCTCATCCTTAACCTAAACTTCACCCTAAACCTAAGCCTAACCCTAACCCTAAAACTAAACCTAACCCTAAACTATCCCCTAAATCTAGCCCTAAACCTAAACCTAATCCTAACCCTAACTCTGACCCTACCCCTAACCGTAACACCCTAAAACATCAATGTAAGTGTAAACCTAAAACTAACCCTCACACATACCCGTAACCCTTTCCCTAACCCTAAACCTATCCCTAATTTTGACCCTAAACCTAACCCTTACCCTCACCCTAAACTCAACCCTAACCTTAACTCTACACTAACCCTAACATTAACCCTAAACTTCACCCTACCCTAAGCATAAACCTAACCCTAACACCCTAAACCTAACCTATAACACTAACTATAATCCTAACCCTAATCCTAAACCTTATCCTAACCCTCACCCTTAACCTAAACTTCACACTAACCCTAAACCTAAAAAAAATACCTAAACTTAACCCTAACCCTAAACATAAACCCTAAACCTAACCCGAACCCTAAAACTAACCTTAACACTAACCTGAACACAAAACCAAACTCTAGCCCTAACCCTAAAAATAACCCTCACCCTATCCTAAACTTCATCCAAACCCTAACCCAGACCTTAACCATAAACCTAAACCTAATCCAAACTCTAACCTTAAACAGAACTCTAACAATAACGCTAGTCCACCTGTAACCCTAAACCTAAGCCTTACAATAGCCCTGAACCTAACCATAAAACTAATCCTAATCCTCACCCTAGACCTAATCCTAACTCTAACCCTAACTCTAACATTGACCCTAAATAGAACACTAACTCTCACCTTGAACCTGAAACTAAACCTAAATCTTACCCTACACCTAACCCTAACCCTAACCCTAAATCTAACCCTAACTCTAACTCTAACCCTAATCATAACACCCTAAACCCTCACCTTAACTGGAAAACTAACCGTAACCCTCACCCTAACCCCTAACCGTATCCCCAACCCTAACCCTAATGCTATCCTTAACCCTAGCCCTAACACTAACCTGAACCCCTAAGCCCTAACGATAACCCTAACCCTAACCAAAATCAAACCTCTAACACTAAAGCCTAACCCAAACCTTAACCCTAACTCTCAATCGAACTCTAACACTAACCAGAGACCTAATCATAAACATAACCCTAACCCTAAAACAAACCTAAACATGACCAGAACAACAATGCCTAACCGGAACCCACATCCAAACCGTAAGCCTAAACTACACCTCTAACCCCTAACACCTTACCATAACCGTAATCCCTACAAAACCCTAACTCTAAACCTAACCCTCACCCCAACCACAACGCCTAACACAAACCGTAAACCTAACACTAACCGTAACACTAAACTTAACACTCATCTAAAATCTAACCCTAACCCAGAACTAAACATAACCCGTAAACTTAACCCTAAACATAAACAGAACCTTCACACTAACCTGAAAACGTATCCAAACCTTAGCCATAACCCTAACCCTAACCCTATCTTAAACCTCACCCTATCCCTAACCGAAAACTAACCCTAACTTTAACCGTAACTCTACCCCAAAACCTAACCCTAACCTTAACCTTGGCCCACCAGTAACCCTGAACTTAACCCTTACAATAACTCTGACCCTAAACCTCACCCTAAACCTAAACCTAATCCTAACCCTATCCTAACTGTAACCTAACCTTAACCCGAACGTTAACCCTACCATAAAATTAAACCTAACCCTAAACCCTAACCCTAACTCTAACCTAACCCTAAACGTAACACACACCCAAAACCCTCACCTTAACTGTAAACGTAACTCTAACTCTTACACTAACCCTAAACTTCACCCTAAATATAACTCTACCCTAAACCTAACCAAAACACTTACCTCTAACCCTAACTCTAACCCTAATCCTTAGACTAAACCTAATCTTAACCCTAAACCTAACCCTAACCACTAGCCCTAACTCTAATCCTAACCCTAACCTTAAACCGAACCCTCACCTTTAACCAAAATTTCACCCTAACCATAACCCTAAACCTACCCTAACTTTATTCAAACCCTAACCTTAACCAAAACTAAAACAAACGCTAAACCTAAACCTAACCCTACCCCTGACCCTAACCTGAACCCTAACCCTAACCTTCACGCTTAACATAAACTTCACCTTAACCCTAACCCTAAAACTAAACATAACACTAAATCTCCCCCAACCCTTATCCTAACCCTAATCTTAACCATAAACCTAATCCTAACCCTAAACTTAACCCTAACCATGACCCTAACTCTAACTCTAATCCTAACCCTAAAACTTACCCTACACACTCAGCTCAAATGGAAACCTAGCACTAAACCTCACCCTAACATCTAAACCTAAACCCAACCCTTCACCTAACCCTATCTCTAAACTTATCCTCGTCCAGCACCTAACCATGACTTACCCTAACCCTAACCTTAAACCTAACCTTAACCCTAAACCTAATCCTAACATTAAACCTAACGCTAACCCCTAACGCTAAACCTAAGCTCAACCTGCACTGTTAAGTTCAACTTCACCCTATGCCTAACCCGAACCCTAAAACGAATCCTAATCCTAACCCTAAACCTAACCCTAAACCTGACCCTAACATGAACCCAAACACCTAACCCTAACCCTAACAGTAAGCCTAACCCTGAACCTAACCCTAACCTGACCCTAACCTTAACCCAAACACCTAACCCTAAAAAAAAACTCTAGCCCTAATCCTAAACCTAACCCTAACCCTAACTCTGACCCTAACGCTAACCAAAACACCCTAAAACATCACTGTAAGTGTAAACCTAAAACTAACCCTCACACCAACCCCTAACCCTAACTCTGTCCCTAATTTTAACCCTAAACATAACCTAAACATAACCCTTACCCTAACCCTAAACTTAACCCTAACCTTAACTCTACACTAACTCTAACATTAACCCTAAACTTAACCCTACCCTAAGCATAAACCTAACCCTAACACCCTAAAACCTAACCTCTAACACTAACTATAATCCTAACCCTAATCCTGGCCCTTATCCTAACCCTCACCCTTAACCTAAACTTCACACTAATCCTAAACCTAAACCTAACTCTAACCTTAAACATAACCCCTAACCCTAACCTGGACCCTAAACCTAACCTTAACACTAACCTGAACACATAATCAAACTCTAGCCCTAACTCTAAAAATAACCCTCACCCTATCCTAAACTTCATCCAAACCCTAACCCTAACCTTAACCCTAAACCTAAACCTAACCCAAACCCTAAATTTAAACCTAACTCTAACCAGAACGCTAGTCCACCTGTAACCCTAAACCTAAGCCTTACAATAGCCCTGAACCTAACCCTAAACCTAATCCTAAACCTAAAGCTAGACCTACTCCTAACCCTAACCCTAACTCTAACCTTGAAACTAAATAGAACACTAACTCTCACCCTGAACCTGAAACTAAACCTAAATCTTACCTTACACCAAATCCTAAAGCTAAACTTAACCCTAACACTAACTCTAACCCTAATCATACCACTTACCCTAAACCCTGACCTTAAGTGTAAAACTAAGCGTAACCTTCACTCTAACCCCTAACCGAATCCCCCAGCCCTAACCCTAATGCTATCCCTAATCCTAACCCTAACACTAACCTGAACCCCTAAGTCCTAACGATAACCCTAACTCTAACTCAAACCCTAACCTCTAACACCAAAGCCTAACCCAAACCTTAACCTTAACTCTAACAGGAACCTAAAACCTAATCATAAACCTAACCCTAACCCTAACCCTAAACCAAAACTAAGCATGACCAGAACCACAATGCCTAACCGGAAACCTCACCCAAACCCTAACCCTAAACTACACCTCTAACCCCTAACACCTTACCATAACCATAATCCTAAGCCTACACAACCCTAACCCTAAACCTAACCCCAACTCCAACCACAACGCCTAACACAAACCCTAACCCTAACCCTAACCATAACACTAAACTTAACCCTAACCTAAAATCTAACCTTATCCCTAAAACTAAACAGAACCTGTAAACTTAACCCTAAACCTAAACATAACCTTAACACTAACCTGAAAGTGAACCCAAACTTAGCCATAACCCTAACCCTAACCGTCACCCTATCTTAAACTTCATCCTATCCCTAACGTAAAGCTAACCCTAACTTGAACCCTAACACTAAACCTAACCCTACCCTTAGCCTTGGCCCTCCTGTAACCCTAAACCTAAACTTTACAATAACTCTGACCCTAAACCTACTCCTAATCCTAACCCTGAACCTAACCCTAACCTAACCTTAACCCTAACTTTAACCCTACCATAAACTTAAACCTACCCTAAACGTAACCCTAAACTTAACCTTGGCCAACCTTTAACCCTAATCCAAACCCTTACAATAACTCTGACACTATCCCTCACCGTAAACCTAATCCTAATCCTAACCCAAAGCTAAGCTTAACCATACCATAAACTTAAACCAAACTCTAACCCCTAACCCTAATTCTAACCCTAACCCTAGCCCTAACCTAACCATAACACTTACCCAAAACCCTCACCTTAACTGTAAATGTAACTCTAACTCTTACACTAACCCTAAACTTAACCCTAAATATAACCCTACCGTAAACCTAACTGAAACACTAATCCCTAACCCTAACTCTAACCCTAATCCTTAGCCTAAACCTAATCTTAACCCTAAACCTAACACTAACCACTAACCCGAAACCGAACCCTCCCTCTTAACCAAAATTTCACCCAAAACCATAACCCTAAACCTACCCTAAGTTCATTCAAACCCTTACCCTAACCAAAACTGAAACTAAACCTAACACTAACCCTAACCCTAACCCGAAACGTAAACCCAACCCTAACCTGGACCCTAACCTGAACCCTAATCCCTAACCCTAACCCTCACGCTTAACATAAACTTCACCCTAACTCTAACCCTAAAAATAAACATAACACTAAATCTCCCCCAACCCTGGCCCTAACCCTAATCCTAACCATAAACCTAACAGTAACCCTAAACTTATCCCAAACCTGACCCTAACTCTAACTCTAACCCTAATCCTAACCCTAAAACTTACCCTACACACTCAGCTTAAATGGAAACCTAGAAGTAAGCCTCACCCTAACATCTAAACCTAACCCCAACCCTTAACCTAACCCTATCTCTAACCTTAACCTAGCCCTAAACCTAACAATGACTTAACCCTAACAAGTACTCTAAACCTAACCATAAACCTAAACTTAACCCTAAACCTAATCCTAACCTTAACCCTAACACTAACCCCTAATGCTAACCCTAAGCTCAACCCTCACTCTTAACTTTAACTGCACCCTAACCTTAACCCTAAATAGAACCCTAACCCTAACCCTAAACCTAACCCTAAACCTGACACTAACAGTAACCCAAACACGTAAACCGAACCCTAACATTAACCCTAACCTTAATCTAACGCTAACCTGACCCTACCCTTAACGCAAACACATAACCCTAACACTGACCCTAACCCTCATCCTTAACCTATACTTCACCCTGAACGTAAGCCTAAGCCTAACCCTGAAACTAAAGCTAACCCTAAACTATCCCCTCACTCTAGCCCTAACCCTAAACCTATCCCTAACCCTAACTCTAACCCTACCCCTAACCGTAAAGTCCTAAAACATCAGCTTAACTGTAAACCTAACACTAACCATCACACGAACCCCTAACCCTTTCCCTAACCTTAATCCTATCCCTAATCCTAACCTTAACCTTGACCTAATCCTAACCCTTACCCTAACCCTAAACTTAACACTAACCTTAACTCTACCTTAACCCTAACAATAACTCTAAACCGGACCCTAAACCTAACCCTAAACCCTAGCACTAACTCTAACTCTAACCCTAACCCTAACCCTAACCTAGCCCACCCTTTACCATAAACCTAGCCTTAACCCTAACCTTACCCCTACCCTAACCCTAATCCTAACTCTAACACTAATCTTAATCCTAACTCTAACCTTAACCCTAACTCTTACCCTAACCCTCACTATTAACTGAAAATTCACCCTAACGCTAACTCTAACTCTAACCCTAACCATAACACTTACCCTAATCCCTCACCTGAACTGTAAACCTAAACCTAACCCTCACCCTAACCCCTAACCGTATCCCCAACCCTAAACCTAATGCTATCCCTAAACTTATCCCTAACCCTAACCCAAACACGAACAGGAACGCTAATCTAACACTAATCGTAACATTAACTCTAAACTTGAGCCTACCCTAACCATAAACCTAACCCTAACACCCTAAACCTAACCTCTAACACTAAGTATAATCCTCACCGTTATCCTAACCCTTATCTTAACCCTCACCCTGGACCTAAACGTCACTCTAACCCTGAACCTAAACCTAACACTAACCCTAAACGTAACTCCTAACCCTAACCCGAACCCTAAACCTAACCTTAACACTAACCTGAACACAAAATCAAACTCTAGTCCTAACCATAAGAATAACCCTCACCCCATCCTAAACTTCATCCAACCCTAACCCTAACCTTAACCCTAAACCTAACCCAAACCCTACCCTTAAATCAAACTCTAACCATAATGCTACTCCACCTGTAACCCTAAAACTAAGCCTTACATTAGCCCTGAACCTAACCCTAGACCTAATCTTAATCCTAACCGTAGACCTAATCCTAACCCTAACCATAACCTTAACTCTAACCTTGATCCTAAATAGAACACTAACTCTAATTTGAAACCTGAACCTAAATTGAAATCTTACGCTACACACACCTAACCCTAACCCTAAACCTAACCCTAACCCTAAACCTAACCCTAACCCTAAATATAACACTTCCCCTAAACCCTCACCTTAACTGTAAAACTAACCATAACCCTCACCCTAACCCATAACCGTATCTCCCAACCCTAACCCTAATGCTATCCCTAACCCTAACCCTAACACCAACCTGAATCACTAAGCCCTAACGATAACCCTAACCCAAACCCTAACCCCTATCACCAAAGCCTAACCCAAACCTTAACCCTAACTCTCACCCTAGCTCTAACACTAACCCTAAACCTAATCATAAACCTAACCTTAACCCTAAACCAAAACTAAGCATGACCAGAACCACAATGACTAACCAGAACCCTCATCCAAATCCTAACCCTAAACTAAAACTCTAACCCCAACACCTTACCATAACCATAATCCTAACCCTACCCAACCCTAACCCTAAACCTAACCCTCACCCCAACCACAACGCCTAACACAAACCGTGACCCTAACCCTAACCATAACACTAAACTTAACCCTAACCTAAAATCTAATGTTATCCCTAAAACTAAACAGAACCCGTAAACTTAACCCTAACCCTAGACATAACCTTAACACTAACCTGAAAACTAACCCAAACCTTAGCCATACCCCAACCCTAATCCTCACCCTATCTTGAACTTCACCCTATCCCTAACCTAAAGCTCACCCTAACTTTAACCCTAACCCTACCCCTAAATCTAACCCTAACCTTGGCCCACCTGTAATACCCTAAACCTAACTTTTACAATAACTCTGACAATAACCCTCACCCTTACCCTAACCCTAACCCTAACCCTTACTCTAACGCTAACCCTAACCCTAACACTAACTGTAACCTTCACTCTTAACGTAAACTTCCACTAACCCTAAACCTAAACATAACCCTAACCCCAAACATAACCCCTAACCCTAATCCCAACCCTAAACTGAAAGTTAACACTAACCTGAACACAAACCCAAACTCTAGCCCTAATCCAAAAAATAACCCTCAACATATCCTAAACTTCATCCAAACCCTAATCCTAACCATAACCCTAAATCTAACCCAAACCCTAACCTTAAACCTAACTCTAACCATAACGCTAGTCCACATTTAACCCTTAACTTAACCCTTACAATAGCCCTGAACCTAACCATAACCCTTACCCAAAACTCTAAACCGAAGCCTAATCCGAAGCCTAGCCTGAACCCTAACCCAAACCCTAAACCCAAACACTATCACTAGCCCTAGCCCTAGGCACCACCCCAAGTCCTAGCCCTACCCCTAACCCTAACACTAACCCGAACCCTAAAACCTAACCCTAAACATTAAACCTAACCCTAACCCTGAACACTAACCCTAACCACTAACCCTAACCCTAACCACTAACCCTAACCCCAAACCCTAAACCCGAACCCTAACCCTAAACCCTAACACTAACCCTAACACTAACCATAAAACCTAACCCTAAACCCTAAGCCTAACCCAAAACCCTAAGCCTAACCCAAACCCTAACCCAAAACCTAAACTCTAGCCCTAAAACCCTAACCCTAGACCTAGCCCTAACACCAAAACCTAGCCCTAACCCTAACCCTAAACCCTAAATCCTAACCCTAAACCCAAACCCTAAACCTAACCCTGACCCTAGCCCCTAACCCTGACCCAGACCCAGATCCTGACCCTAAACCCTGACAATGACCCTAAACCCTGACGATGACCCTAACCCTGACCATGACCCTAAACCTGACCCTGACACTAAACACTGACCCTGAACCTGACCCTAAACTCTAACACTAAACACTAAACCCTAACTCCTAGCCCTAACCCGTAGCCCTAACCTTACCCAAACCCTAACCCTAAACCCTAAACTCTAACCCAAAAACAAACCCTAAACCTAACCCTGACACTAATCCCTAACCCTGACCCTGACCATAAACCCTGACCATGACCCTAAACCATGACCATGACCCTAACCCTGACCATGACCCTAAACCTGACCCTGACCCTAAACACTGACCTTGACACTATACACTGACCCTGACCATAAACTCTAACACTAATCCCTAAAACATAACCTTAACCCCTAAACCCGATCCCTAACCTTAACCTTAACACTAAACTAAATCCTAAACCCTAACCCAAACCCTAAACTGTGTAGGGAGTGAGGAGGTGGGAGGGACTAGGCTGGGCCCTGTGAAGGGAGTCAGGAGGTGGGAGAGACCATGCAGGGCCCTGTATAGGGAGTGAGAGACCAGGCAGGGCACTGTACAGGGAGCAAGATGGTGGGACAAAACAGACAGAAACCTGTGTAGGGAGTGAAGGCTGAGAGACCAGAGACCTTTGTAGGGATTGAGGAGGTGGGTGAGACCAGGCAGGGCCCTGTGTAGGGAGTGAGGAGGTGGGAGATACCAGGCGGGGCCCTGAGTAGGGAGTGAGGAGATGGAGGAGACCAGACAAGGACAGGTGTAGGAAGTGAGGAGGTGGGAGGGACCAGAAAGCCCTGTGTAGGGAGTGAGGATGTGGAAGAGAACAGGCAGAGAACTGTGCAGGGAGTAAGGAGGTGGGCCAGACCAGGCAGAGACATTTACAGGAATGGAGGAGGTGGGAGAGACCAGGCAGGGCCCTGTGTAGGGAGTGAGGAGGTGGGAGAGACCAGGCAGAGACCTGCATAGGAAGTGAGGAGGTGAGAGAGACCAGGTAGGATGCTGTGTAAAGAGTGAGGATGTAGGAGAGATTAGGCAGGGCCCTGTGCAGGAGGTGAGGAGGTGGGAGAGACCAAGAAGGGACCTGTGTAAAGAGTGAGGATGTAGGAGAGGCCAGGCAGAGACCTGTGTAGGGAGTGAGGAGGTGGGAGAGAATAGGCAGTAACCTGTGTAGAGAGTGAGAAGATGCTAGACAGCAGGCAGGGCCCTGTGTAGGGAATGAAAAGGTGGGAGAACCATTCAGAGACCTGCATAGGGAGTGAGGAGTTGGGAGATACCAGGCAGGGCCCTCTGGAGGGAGTGAGTTGGCCAGAGATCAGGAATGTCCCTGTGTGGAGTAAGGATATGGGAGAGACCAGGGAGGGCCCTGTACAGGGAGTTAGGAGGTGGGAGAGAACAGGCAGAGACATATGTAGGGAGTAAGCAGAAGGGAGACACCAGGCAGGGCCTTCTGTAGGGAGGGAGGAGGATTGACAGAGCAGGCAGGGCCCTGTGTAGGGAGCAAGGAGGTGGGAGAAAGCAGGCAGACACCTGTGTAGGGAGTGAGGAGCTGGGAGAGACCTGTGTATGGAGTGAGGAGGTCGGAGGGAACAGACAGGGCCCTTTGTAGGCAGTAAGGAGGTGAGAGAGGCCAGTCAGGGCCCTGTATAAGGATTGAAGAGGTGGCAGATGAGGGAGGGCCCTGTTTAGGGAGTGAGGAGGTGGGAGAGGAGGCAGGGCCATGTACAGGGATTGAGGATATGGGAGATAAAAGGCAGAGACCTGTGTAGGGAGTGAGCAGGTGGGAGAGACCTGGCAGGGCCCTGTGTATAGAGAAGATGGGAGACACCAGACAGGGCCCTGTGTAGGGAGTGAAGAAGAGGGAGAACCAGGCAGAGTCCTGCTTAGGGAGTGAGGAGATGGGTGAGACCAGGCAGAGCCCTGTCTAAGGAGTGAGGATGTGGGAGAGACCAGGCAGGGCCCCGTGTAAGGAGTGATGAGGTGGGAGAGACCAAGCAGGACTCTGTGCAGGGTGTGAGGGAGAGGGAGCATCCAGGCAGGGCCCTGTGTAGGGAGTGAGGTGTTGGGAGAGACCACGGAGGTCCTGTGTAGAGAGTGAGAATGTGCCAGAGACCAGGCAAGGCCCTGTGTAGGGAGTGAGGAGGTGAGTGAGACCAGGCACGGCTCTGTGTAGGGAGGGAGGAGGTTGGAAATACCAGGCAAGACCCTGTGTAGGGAGTGAGGTGGTGGGAGAGAACATGCAGAGACCCTTGTAGGGAATGGGGAGGTGGGAGAAACCATGCAGCAACCGATGTAGGGATGGAGGAGGTGGGACAGACTAGACAGGGCCCTGTGTAGGTAGGTTGTGAGAAAGACCAGGCAGGTCCCTGTGTAGGGAGTGAGGATATGGGAGAGACCAGGCAGGTTCCTGTGTAGGGAGTGAGAGACCAGGCAGGGCCCTGTGTAGGGAGAGAGGTGGTGGGAGAGAACAGACAGAGACCTATGCAGGGAGTGAAGAGGTGAGAGACCAGACAGAGATCTTTGTAGGGACTGAGGAGGCGGGAGAGACCAGGCAGCGCCTGTGTAGAGCGTGAGGAGGTAGGAGATACCAGGCAGGGCCCTGAGTAAGGAGTGAGAAGATGGGAGAGACCAGGCAGGGGCAGGTGTAGGGAGTGAGGAGGATGGAGAGACCAGGAAGGTCCCTGTGTAGGGAGTGAGGATGTGGGAGTTAAAAGGCAGAAACCTGTGTAGGGAGTAAGGAGGTGGGACAGAACAGGCAGAGACCTTTACAGGGATTGAAGAGGTGGGAGAGACCGGGCAGGGCAGTGTGTAGGGGGTGAGGAGCTGGAAGATACCAGGCAGGGCCCTGTGTAGGGAGTGAGGAGGTGGGAGAGAACAGACAGAGACATATGTAGGGAGTAATCAGAAGGGAGACACCAGGCAGGGCCCTCTGTAGGGAGACAGGAGGAGGGACAGACCGAGCAGGGCCCTGTGTAGGGAGGGAGGAGGTGGGAGAGAAGAGGCAGGGCCCTGTGTAGGAAGCGAGGAGGTAGGAGAGACCATGCAGGGAGCTGTATAGGGAGGGAGCAGGTGGGAGAGATAAGGCAGGGCCCTGTGTAGAGAGTCAGGAGGCGATAGAGACCAGGCAGGGCCTTGTGTAGGGAGTGAGGAGTTGGGAGAGGCCAGGCAGAGCCCTGTGGAGGGAGTGAGGATGTGGGAGAGACGAGGCAGGGCCCTGTCGAGGGAGTAAGGAGGTGGAGAGACCAGGCAGTGGCATGTTTAGGGAGTGACCAGGTGCAAGAGAACATCAGGGCACTGTGTAGTGAGTGAGGAGGAGGGAGAAAACAGGCTAACACCTTTGTATGTAGTAAGGAGGCTGGAAAGACCACCCAGAGACCTGTGTAGGGATTGAGGAATGGGAGAGAACAGGCAGAGAACTGTGTAGGGAGTGAGGAGGTAGGAGAGACTAGGCAGGGCCCTGTTTAGGAAGCGAAGAGGTGGGAGAACCAGGCAGAGTACTGCATAGGAAGTGAGAAGGTGGGAGAGGACAGGCAGAGCCCTGCGTAGACATTGAGGAGGTGGGATTGACTGGGCAGCACTCTGTGTAGGGTGTGAGGAGGCAGGAGATTCCAGGCAGGGCCCTTTGTAAGGAGTGAGGTGTTGGGAGAGACCAGGCAGAGTCCTGTGTAGGGAGTGAGGACGTGGGAGAGACCAAGCAGGGCCCTGTGTAGGGCCTGAGGAGGTTAGAAATACCAGGCAGGGCCCTGAGTAGGGAGTGAGAAGGTGGGAGAGAACAGGCAGGGCCCTGTCTAGGGATTGCAGAGATGGGAGAAAACAGGCAGAGACCCTTGTAGGGAATGAGTAGGTAGGAGAAACCATGCAGAGACCTGTGTAGGGATAGAGAAGTTAGGAAGGACCAGTTAGGGCCCTGTGTATGTAGTCAGGATGTGAGAGAGAGGAGGCAGGGCCCTGTGCGCATTGAGGAGAGGCCAGGCGGGGCTCTGTCTAGGGAGCGAGGAGGTGGGAGAGGCCAGGCAGGGACTTGTGTAGGGAGTTAGGAGATAGGAGAGAAAAGGCAGGGCCCTGTGTAGGGAGTAAGGAGGTGGACAGACCAGGCATGATCCTGTTTAGGGAGTGAGGAGGTGGGAGAGACCACCCAGATACCTGTGTAGGGACTGAGTAGGTGGGAGAGAACAGACAGAGCCTTGTGCAGGGAGTGAGGAGGTGGAAGAGACCAGCCAGGGCCTAGTGAAGGGAGTGAGGAGGTAGGAGGTTAGAGGCAGAAAACAGGGTAGGGAGTGAGGAGGTGGGAGAGATAAGGCTGGACCCTGTGTAGGGAGTGAGGATGAGGGGGAACCCAGGCAGGGCCCTGAGTAGGTAGTAAAGAGTTGAAAAGACCAGGCAGGCAATGTTTAGGCAGTGAGGAGGTGGGAGAGACCATCAGGGCCCTGTTTACAGAGTGAGGAGGTGGGAGAGACCAGACAGAGACCTGCATAGGGAGTGAGGAGGTGAGAGAGACAAGGTAGGATGCTGTGTAAACAGTGAGGATGTAGCAGAGACTAGGCAGGGCCCTGTGTAGGGAGTAAGGAGGTGGAGAGACCAGGCAGGGCCCTGTGTAGGGATTGAGGAAGTGGGAGAGACCATCAGGGTCCTGCCTAGGGAGTGAGTAGGTGGGAGAGACCATCAGGGATCTGTTTAAGGAGTGAGGAGGTGGGAGAGACCACCAGGGCCCTGTTTAGGGAGTGAGGAGGTGGGAGAGACCACCAGGGCCCTGTTTAGGGAGTGAGGAGGTGGGACAGACCCTCAGGGCCCTGTGTAGTTAGTGAGGAGGTGGGATAGAACAGGCAGGGCTCTGCGCAAGGTGTGATGAGTTGGGAGAGACCAGGCAGGGCCCTGTGTATGGAGTGAGGAGGTGGGAGAGACCTAGCAGGGACCTGTGTAGGGAGTGAGGAAGTGGGAGAGGCCAGGCAGAGACCAGGGTAAGGAGTCAGGGGGTAGGAGAGATTAGGCAGAAACCTGTGTAGGGAGTGAAGAGGTAGGAGAACCATTCAGAGACCTGCATAGAGAGTGAGGAGATGGGAGAGTCCAGGCAGGGCCCTCTGTAGGGTGTGAGTTGGCCAGAGATCAGGCATGTTCCTGTATGGAGTAAGGACATGGGAGAGACCAGGCAGGGCCCTGTGCAGGGAGTTAGGAGATGGGAGAGAACATGCAGAGAAGAGTGTAGGGAGTGAGGAGGTGGGACAGACCAGGCAGGGTCCTGTGTAGGGAGTGAAGTGGTGAGAGAGAACAGACAGAGACCTATGCAGGGAGTGAAGAGGTGAGAGACCAGACAGAGACTTTGTAGGGATTGAGGAGGTGGGAGATACCAGGCAGGGCCCTGAGTAGGGAGTGATAAGATGGGAGAGACCAGGCAGGGAAGGTGTAGGGAGTGAGGAGGGTGGAGAGACCAGGAAGGTCCCTGTGTAGGGAGTGAGGATGTGGGAGATAAAAGGCAGAAACCTGTGTAGGGAGTGAGGATGTGGGAGATAAAAGGCAGAAACCTGTGTAGGGAGTAAGGAGGTGGGACAGAATAGGCAGAGACCTTTATAGGGATTGAAGAGGTGGGAGAGAGCAGGCAGAGCAGTGTGTAGGGGGTGAGGAGCTGGAAGATACCAGGCAGGGCCCTGTGTAGGGAGTGAGGAGGTGGGAGAGAATATGCAGAGAGCTGTACAGGGAGGGAGCAGGTGGGAGAGACAAGGCAGGGCCCTGTGTAGGGAGTGAGGATGTGGGAGAGACGAGGCAGGGCCCTGTGGAGGGAGTAAGGAGGTGGAGAGGCCATGCAGTGGCTTGTTTAGGGAGTGAGCAGGTTGGAGAGAACATCAGGACTCTGTGTAGTGAGTGAGGAGGAGGGAGAAAACAGGCTAACACCTGTGTATTTAGTAAGGAGGTGGGAAAGACCACCCAGAGACCTGTGTAGGGATTGAGGAATGGGAGAGAACAGGCAGAGAACTGTGTAGGGAGTGAGGAAGTAGGAGAGACCAGGCAGGGCCCTGTGTAGGGAGCAAAGAGGTGGGAGAACCAGGCAGAGTCCTGAATAGGGAGTGAGAAGGTGGGAGAGGAGAGGCAGAGCCCTGCATAGTCAGTGAGAAGGTGGGATTGACTAGGCAGGACCCTGTATAGGGTGTGAGGAGGCAGGAGATTCCAGGCAGGTCCCTTTGTAGGGAGTGAGGTGTTAGGAGAAACCAGGCAGAGTCCTGTGTAGGGAGTGAGGACGTGGGAGAGACCAAGCAGGGCCCTGTGTAGGGCCTGAGGAGGTTAGAAATACCAGGCAGGGCCCTGAGTAGGGAGTGAGAAGGTGGGAGAGAACAGGCAGGGCCCTGTCTAGGGATTGAAGAGGTGGGAGAAAACAGATAGAGACCCTGGTAGGGAATGAGGAGGTGCGAGAAACCATGCAGAGACCTGTGTAGGGATGGAGAAGGTGGGAGGGACCAGATAGGGCCCTGTGTATGTAGTCAGGATGTGAGAGAGAGGAGGCAGGGCCCTTTGTGCATTGAGGATGTGGGACAGGCCAGGCAGGGCTCTGTCTAGGGAGTGAGGAGGTGGGAGAGGCCAGGCAGGGACCTGTGTAGGGAGTTAGGCATTAGGAGAGACCAGGCAGGGCCCTGTGTAGGGAGTGAGGAGATGGGAGAGAGCAGGCATAGACGTGCATAGGGAGTGAGGAGGTGAGAGAGACCAAGTAGGATGGTGTGTAAAGAGTGAGGATGTAGGAGAGACTAGGCAGGGCCCTGTGTAGGGAGTAAGGAGGTGGAGAGACCAGGCATGGCCCTGTGTATGAAGTGAGGAGGTGGGAGGGAGCGGTCAGAGACCTGTGTAGGGAGTGAAGAGATGGCAGAGACCAGGCAGGGCCCTGTCTAGGGAGTGAGGAGTTGGAAGAGACCAGGCAGAGACCTGTGTACTGAGTCAGGAGGTGGGAAAGAACAGGCAGGACTCTGTTTAGCATGTGAGGGGGTGAGAGAGAATAGGCAGAAACTTGTGTAGGGAGTGAGAAGATGGAAGGCAGCAGGCAGGGCCCTGTGTAGGGAGTGAAGAGGTGGGAGAACCATTCAGAGACCTGAATAGGGAGCAAGGAGTTGGGAGAAACCAGGCAGGGCTCTGTGTAGGGAGTGAGGAGGCCAGAGATCAGGCAAGTCCCTTTGTATGGAGTAAGGATGTGGGAGAGACCAGGCAGGGCCCTGTGCAGGGAGTGAGGAGGTAGGAGAGAACAGGCAGAGAACTGTGTAGGGAGTGAGGAGGTAGGAGAGACCAGGCAGGGCCTGGTGTAGGGAGTGAGGAGGTAGGAGAGACCAGGCAGGGCCTGGTGTAGGGAGTGAGGAGGTAGGAGAGACCAGGCAGGGCCTGGTGTAGGGAGTGAGGAGTTAGGAGAGACCAGGCAGGGCCTGGTGTAGGGAGTGAGGAAGTGGGAAAGAACAGGCAGAAACCTGTGTATGGAGTGAGAAGATGGGAGACACTAGACAGGGCCCTGTGTAGGGAGTGAAGAGGTGGGAGAGACAAGGCAGGGCTCTGTGTAAGGAGTATGACGTGGGAGAGACTAGGCAGGACCCTGCTAGGGGGTACTGATATTGTAAGGGTTAGGTTTAGGGTTTGGGTTAGGGGTAAGGTTAGGGTTAAGGCTAGGTTTACTGTAAAGGGTAGGGCAAGGTTAGGGTTAGGGTTAGGTTTAGAGTTAGAGTTAGTGCTAGGGTTTAGGGTTAGGTTCAGGTTTAGTTATTGTTAGGTTTAGGGTTAGGGTAGAGTTAAGGTTAGGGTTAAGTTTAGGGTTAGGGTAAGGGTTAAGTTTAGGTCAGGGTTAGGTTTAGGATGAGGGATAGGGTTAGGTTTAGGGAAAGGGTTAGGGGTTCGTGTGAGGGTTAGTGTTACATTTACAGTTAAGCTGATGTTTTAGGGTGTTACTGTTAGGGTTAGGGTTAGAGTTAGGGTTAGGGTTAGGGTTAGGGCGAGAGTTAGGGCATAGTTTACGGTTAGGTTTAGTTTTAGGGTTAGGCTCTGGTTTAGGGTGAAGTTTAGGTTAAGGATGAGGGTTAGGGTTAGGGTTTGTTGTTTGGGTTAAGTTTAGAGTTAGGTTTAGGGTTAGGGTTAGTGTTCGGTTTAGGGTTAGGGTTTGGGTGAAGTTTAGTTCAGGGTGAGGGTTGATCTTAGGGTTAGCATAAGGGGTTAGAGTTAGGGTTAAGGTTAGGATTAAGTTTAGGCTTAAGTTTAGGTTTAGAGTTAGGGTTAGTGTAAGAGTTAGGGTTAAGTGTCATGGTTAGTTTTAGGACTAGGTTAAGGTTAGACATAGGGTTAGGTTAAGGGTTGGTGTTAGGTTTAGATGTTAGTGTGAGGGATAGTGTTAGATTTCCATTTAAGCTGAGTGTGTAGGGTAAGTTTTAGGGTTAAGATTAGGATTAGAGTTAAGGTTAAGGTCAGGGTTAGGGTTAAGTTTCGGGTTAGGGTTAGGTTTATGGTTAGGATTAGGGTTAGGGTGAAGGTTAGGGGAGATTTAGTGTTATGTTTACTTTTAGGGTTAGGGTTAGTGTGAAGTTTATGTTAAGTGTGAGGTTAAGGGTTAGGGGTTAGGGTACAAGCTAGGGTCAGGGTTAGGGTTAGGTTTATGGTTACGATTAGGGATAGGGTCAGGTTAGGGGGAGATTTAGTGTTATGTTTAGTTTTAGGGTTAGGGTTACGATGAATTTTATGTTAAGCAAGAGGCTAAGGTTAGGGGTTACGGTTCAGGGTTGAGTCAGGGTTGGGGTTAGGTTTCAGGATTAGGGTTAAGTTTATTGTTAGTGTTAGTTTTGCTTAGGGTTAGGGTTTGAATGAAGTTAGGGTAGGCTTAGCATTATGGTTAGGGTGAAATTTTGGTTCAGGGTGAGGGTTCGGCTTAGGGTTAGGGTTAGAGTTAGGGTCAGTGGTTAGGTTTAGGGTTAAGGTTAGGTTTAGGCAAAGGACTAGGGTTAGAGTTAGGGTTAGGTGTTAGTGTTTCAGTTAGGTTTAGGGTAGGGTTATAATTAGGGTTAGGGTAAGAGTCAGAGTTACATTTACCATTAAGGTGAGGGTTTTGGGTAAGTGTTACGGTTAGGTTTAGGGATAGGGCTACGGTTAGGGTTAGAGTTAGGGTTAGGGGTTAGGGTTAGGTTTAAGATTATGGTAGGCTTAAAGATAGGGTTAAGCTTAGGTGAAGGTTAGGATTAGAATTAGGCTTAGGGCGAGGATTAGGGTCAGAGTTATTGTAAGGGTGAGGTTTAGGGTTACAGGTGGGCCCAGGTTAAGGTGAGGGTTAGGTTTAGCGGTAGGGTTAGGGTTAAAGTTAGGGTTAGGTTTAAGTTTATGGTAGGCTTAAAGATAGGGTTAAGCTTAGGTGAGGGTTAGGATTAGAATTAGGTTTAGGGCGAGGATTAGGGTCAGAGTTATTGTAAGGGTTAGGTTTAGGGTTCCAGGTGGGCCCAGGTTAAGGTGAGGGTTAGGTTTAGGGCTAGGGTTAGGGTTAAAGTTAGGGTTAACTTTAGGTTAGGGATAGGGTGAAGTTTAACATAGGGTGAGGGTTAGGGTTATGGCTAAGGTTTGGGTTTGTTTTCAGGTTAGTGTTAAGGTTATGTTTAGGGTTAGGGTTAAGTTTAGGGGTTGTGTTGAGTTTTAGTGTTAGGGTTAGATTTTAGGTTAGTGTTTAGTGTTATGGTTAGGGTTAGGGTTAGGGTTGTGTTAGGCGTTGTGGTTGGGGTGAGGGTTAGGTTTAGGGTTAGGGTTGGGTAGGGTTAGGATTATGGATATGGTAAGGTGTTAGGGGTTAGAGGTGTAGTTTAGGGTTAGGGTTTGGGTTTGTGTGAGGGTTCTGGTTAGGCTTTGTGATTCCGGTCATGGTTAGGGTTGGTTTAGGGTTGGGGTTAGGTTTATGATTAGGTTTCGGTTAGTGTTAGAGTTAGGGTTAAGGTTTTTGTTAGGCTTTGGTGTTGGGGTTAGTGTTTGGGTTAGGGTTAGGTTTATCGTTAGGGTCAGGGGTTTCAGGTTAGTGTTAGGGTTAGGGTTTCAGATAGCATTAGGGTTAGGGTTTCGGATTGCATTAGGGTTAGGGTTGTGGGATTCGGTTAGGGTTTAGGGTGAAGGTTACCGTTAGTTTTATGGTTAAGCTGAGGGTTTAGAGTAAGTGTTATGATTAGGGTTAGAGTCAGCGTTAGGGTTAGGATTGCGGTTAGGGTTAGGTGTAGGGTAAGATTTAGGTTTAGGTCCAAGGTGAGGGTTAGAGTTAGTGTTCTATTTAGGGTCAAGGTTAGAGTTAGGGTTAGGGTAAGGGATAGGCTTAGAGTTAGGGAAAGTGTTAGGGGTTCGTGTGAGGGTTAGTGTTAGGTTTACATCAAGCTGATGTTTTAGGGTGTTGTGGTTAGGGTTAGGGTTAGGTTAAGGGTTAGGGCTAGAGTTAGGGAAGAGTTAAGGGTTAGGTTTAGTTTTAGGGTTAGGGTTAGACTTAGGTTTAAGGTGAAGTTTAGGTTAAGGATGAGGGTTCGGGTTAGGATTAGGCGTTTGGGTTAAGGTTAGGGTTAGGTTTAGGGTTAGGGCTTAGCAGCGATAGGGTTAGGTGTTTGGGTTAATGTTAGGGTCAGGTTTAGGTTAGGGCTAGGGCTAGGGCTAGGGTGAAGTTTATTGTTGAGGGTTGTGCTTAGGTTTAGCGTTAGGGGTTAGGGTTAGGGTTAATGTTAGGAGTAAGTGTAGGGTTAAGGTTAGTTTTAGAGTGAGGGTTAGGGTTGGCTTTTGGGTTAAGTCATGGTTAGGTTTAGGGCTAGGTTAAGGTTAGAGATAGGGTTAGGTTAAGGGTTGGGTTAGGTTCAGATGTTAGGGTGAGGTTGAGTGCTAGGTTTCCATTTAAGCTGAGTGTGTAGGGTAAGTTTTAGGGTTAGGATTAGAGTTAGGGTCATGGTTAGGGTTAAGTTTAGGGTTAGGGATAGGTTTATGGTTAGGATTAGGGTTAGGGTCAGGGCTGGGGGAGATTTAGCGTTATGTTTAGTTTTAGCGTTAGGGTTTGGGTGAAGTTTATGTAAAGCTCGAAGGTTAGGGTTAGGGGTTAGGGTTCAGGTTAGGTTCAGGGTTAGGGTTAGGGTTAGGTTTAGGTTTGGGGTTAGGGTTAGGTTTAGTGTTAGTGTTAGTTTTGCTTAGGGTTAGGGTTTGAATGAATTTAGGGTAGGTTTAGGGTTATGGTTAGGGTAAAATTTTGGTTAAGAGTCAGGGTTCCGCTTAGGGTTAGGGTTAGGGTTAGGGTCAGTGGTTAGGGTTAAGTTTAGGTTTAGGGTTAAAGTTAGGTTTAGGGTTAGTTTTAGTTTTGGTTAGCATTAGGCTATGAATGAAGTTCGGGTAGATTTAGGGTTATGGTTAGGGTGAAATATTGTTTAAGGATGAGGTTTCGGTTTAGGGTTAGGGTTAGGTTTAGAGTTAGGGTTGTGGTTAGGGTTAGGTTTAGGGTCAAGGTCAAGTTTAGGCTAAGGATTAGGGTTAGAGTTAGGGTTAGGTGTTAGTGTTTCGGTTAGGTTTAGCATAGGGGTGTATTTAGGGTTAAGTTTTTTTTTTTAGGTTTAGGGTAAGACTGAGAGTTACATTTACCGTTAAGGTGAGGGTTTTGGGTAAGTGTTACGGTTAGGGTTAGGGTTACGGCTGTGGATAGGGTTAGAGTTAGGGTTAGGTTTAAGTTTATGGTAGGCATAAAGATAGGGTTAAGCTTAGGTGAGGGTTAGGATTAGAATTAGGTTTAGGGCGAGGATTAGGGTCAGAGTTATTGGAAGGGTTAGGTTTAGGGTTACAGGTGGGCAAAGGTTAAGGTGAGGGTTAGGTTTAGGGCTAGGGTTAGGGTTAAAGTTAGGGTTAACTTTAGGTTAGGGATAGGGTGAAGTTTAACATACGGTGAGGGTTAGGGTTATGGCTAAGTTTTGGGTTTGTTTTCAGGTTAGTGTTAAGGTTATGTTTAGGGTTACGGTTAAGTTTAGGGGTTGTGTTGAGTTTTAGTGTTAGGGTTAGATTTTAGGTTAGCGTTTAGTATTCTGGTTAGGGTTAGGGTTGTATTAGGCATTGTGGTTGGGGTGAGGGTTAGGGTTGGGGTTAGGTTTGGGTAGGGTTAGGATTATGGATATGGTAAGGTGTTAGGGGTTAGAGGTGTAGTTTAGGGTTAGGGTTTGGGTTTGTGTGATGGTTCTGGTTAGGCTTTGTGGTTCCGGTCATGGTTAGAGTTGGTTTAGGGTTTGGGTTAGGCTTCTAATTAGGTTTCGGTGAGTGTTACAGTTAGGGTTAAGGTTTTTGTTAGGCTTTGGTGTTGGGGTTAGTGTTTGGGTTAGGGTTAGGTTTATCGTTAGGGTCAGGAGTTTCAGGTTAGTGTTAGGGTTAGGGTTTCGGATAGAATTAGGGTTAGGGTTGTGGGATTCGGTTAGGGTTTAGGGTGAGGGTTACCGTTAGTTTTATGGTTAAGCTGAGGATTTAGGGTAAGTGTTACGATTAGGGTTTGAGTCAGAGTTAGGGTTAGGATTGCGGTTAGGGTTAGGTGTAGGGTAATATTTAGGTTTAGGGGGAGTCAGAGTTAGGGTTAGGATTGCGGTTAGGGTTAGGTGTAGGGTAATATTTAGGTTTAGGTCCAAGGTGAGGGTTAGAGTTAGTGTTCTATTTAGGGTCAAGGTTAGAGTTAGGGTTAGGGAAAGGGATAGGCTTAGAGTTAGGGAAAGTGTTAAGGGTTCGTGCGAGGGTTAGTGTTAGGTTTACATGAAGCTGATGTTTTAGGGTGTTGTGGTTAGGGTTCGAGTTAGGGTTCGGGTTAGGGTTAGGGATAGGGCTAGAGTTAGGGAAGAGTTAAGGGTTAGGTTTAGTTTTAGGGTTAGGGTTAGACTTAGGTTTAAGGTGAAGTTTAGGTTAAAGATGAGGGTTCGGGTTAGGATTAGGCGTTTGGGTTAAGGTTAGGTTTAGGTTTAGGATTAGGCTTAGCAGCGATAGGGTTAGGTGTTTGGGTTAATGTTAGGGTCAGGTTTAGGGTTAGGGCTAGGGCTATTGCTAGGGTGAAGTTCACGGGTGAGGGTTGTGCTTAGGTTTAGCGTTAGGGGTTAGGGTTAGGGTTAATGTTAGGAGTAAGTGTAGGGTTAAGGTTAGTTTTAGAGTGAGGGTTAGGGTTGGTTTTTGGGTTAAGTCATGGTTAGGTTTAGGGCTAGGTTAAGGTTAGAGATAGGGTTAGGTTAAGGGTTGGGTTAGGTTTAGATGTTAGGGTGAGGGTGAGTGCTAGGTTTCCATTTAAGCTGAGTGTGTAGGGTATGTTTTAGGGTTAGGATTAGAGTTAGAGTTAGGGTCATGGCTAGGGTTAAGTTTAGGGTTAGGGTTAGGTTTATGATTAGGATTAGGGTTAGGGTCAGGGTTAGGGGGAGATTTAGTGTTATGTTTAGTTTTAGCGTTAGGGTTTGGGTGAACTTTATGTTAAGCACGAGGGTTAGGGTTAGGGGTTAGGGTTCAGGTTAGGTTCAGGGTTAGGGTTAGGGTTAGGTTTAGGTTTGGGGTTAGGGTTAGGTTTAGTGTTAGTGTTAGTTTTGCTTAGGGTTAGGGTTTGAATGAATTTAGGGTAGGTTTAGGGTTATGGTTAGGGTGAAATTTTGGTTAAGGGTCAGGGTTCCGCTTAGGGTTAGGGTTAGAGTTAGGGTCAGTGGTTAGGGTTAAGTTTAGGTTTAGGGTTAGAGTTAGGTTTAGGGTTAGTTTTAGTTTTGGTTAGCATTAGGCTATGAATGAAGTTCGGGTAGATTTAGGGTTATGGTTAGGGTGAAATATTGTTTAAGGATGAGGTTTCAGTTTAGGGTTAGGGTTAGGTTTAGAGTTAGGGTAGTGGCTAGAGTTAGGTTTAGGGTTAAGGTTAAGTTTAGGCTAAGGATTAGGGTTAGAGTTAGGGTTAGGTGTTAGTGTTTCGGTTAGGTTTAGCATAGGGGTGTATTTAGGGTTAAGTTTTTTTTTTTTAGGTTTAGGGTAAGACTGAGAGTTACATTTACCGTTAAGGTGAGGGTTTTGGGTAAGTGTTACGGTTAGGGTTAGGGTTACGGCTGTGGATAGGGTTAGAGTTAGGGTTAGGTTTAAGTTTATGGTAGGCTTAAAGATAGGGTTAAGCTTAGGTGAGGGTTAGGATTAGAATTAGGTTTAGGGCGAGGATTAGGGTCAGAGTTATTGTAAGGGTTAGGTTTAGGGTTACAGGTGGGCCAAGGTTAAGGTGAGGGTTAGGTTTAGGGCTAGGGTTAGGGTTAAAGTTAGGGCTCACTTTAGGTTAGGGATAGGGTGAAGTTTAACATAGGGTGAGGGTTAGGGTTATGGCTAAGTTTTGGGTTTGTTTTCAGGTTAGTGTTAAGGTTATGTTTAGGGTTACGGTTAAGTTTAGGGGTTGTGTTGAGTTTTAGTGTTAGGGTTAGATTTTAGGTTAGCGTTTAGTATTCTGGTTAGGGTTAGGGTTGTATTAGGCATTGTGGTTGGGGTGAGGGTTAGGTTTGGGGTTAGGTTTGGGTAGGGTTAGGATTATGGATATGGTAAGGTGTTAGGGGTTAGAGATGTAGTTTAGGGTTAGGGTTTGGGTTTGTGTGATGGTTCCGGTTAGGCTTTGTGGTTCCGGTCACGGTTAGAGTTGGTTTAGGGTTTGGGTTAGGCTTCTGATTAGGTTTCGGTGAGTGTTACAGTTAGGGTTAAGGTTTTTGTTAGGCTTTGGTGTTGGGGTTACTGTTTGGGTTAGGGTTAGGTTTATCGTTAGGGTCAGGGGTTTCAGGTTAGTGTTAGGGTTAGGGTTTCGGATAGAATTAGGGTTAGGGTTGTGGGATTCGGTTAGGGTTTAGGGTGAGGGTTACCGTTAGTTTTATGGTTAAGCTGAGGGTTTAGGGTAAGTGTTATGATTAGGGTTTGAGTCAAAGTTAGGGTTAGGATTGCGGTTAGGGTTAGGTGTAGGGTAATATTTAGGTTTAGGTCCAAGGTGAGGGTTAGAGTTAGTGTTCTATTTAGGGTCAAGGTTAGAGTTAGGGTTAGGGAAAGGGATAGGCTTAGAGTTAGGGAAAGTGTTAAGGGTTCGTGCGAGGGTTAGTGTTCGGTTTACATTAAGCTGATGTTTTAGGGTGTTGTGGTTAGGGTTAGAGTTAGGGTTCGGGTTAGGGTTAGGGATAGGGCTAGAGTTAGGGAAGAGTTAAGGGTTAGGTTTAGTTTTAGGGTTAGGGTTAGACTTAGGTTTAAGGTGAAGTTTAGGTTAAGGATGAGGGTTCGGGTTAGGATTAGGCGTTTGGGTTAAGGTTAGGGTTAGGTTTAGGGTTAGGCTTAGCAGCGATAGGGTTAGGTGTTTGGGTTAATGTTAGGGTCAGGTTTAGGGTTAGGGCTAGGGCTAGGGACAGGGTGAAGTTCACGGGTGAGGGTTGTGCTTAGGTTTAGCGTTAGGGGTTAGGGTTAGGGTTAATGTTAGGAGTAAGTGTAGGGTTAAGGATAGTTTTAGAGTGAGGGTTAGGGTTGGTTTTTGGGTTAAGTCATGGTTAGGTTTAGGGCTAGGTTAAGGTTAGAGATAGGGTTAGGTTAAGGGTTGGGTTAGGTTTAGATGTTAGGGTGAGGGTGAGTGCTAGGTTTCCATTTAAGCTGAGTGTGTAGGGTATGTTTTAGGGTTAGGATTAGAGTTAGAGTTAGGGTCATGGCTAGGGTTAAGTTTAGGGTTAGGGTTAGGTTTATGGTTAGGATTAGGGTTAGGGTCAGGGATGGGGGAGATTTAGTGTTATGTTTAGTTTTAGCGTTAGGGTTTGGGTGGACTTTATCTTAAGCACGAGGGTTAGGGTTAGGGGTTAGGGTTCAGGTTAGGTTCAGGGTTAGGGTTAGGGTTAGGTTTAGGTTTGGGGTTAGGGTTAGGTTTAGTGTTAGTGTTAGTTTTGCTTAGGGTTAGGGTTTGAATGAATTTAGGGTAGGTTTAGGGTTATGGTTAGGGTGAAATTTTGCTTAAGGGTCAGGGTTCCGCTTAGGGTTAGGGTTAGAGTTAGGGTCAGTGGTTAGGGTTAAGTTTAGGTTTAGGGTTAGAGTTAGGTTTAGGGTTAGTTTTAGTTTGGGTTAGGATTAGGCTATGAATGAAGTTAGGGTAGGTTTAGGGTTATGGTTAGGGTGAAATTTTGTTAAAGGGTGAGGGTTCGGTTTAGGGTTAGGGTTAGGTTTAGAGTTAGGGTTGTGGTTAGGGTTAGGTTTAGGGTTAAGGTTAAGTTTAGGCTAAGGATTAGGGTTAGAGTTAGGGTTAGGTGTTAGTGTTTCGGTTAGGTTTAGCATAGGGGTGTATTTAGGGTTAAGATTTTTTTTTAGGTTTAGGGTAAGAGTCAGAGTTACATTTACCATTAAGGTGAGGGTTTTGGGTAAGTGTTACGGTTAGGGTTAGGGTTAGGTTTAGGGCTGCGGATAGGGTTAGAGTTAGGGTTAGGTTTAAGTTTATGGTAGGCTTAAAGATAGGGTTAAGCTTAGGTGAGGGTTAGGATTAGAATTAGGTTTAGGGCGAGGATTAGGGTCAGAGTTACTGTAAGGGTTAGGATTAGGGTTATAGGTGGGCCCAGGTTAAGGTGAGGGTTAGGTTTAGGGGTAGGGTTAGGGTTAAAGTTAGGGTTAACTTTAGGTTAGGGATAGGGTGAAGTTTAACATAGGGTGAGGGTTAGGGTTATTGCTAAGGTTTGGGTTTGTTTTCAGGTTAGTGTTAAGGTTATGTTTAGGGTTAGGGTTAAGTTTAGGGGTTGTGTTGAGTTTTAGTGTTAGGGTTAGATTTTAGGTTAGTGTTTAGTGTTACGGTTAGGGTTAAGGTTAGGGTTGTGTTAGGCGTTGTGGTTGGGGTGAGGGTTAGGTTTAGGGTTAGGGTTGGGTAGGGTTAGGATTATGGATATGGTAAGGTGTTAGGGGTTAGAGGTGTAGTTTAGGGTTAGGGTTTGGGTTTGTGTGAGGGTTCTGGTTAGGCTTTGTGATTCCGGTCATGGTTAGGGTTGGTTTAGGGTTGGGGTTAGGTTTATGATTAGGTTTCGGTTAGTGTTAGAGTTAGGGTTAAGGTTTTTGTTAGGCTTTGGTGTTGGGGTTAGTGTTTGGGTTAGGGTTAGGTTTATCGTTAGGGTCAGGGGTTTCAGGTTAGTGTTAGGGTTAGGGTTTCAGATAGCATTAGGGTTAGGGTTTCGGATAGCATTAGGGTTAGGGTTGTGGGATTCGGTTAGGGTTTAGGGTGAGGGTTACCGTTAGTTTTATGGTTAAGCTGAGGGTTTAGGGTAAGTGTTACGATTAGGGTTAGAGTCAGAGTTAGGGTTAGGATTGCGGTTAGGGTTAGGTGTAGGGTAAGATTTAGGTTTAGGTCCAAGGTGAGGGTTAGAGTTAGTGTTCTATTTAGGGTCAAGGTTAGAGTTAGGGTTAGGGTAAGGAATAGGCTTAGAGTTAGGGAAAGTGTTAGGGGTTCGTGTGAGGGTTAGTGTTAGGTTTACATTAAGCTGATGTTTTAGGGTGTTGTGGTTAGGGTTAGAGTTAGGGTTCGGGTTAGGATTACGGATAGGGCTAGAGTTAGGGAAGAGTTAAGGGTTAGGTTTAGTTTTAGGGTTAGGGTTAGACTTAGGTTTAAGGTGAAGTTTAGGTTAAGGATGAGGGTTCGGGTTAGGATTAGGCGTTTGGGTTAAGGTTAGGGTTAGGTTTAGGGTTAGGCTTAGCAGCGATAGGGTTAGGTGTTTGGGTTAATGTTAGGGTCAGGTTTAGGGTTAGGGCTAGGGCTATTGCTAGGGTGAAGTTCACGGGTGAGGGTTGCGCTTAGGTTTAGCGTTAGGGGTTAGGGTTAGGGTTAATGTTAGGAGTAAGTGTAGGGTTAAGGTTAGTTTTAGAGTGAGGGTTAGGGTTGGTTTTTGGGTTAAGTCATGGTTAGGTTTAGGGCTAGGTTAAGGTTAGAGATAGGGTTAGGTTAAGGGTTGGGTTAGGTTTAGATGTTAGGGTGAGGGTGAGTGCTAGGTTTCCATTTAAGCTGAGTGTGTAGGGTATGTTTTAGGGTTAGGATTAGAGTTAGAGTTAGGGTCATGGCTAGGGTTAAGTTTAGGGTTAGGGTTAGGTTTATGGTTAGGATTAGGGTTAGGGTCAGGGTTAGGGGGAGATTTAGTGTTATGTTTAGTTTTAGCGTTAGGGTTTGGGTGAACTTTATGTTAAGCACGAGGGTTAGGGTTAGGGGTTAGGGTTCAGGTTAGGTTCAGGGTTAGGGTTAGGGTTAGGTTTAGGTTTGGGGTTAGGGTTAGGTTTAGTGTTAGTGTTAGTTTTGCTTAGGGTTAGGGTTTGAATGAATTTAGGGTAGGTTTAGGGTTATGGTTAGGGTGAAATTTTGCTTAAGGGTCAGGGTTCCGCTTAGGGTTAGGGTTAGAGTTAGGGTCAGTGGTTAGGGTTAAGTTTAGGTTTAGGGTTAGAGTTAGGTTTAGGGTTAGTTTTAGTTTGGGTTAGGATTAGGCTATGAATGAAGTTAGGGTAGGTTTAGGGTTATGGTTAGGGTGAAATTTTGTTAAAGGGTGAGGGTTCGGTTTAGGGTTAGGGTTAGGTTTAGAGTTAGGGTTGTGGCTAGGGTTAGGTTTAGGGTTAAGGTTAAGTTTAGGCTAAGGATTAGGGTTAGAGTTAGGGTTAGGTGTTAGTGTTTCGGTTAGGTTTAGCATAGGGGTGTATTTAGGGTTAAGTTTTTTTTTTTTAGGTTTAGGGTAAGAGTCAGAGTTCCATTTACCGTTAAGGTGAGGGTTTTGGGTAAGTGTTACCGTTGGGGTTAGGGTTAGGGTTAGGGCTGCGGATAGGGTTAGAGTTAGGGTTAGGTTTAAGTTTATGGTAGGCTTAAAGATAGGGTTAAGCTTAGGTGAGGGTTAGGATTAGAATTAGGTTTAGGGCGAGGATTAGGGTCAGAGTTATTGTAAGGGTTAGGTTTAGGGTTCCAGGTGGGCCCAGGTTAAGGTGAGGGTTAGGTTTAGGGCTAGGGTTAGGGTTAAAGTTAGGGTTAACTTTAGGTTAGGGATAGGGTGAAGTTTAACATAGGGTGAGGGTTAGGGTTATGGCTAAGGTTTGGGTTTGTTTTCAGGTTAGTGTTAAGGTTATGTTTAGGGTTAGGGTTAAGTTTAGGGGTTGTGTTGAGTTTTAGTGTTAGGGTTAGATTTTAGGTTAGTGTTTAGTGTTATGGTTAGGGTTAGGGTTAGGGTTGTGTTAGGCGTTGTGGTTGGGGTGAGGGTTAGGTTTAGGGTTAGGGTTGGGTAGGGTTAGGATTATGGATATGGTAAGGTGTTAGGGGTTAGAGGTGTAGTTTAGGGTTAGGGTTTGGGTTTGTGTGAGGGTTCTGGTTAGGCTTTGTGATTCCGGTCATGGTTAGGGTTGGTTTAGGGTTGGGGTTAGGTTTATGATTAGGTTTCGGTTAGTGTTACAGTTAGGGTTAAGGTTTTTGTTAGGCTTTGGTGTTGGGGTTAGTGTTTGGGTTAGGGTTAGGTTTATCGTTAGGGTCAGGGGTTTCAGGTTAGTGTTAGGGTTAGGGTTTCAGATAGCATTAGGGTTAGGGTTTCGGATTGCATTAGGGTTAGGGTTGTGGGATTCGGTTAGGGTTTAGGGTGAAGGTTACCGTTAGTTTTATGGTTAAGCTGAGGGTTTAGAGTAAGTGTTATGATTAGGGTTAGAGTCAGCGTTAGGGTTAGGATTGCAGTTAGGGTTAGGTGTAGGGTAAGATTTAGGTTTAGGTCCAAGGTGAGGGTTAGAGTTAGTGTTCTATTTAGGGTCAAGGTTAGAGTTAGGGTTAGGGTAAGGGATAGGCTTAGAGTTAGGGAAAGTGTTAGGGGTTCGTGTGAGGGTTAGTGTTAGGTTTACATCAAGCTGATGTTTTAGGGTGTTGTGGTTAGGGTTAGGGTTAGGTTAAGGGTTAGGGCTAGAGTTAGGGAAGAGTTAAGGGTTAGGTTTAGTTTTAGGGTTAGGGTTAGACTTAGGTTTAAGGTGAAGTTTAGGTTAAGGATGAGGGTTCGGGTTAGGATTAGGCGTTTGGGTTAAGGTTAGGGTTAGGTTTAGGGTTAGGGCTTAGCAGCGATAGGGTTAGGTATTTGGGTTAATGTTAGGGTCAGGTTTAGGGTTAGGGCTAGGGCTATTGCTAGGGTGAAGTTTACGGGTGAGGGTTGTGCTTAGGTTTAGCATTAGGGGTTAGGGTTAGGGTTAATGTTAGGAGTAAGTGTAGGGTTAAGGTTAGTTTTAGTGTGAGGGTTAGGGTTGGTTTTTGGGTTAAGTCATGGTTAGGTTTAGGGCTAGGTTAAGGTTAGAGATAGGGTTAGGTTAAGGGTTGGGTTAGGTTTAGATGTTAGGATGAGGGATAGTGCTAGGTTTCCATTTAAGCTGAGTGTGTAGGGTATGTTTTAGGGTTAGGATTAGAGTTAGAGTTAGGGTCATGGTTAGGGTTAAGTTTAGGGTTAGGGTTAGGTTTATGGTTAGGATTCGGGTTAGGGTCAGGGTTAGGGGGAGATTTAGTGTTATGTTTAGTTTTAGCGTTAGGGTTTGGGTGAACTTTATGTTAAGCACGAGGGTTAGGGTTAGGGGTTAGGGTTCAGGTTAGGTTCAGGGTTAGGGTTAGGGTTAGGTTTAGGTTTGGGGTTAGGGTTAGGTTTAGTGTTAGTGTTAGTTTTGCTTAGGGTTAGGGTTTGAATGAATTTAGGGTAGGTTTAGGGTTATGGTTAGGGTGAAATTTTGCTTAAGGGTCAGGGTTCCGCTTAGGGTTAGGGTTAGAGTTAGGGTCAGTGGTTAGGGTTAAGTTTAGGTTTAGGGTTAGAGTTAGGTTTAGGGTTAGTTTTAGTTTGGGTTAGGATTAGGCTATGAATGAAGTTAGGGTAGGTTTAGGGTTATGGTTAGGGTGAAATTTTGTTAAAGGGTGAGGGTTCGGTTTAGGGTTAGGGTTAGGTTTAGAGTTAGGGTTGTGGTTAGGGTTAGGTTTAGGGTTAAGGTTAAGTTTAGGCTAAGGATTAGGGTTAGAGTTAGGGTTAGGTGTTAGTGTTTCGGTTAGGTTTAGCATAGGGGTGTATTTAGGGTTAAGTTTTTTTTTTTTAGGTTTAGGGTAAGAGTCAGAGTTCCATTTACCGTTAAGGTGAGGGTTTTGGGTAAGTGTTACGGTTGGGGTTAGGGTTAGGGTTAGGGCTGCGGATAGGGTTAGAGTTAGGGTTAGGTTTAAGTTTATGGTAGGCTTAAAGATAGGGTTAAGCTTAGGTGAGGGTTAGGATTAGAATTAGGTTTAGGGCGAGGATTAGGGTCAGAGTTATTGTAAGGGTTAGGTTTAGGGTTCCAGGTGGGCCCAGGTTAAGGTGAGGGTTAGGTTTAGGGCTAGGGTTAGGGTTAAAGTTAGGGTTAACTTTAGGTTAGGGATAGGGTGAAGTTTAACATAGGGTGAGGGTTAGGGTTATGGCTAAGGTTTGGGTTTGTTTTCAGGTTAGTGTTAAGGTTATGTTTAGGGTTAGGGTTAAGTTTAGGGGTTGTGTTGAGTTTTAGTGTTAGGGTTAGATTTTAGGTTAGTGTTTAGTGTTATGGTTAGGGTTAGGGTTAGGGTTGTGTTAGGCGTTGTGGTTGGGGTGAGGGTTAGGTTTAGGGTTAGGGTTGGGTAGGGTTAGGATTATGGATATGGTAAGGTGTTAGGGGTTAGAGGTGTAGTTTAGGGTTAGGGTTTGGGTTTGTGTGAGGGTTCTGGTTAGGCTTTGTGATTCCGGTCATGGTTAGGGTTGGTTTAGGGTTGGGGTTAGGTTTATGATTAGGTTTCGGTTAGTGTTACAGTTAGGGTTAAGGTTTTTGTTAGGCTTTGGTGTTGGGGTTAGTGTTTGGGTTAGGGTTAGGTTTATCGTTAGGGTCAGGGGTTTCAGGTTAGTGTTAGGGTTAGGGTTTCAGATAGCATTAGGGTTAGGGTTTCGGATTGCATTAGGGTTAGGGTTGTGGGATTCGGTTAGGGTTTAGGGTGAGGGTTACCGTTAGTTTTATGGTTAAGCTGAGGGTTTAGAGTAAGTGTTATGATTAGGGTTAGAGTCAGCGTTAGGGTTAGGATTGCGGTTAGGGTTAGGTGTAGGGTAAGATTTAGGTTTAGGTCCAAGGTGAGGGTTAGAGTTAGTGTTCTATTTAGGGTCAAGGTTAGAGTTAGGGTTAGGGTAAGGGATAGGCTTAGAGTTAGGGAAAGTGTTAGGGGTTCGTGTGAGGGTTAGTGTTAGGTTTACATCAAGCTGATGTTTTAGGGTGTTGTGGTTAGGGTTAGGGTTAGGTTAAGGGTTAGGGCTAGAGTTAGGGAAGAGTTAAGGGTTAGGTTTAGTTTTAGGGTTAGGGTTAGACTTAGGTTTAAGGTGAAGTTTAGGTTAAGGATGAGGGTTCGGGTTAGGATTAGGCGTTTGGGTTAAGGTTAGGGTTAGGTTTAGGGTTAGGGCTTAGCAGCGATAGGGTTAGGTATTTGGGTTAATGTTAGGGTCAGGTTTAGGGTTAGGGCTAGGGCTATTGCTAGGGTGAAGTTTACGGGTGAGGGTTGTGCTTAGGTTTAGCATTAGGGGTTAGGGTTAGGGTTAATGTTAGGAGTAAGTGTAGGGTTAAGGTTAGTTTTAGTGTGAGGGTTAGGGTTGGTTTTTGGGTTAAGTCATGGTTAGGTTTAGGGCTAGGTTAAGGTTAGAGATAGGGTTAGGTTAAGGGTTGGGTTAGGTTTAGATGTTAGGGTGAGGGTGAGTGCTAGGTTTCCATTTAAGGTGAGTGTGTAGGGTATGTTTTAGGGTTAGGATTAGAGTTAGAGTTAGGGTCATGGCTAGGGTTAAGTTTAGGGTTAGGGTTAGGTTTATGGTTAGGATTCGGGTTAGGGTCAGGGTTAGGGGGAGATTTAGTGTTATGTTTAGTTTTAGCGTTAGGGTTTGGGTGAACTTTATGTTAAGCACGAGGGTTAGGGTTAGGGGTTAGGGTTCAGGTTAGGTTCAGGGTTAGGGTTAGGGTTAGGTTTAGGTTTGGGGTTAGGGTTAGGTTTAGTGTTAGTGTTAGTTTTGCTTAGGGTTAGGGTTTGAATGAATTTAGGGTAGGTTTAGGGTTATGGTTAGGGTGAAATTTTGCTTAAGGGTCAGGGTTCCGCTTAGGGTTAGGGTTAGAGTTAGGGTCAGTGGTTAGGGTTAAGTTTAGGTTTAGGGTTAGAGTTAGGTTTAGGGTTAGTTTTAGTTTGGGTTAGGATTAGGCTATGAATGAAGTTAGGGTAGGTTTAGGGTTATGGTTAGGGTGAAATTTTGTTAAAGGGTGAGGGTTCGGTTTAGGGTTAGGGTTAGGTTTAGAGTTAGGGTTGTGGCTAGGGTTAGGTTTAGGGTTAAGGTTAAGTTTAGGCTAAGGATTAGGGTTAGAGTTAGGGTTAGGTGTTAGTGTTTCGGTTAGGTTTAGCATAGGGGTGTATTTAGGGTTAAGTTTTTTTTTTTTAGGTTTAGGGTAAGAGTCAGAGTTCCATTTACCGTTAAGGTGAGGGTTTTGGGTAAGTGTTACCGTTGGGGTTAGGGTTAGGGTTAGGGCTGCGGATAGGGTTAGAGTTAGGGTTAGGTTTAAGTTTATGGTAGGCTTAAAGATAGGGTTAAGCTTAGGTGAGGGTTAGGATTAGAATTAGGTTTAGGGCGAGGATTAGGGTCAGAGTTATTGTAAGGGTTAGGTTTAGGGTTCCAGGTGGGCCCAGGTTAAGGTGAGGGTTAGGTTTAGGGCTAGGGTTAGGGTTAAAGTTAGGGTTAACTTTAGGTTAGGGATAGGGTGAAGTTTAACATAGGGTGAGGGTTAGGGTTATGGCTAAGGTTTGGGTTTGTTTTCAGGTTAGTGTTAAGGTTATGTTTAGGGTTAGGGTTAAGTTTAGGGGTTGTGTTGAGTTTTAGTGTTAGGGTTAGATTTTAGGTTAGTGTTTAGTGTTATGGTTAGGGTTAGGGTTAGGGTTGTGTTAGGCGTTGTGGTTGGGGTGAGGGTTAGGTTTAGGGTTAGGGTTGGGTAGGGTTAGGATTATGGATATGGTAAGGTGTTAGGGGTTAGAGGTGTAGTTTAGGGTTAGGGTTTGGGTTTGTGTGAGGGTTCTGGTTAGGCTTTGTGATTCCGGTCATGGTTAGGGTTGGTTTAGGGTTGGGGTTAGGTTTATGATTAGGTTTCGGTTAGTGTTACAGTTAGGGTTAAGGTTTTTGTTAGGCTTTGGTGTTGGGGTTAGTGTTTGGGTTAGGGTTAGGTTTATCGTTAGGGTCAGGGGTTTCAGGTTAGTGTTAGGGTTAGGGTTTCAGATAGCATTAGGGTTAGGGTTTCGGATTGCATTAGGGTTAGGGTTGTGGGATTCGGTTAGGGTTTAGGGTGAAGGTTACCGTTAGTTTTATGGTTAAGCTGAGGGTTTAGAGTAAGTGTTATGATTAGGGTTAGAGTCAGCGTTAGGGTTAGGATTGCAGTTAGAGTTAGGTGTAGGGTAAGATTTAGGTTTAGGTCCAAGGTGAGGGTTAGAGTTAGTGTTCTATTTAGGGTCAAGGTTAGAGTTAGGGTTAGGGTAAGGGATAGGCTTAGAGTTAGGGAAAGTGTTAGGGGTTCGTGTGAGGGTTAGTGTTAGGTTTACATCAAGCTGATGTTTTAGGGTGTTGTGGTTAGGGTTAGGGTTAGGTTAAGGGTTAGGGCTAGAGTTAGGGAAGAGTTAAGGGTTAGGTTTAGTTTTAGGGTTAGGGTTAGACTTAGGTTTAAGGTGAAGTTTAGGTTAAGGATGAGGGTTCGGGTTAGGATTAGGCGTTTGGGTTAAGGTTAGGGTTAGGTTTAGGGTTAGGGCTTAGCAGCGATAGGGTTAGGTATTTGGGTTAATGTTAGGGTCAGGTTTAGGGTTAGGGCTAGGGCTATTGCTAGGGTGAAGTTTACGGGTGAGGGTTGTGCTTAGGTTTAGCATTAGGGGTTAGGGTTAGGGTTAATGTTAGGAGTAAGTGTAGGGTTAAGGTTAGTTTTAGTGTGAGGGTTAGGGTTGGTTTTTGGGTTAAGTCATGGTTAGGTTTAGGGCTAGGTTAAGGTTAGAGATAGGGTTAGGTTAAGGGTTGGGTTAGGTTTAGATGTTAGGATGAGGGATAGTGCTAGGTTTCCATTTAAGCTGAGTGTGTAGGGTATGTTTTAGGGTTAGGATTAGAGTTAGAGTTAGGGTCATGGTTAGGGTTAAGTTTAGGGTTAGGGTTAGGTTTATGGTTAGGATTAGGGTTAGGGTCAGGGTTAGGGGGAGATTTAGTGTTATGTTTAGTTTTAGCGTTAGGGTTTGGGTGAACTTTATGTTAAGCACGAGGGTTAGGGTTAGGGGTTAGGGTTCAGGTTAGGTTCAGGGTTAGGGTTAGGGTTAGGTTTAGGTTTGGGGTTAGGGTTAGGTTTAGTGTTAGTGTTAGTTTTGCTTATGGTTAGGGTTTGAATGAATTTAGGGTAGGTTTAGGGTTATGGTTAGGGTGAAATTTTGCTTAAGGGTCAGGGTTCCGCTTAGGGTTAGGGTTAGAGTTAGGGTCAGTGGTTAGGGTTAAGTTTAGGTTTAGGGTTAGAGTTAGGTTTAGGGTTAGTTTTAGTTTGGGTTAGGATTAGGCTATGAATGAAGTTAGGGTAGGTTTAGGGTTATGGTTAGGGTGAAATTTTGTTAAAGGGTGAGGGTTCGGTTTAGGGTTAGGGGTAGGTTTAGAGTTAGGGTTGTGGCTAGGGTTAGGTTTAGGGTTAAGGTTAAGTTTAGGCTAAGGATTAGGGTTAGAGTTAGGGTTAGGTGTTAGTGTTTCGGTTAGGTTTAGCATAGGGGTGTATTTAGGGTTAAGTTTTTTTTTTTAGGTTTAGGGTAAGAGTCAGAGTTACATTTACCGTTAGGGTGAGGGTTTTGGGTAAGTGTCACGGTTAGGGTTAGGGTTAGGATTAGGGCTGCAGATAGGGTTAGAGTTAGGGTTAGGTTTAAGTTTATGGTAGGCTTAAAGATAGGGTTAAGCTTAGGTGAGGGTTAGGATTAGAATTAGGTTTAGGGCGAGGTTTACGGTCAGAGTTATTGTAAGGGTTAGGTTTAGGGTTCCAGGTGGGCCCAGGTTAAGGTGAGGGTTAGGTTTAGGGCTAGGGTTAGGGTTAAAGTTAGGGTTAACTTTAGGTTAGGGATAGGGTGAAGTTTAACATAGGGTGAGGGTTAGGGTTATGGCTAAGGTTTGGGTTTGTTTTCAGGTTAGTGTTAAGGTTATGTTTAGGGTTAGGGTTAAGTTTAGGGGTTGTGTTGAGTTTTAGTGTTAGGGTTAGATTTTAGGTTAGTGTTTAGTGTTATGGTTAGGGTTAGGGTTGTGTTAGGCGTTGTGGTTGGGGTGAGGGTTAGGTTTGGGTTAGGGTTGGGTAGGGTTAGGATTATGGCTATGGTAAGGTGTTAGGGGTTAGAGGTGTAGTTTAGGGTTAGGGTTTGGGTTTGTGTGAGGGTTCTGGTTAGGCTTTGTGATTCCGGTCATGGTTAGGGTTGGTTTAGGGTTGGGGTTAGGTTTATGATTAGGTTTCGGTTAGTGTTACAGTTAGGGTTAAGGTTTTTGTTAGGCTTTGGTGTTGGGGTTAGTGTTTGGGTTAGGGTTAGGTTTATCGTTAGGGTCAGGGGTTTCAGGTTAGTGTTAGGGTTACGGTTTCAGATAGCATTAGGGTTAGGGTTTCGGATTGCATTAGGGTTAGGGTTGTGGGATTCGGTTAGGGTTTAGGGTGAGGGTTACCGTTAGTTTTATGGTTAAGCTGAGGGTTTAGAGTAAGTGTTATGATTAGGGTTAGAGTCAGCGTTAGGGTTAGGATTGCGGTTAGGGTTAGGTGTAGGGTAAGATTTAGGTTTAGGTCCAAGGTGAGGGTTAGAGTTAGTGTTCTATTTAGGGTCAAGGTTAGAGTTAGGGTTAGGGTAAGGGATAGGCTTAGAGTTAGGGAAAGTGTTAGGGGTTCGTGTGAGGGTTAGTGTTAGGTTTACATCAAGCTGATGTTTTAGGGTGTTGTGGTTAGGGTTAGGGTTAGGTTAAGGGTTAGGGCTAGAGTTAGGGAAGAGTTAAGGGTTAGGTTTAGTTTTAGGGTTAGGGTTAGACTTAGGTTTAAGGTGAAGTTTAGGTTAAGGATGAGGGTTCGGGTTAGGATTAGGCGTTTGGGTTAAGGTTAGGGTTAGGTTTAGGGTTAGGGCTTAGCAGCGATAGGGTTAGGTATTTGGGTTAATGTTAGGGTCAGGTTTAGGGTTAGGGCTAGGGCTATTGCTAGGGTGAAGTTTACGGGTGAGGGTTGTGCTTAGGTTTAGCATTAGGGGTTAGGGTTAGGGTTAATGTTAGGAGTAAGTGTAGGGTTAAGGTTAGTTTTAGTGTGAGGGTTAGGGTTGGTTTTTGGGTTAAGTCATGGTTAGGTTTAGGGCTAGGTTAAGGTTAGAGATAGGGTTAGGTTAAGGGTTGGGTTAGGTTTAGATGTTAGGGTGAGGGTGAGTGCTAGGTTTCCATTTAAGCTGAGTGTGTAGGGTATGTTTTAGGGTTAGGATTAGAGTTAGAGTTAGGGTCATGGCTAGGGTTAAGTTTAGGGTTAGGGTTAGGTTTATGGTTAGGATTCGGGTTAGGGTCAGGGTTAGGGGGAGATTTAGTGTTATGTTTAGTTTTAGCGTTAGGGTTTGGGTGAACTTTATGTTAAGCACGAGGGTTAGGGTTAGGGGTTAGGGTTCAGGTTAGGTTCAGGGTTAGGGTTAGGGTTAGGTTTAGGTTTGGGGTTAGGGTTAGGTTTAGTGTTAGTGTTAGTTTTGCTTAGGGTTAGGGTTTGAATGAATTTAGGGTAGGTTTAGGGTTATGGTTTTTTTTTAGGGTTATGGTTAGGGTGAAATTTTGCTTAAGGGTCAGGGTTCCGCTTAGGGTTAGGGTTAGAGTTAGGGTCAGTGGTTAGGGTTAAGTTTAGGTTTAGGGTTAGAGTTAGGTTTAGGGTTAGTTTTAGTTTGGGTTAGGATTAGGCTATGAATGAAGTTAGGGTAGGTTTAGGGTTATGGTTAGGGTGAAATTTTGTTAAAGGGTGAGGGTTCGGTTTAGGGTTAGGGTTAGGTTTAGAGTTAGGGTTGTGGCTAGGGTTAGGTTTAGGGTTAAGGTTAAGTTTAGGCTAAGGATTAGGGTTAGAGTTAGGGTTAGGTGTTAGTGTTTCGGTTAGGTTTAGCATAGGGGTGTATTTAGGGTTAAGTTTTTTTTTTTTAGGTTTAGGGTAAGAGTCAGAGTTCCATTTACCGTTAAGGTGAGGGTTTTGGGTAAGTGTTACCGTTGGGGTTAGGGTTAGGGTTAGGGCTGCGGATAGGGTTAGAGTTAGGGTTAGGTTTAAGTTTATGGTAGGCTTAAAGATAGGGTTAAGCTTAGGTGAGGGTTAGGATTAGAATTAGGTTTAGGGCGAGGATTAGGGTCAGAGTTATTGTAAGGGTTAGGTTTAGGGTTCCAGGTGGGCCCAGGTTAAGGTGAGGGTTAGGTTTAGGGCTAGGGTTAGGGTTAAAGTTAGGGTTAACTTTAGGTTAGGGATAGGGTGAAGTTTAACATAGGGTGAGGGTTAGGGTTATGGCTAAGGTTTGGGTTTGTTTTCAGGTTAGTGTTAAGGTTATGTTTAGGGTTAGGGTTAAGTTTAGGGGTTGTGTTGAGTTTTAGTGTTAGGGTTAGATTTTAGGTTAGTGTTTAGTGTTATGGTTAGGGTTAGGGTTAGGGTTGTGTTAGGCGTTGTGGTTGGGGTGAGGGTTAGGTTTAGGGTTAGGGTTGGGTAGGGTTAGGATTATGGATATGGTAAGGTGTTAGGGGTTAGAGGTGTAGTTTAGGGTTAGGGTTTGGGTTTGTGTGAGGGTTCTGGTTAGGCTTTGTGATTCCGGTCATGGTTAGGGTTGGTTTAGGGTTGGGGTTAGGTTTATGATTAGGTTTCGGTTAGTGTTACAGTTAGGGTTAAGGTTTTTGTTAGGCTTTGGTGTTGGGGTTAGTGTTTGGGTTAGGGTTAGGTTTATCGTTAGGGTCAGGGGTTTCAGGTTAGTGTTAGGGTTAGGGTTTCAGATAGCATTAGGGTTAGGGTTTCGGATTGCATTAGGGTTAGGGTTGTGGGATTCGGTTAGGGTTTAGGGTGAAGGTTACCGTTAGTTTTATGGTTAAGCTGAGGGTTTAGAGTAAGTGTTATGATTAGGGTTAGAGTCAGCGTTAGGGTTAGGATTGCAGTTAGAGTTAGGTGTAGGGTAAGATTTAGGTTTAGGTCCAAGGTGAGGGTTAGAGTTAGTGTTCTATTTAGGGTCAAGGTTAGAGTTAGGGTTAGGGTAAGGGATAGGCTTAGAGTTAGGGAAAGTGTTAGGGGTTCGTGTGAGGGTTAGTGTTAGGTTTACATCAAGCTGATGTTTTAGGGTGTTGTGGTTAGGGTTAGGGTTAGGTTAAGGGTTAGGGCTAGAGTTAGGGAAGAGTTAAGGGTTAGGTTTAGTTTTAGGGTTAGGGTTAGACTTAGGTTTAAGGTGAAGTTTAGGTTAAGGATGAGGGTTCGGGTTAGGATTAGGCGTTTGGGTTAAGGTTAGGGTTAGGTTTAGGGTTAGGGCTTAGCAGCGATAGGGTTAGGTATTTGGGTTAATGTTAGGGTCAGGTTTAGGGTTAGGGCTAGGGCTATTGCTAGGGTGAAGTTTACGGGTGAGGGTTGTGCTTAGGTTTAGCATTAGGGGTTAGGGTTAGGGTTAATGTTAGGAGTAAGTGTAGGGTTAAGGTTAGTTTTAGTGTGAGGGTTAGGGTTGGTTTTTGGGTTAAGTCATGGTTAGGTTTAGGGCTAGGTTAAGGTTAGAGATAGGGTTAGGTTAAGGGTTGGGTTAGGTTTAGATGTTAGGATGAGGGATAGTGCTAGGTTTCCATTTAAGCTGAGTGTGTAGGGTATGTTTTAGGGTTAGGATTAGAGTTAGAGTTAGGGTCATGGTTAGGGTTAAGTTTAGGGTTAGGGTTAGGTTTATGGTTAGGATTAGGGTTAGGGTCAGGGTTAGGGGGAGATTTAGTGTTATGTTTAGTTTTAGCGTTAGGGTTTGGGTGAACTTTATGTTAAGCACGAGGGTTAGGGTTAGGGGTTAGGGTTCAGGTTAGGTTCAGGGTTAGGGTTAGGGTTAGGTTTAGGTTTGGGGTTAGGGTTAGGTTTAGTGTTAGTGTTAGTTTTGCTTATGGTTAGGGTTTGAATGAATTTAGGGTAGGTTTAGGGTTATGGTTAGGGTGAAATTTTGCTTAAGGGTCAGGGTTCCGCTTAGGGTTAGGGTTAGAGTTAGGGTCAGTGGTTAGGGTTAAGTTTAGGTTTAGGGTTAGAGTTAGGTTTAGGGTTAGTTTTAGTTTGGGTTAGGATTAGGCTATGAATGAAGTTAGGGTAGGTTTAGGGTTATGGTTAGGGTGAAATTTTGTTAAAGGGTGAGGGTTCGGTTTAGGGTTAGGGGTAGGTTTAGAGTTAGGGTTGTGGCTAGGGTTAGGTTTAGGGTTAAGGTTAAGTTTAGGCTAAGGATTAGGGTTAGAGTTAGGGTTAGGTGTTAGTGTTTCGGTTAGGTTTAGCATAGGGGTGTATTTAGGGTTAAGTTTTTTTTTTTAGGTTTAGGGTAAGAGTCAGAGTTACATTTACCGTTAGGGTGAGGGTTTTGGGTAAGTGTCACGGTTAGGGTTAGGGTTAGGATTAGGGCTGCAGATAGGGTTAGAGTTAGGGTTAGGTTTAAGTTTATGGTAGGCTTAAAGATAGGGTTAAGCTTAGGTGAGGGTTAGGATTAGAATTAGGTTTAGGGCGAGGTTTACGGTCAGAGTTATTGTAAGGGTTAGGTTTAGGGTTCCAGGTGGGCCCAGGTTAAGGTGAGGGTTAGGTTTAGGGCTAGGGTTAGGGTTAAAGTTAGGGTTAACTTTAGGTTAGGGATAGGGTGAAGTTTAACATAGGGTGAGGGTTAGGGTTATGGCTAAGGTTTGGGTTTGTTTTCAGGTTAGTGTTAAGGTTATGTTTAGGGTTAGGGTTAAGTTTAGGGGTTGTGTTGAGTTTTAGTGTTAGGGTTAGATTTTAGGTTAGTGTTTAGTGTTATGGTTAGGGTTAGGGTTGTGTTAGGCGTTGTGGTTGGGGTGAGGGTTAGGTTTGGGTTAGGGTTGGGTAGGGTTAGGATTATGGCTATGGTAAGGTGTTAGGGGTTAGAGGTGTAGTTTAGGGTTAGGGTTTGGGTTTGTGTGAGGGTTCTGGTTAGGCTTTGTGATTCCGGTCATGGTTAGGGTTGGTTTAGGGTTGGGGTTAGGTTTATGATTAGGTTTCGGTTAGTGTTACAGTTAGGGTTAAGGTTTTTGTTAGGCTTTGGTGTTGGGGTTAGTGTTTGGGTTAGGGTTAGGTTTATCGTTAGGGTCAGGGGTTTCAGGTTAGTGTTAGGGTTACGGTTTCAGATAGCATTAGGGTTAGGGTTTCGGATTGCATTAGGGTTAGGGTTGTGGGATTCGGTTAGGGTTTAGGGTGAGGGTTACCGTTAGTTTTATGGTTAAGCTGAGGGTTTAGAGTAAGTGTTATGATTAGGGTTAGAGTCAGCGTTAGGGTTAGGATTGCGGTTAGGGTTAGGTGTAGGGTAAGATTTAGGTTTAGGTCCAAGGTGAGGGTTAGAGTTAGTGTTCTATTTAGGGTCAAGGTTAGAGTTAGGGTTAGGGTAAGGGATAGGCTTAGAGTTAGGGAAAGTGTTAGGGGTTCGTGTGAGGGTTAGTGTTAGGTTTACATCAAGCTGATGTTTTAGGGTGTTGTGGTTAGGGTTAGGGTTAGGTTAAGGGTTAGGGCTAGAGTTAGGGAAGAGTTAAGGGTTAGGTTTAGTTTTAGGGTTAGGGTTAGACTTAGGTTTAAGGTGAAGTTTAGGTTAAGGATGAGGGTTCGGGTTAGGATTAGGCGTTTGGGTTAAGGTTAGGGTTAGGTTTAGGGTTAGGGCTTAGCAGCGATAGGGTTAGGTATTTGGGTTAATGTTAGGGTCAGGTTTAGGGTTAGGGCTAGGGCTATTGCTAGGGTGAAGTTTACGGGTGAGGGTTGTGCTTAGGTTTAGCATTAGGGGTTAGGGTTAGGGTTAATGTTAGGAGTAAGTGTAGGGTTAAGGTTAGTTTTAGTGTGAGGGTTAGGGTTGGTTTTTGGGTTAAGTCATGGTTAGGTTTAGGGCTAGGTTAAGGTTAGAGATAGGGTTAGGTTAAGGGTTGGGTTAGGTTTAGATGTTAGGGTGAGGGTGAGTGCTAGGTTTCCATTTAAGCTGAGTGTGTAGGGTATGTTTTAGGGTTAGGATTAGAGTTAGAGTTAGGGTCATGGCTAGGGTTAAGTTTAGGGTTAGGGTTAGGTTTATGGTTAGGATTCGGGTTAGGGTCAGGGTTAGGGGGAGATTTAGTGTTATGTTTAGTTTTAGCGTTAGGGTTTGGGTGAACTTTATGTTAAGCACGAGGGTTAGGGTTAGGGGTTAGGGTTCAGGTTAGGTTCAGGGTTAGGGTTAGGGTTAGGTTTAGGTTTGGGGTTAGGGTTAGGTTTAGTGTTAGTGTTAGTTTTGCTTAGGGTTAGGGTTTGAATGAATTTAGGGTAGGTTTAGGGTTATGGTTTTTTTTTAGGGTTATGGTTAGGGTGAAATTTTGCTTAAGGGTCAGGGTTCCGCTTAGGGTTAGGGTTAGAGTTAGGGTCAGTGGTTAGGGTTAAGTTTAGGTTTAGGGTTAGAGTTAGGTTTAGGGTTAGTTTTAGTTTGGGTTAGGATTAGGCTATGAATGAAGTTAGGGTAGGTTTAGGGTTATGGTTAGGGTGAAATTTTGTTAAAGGGTGAGGGTTCGGTTTAGGGTTAGGGTTAGGTTTAGAGTTAGGGTTGTGGCTAGGGTTAGGTTTAGGGTTAAGGTTAAGTTTAGGCTAAGGATTAGGGTTAGAGTTAGGGTTAGGTGTTAGTGTTTCGGTTAGGTTTAGCATAGGGGTGTATTTAGGGTTAAGTTTTTTTTTTTTAGGTTTAGGGTAAGAGTCAGAGTTCCATTTACCGTTAAGGTGAGGGTTTTGGGTAAGTGTTACCGTTGGGGTTAGGGTTAGGGTTAGGGCTGCGGATAGGGTTAGAGTTAGGGTTAGGTTTAAGTTTATGGTAGGCTTAAAGATAGGGTTAAGCTTAGGTGAGGGTTAGGATTAGAATTAGGTTTAGGGCGAGGATTAGGGTCAGAGTTATTGTAAGGGTTAGGTTTAGGGTTCCAGGTGGGCCCAGGTTAAGGTGAGGGTTAGGTTTAGGGCTAGGGTTAGGGTTAAAGTTAGGGTTAACTTTAGGTTAGGGATAGGGTGAAGTTTAACATAGGGTGAGGGTTAGGGTTATGGCTAAGGTTTGGGTTTGTTTTCAGGTTAGTGTTAAGGTTATGTTTAGGGTTAGGGTTAAGTTTAGGGGTTGTGTTGAGTTTTAGTGTTAGGGTTAGATTTTAGGTTAGTGTTTAGTGTTATGGTTAGGGTTAGGGTTAGGGTTGTGTTAGGCGTTGTGGTTGGGGTGAGGGTTAGGTTTAGGGTTAGGGTTGGGTAGGGTTAGGATTATGGATATGGTAAGGTGTTAGGGGTTAGAGGTGTAGTTTAGGGTTAGGGTTTGGGTTTGTGTGAGGGTTCTGGTTAGGCTTTGTGATTCCGGTCATGGTTAGGGTTGGTTTAGGGTTGGGGTTAGGTTTATGATTAGGTTTCGGTTAGTGTTACAGTTAGGGTTAAGGTTTTTGTTAGGCTTTGGTGTTGGGGTTAGTGTTTGGGTTAGGGTTAGGTTTATCGTTAGGGTCAGGGGTTTCAGGTTAGTGTTAGGGTTAGGGTTTCAGATAGCATTAGGGTTAGGGTTTCGGATTGCATTAGGGTTAGGGTTGTGGGATTCGGTTAGGGTTTAGGGTGAGGGTTACCGTTAGTTTTATGGTTAAGCTGAGGGTTTAGAGTAAGTGTTATGATTAGGGTTAGAGTCAGCGTTAGGGTTAGGATTGCAGTTAGAGTTAGGTGTAGGGTAAGATTTAGGTTTAGGTCCAAGGTGAGGGTTAGAGTTAGTGTTCTATTTAGGGTCAAGGTTAGAGTTAGGGTTAGGGTAAGGGATAGGCTTAGAGTTAGGGAAAGTGTTAGGGGTTCGTGTGAGGGTTAGTGTTAGGTTTACATCAAGCTGATGTTTTAGGGTGTTGTGGTTAGGGTTAGGGTTAGGTTAAGGGTTAGGGCTAGAGTTAGGGAAGAGTTAAGGGTTAGGTTTAGTTTTAGGGTTAGGGTTAGACTTAGGTTTAAGGTGAAGTTTAGGTTAAGGATGAGGGTTCGGGTTAGGATTAGGCGTTTGGGTTAAGGTTAGGGTTAGGTTTAGGGTTAGGGCTTAGCAGCGATAGGGTTAGGTATTTGGGTTAATGTTAGGGTCAGGTTTAGGGTTAGGGCTAGGGCTATTGCTAGGGTGAAGTTTACGGGTGAGGGTTGTGCTTAGGTTTAGCATTAGGGGTTAGGGTTAGGGTTAATGTTAGGAGTAAGTGTAGGGTTAAGGTTAGTTTTAGTGTGAGGGTTAGGGTTGGTTTTTGGGTTAAGTCATGGTTAGGTTTAGGGCTAGGTTAAGGTTAGAGATAGGGTTAGGTTAAGGGTTGGGTTAGGTTTAGATGTTAGGATGAGGGATAGTGCTAGGTTTCCATTTAAGCTGAGTGTGTAGGGTATGTTTTAGGGTTAGGATTAGAGTTAGAGTTAGGGTCATGGTTAGGGTTAAGTTTAGGGTTAGGGTTAGGTTTATGGTTAGGATTAGGGTTAGGGTCAGGGTTAGGGGGAGATTTAGTGTTATGTTTAGTTTTAGCGTTAGGGTTTGGGTGAACTTTATGTTAAGCACGAGGGTTAGGGTTAGGGGTTAGGGTTCAGGTTAGGTTCAGGGTTAGGGTTAGGGTTAGGTTTAGGTTTGGGGTTAGGGTTAGGTTTAGTGTTAGTGTTAGTTTTGCTTAGGGTTAGGGTTTGAATGAATTTAGGGTAGGTTTAGGGTTATGGTTAGGGTGAAATTTTGCTTAAGGGTCAGGGTTCCGCTTAGGGTTAGGGTTAGAGTTAGGGTCAGTGGTTAGGGTTAAGTTTAGGTTTAGGGTTAGAGTTAGGTTTAGGGTTAGTTTTAGTTTGGGTTAGGATTAGGCTATGAATGAAGTTAGGGTAGGTTTAGGGTTATGGTTAGGGTGAAATTTTGTTAAAGGGTGAGGGTTCGGTTTAGGGTTAGGGGTAGGTTTAGAGTTAGGGTTGTGGCTAGGGTTAGGTTTAGGGTTAAGGTTAAGTTTAGGCTAAGGATTAGGGTTAGAGTTAGGGTTAGGTGTTAGTGTTTCGGTTAGGTTTAGCATAGGGGTGTATTTAGGGTTAAGTTTTTTTTTTTAGGTTTAGGGTAAGAGTCAGAGTTACATTTACCGTTAGGGTGAGGGTTTTGGGTAAGTGTCACGGTTAGGGTTAGGGTTAGGATTAGGGCTGCAGATAGGGTTAGAGTTAGGGTTAGGTTTAAGTTTATGGTAGGCTTAAAGATAGGGTTAAGCTTAGGTGAGGGTTAGGATTAGAATTAGGTTTAGGGCGAGGATTACGGTCAGAGTTATTGTAAGGGTTAGGTTTAGGGTTCCAGGTGGGCCCAGGTTAAGGTGAGGGTTAGGTTTAGGGCTAGGGTTAGGGTTAAAGTTAGGGTTAACTTTAGGTTAGGGATAGGGTGAAGTTTAACATAGGGTGAGGGTTAGGGTTATGGCTAAGGTTTGGGTTTGTTTTCAGGTTAGTGTTAAGGTTATGTTTAGGGTTAGGGTTAAGTTTAGGGGTTGTGTTGAGTTTTAGTGTTAGGGTTAGATTTTAGGTTAGTGTTTAGTGTTATGGTTAGGGTTAGGGTTGTGTTAGGCGTTGTGGTTGGGGTGAGGGTTAGGTTTGGGTTAGGGTTGGGTAGGGTTAGGATTATGGCTATGGTAAGGTGTTAGGGGTTAGAGGTGTAGTTTAGGGTTAGGGTTTGGGTTTGTGTGAGGGTTCTGGTTAGGCTTTGTGATTCCGGTCATGGTTAGGGTTGGTTTAGGGTTGGGGTTAGGTTTATGATTAGGTTTCGGTTAGTGTTACAGTTAGGGTTAAGGTTTTTGTTAGGCTTTGGTGTTGGGGTTAGTGTTTGGGTTAGGGTTAGGTTTATCGTTAGGGTCAGGGGTTTCAGGTTAGTGTTAGGGTTAGGGTTTCAGATAGCATTAGGGTTAGGGTTTCGGATTGCATTAGGGTTAGGGTTGTGGGATTCGGTTAGGGTTTAGGGTGAGGGTTACCGTTAGTTTTATGGTTAAGCTGAGGGTTTAGAGTAAGTGTTATGATTAGGGTTAGAGTCAGCGTTAGGGTTAGGATTGCGGTTAGGGTTAGGTGTAGGGTAAGATTTAGGTTTAGGTCCAAGGTGAGGGTTAGAGTTAGTGTTCTATTTAGGGTCAAGGTTAGAGTTAGGGTTAGGGTAAGGGATAGGCTTAGAGTTAGGGAAAGTGTTAGGGGTTCGTGTGAGGGTTAGTGTTAGGTTTACATCAAGCTGATGTTTTAGGGTGTTGTGGTTAGGGTTAGGGTTAGGTTAAGGGTTAGGGCTAGAGTTAGGGAAGAGTTAAGGGTTAGGTTTAGTTTTAGGGTTAGGGTTAGACTTAGGTTTAAGGTGAAGTTTAGGTTAAGGATGAGGGTTCGGGTTAGGATTAGGCGTTTGGGTTAAGGTTAGGGTTAGGTTTAGGGTTAGGGCTTAGCAGCGATAGGGTTAGGTATTTGGGTTAATGTTAGGGTCAGGTTTAGGGTTAGGGCTAGGGCTATTGCTAGGGTGAAGTTTACGGGTGAGGGTTGTGCTTAGGTTTAGCATTAGGGGTTAGGGTTAGGGTTAATGTTAGGAGTAAGTGTAGGGTTAAGGTTAGTTTTAGTGTGAGGGTTAGGGTTGGTTTTTGGGTTAAGTCATGGTTAGGTTTAGGGCTAGGTTAAGGTTAGAGATAGGGTTAGGTTAAGGGTTGGGTTAGGTTTAGATGTTAGGGTGAGGGTGAGTGCTAGGTTTCCATTTAAGCTGAGTGTGTAGGGTATGTTTTAGGGTTAGGATTAGAGTTAGAGTTAGGGTCATGGCTAGGGTTAAGTTTAGGGTTAGGGTTAGGTTTATGGTTAGGATTAGGGTTAGGGTCAGGGTTAGGGGGAGATTTAGTGTTATGTTTAGTTTTAGCGTTAGGGTTTGGGTGAACTTTATGTTAAGCACGAGGGTTAGGGTTAGGGGTTAGGGTTCAGGTTAGGTTCAGGGTTAGGGTTAGGGTTAGGTTTAGGTTTGGGGTTAGGGTTAGGTTTAGTGTTAGTGTTAGTTTTGCTTAGGGTTAGGCTTTGAATGAATTTAGGGTAGGTTTAGGGTTATGGTTAGGGTGAAATTTTGCTTAAGGGTCAGGGTTCCGCTTAGGGTTAGGGTTAGAGTTAGGGTCAGTGGTTAGGGTTAAGTTTAGGTTTAGGGTTAGAGTTAGGTTTAGGGTTAGTTTTAGTTTGGGTTAGGATTAGGCTATGAATGAAGTTAGGGTAGGTTTAGGGTTATGGTTAGGGTGAAATTTTGTTAAAGGGTGAGGGTTCGGTTTAGGGTTAGGGTTAGGTTTAGAGTTAGGGTTGTGGCTAGGGTTAGGTTTAGGGTTAAGGTTAAGTTTAGGCTAAGGATTAGGGTTAGAGTTAGGGTTAGGTGTTAGTGTTTCGGTTAGGTTTAGCATAGGGGTGTATTTAGGGTTAAGTTTTTTTTTTTTAGGTTTAGGGTAAGAGTCAGAGTTCCATTTACCGTTAAGGTGAGGGTTTTGGGTAAGTGTTACGGTTGGGGTTAGGGTTAGGGTTAGGGCTGCGGATAGGGTTAGAGTTAGGGTTAGGTTTAAGTTTATGGTAGGCTTAAAGATAGGGTTAAGCTTAGGTGAGGGTTAGGATTAGAATTAGGTTTAGGGCGAGGATTAGGGTCAGAGTTATTGTAAGGGTTAGGTTTAGGGTTCCAGGTGGGCCCAGGTTAAGGTGAGGGTTAGGTTTAGGGCTAAGGTTAGGGTTAAAGTTAGGGTTAACTTTAGGTTAGGGATAGGGTGAAGTTTAACATAGGGTGAGGGTTAGGGTTATGGCTAAGGTTTGGGTTTGTTTTCAGGTTAGTGTTAAGGTTATGTTTAGGGTTAGGGTTAAGTTTAGGGGTTGTGTTGAGTTTTAGTGTTAGGGTTAGATTTTAGGTTAGTGTTTAGTGTTATGGTTAGGGTTAGGGTTAGGGTTGTGTTAGGCGTTGTGGTTGGGGTGAGGGTTAGGTTTAGGGTTAGGGTTGGGTAGGGTTAGGATTATGGATATGGTAAGGTGTTAGGGGTTAGAGGTGTAGTTTAGGGTTAGGGTTTGGGTTTGTGTGAGGGTTCTGGTTAGGCTTTGTGATTCCGGTCATGGTTAGGGTTGGTTTAGGGTTGGGGTTAGGTTTATGATTAGGTTTCGGTTAGTGTTAGAGTTAGGGTTAAGGTTTTTGTTAGGCTTTGGTGTTGGGGTTAGTGTTTGGGTTAGGGTTAGGTTTATCGTTAGGGTCAGGGGTTTCAGGTTAGTGTTAGGGTTAGGGTTTCAGATAGCATTAGGGTTAGGGTTTCGGATTGCATTAGGGTTAGGGTTGTGGGATTCGGTTAGGGTTTAGGGTGAGGGTTACCGTTAGTTTTATGGTTAAGCTGAGGGTTTAGAGTAAGTGTTATGATTAGGGTTAGAGTCAGCGTTAGGGTTAGGATTGCGGTTAGGGTTAGGTGTAGGGTAAGATTTAGGTTTAGGTCCAAGGTGAGGGTTAGAGTTAGTGTTCTATTTAGGGTCAAGGTTAGAGTTAGGGTTAGGGTAAGGGATAGGCTTAGAGTTAGGGAAAGTGTTAGGGGTTCGTGTGAGGGTTAGTGTTAGGTTTACATCAAGCTGATGTTTTAGGGTGTTGTGGTTAGGGTTAGGGTTAGGTTAAGGGTTAGGGCTAGAGTTAGGGAAGAGTTAAGGGTTAGGTTTAGTTTTAGGGTTAGGGTTAGACTTAGGTTTAAGGTGAAGTTTAGGTTAAGGATGAGGGTTCGGGTTAGGATTAGGCGTTTGGGTTAAGGTTAGGGTTAGGTTTAGGGTTAGGGCTTAGCAGCGATAGGGTTAGGTATTTGGGTTAATGTTAGGGTCAGGTTTAGGGTTAGGGCTAGGGCTATTGCTAGGGTGAAGTTTACGGGTGAGGGTTGTGCTTAGGTTTAGCATTAGGGGTTAGGGTTAGGGTTAATGTTAGGAGTAAGTGTAGGGTTAAGGTTAGTTTTAGTGTGAGGGTTAGGGTTGGTTTTTGGGTTAAGTCATGGTTAGGTTTAGGGCTAGGTTAAGGTTAGAGATAGGGTTAGGTTAAGGGTTGGGTTAGGTTTAGATGTTAGGGTGAGGGTGAGTGCTAGGTTTCCATTTAAGCTGAGTGTGTAGGGTATGTTTTAGGGTTAGGATTAGAGTTAGAGTTAGGGTCATGGCTAGGGTTAAGTTTAGGGTTAGGGTTAGGTTTATGGTTAGGATTAGGGTTAGGGTCAGGGTTAGGGGGAGATTTAGTGTTATGTTTAGTTTTAGCGTTAGGGTTTGGGTGAACTTTATGTTAAGCACGAGGGTTAGGGTTAGGGGTTAGGGTTCAGGTTAGGTTCAGGGTTAGGGTTAGGGTTAGGTTTAGGTTTGGGGTTAGGGTTAGGTTTAGTGTTAGTGTTAGTTTTGCTTAGGGTTAGGGTTTGAATGAATTTAGGGTAGGTTTAGGGTTATGGTTAGGGTGAAATTTTGCTTAAGGGTCAGGGTTCCGCTTAGGGCTAGGGTTAGAGTTAGGGTCAGTGGTTAGGGTTAAGTTTAGGTTTAGGGTTAGAGTTAGGTTTAGGCTTAGTTTTAGTTTTGGTTAGCATTAGGCTATGAATGAAGTTAGGGTAGGTTTAGGGTTATGGTTAGGGTGAAATTTTGTTAAAGGGTGAGGGTTCGGTTTAGGGTTAGGGTTAGGTTTAGAGTTAGGGTTGTGGCTAGGGTTAGGTTTAGGGTTAAGGTTAAGTTTAGGCTAAGGATTAGGGTTAGAGTTAGGGTTAGGTGTTAGTGTTTCGGTTAGGTTTAGCATAGGGGTGTATTTAGGGTTAAGTTTTTTTTTTTAGGTTTAGGGTAAGAGTCAGAGTTACATTTACCGTTAAGGTGAGGGTTTTGGGTAAGTGTCACGGTTAGGGTTAGGGTTAGGATTAGGGCTGCAGATAGGGTTAGAGTTAGGGTTAGGTTCAAGTTTATGGTAGGCTTAAAGATAGGGTTAAGCTTAGGTGAGGGTTAGGATTAGAATTAGGTTTAGGGCGAGGATTAGGGTCAGAGTTATTGTAAGGGTTAGGTTTAGGGTTCCAGGTGGGCCCAGGTTAAGGTGAGGGTTAGGTTTAGGGCTAGGGTTAGGGTTAAAGTTAGGGTTAACTTTAGGTTAGGGATAGGGTGAAGTTTAACATAGGGTGAGGGTTAGGGTTATGGCTAAGGTTTGGGTTTGTTTTCAGGTTAGTGTTAAGGTTATGTTTAGGGTTAGGGTTAAGTTTAGGGGTTGTGTTGAGTTTTAGTGTTAGGGTTAGATTTTAGGTTAGTGTTTAGTGTTATGGTTAGGGTTAGGGTTAGGGTTGTGTTAGGCGTTGTGGTTGGGGTGAGGGTTAGGTTTGGGTTAGGGTTGGGTAGGGTTAGGATTATGGATATGGTAAGGTGTTAGGGGTTAGAGGTGTAGTTTAGGGTTAGGGTTTGGGTTTGTGTGAGGGTTCTGGTTAGGCTTTGTGATTCCGGTCATGGTTAGGGTTGGTTTAGGGTTGGGGTTAGGTTTATGATTAGGTTTCGGTTAGTGTTACAGTTAGGGTTAAGGTTTTTGTTAGGCTTTGGTGTTGGGGTTAGTGTTTGGGTTAGGGTTAGGTTTATCGTTAGGGTCAGGGGTTTCAGGTTAGTGTTAGGGTTAGGGTTTCAGATAGCATTAGGGTTAGGGTTTCGGATTGCATTAGGGTTAGGGTTGTGGGATTCGGTTAGGGTTTAGGGTGAGGGTTACCGTTAGTTTTATGGTTAAGCTGAGGGTTTAGAGTAAGTGTTATGATTAGGGTTAGAGTCAGCGTTAGGGTTAGGATTGCGGTTAGGGTTAGGTGTAGGGTAAGATTTAGGTTTAGGTCCAAGGTGAGGGTTAGAGTTAGTGTTCTATTTAGGGTCAAGGTTAGAGTTAGGGTTAGGGTAAGGGATAGGCTTAGAGTTAGGGAAAGTGTTAGGGGTTCGTGTGAGGGTTAGTGTTAGGTTTACATCAAGCTGATGTTTTAGGGTGTTGTGGTTAGGGTTAGGGTTAGGTTAAGGGTTAGGGCTAGAGTTAGGGAAGAGTTAAGGGTTAGGTTTAGTTTTAGGGTTAGGGTTAGACTTAGGTTTAAGGTGAAGTTTAGGTTAAGGATGAGGGTTCGGGTTAGGATTAGGCGTTTGGGTTAAGGTTAGGGTTAGGTTTAGGGTTAGGGCTTAGCAGCGATAGGGTTAGGTATTTGGGTTAATGTTAGGGTCAGGTTTAGGGTTAGGGCTAGGGCTATTGCTAGGGTGAAGTTTACGGGTGAGGGTTGTGCTTAGGTTTAGCATTAGGGGTTAGGGTTAGGGTTAATGTTAGGAGTAAGTGTAGGGTTAAGGTTAGTTTTAGTGTGAGGGTTAGGGTTGGTTTTTGGGTTAAGTCATGGTTAGGTTTAGGGCTAGGTTAAGGTTAGAGATAGGGTTAGGTTAAGGGTTGGGTTAGGTTTAGATGTTAGGGTGAGGGTGAGTGCTAGGTTTCCATTTAAGCTGAGTGTGTAGGGTATGTTTTAGGGTTAGGATTAGAGTTAGAGTTAGGGTCATGGCTAGGGTTAAGTTTAGGGTTAGGGTTAGGTTTATGGTTAGGATTCGGGTTAGGGTCAGGGTTAGGGGGAGATTTAGTGTTATGTTTAGTTTTAGCGTTAGGGTTTGGGTGAACTTTATGTTAAGCACGAGGGTTAGGGTTAGGGGTTAGGGTTCAGGTTAGGTTCAGGGTTAGGGTTAGGGTTAGGTTTAGGTTTGGGGTTAGGGTTAGGTTTAGTGTTAGTGTTAGTTTTGCTTAGGGTTAGGCTTTGAATGAATTTAGGGTAGGTTTAGGGTTATGGTTAGGGTGAAATTTTGCTTAAGGGTCAGGGTTCCGCTTAGGGTTAGGGTTAGAGTTAGGGTCAGTGGTTAGGGTTAAGTTTAGGTTTAGGGTTAGAGTTAGGTTTAGGCTTAGTTTTAGTTTTGGTTAGCATTAGGCTATGAATGAAGTTAGGGTAGGTTTAGGGTTATGGTTAGGGTGAAATTTTGTTAAAGGGTGAGGGTTCGGTTTAGGGTTAGGGTTAGGTTTAGAGTTAGGGTTGTGGCTAGGGTTAGGTTTAGGGTTAAGGTTAAGTTTAGGCTAAGGATTAGGGTTAGAGTTAGGGTTAGGTGTTAGTGTTTCGGTTAGGTTTAGCATAGGGGTGTATTTAGGGTTAAGTTTTTTTTTTTAGGTTTAGGGTAAGAGTCAGAGTTACATTTACCGTTAGGGTGAGGGTTTTGGGTAAGTGTCACGGTTAGGGTTAGGGTTAGGATTAGGGCTGCAGATAGGGTTAGAGTTAGGGTTAGGTTTAAGTTTATGGTAGGCTTAAAGATAGGGTTAAGCTTAGGTGAGGGTTAGGATTAGAATTAGGTTTAGGGCGAGGATTAGGGTCAGAGTTATTGTAAGGGTTAGGTTTAGGGTTCCAGGTGGGCCCAGGTTAAGGTGAGGGTTAGGTTTAGGGCTAGGGTTAGGGTTAAAGTTAGGGTTAACTTTAGGTTAGGGATAGGGTGAAGTTTAACATAGGGTGAGGGTTAGGGTTATGGCTAAGGTTTGGGTTTGTTTTCAGGTTAGTGTTAAGGTTATGTTTAGGGTTAGGGTTAAGTTTAGGGGTTGTGTTGAGTTTTAGTGTTAGGGTTAGATTTTAGGTTAGTGTTTAGTGTTATGGTTAGGGTTAGGGTTAGGGTTGTGTTAGGCGTTGTGGTTGGGGTGAGGGTTAGGTTTGGGTTAGGGTTGGGTAGGGTTAGGATTATGGATATGGTAAGGTGTTAGGGGTTAGAGGTGTAGTTTAGGGTTAGGGTTTGGGTTTGTGTGAGGGTTCTGGTTAGGCTTTGTGATTCCGGTCATGGTTAGGGTTGGTTTAGGGTTGGGGTTAGGTTTATGATTAGGTTTCGGTTAGTGTTACAGTTAGGGTTAAGGTTTTTGTTAGGCTTTGGTGTTGGGGTTAGTGTTTGGGTTAGGGTTAGGTTTATCGTTAGGGTCAGGGGTTTCAGGTTAGTGTTAGGGTTAGGGTTTCAGATAGCATTAGGGTTAGGGTTTCGGATTGCATTAGGGTTAGGGTTGTGGGATTCGGTTAGGGTTTAGGGTGAGGGTTACCGTTAGTTTTATGGTTAAGCTGAGGGTTTAGAGTAAGTGTTATGATTAGGGTTAGAGTCAGCGTTAGGGTTAGGATTGCGGTTAGGGTTAGGTGTAGGGTAAGATTTAGGTTTAGGTCCAAGGTGAGGGTTAGAGTTAGTGTTCTATTTAGGGTCAAGGTTAGAGTTAGGGTTAGGGTAAGGGATAGGCTTAGAGTTAGGGAAAGTGTTAGGGGTTCGTGTGAGGGTTAGTGTTAGGTTTACATCAAGCTGATGTTTTAGGGTGTTGTGGTTAGGGTTAGGGTTAGGTTAAGGGTTAGGGCTAGAGTTAGGGAAGAGTTAAGGGTTAGGTTTAGTTTTAGGGTTAGGGTTAGACTTAGGTTTAAGGTGAAGTTTAGGTTAAGGATGAGGGTTCGGGTTAGGATTAGGCGTTTGGGTTAAGGTTAGGGTTAGGTTTAGGGTTAGGGCTTAGCAGCGATAGGGTTAGGTATTTGGGTTAATGTTAGGGTCAGGTTTAGGGTTAGGGCTAGGGCTATTGCTAGGGTGAAGTTTACGGGTGAGGGTTGTGCTTAGGTTTAGCATTAGGGGTTAGGGTTAGGGTTAATGTTAGGAGTAAGTGTAGGGTTAAGGTTAGTTTTAGTGTGAGGGTTAGGGTTGGTTTTTGGGTTAAGTCATGGTTAGGTTTAGGGCTAGGTTAAGGTTAGAGATAGGGTTAGGTTAAGGGTTGGGTTAGGTTTAGATGTTAGGGTGAGGGTGAGTGCTAGGTTTCCATTTAAGCTGAGTGTGTAGGGTATGTTTTAGGGTTAGGATTAGAGTTAGAGTTAGGGTCATGGCTAGGGTTAAGTTTAGGGTTAGGGTTAGGTTTATGGTTAGGATTAGGGTTAGGGTCAGGGTTAGGGGGAGATTTAGTGTTATGTTTAGTTTTAGCGTTAGGGTTTGGGTGAACTTTATGTTAAGCACGAGGGTTAGGGTTAGGGGTTAGGGTTCAGGTTAGGTTCAGGGTTAGGGTTAGGGTTAGGTTTAGGTTTGGGGTTAGGGTTAGGTTTAGTGTTAGTGTTAGTTTTGCTTAGGGTTAGGGTTTGAATGAATTTAGGGTAGGTTTAGGGTTATGGTTAGGGTGAAATTTTGCTTAAGGGTCAGGGTTCCGCTTAGGGTTAGGGTTAGAGTTAGGGTCAGTGGTTAGGGTTAAGTTTAGGTTTAGGGTTAGAGTTAGGTTTAGGGTTAGTTTTAGTTTGGGTTAGGATTAGGCTATGAATGAAGTTAGGGTAGGTTTAGGGTTATGGTTAGGGTGAAATTTTGTTAAAGGGTGAGGGTTCGGTTTAGGGTTAGGGTTAGGTTTAGAGTTAGGGTTGTGGCTAGGGTTAGGTTTAGGGTTAAGGTTAAGTTTAGGCTAAGGATTAGGGTTAGAGTTAGGGTTAGGTGTTAGTGTTTCGGTTAGGTTTAGCATAGGGGTGTATTTAGGGTTAAGTTTTTTTTTTTTTAGGTTTAGGGTAAGAGTCAGAGTTCCATTTACCGTTAAGGTGAGGGTTTTGGGTAAGTGTTACGGTTGGGGTTAGGGTTAGGGTTAGGGCTGCGGATAGGGTTAGAGTTAGGGTTAGGTTTAAGTTTATGGTAGGCTTAAAGATAGGGTTAAGCTTAGGTGAGGGTTAGGATTAGAATTAGGTTTAGGGCGAGGATTAGGGTCAGAGTTATTGTAAGGGTTAGGTTTAGGGTTCCAGGTGGGCCCAGGTTAAGGTGAGGGTTAGGTTTAGGGCTAGGGTTAGGGTTAAAGTTAGGGTTAACTTTAGGTTAGGGATAGGGTGAAGTTTAACATAGGGTGAGGGTTAGGGTTATGGCTAAGGTTTGGGTTTGTTTTCAGGTTAGTGTTAAGGTTATGTTTAGGGTTAGGGTTAAGTTTAGGGGTTGTGTTGAGTTTTAGTGTTAGGGTTAGATTTTAGGTTAGTGTTTAGTGTTATGGTTAGGGTTAGGGTTAGGGTTGTGTTAGGCGTTGTGGTTGGGGTGAGGGTTAGGTTTAGGGTTAGGGTTGGGTAGGGTTAGGATTATGGATATGGTAAGGTGTTAGGGGTTAGAGGTGTAGTTTAGGGTTAGGGTTTGGGTTTGTGTGAGGGTTCTGGTTAGGCTTTGTGATTCCGGTCATGGTTAGGGTTGGTTTAGGGTTGGGGTTAGGTTTATGATTAGGTTTCGGTTAGTGTTACAGTTAGGGTTAAGGTTTTTGTTAGGCTTTGGTGTTGGGGTTAGTGTTTGGGTTAGGGTTAGGTTTATCGTTAGGGTCAGGGGTTTCAGATTAGTGTTAGGGTTAGGGTTTCAGATAGCATTAGGGTTAGGGTTTCGGATTGCATTAGGGTTAGGGTTGTGGGATTCGGTTAGGGTTTAGGGTGAGGGTTACCGTTAGTTTTATGGTTAAGCTGAGGGTTTAGAGTAAGTGTTATGATTAGGGTTAGAGTCAGCGTTAGGGTTAGGATTGCGGTTAGGGTTAGGTGTAGGGTGAGATTTAGGTTTAGGTCCAAGGTGAGGGTTAGAGTTAGTGTTCTATTTAGGGTCAAGGTTAGAGTTAGGGTTAGGGTAAGGGATAGGCTTAGAGTTAGGGAAAGTGTTAGGGGTTCGTGTGAGGGTTAGTGTTAGGTTTACATCAAGCTGATGTTTTAGGGTGTTGTGGTTAGGGTTAGGGTTAGGTTAAGGGTTAGGGCTAGAGTTAGGGAAGAGTTAAGGGTTAGGTTTAGTTTTAGGGTTAGGGTTAGACTTAGGTTTAAGGTGAAGTTTAGGTTAAGGATGAGGGTTCGGGTTAGGATTAGGCGTTTGGGTTAAGGTTAGGGTTAGGTTTAGGGTTAGGGCTTAGCAGCGATAGGGTTAGGTATTTGGGTTAATGTTAGGGTCAGGTTTAGGGTTAGGGCTAGGGCTATTGCTAGGGTGAAGTTTACGGGTGAGGGTTGTGCTTAGGTTTAGCATTAGGGGTTAGGGTTAGGGTTAATGTTAGGAGTAAGTGTAGGGTTAAGGTTAGTTTTAGTGTGAGGGTTAGGGTTGGTTTTTGGGTTAAGTCATGGTTAGGTTTAGGGCTAGGTTAAGGTTAGAGATAGGGTTAGGTTAAGGGTTGGGTTAGGTTTAGATGTTAGGGTGAGGGTGAGTGCTAGGTTTCCATTTAAGCTGAGTGTGTAGGGTATGTTTTAGGGTTAGGATTAGAGTTAGAGTTAGGGTCATGGCTAGGGTTAAGTTTAGGGTTAGGGTTAGGTTTATGGTTAGGATTAGGGTTAGGGTCAGGGTTAGGGGGAGATTTAGTGTTATGTTTAGTTTTAGCGTTAGGGTTTGGGTGAACTTTATGTTAAGCACGAGGGTTAGGGTTAGGGGTTAGGGTTCAGGTTAGGTTCAGGGTTAGGGTTAGGGTTAGGTTTAGGTTTGGGGTTAGGGTTAGGTTTAGTGTTAGTGTTAGTTTTGCTTAGGGTTAGGGTTTGAATGAATTTAGGGTAGGTTTAGGGTTATGGTTAGGGTGAAATTTTGCTTAAGGGTCAGGGTTCCGCTTAGGGTTAGGGTTAGAGTTAGGGTCAGTGGTTAGGGTTAAGTTTAGGTTTAGGGTTAGAGTTAGGTTTAGGGTTAGTTTTAGTTTGGGTTAGGATTAGGCTATGAATGAAGTTAGGGTAGGTTTAGGGTTATGGTTAGGGTGAAATTTTGTTAAAGGGTGAGGGTTCGGTTTAGGGTTAGGGTTAGGTTTAGAGTTAGGGTTGTGGCTAGGGTTAGGTTTAGGGTTAAGGTTAAGTTTAGGCTAAGGATTAGGGTTAGAGTTAGGGTTAGGTGTTAGTGTTTCGGTTAGGTTTAGCATAGGGGTGTATTTAGGGTTAAGTTTTTTTTTTTTTAGGTTTAGGGTAAGAGTCAGAGTTCCATTTACCGTTAAGGTGAGGGTTTTGGGTAAGTGTTACGGTTGGGGTTAGGGTTAGGGTTAGGGCTGCGGATAGGGTTAGAGTTAGGGTTAGGTTTAAGTTTATGGTAGGCTTAAAGATAGGGTTAAGCTTAGGTGAGGGTTAGGATTAGAATTAGGTTTAGGGCGAGGATTAGGGTCAGAGTTATTGTAAAGGTTAGGTTTAGGGTTCCAGGTGGGCCCAGGTTAAGGTGAGGGTTAGGCTTAGGGCTAGGGTTAGGGTTAAAGTTAGGGTTAACTTTAGGTTAGGGATAGGGTGAAGTTTAACATAGGGTGAGGGTTAGGGTTATGGCTAAGGTTTGGGTTTGTTTTCAGGTTAGTGTTAAGGTTATGTTTAGGGTTAGGGTTAAGTTTAGGGGTTGTGTTGAGTTTTAGTGTTAGGGTTAGATTTTAGGTTAGTGTTTAGTGTTATGGTTAGGGTTAGGGTTAGGGTTGTGTTAGGCGTTGTGGTTGGGGTGAGGGTTAGGTTTAGGGTTAGGGTTGGGTAGGGTTAGGATTATGGATATGGTAAGGTGTTAGGGGTTAGAGGTGTAGTTTAGGGTTAGGGTTTGGGTTTGTGTGAGGGTTCTGGTTAGGCTTTGTGATTCCGGTCATGGTTAGGGTTGGTTTAGGGTTGGGGTTAGGTTTATGATTAGGTTTCGGTTAGTGTTACAGTTAGGGTTAAGGTTTTTGTTAGGCTTTGGTGTTGGGGTTAGTGTTTGGGTTAGGGTTAGGTTTATCGTTAGGGTCAGGGGTTTCAGATTAGTGTTAGGGTTAGGGTTTCAGATAGCATTAGGGTTAGGGTTTCGGATTGCATTAGGGTTAGGGTTGTGGGATTCGGTTAGGGTTTAGGGTGAGGGTTACCGTTAGTTTTATGGTTAAGCTGAGGGTTTAGAGTAAGTGTTATGATTAGGGTTAGAGTCAGCGTTAGGGTTAGGATTGCGGTTAGGGTTAGGTGTAGGGTGAGATTTAGGTTTAGGTCCAAGGTGAGGGTTAGAGTTAGTGTTCTATTTAGGGTCAAGGTTAGAGTTAGGGTTAGGGTAAGGGATAGGCTTAGAGTTAGGGAAAGTGTTAGGGGTTCGTGTGAGGGTTAGTGTTAGGTTTACATCAAGCTGATGTTTTAGGGTGTTGTGGTTAGGGTTAGGGTTAGGTTAAGGGTTAGGGCTAGAGTTAGGGAAGAGTTAAGGGTTAGGTTTAGTTTTAGGGTTAGGGTTAGACTTAGGTTTAAGGTGAAGTTTAGGTTAAGGATGAGGGTTCGGGTTAGGATTAGGCGTTTGGGTTAAGGTTAGGGTTAGGTTTAGGGTTAGGGCTTAGCAGCGATAGGGTTAGGTATTTGGGTTAATGTTAGGGTCAGGTTTAGGGTTAGGGCTAGGGCTATTGCTAGGGTGAAGTTTACGGGTGAGGGTTGTGCTTAGGTTTAGCATTAGGGGTTAGGGTTAGGGTTAATGTTAGGAGTAAGTGTAGGGTTAAGGTTAGTTTTAGTGTGAGGGTTAGGGTTGGTTTTTGGGTTAAGTCATGGTTAGGTTTAGGGCTAGGTTAAGGTTAGAGATAGGGTTAGGTTAAGGGTTGGGTTAGGTTTAGATGTTAGGGTGAGGGTGAGTGCTAGGTTTCCATTTAAGCTGAGTGTGTAGGGTATGTTTTAGGGTTAGGATTAGAGTTAGAGTTAGGGTCATGGCTAGGGTTAAGTTTAGGGTTAGGGTTAGGTTTATGGTTAGGATTAGGGTTAGGGTCAGGGTTAGGGGGAGATTTAGTGTTATGTTTAGTTTTAGCGTTAGGGTTTGGGTGAACTTTATGTTAAGCACGAGGGTTAGGGTTAGGGGTTAGGGTTCAGGTTAGGTTCAGGATTAGGGTTAGGGTTAGGTTTAGGTTTGGGGTTAGGGTTAGGTTTAGTGTTAGTGTTAGTTTTGCTTAGGGTTAGGGTTTGAATGAATTTAGGGTAGGTTTAGGGTTATGGTTAGGGTGAAATTTTGCTTAAGGGTCAGGGTTCCGCTTAGGGTTAGGGTTAGAGATAGGGTCAGTGGTTAGGGTTAAGTTTAGGTTTAGGGTTAGAGTTAGGTTTAGGGTTAGTTTTAGTTTGGGTTAGGATTAGGCTATGAATGAAGTTAGAGTAGGTTTAGGGTTATGGTTAGGGTGAAATTTTGTTAAAGGGTGAGGGTTCGGTTTAGGGTTAGGGTTAGGTTTAGAGTTAGGGTTGTGGCTAGGGTTAGGTTTAGGGTTAAGGTTAAGTTTAGGCTAAGGATTAGGGTTAGAGTTAGGGTTAGGGGTTAGTGTTTCGGTTAGGTTTAGCATAGGGGTGTATTTAGGGTTAAGTTTATTTTTTTTTTTAGGTTTAGGGTAAGAGTCAGAGTTCCATTTACCGTTAAGGTGAGGGTTTTGGGTAAGTGTTACGGTTGGGGTTAGGGTTAGGGTTAGGGCTGCGGATAGAGTTAGAGTTAGGGTTAGGTTTAAGTTTATGGTAGGCTTAAAGATAGGGTTAAGCTTAGGTGAGGGTTAGGATTAGAATTAGGTTTAGGGCGAGGATTAGGGTCAGAGTTATTGTAAGGGTTAGGTTTAGGGTTCCAGGTGGGCCCAGGTTAAGGTGAGGGTTAGGTTTAGGGCTAGGGTTAGGGTTAAAGTTAGGGTTAACTTTAGGTTAGGGATAGGGTGAAGTTTAACATAGGGTGAGGGTTAGGGTTATGGCTAAGGTTTGGGTTTGTTTTCAGGTTAGTGTTAAGGTTATGTTTAGGGTTAGGGTTAAGTTTAGGGGTTGTGTTGAGTTTTAGTGTTAGGGTTAGATTTTAGGTTAGTGTTTAGTGTTATGGTTAGGGTTAGGGTTAGGGTTGTGTTAGGCGTTGTGGTTGGGGTGAGGGTTAGGTTTAGGGTTAGGGTTGGGTAGGGTTAGGATTATGGATATGGTAAGGTGTTAGGGGTTAGAGGTGTAGTTTAGGGTTAGGGTTTGGGTTTGTGTGAGGGTTCTGGTTAGGCTTTGTGATTCCGGTCATGGTTAGGGTTGGTTTAGGGTTGGGGTTAGGTTTATGATTAGGTTTCGGTTAGTGTTACAGTTAGGGTTAAGGTTTTTGTTAGGCTTTGGTGTTGGGGTTAGTGTTTGGGTTAGGGTTAGGTTTATCGTTAGGGTCAGGGGTTTCAGATTAGTGTTAGGGTTAGGGTTTCAGATAGCATTAGGGTTAGGGTTTCGGATTGCATTAGGGTTAGGGTTGTGGGATTCGGTTAGGGTTTAGGGTGAGGGTTACTGTTAGTTTTATGGTTAATCTGAGGGTTTAGGGTAAGTGTTATGATTAGGGTTAGAGTCAGCGTTAGGGTTAGGATTGTGGTTAGGGTTAGGTGTAGGGTGAGATTTAGGTTTAGGTCCAAGGTGAGGGTTAGAGTTAGTGTTCTATTTAGGGTCAAGGTTAGAGTTAGGGTTAGGGTAAGGGATAGGCTTAGAGTTAGGGAAAGTGTTAGGGGTTCGTGTGAGGGTTAGTGTTAGGTTTACATCAAGCTGATGTTTTAGGGTGTTGTGGTTAGGGTTAGGGTTAGGTTAAGGGTTAGGGCTAGAGTTAGGGAAGAGTTAAGGGTTAGGTTTAGTTTTAGGGTTAGGGTTAGACTTAGGTTTAAGGTGAAGTTTAGGTTAAGGATGAGGGTTCGGGTTAGGATTAGGCGTTTGGGTTAAGGTTAGGGTTAGGTTTAGGGTTAGGGCTTAGCAGCGATAGGGTTAGGTATTTGGGTTAATGTTAGGGTCAGGTTTAGGGTTAGGGCTAGGGCTATTGCTAGGGTGAAGTTTACGGGTGAGGGTTGTGCTTAGGTTTAGCATTAGGGGTTAGGGTTAGGGTTAATGTTAGGAGTAAGTGTAGGGTTAAGGTTAGTTTTAGTGTGAGGGTTAGGGTTGTTTTTTGGGTTAAGTCATGGTTAGGTTTAGGGCTAGGTTAAGGTTAGAGATAGGGTTAGGTTAAGGGTTGGGTTAGGTTTAGATGTTAGGGTGAGGGTGAGTGCTAGGTTTCCATTTAAGCTGAGTGTGTAGGGTATGTTTTAGGGTTAGGATTAGAGTTAGAGTTAGGGTCATGGCTAGGGTTAAGTTTAGGGTTAGGGTTAGGTTTATGGTTAGGATTAGGGTTAGGGTCAGGGTTAGGGGGAGATTTAGTGTTATGTTTAGTTTTAGCGTTAGGGTTTGGGTGAACTTTATGTTAAGCACGAGGGTTAGGGTTAGGGGTTAGGGTTCAGGTTAGGTTCAGGGTTAGGGTTAGGGTTAGGTTTAGGTTTGGGGTTAGGGTTAGGTTTAGTGTTAGTGTTAGTTTTGCTTAGGGTTAGGGTTTGAATGAATTTAGGGTAGGTTTAGGGTTATGGTTAGGGTGAAATTTTGCTTAAGGGTCAGGGTTCCGCTTAGGGTTAGGGTTAGAGATAGGGTCAGTGGTTAGGGTTAAGTTTAGGTTTAGGGTTAGAGTTAGGTTTAGGGTTAGTTTTAGTTTGGGTTAGGATTAGGCTATGAATGAAGTTAGGGTAGGTTTAGGGTTATGGTTAGGGTGAAATTTTGTTAAAGGGTGAGGGTTCGGTTTAGGGTTAGGGTTAGGTTTAGAGTTAGGGTTGTGGCTAGGGTTAGGTTTAGGGTTAAGGTTAAGTTTAGGCTAAGGATTAGGGTTAGAGTTAGGGTTAGGGGTTAGTGTTTCGGTTAGGTTTAGCATAGGGGTGTATTTAGGGTTAAGTTTATTTTTTTTTTTAGGTTTAGGGTAAGAGTCAGAGTTCCATTTACCGTTAAGGTGAGGGTTTTGGGTAAGTGTTACGGTTGGGGTTAGGGTTAGGGTTAGGGCTGCGGATAGGGTTAGAGTTAGGGTTAGGTTTAAGTTTATGGTAGGCTTAAAGATAGGGTTAAGCTTAGGTGAGGGTTAGGATTAGAATTAGGTTTAGGGCGAGGATTAGGGTCAGAGTTATTGTAAGGGTTAGGTTTAGGGTTCCAGGTGGGCCCAGGTTAAGGTGAGGGTTAGGTTTAGGGCTAGGGTTAGGGTTAAAGTTAGGGTTAACTTTAGGTTAGGGATAGGGTGAAGTTTAACATAGGGTGAGGGTTAGGGTTATGGCTAAGGTTTGGGTTTGTTTTCAGGTTAGTGTTAAGGTTATGTTTAGGGTTAGGGTTAAGTTTAGGGGTTGTGTTGAGTTTTAGTGTTAGGGTTAGATTTTAGGTTAGTGTTTAGTGTTATGGTTAGGGTTAGGGTTAGGGTTGTGTTAGGCGTTGTGGTTGGGGTGAGGGTTAGGTTTAGGGTTAGGGTTGGGTAGGGTTAGGATTATGGATATGGTAAGGTGTTAGGGGTTAGAGGTGTAGTTTAGGGTTAGGGTTTGGGTTTGTGTGAGGGTTCTGGTTAGGCTTTGTGATTCCGGTCATGGTTAGGGTTGGTTTAGGGTTGGGGTTAGGTTTATGATTAGGTTTCGGTTAGTGTTACAGTTAGGGTTAAGGTTTTTGTTAGGCTTTGGTGTTGGGGTTAGTGTTTGGGTTAGGGTTAGGTTTATCGTTAGGGTCAGGGGTTTCAGATTAGTGTTAGGGTTAGGGTTTCAGATAGCATTAGGGTTAGGGTTTCGGATTGCATTAGGGTTAGGGTTGTGGGATTCGGTTAGGGTTTAGGGTGAGGGTTACCGTTAGTTTTATGGTTAATCTGAGGGTTTAGGGTAAGTGTTATGATTAGGGTTAGAGTCAGCGTTAGGGTTAGGATTGCGGTTAGGGTTAGGTGTAGGGTGAGATTTAGGTTTAGGTCCAAGGTGAGGGTTAGAGTTAGTGTTCTATTTAGGGTCAAGGTTAGAGTTAGGGTTAGGGTAAGGGATAGGCTTAGAGTTAGGGAAAGTGTTAGGGGTTCGTGTGAGGGTTAGTGTTAGGTTTACATCAAGCTGATGTTTTAGGGTGTTGTGGTTAGGGTTAGGGTTAGGTTAAGGGTTAGGGCTAGAGTTAGGGAAGAGTTAAGGGTTAGGTTTAGTTTTAGGGTTAGGGTTAGACTTAGGTTTAAGGTGAAGTTTAGGTTAAGGATGAGGGTTCGGGTTAGGATTAGGCGTTTGGGTTAAGGTTAGGGTTAGGTTTAGGGTTAGGGCTTAGCAGCGATAGGGTTAGGTATTTGGGTTAATGTTAGGGTCAGGTTTAGGGTTAGGGCTAGGGCTATTGCTAGGGTGAAGTTTACGGGTGAGGGTTGTGCTTAGGTTTAGCATTAGGGGTTAGGGTTAGGGTTAATGTTAGGAGTAAGTGTAGGGTTAAGGTTAGTTTTAGTGTGAGGGTTAGGGTTGTTTTTTGGGTTAAGTCATGGTTAGGTTTAGGGCTAGGTTAAGGTTAGAGATAGGGTTAGGTTAAGGGTTGGGTTAGGTTTAGATGTTAGGGTGAGGGTGAGTGCTAGGTTTCCATTTAAGCTGAGTGTGTAGGGTATGTTTTAGGGTTAGGATTAGAGTTAGAGTTAGGGTCATGGCTAGGGTTAAGTTTAGGGTTAGGGTTAGGTTTATGGTTAGGATTAGGGTTAGGGTCAGGGTTAGGGGGAGATTTAGTGTTATGTTTAGTTTTAGCGTTAGGGTTTGGGTGAACTTTATGTTAAGCACGAGGGTTAGGGTTAGGGGTTAGGGTTCAGGTTAGGTTCAGGGTTAGGGTTAGGGTTAGGTTTAGGTTTGGGGTTAGGGTTAGGTTTAGTGTTAGTGTTAGTTTTGCTTAGGGTTAGGGTTTGAATGAATTTAGGGTAGGTTTAGGGTTATGGTTAGGGTGAAATTTTGCTTAAGGGTCAGGGTTCCGCTTAGGGTTAGGGTTAGAGATAGGGTCAGTGGTTAGGGTTAAGTTTAGGTTTAGGGTTAGAGTTAGGTTTAGGGTTAGTTTTAGTTTGGGTTAGGATTAGGCTATGAATGAAGTTAGGGTAGGTTTAGGGTTATGGTTAGGGTGAAATTTTGTTAAAGGGTGAGGGTTCGGTTTAGGGTTAGGGTTAGGTTTAGAGTTAGGGTTGTGGCTAGGGTTAGGTTTAGGGTTAAGGTTAAGTTTAGGCTAAGGATTAGGGTTAGAGTTAGGGTTAGGGGTTAGTGTTTCGGTTAGGTTTAGCATAGGGGTGTATTTAGGGTTAAGTTTATTTTTTTTTTTAGGTTTAGGGTAAGAGTCAGAGTTCCATTTACCGTTAAGGTGAGGGTTTTGGGTAAGTGTTACGGTTGGGGTTAGGGTTAGGGTTAGGGCTGCGGATAGGGTTAGAGTTAGGGTTAGGTTTAAGTTTATGGTAGGCTTAAAGATAGGGTTAAGCTTAGGTGAGGGTTAGGATTAGAATTAGGTTTAGGGCGAGGATTAGGGTCAGAGTTATTGTAAGGGTTAGGTTTAGGGTTCCAGGTGGGCCCAGGTTAAGGTGAGGGTTAGGTTTAGGGCTAGGGTTAGGGTTAAAGTTAGGGTTAACTTTAGGTTAGGGATAGGGTGAAGTTTAACATAGGGTGAGGGTTAGGGTTATGGCTAAGGTTTGGGTTTGTTTTCAGGTTAGTGTTAAGGTTATGTTTAGGGTTAGGGTTAAGTTTAGGGGTTGTGTTGAGTTTTAGTGTTAGGGTTAGATTTTAGGTTAGTGTTTAGTGTTATGGTTAGGGTTAGGGTTAGGGTTGTGTTAGGCGTTGTGGTTGGGGTGAGGGTTAGGTTTAGGGTTAGGGTTGGGTAGGGTTAGGATTATGGATATGGTAAGGTGTTAGGGGTTAGAGGTGTAGTTTAGGGTTAGGGTTTGGGTTTGTGTGAGGGTTCTGGTTAGGCTTTGTGATTCCGGTCATGGTTAGGGTTGGTTTAGGGTTGGGGTTAGGTTTATGATTAGGTTTCGGTTAGTGTTACAGTTAGGGTTAAGGTTTTTGTTAGGCTTTGGTGTTGGGGTTAGTGTTTGGGTTAGGGTTAGGTTTATCGTTAGGGTCAGGGGTTTCAGATTAGTGTTAGGGTTAGGGTTTCAGATAGCATTAGGGTTAGGGTTTCGGATTGCATTAGGGTTAGGGTTGTGGGATTCGGTTAGGGTTTAGGCTGAGGGTTACTGTTAGTTTTATGGTTAATCTGAGGGTTTAGGGTAAGTGTTATGATTAGGGTTAGAGTCAGCGTTAGGGTTAGGATTGCGGTTAGGGTTAGGTGTAGGGTGAGATTTAGGTTTAGGTCCAAGGTGAGGGTTAGAGTTAGTGTTCTATTTAGGGTCAAGGTTAGAGTTAGGGTTAGGGTAAGGGATAGGCTTAGAGTTAGGGAAAGTGTTAGGGGTTCGTGTGAGGGTTAGTGTTAGGTTTACATCAAGCTGATGTTTTAGGGTGTTGTGGTTAGGGTTAGGGTTAGGTTAAGGGTTAGGGCTAGAGTTAGGGAAGAGTTAAGGGTTAGGTTTAGTTTTAGGGTTAGGGTTAGACTTAGGTTTAAGGTGAAGTTTAGGTTAAGGATGAGGGTTCGGGTTAGGATTAGGCGTTTGGGTTAAGGTTAGGGTTAGGTTTAGGGTTAGGGCTTAGCAGCGATAGGGTTAGGTATTTGGGTTAATGTTAGGGTCAGGTTTAGGGTTAGGGCTAGGGCTATTGCTAGGGTGAAGTTTACGGGTGAGGGTTGTGCTTAGGTTTAGCATTAGGGGTTAGGGTTAGGGTTAATGTTAGGAGTAAGTGTAGGGTTAAGGTTAGTTTTAGTGTGAGGGTTAGGGTTGGTTTTTGGGTTAAGTCATGGTTAGGTTTAGGGCTAGGTTAAGGTTAGAGATAGGGTTAGGTTAAGGGTTGGGTTAGGTTTAGATGTTAGGGTGAGGGTGAGTGCTAGGTTTCCATTTAAGCTGAGTGTGTAGGGTATGTTTTAGGGTTAGGATTAGAGTTAGAGTTAGGGTCATGGCTAGGGTTAAGTTTAGGGTTAGGGTTAGGTTTATGGTTAGGATTAGGGTTAGGGTCAGGGTTAGGGGGAGATTTAGTGTTATGTTTAGTTTTAGCGTTAGGGTTTGGGTGAACTTTATGTTAAGCACGAGGGTTAGGGTTAGGGGTTAGGGTTCAGGTTAGGTTCAGGGTTAGGGTTAGGGTTAGGTTTAGGTTTGGGGTTAGGGTTAGGTTTAGTGTTAGTGTTAGTTTTGCTTAGGGTTAGGGTTTGAATGAATTTAGGGTAGGTTTAGGGTTATGGTTAGGGTGAAATTTTGCTTAAGGGTCAGGGTTCCGCTTAGGGTTAGGGTTAGAGTTAGGGTCAGTGGTTAGGGTTAAGTTTAGGTTTAGGGTTAGAGTTAGGTTTAGGGTTAGTTTTAGTTTGGGTTAGGATTAGGCTATGAATGAAGTTAGGGTAGGTTTAGGGTTATGGTTAGGGTGAAATTTTGTTAAAGGGTGAGGGTTCGGTTTAGGGTTAGGGTTAGGTTTAGAGTTAGGGTTGTGGCTAGGGTTAGGTTTAGGGTTAAGGTTAAGTTTAGGCTAAGGATTAGGGTTAGAGTTAGGGTTAGGTGTTAGTGTTTCGGTTAGGTTTAGCATAGGGGTGTATTTAGGGTTAAGTTTTTTTTTTTTTAGGTTTAGGGTAAGAGTCAGAGTTACATTTACCGTTAAGGTGAGGGTTTTGGGTAAGTGTTACGGTTGGGGTTAGGGTTAGGGTTAGGGCTGCGGATAGGGTTAGAGTTAGGGTTAGGTTTAAGTTTATGGTAGGCTTAAAGATAGGGTTAAGCTTAGGTGAGGGTTAGGATTAGAATTAGGTTTAGGGCGAGGATTAGGGTCAGAGTTATTGTAAGGGTTAGGTTTAGGGTTCCAGGTGGGCCCAGGTTAAGGTGAGGGTTAGGTTTAGGGCTAGGGTTAGGGTTAAAGTTAGGGTTAACTTTAGGTTAGGGATAGGGTGAAGTTTAACATAGGGTGAGGGTTAGGGTTATGGCTAAGGTTTGGGTTTGTTTTCAGGTTAGTGTTAAGGTTATGTTTAGGGTTAGGGTTAAGTTTAGGGGTTGTGTTGAGTTTTAGTGTTAGGGTTAGATTTTAGGTTAGTGTTTAGTGTTATGGTTAGGGTTAGGGTTAGGGTTGTGTTAGGCGTTGTGGTTGGGGTGAGGGTTAGGTTTAGGGTTAGGGTTGGGTAGGGTTAGGATTATGGATATGGTAAGGTGTTAGGGGTTAGAGGTGTAGTTTAGGGTTAGGGTTTGGGTTTGTGTGAGGGTTCTGGTTAGGCTTTGTGATTCCGGTCATGGTTAGGGTTGGTTTAGGGTTGGGGTTAGGTTTATGATTAGGTTTCGGTTAGTGTTAGAGTTAGGGTTAAGGTTTTTGTTAGGCTTTGGTGTTGGGGTTACTGTTTGGGTTAGGGTTAGGTTTATCGTTAGGGTCAGGGGTTTCAGGTTAGTGTTAGGGTTAGGGTTTCAGATAGCATTAGGGTTAGGGTTTCGGATTGCATTAGGGTTAGGGTTGTGGGATTCGGTTAGGGTTTAGGGTGAAGGTTACCGTTAGTTTTATGGTTAAGCTGAGGGTTTAGAGTAAGTGTTATGATTAGGGTTAGAGTCAGCGTTAGGGTTAGGATTGCGGTTAGGGTTAGGTGTAGGGTAAGATTTAGGTTTAGGTCCAAGGTGAGGGTTAGAGTTAGTGTTCTATTTAGGGTCAAGGTTAGAGTTAGGGTTAGGGTAAGGGATAGGCTTAGAGTTAGGGAAAGTGTTAGGGGTTCGTGTGAGGGTTAGTGTTAGGTTTACATCAAGCTGATGTTTTAGGGTGTTGTGGTTAGGGTTAGGGTTAGGTTAAGGGTTAGGGCTAGAGTTAGGGAAGAGTTAAGGGTTAGGTTTAGTTTTAGGGTTAGGGTTAGACTTAGGTTTAAGGTGAAGTTTAGGTTAAGGATGAGGGTTCGGGTTAGGATTAGGCGTTTGGGTTAAGGTTAGGGTTAGGTTTAGGGTTAGGGCTTAGCAGCGATAGGGTTAGGTATTTGGGTTAATGTTAGGGTCAGGTTTAGGGTTAGGGCTAGGGCTATTGCTAGGGTGAAGTTTACGGGTGAGGGTTGTGCTTAGGTTTAGCATTAGGGGTTAGGGTTAGGGTTAATGTTAGGAGTAAGTGTAGGGTTAAGGTTAGTTTTAGTGTGAGGGTTAGGGTTGGTTTTTGGGTTAAGTCATGGTTAGGTTTAGGGCTAGGTTAAGGTTAGAGATAGGGTTAGGTTAAGGGTTGGGTTAGGTTTAGATGTTAGGGTGAGGGTGAGTGCTAGGTTTCCATTTAAGCTGAGTGTGTAGGGTATGTTTTAGGGTTAGGATTAGAGTTAGAGTTAGGGTCATGGCTAGGGTTAAGTTTAGGGTTAGGGTTAGGTTTATGGTTAGGATTAGGGTTAGGGTCAGGGTTAGGGGGAGATTTAGTGTTATGTTTAGTTTTAGCGTTAGGGTTTGGGTGAACTTTATGTTAAGCACGAGGGTTAGGGTTAGGGGTTAGGGTTCAGGTTAGGTTCAGGGTTAGGGTTAGGGTTAGGTTTAGGTTTGGGGTTAGGGTTAGGTTTAGTGTTAGTGTTAGTTTTGCTTAGGGTTAGGGTTTGAATGAATTTAGGGTAGGTTTAGGGTTATGGTTAGGGTGAAATTTTGCTTAAGGGTCAGGGTTCCGCTTAGGGTTAGGGTTAGAGATAGGGTCAGTGGTTAGGGTTAAGTTTAGGTTTAGGGTTAGAGTTAGGTTTAGGGTTAGTTTTAGTTTGGGTTAGGATTAGGCTATGAATGAAGTTAGGGTAGGTTTAGGGTTATGGTTAGGGTGAAATTTTGTTAAAGGGTGAGGGTTCGGTTTAGGGTTAGGGTTAGGTTTAGAGTTAGGGTTGTGGCTAGGGTTAGGTTTAGGGTTAAGGTTAAGTTTAGGCTAAGGATTAGGGTTAGAGTTAGGGTTAGGGGTTAGTGTTTCGGTTAGGTTTAGCATAGGGGTGTATTTAGGGTTAAGTTTTTTTTTTTTTAGGTTTAGGGTAAGAGTCAGAGTTACATTTACCGTTAAGGTGAGGGTTTTGGGTAAGTGTTACGGTTGGGGTTAGGGTTAGGGTTAGGGCTGCGGATAGGGTTAGAGTTAGGGTTAGGTTTAAGTTTATGGTAGGCTTAAAGATAGGGTTAAGCTTAGGTGAGGGTTAGGATTAGAATTAGGTTTAGGGCGAGGATTAGGGTCAGAGTTATTGTAAGGGTTAGGTTTAGGGTTCCAGGTGGGCCCAGGTTAAGGTGAGGGTTAGGTTTAGGGCTAGGGTTAGGGTTAAAGTTAGGGTTAACTTTAGGTTAGGGATAGGGTGAAGTTTAACATAGGGTGAGGGTTAGGGTTATGGCTAAGGTTTGGGTTTGTTTTCAGGTTAGTGTTAAGGTTATGTTTAGGGTTAGGGTTAAGTTTAGGGGTTGTGTTGAGTTTTAGTGTTAGGGTTAGATTTTAGGTTAGTGTTTAGTGTTATGGTTAGGGTTAGGGTTAGGGTTGTGTTAGGCGTTGTGGTTGGGGTGAGGGTTAGGTTTAGGGTTAGGGTTGGGTAGGGTTAGGATTATGGATATGGTAAGGTGTTAGGGGTTAGAGGTGTAGTTTAGGGTTAGGGTTTGGGTTTGTGTGAGGGTTCTGGTTAGGCTTTGTGATTCCGGTCATGGTTAGGGTTGGTTTAGGGTTGGGGTTAGGTTTATGATTAGGTTTCGGTTAGTGTTACAGTTAGGGTTAAGGTTTTTGTTAGGCTTTGGTGTTGGGGTTAGTGTTTGGGTTAGGGTTAGGTTTATCGTTAGGGTCAGGGGTTTCAGATTAGTGTTAGGGTTAGGGTTTCAGATAGCATTAGGGTTAGGGTTTCGGATTGCATTAGGGTTAGGGTTGTGGGATTCGGTTAGGGTTTAGGGTGAGGGTTACCGTTAGTTTTATGGTTAAGCTGAGGGTTTAGGGTAAGTGTTATGATTAGGGTTAGAGTCAGCGTTAGGGTTAGGATTGCGGTTAGGGTTAGGTGTAGGGTGAGATTTAGGTTTAGGTCCAAGGTGAGGGTTAGAGTTAGTGTTCTATTTAGGGTCAAGGTTAGAGTTAGGGTTAGGGTAAGGGATAGGCTTAGAGTTAGGGAAAGTGTTAGGGGTTCGTGTGAGGGTTAGTGTTAGGTTTACATCAAGCTGATGTTTTAGGGTGTTGTGGTTAGGGTTAGGGTTAGGTTAAGGGTTAGGGCTAGAGTTAGGGAAGAGTTAAGGGTTAGGTTTAGTTTTAGGGTTAGGGTTAGACTTAGGTTTAAGGTGAAGTTTAGGTTAAGGATGAGGGTTCGGGTTAGGATTAGGCGTTTGGGTTAAGGTTAGGGTTAGGTTTAGGGTTAGGGCTTAGCAGCGATAGGGTTAGGTATTTGGGTTAATGTTAGGGTCAGGTTTAGGGTTAGGGCTAGGGCTATTGCTAGGGTGAAGTTTACGGGTGAGGGTTGTGCTTAGGTTTAGCATTAGGGGTTAGGGTTAGGGTTAATGTTAGGAGTAAGTGTAGGGTTAAGGTTAGTTTTAGTGTGAGGGTTAGGGTTGGTTTTTGGGTTAAGTCATGGTTAGGTTTAGGGCTAGGTTAAGGTTAGAGATAGGGTTAGGTTAAGGGTTGGGTTAGGTTTAGATGTTAGGGTGAGGGTGAGTGCTAGGTTTCCATTTAAGCTGAGTGTGTAGGGTATGTTTTAGGGTTAGGATTAGAGTTAGAGTTAGGGTCATGGCTAGGGTTAAGTTTAGGGTTAGGGTTAGGTTTATGGTTAGGATTAGGGTTAGGGTCAGGGTTAGGGGGAGATTTAGTGTTATGTTTAGTTTTAGCGTTAGGGTTTGGGTGAACTTTATGTTAAGCACGAGGGTTAGGGTTAGGGGTTAGGGTTCAGGTTAGGTTCAGGGTTAGGGTTAGGGTTAGGTTTAGGTTTGGGGTTAGGGTTAGGTTTAGTGTTAGTGTTAGTTTTGCTTAGGGTTAGGGTTTGAATGAATTTAGGGTAGGTTTAGGGTTATGGTTAGGGTGAAATTTTGCTTAAGGGTCAGGGTTCCGCTTAGGGTTAGGGTTAGAGTTAGGGTCAGTGGTTAGGGTTAAGTTTAGGTTTAGGGTTAGAGTTAGGTTTAGGGTTAGTTTTAGTTTGGGTTAGGATTAGGCTATGAATGAAGTTAGGGTAGGTTTAGGGTTATGGTTAGGGTGAAATTTTGTTAAAGGGTGAGGGTTCGGTTTAGGGTTAGGGTTAGGTTTAGAGTTAGGGTTGTGGCTAGGGTTAGGTTTAGGGTTAAGGTTAAGTTTAGGCTAAGGATTAGGGTTAGAGTTAGGGTTAGGTGTTAGTGTTTCGGTTAGGTTTAGCATAGGGGTGTATTTAGGGTTAAGTTTTTTTTTTTTTAGGTTTAGGGTAAGAGTCAGAGTTACATTTACCGTTAAGGTGAGGGTTTTGGGTAAGTGTTACGGTTGGGGTTAGGGTTAGGGTTAGGGCTGCGGATAGGGTTAGAGTTAGGGTTAGGTTTAAGTTTATGGTAGGCTTAAAGATAGGGTTAAGCTTAGGTGAGGGTTAGGATTAGAATTAGGTTTAGGGCGAGGATTAGGGTCAGAGTTATTGTAAGGGTTAGGTTTAGGGTTCCAGGTGGGCCCAGGTTAAGGTGAGGGTTAGGTTTAGGGCTAGGGTTAGGGTTAAAGTTAGGGTTAACTTTAGGTTAGGGATAGGGTGAAGTTTAACATAGGGTGAGGGTTAGGGTTATGGCTAAGGTTTGGGTTTGTTTTCAGGTTAGTGTTAAGGTTATGTTTAGGGTTAGGGTTAAGTTTAGGGGTTGTGTTGAGTTTTAGTGTTAGGGTTAGATTTTAGGTTAGTGTTTAGTGTTATGGTTAGAGTTAGGGTTAGGGTTGTGTTAGGCGTTGTGGTTGGGGTGAGGGTTAGGTTTAGGGTTAGGGTTGGGTAGGGTTAGGATTATGGATATGGTAAGGTGTTAGGGGTTAGAGGTGTAGTTTAGGGTTAGGGTTTGGGTTTGTGTGAGGGTTCTGGTTAGGCTTTGTGATTCCGGTCATGGTTAGGGTTGGTTTAGGGTTGGGGTTAGGTTTATGATTAGGTTTCGGTTAGTGTTACAGTTAGGGTTAAGGTTTTTGTTAGGCTTTGGTGTTGGGGTTACTGTTTGGGTTAGGGTTAGGTTTATCGTTAGGGTCAGGGGTTTCAGGTTAGTGTTAGGGTTAGGGTTTCAGATAGCATTAGGGTTAGGGTTTCGGATTGCATTAGGGTTAGGGTTGTGGGATTCGGTTAGGGTTTAGGGTGAAGGTTACCGTTAGTTTTATGGTTAAGCTGAGGGTTTAGAGTAAGTGTTATGATTAGGGTTAGAGTCAGCGTTAGGGTTAGGATTGCGGTTAGGGTTAGGTGTAGGGTAAGATTTAGGTTTAGGTCCAAGGTGAGGGTTAGAGTTAGTGTTCTATTTAGGGTCAAGGTTAGAGTTAGGGTTAGGGTAAGGGATAGGCTTAGAGTTAGGGAAAGTGTTAGGGGTTCGTGTGAGGGTTAGTGTTAGGTTTACATCAAGCTGATGTTTTAGGGTGTTGTGGTTAGGGTTAGGGTTAGGTTAAGGGTTAGGGCTAGAGTTAGGGAAGAGTTAAGGGTTAGGTTTAGTTTTAGGGTTAGGGTTAGACTTAGGTTTAAGGTGAAGTTTAGGTTAAGGATGAGGGTTCGGGTTAGGATTAGGCGTTTGGGTTAAGGTTAGGGTTAGGTTTAGGGTTAGGGCTTAGCAGCGATAGGGTTAGGTATTTGGGTTAATGTTAGGGTCAGGTTTAGGGTTAGGGCTAGGGCTATTGCTAGGGTGAAGTTTACGGGTGAGGGTTGTGCTTAGGTTTAGCATTAGGGGTTAGGGTTAGGGTTAATGTTAGGAGTAAGTGTAGGGTTAAGGTTAGTTTTAGTGTGAGGGTTAGGGTTGGTTTTTGGGTTAAGTCATGGTTAGGTTTAGGGCTAGGTTAAGGTTAGAGATAGGGTTAGGTTAAGGGTTGGGTTAGGTTTAGATGTTAGGGTGAGGGTGAGTGCTAGGTTTCCATTTAAGCTGAGTGTGTAGGGTATGTTTTAGGGTTAGGATTAGAGTTAGAGTTAGGGTCATGGCTAGGGTTAAGTTTAGGGTTAGGGTTAGGTTTATGGTTAGGATTAGGGTTAGGGTCAGGGTTAGGGGGAGATTTAGTGTTATGTTTAGTTTTAGCGTTAGGGTTTGGGTGAACTTTATGTTAAGCACGAGGGTTAGGGTTAGGGGTTAGGGTTCAGGTTAGGTTCAGGGTTAGGGTTAGGGTTAGGTTTAGGTTTGGGGTTAGGGTTAGGTTTAGTGTTAGTGTTAGTTTTGCTTAGGGTTAGGGTTTGAATGAATTTAGGGTAGGTTTAGGGTTATGGTTAGGGTGAAATTTTGCTTAAGGGTCAGGGTTCCGCTTAGGGTTAGGGTTAGAGTTAGGGTCAGTGGTTAGGGTTAAGTTTAGGTTTAGGGTTAGAGTTAGGTTTAGGGTTAGTTTTAGTTTGGGTTAGGATTAGGCTATGAATGAAGTTAGGGTAGGTTTAGGGTTATGGTTAGGGTGAAATTTTGTTAAAGGGTGAGGGTTCGGTTTAGGGTTAGGGTTAGGTTTAGAGTTAGGGTTGTGGCTAGGGTTAGGTTTAGGGTTAAGGTTAAGTTTAGGCTAAGGATTAGGGTTAGAGTTAGGGTTAGGTGTTAGTGTTTCGGTTAGGTTTAGCATAGGGGTGTATTTAGGGTTAAGTTTTTTTTTTTTAGGTTTAGGGTAAGAGTCAGAGTTCCATTTACCGTTAAGGTGAGGGTTTTGGGTAAGTGTTACGGTTGGGGTTAGGGTTAGGGTTAGGGCTGCGGATAGGGTTAGAGTTAGGGTTAGGTTTAAGTTTATGGTAGGCTTAAAGATAGGGTTAAGCTTAGGTGAGGGTTAGGATTAGAATTAGGTTTAGGGCGAGGATTAGGGTCAGAGTTATTGTAAGGGTTAGGTTTAGGGTTCCAGGTGGGCCCAGGTTAAGGTGAGGGTTAGGTTTAGGGCTAGGGTTAGGGTTAAAGTTAGGGTTAACTTTAGGTTAGGGATAGGGTGAAGTTTAACATAGGGTGAGGGTTAGGGTTATGGCTAAGGTTTGGGTTTGTTTTCAGGTTAGTGTTAAGGTTATGTTTAGGGTTAGGGTTAAGTTTAGGGGTTGTGTTGAGTTTTAGTGTTAGGGTTAGATTTTAGGTTAGTGTTTAGTGTTATGGTTAGGGTTAGGGTTAGGGTTGTGTTAGGCGTTGTGGTTGGGGTGAGGGTTAGGTTTAGGGTTAGGGTTGGGTAGGGTTAGGATTATGGATATGGTAAGGTGTTAGGGGTTAGAGGTGTAGTTTAGGGTTAGGGTTTGGGTTTGTGTGAGGGTTCTGGTTAGGCTTTGTGATTCCGGTCATGGTTAGGGTTGGTTTAGGGTTGGGGTTAGGTTTATGATTAGGTTTCGGTTAGTGTTACAGTTAGGGTTAAGGTTTTTGTTAGGCTTTGGTGTTGGGGTTAGTGTTTGGGTTAGGGTTAGGTTTATCGTTAGGGTCAGGGGTTTCAGGTTAGTGTTAGGGTTAGGGTTTCAGATAGCATTAGGGTTAGGGTTTCGGATTGCATTAGGGTTAGGGTTGTGGGATTCGGTTAGGGTTTAGGGTGAAGGTTACCGTTAGTTTTATGGTTAAGCTGAGGGTTTAGAGTAAGTGTTATGATTAGGGTTAGAGTCAGCGTTAGGGTTAGGATTGCGGTTAGGGTTAGGTGTAGGGTAAGATTTAGGTTTAGGTCCAAGGTGAGGGTTAGAGTTAGTGTTCTATTTAGGGTCAAGGTTAGAGTTAGGGTTAGGGTAAGGGATAGGCTTAGAGTTAGGGAAAGTGTTAGGGGTTCGTGTGAGGGTTAGTGTTAGGTTTACATCAAGCTGATGTTTTAGGGTGTTGTGGTTAGGGTTAGGGTTAGGTTAAGGGTTAGGGCTAGAGTTAGGGAAGAGTTAAGGGTTAGGTTTAGTTTTAGGGTTAGGGTTAGACTTAGGTTTAAGGTGAAGTTTAGGTTAAGGATGAGGGTTCGGGTTAGGATTAGGCGTTTGGGTTAAGGTTAGGGTTAGGTTTAGGGTTAGGGCTTAGCAGCGATAGGGTTAGGTATTTGGGTTAATGTTAGGGTCAGGTTTAGGGTTAGGGCTAGGGCTATTGCTAGGGTGAAGTTTACGGGTGAGGGTTGTGCTTAGGTTTAGCATTAGGGGTTAGGGTTAGGGTTAATGTTAGGAGTAAGTGTAGGGTTAAGGTTAGTTTTAGTGTGAGGGTTAGGGTTGGTTTTTGGGTTAAGTCATGGTTAGGTTTAGGGCTAGGTTAAGGTTAGAGATAGGGTTAGGTTAAGGGTTGGGTTAGGTTTAGATGTTAGGGTGAGGGTGAGTGCTAGGTTTCCATTTAAGCTGAGTGTGTAGGGTATGTTTTAGGGTTAGGATTAGAGTTAGAGTTAGGGTCATGGTTAGGGTTAAGTTTAGGGTTAGGGTTAGGTTTATGGTTAGGATTAGGGTTAGGGTCAGGGTTAGGGGGAGATTTAGTGTTATGTTTAGTTTTAGCGTTAGGGTTTGGGTGAACTTTATGTTAAACACGAGGGTTAGGGTTAGGGGTTAGGGTTCAGGTTAGGTTCAGGGTTAGGGTTAGGGTTAGGTTTAGGTTTGGGGTTAGGGTTAGGTTTAGTGTTAGTGTTAGTTTTGCTTAGGGTTAGGGTTTGAATGAATTTAGAGTAGGTTTAGGGTTATGGTTAGGGTGAAATTTTGCTTAAGGGTCAGGGTTCCGATTAGGGTTAGGGTTAGAGTTAGAGTCAGTGGTTAGGGTTAAGTTTAGGTTTAGGGTTAGAGTTAGGTTTAGGGTTAGTTTTAGTTTGGGTTAGGATTAGGCTATGAATGAAGTTAGGGTAGGTTTAGGGTTATGGTTAGGGTGAAATTTTGTTAAAGGGTGAGGGTTCGGTTTAGGGTTAGGGTTAGGTTTAGAGTTAGGGTTGTGGCTAGGGTTAGGTTTAGGGTTAAGGTTAAGTTTAGGCTAAGGATTAGGGTTAGAGTTAGGGTTAGGTGTTAGTGTTTCGGTTAGGTTTAGCATAGGGGTGTATTTAGGGTTAAGTTTTTTTTTTTTTAGGTTTAGGGTAAGAGTCAGAGTTACATTTACCGTTAAGGTGAGGGTTTTGGGTAAGTGTCACGGTTGGGGTTAGGGTTAGGGTTAGGGCTGCGGATAGGGTTAGAGTTAGGGTTAGGTTTAAGTTTATGGTAGGCTTAAAGATAGGGTTAAGCTTAGGTGAGGGTTAGGATTAGAATTAGGTTTAGGGCGAGGATTAGGGTCAGAGTTATTGTAAGGGTTAGGTTTAGGGTTCCAGGTGGGCCCAGGTTAAGGTGAGGGTTAGGTTTAGGGCTAGGGTTAGGGTTAAAGTTAGGGTTAACTTTAGGTTAGGGATAGGGTGAAGTTTAACATAGGGTGAGGGTTAGGGTTATGGCTAAGGTTTGGGTTTGTTTTCAGGTTAGTGTTAAGGTTATGTTTAGGGTTAGGGTTAAGTTTAGGGGTTGTGTTGAGTTTTAGTGTTAGGGTTAGATTTTAGGTTAGTGTTTAGTGTTATGGTTAGGGTTAGGGTTAGGGTTGTGTTAGGCGTTGTGGTTGGGGTGAGGGTTAGGTTTAGGGTTAGGGTTGGGTAGGGTTAGGATTATGGATATGGTAAGGTGTTAGGGGTTAGAGGTGTAGTTTAGGGTTAGGGTTTGGGTTTGTGTGAGGGTTCTGGTTAGGCTTTGTGATTCCGGTCATGGTTAGGGTTGGTTTAGGGTTGGGGTTAGGTTTATGATTAGGTTTCGGTTAGTGTTACAGTTAGGGTTAAGGTTTTTGTTAGGCTTTGGTGTTGGGGTTAGTGTTTGGGTTAGGGTTAGGTTTATCGTTAGGGTCAGGGGTTTCAGGTTAGTGTTAGGGTTAGGGTTTCAGATAGCATTAGGGTTAGGGTTTCGGATTGCATTAGGGTTAGGGTTGTGGGATTCGGTTAGGGTTTAGGGTGAAGGTTACCGTTAGTTTTATGGTTAAGCTGAGGGTTTAGAGTAAGTGTTATGATTAGGGTTAGAGTCAGCGTTAGGGTTAGGATTGCGGTTAGGGTTAGGTGTAGGGTAAGATTTAGGTTTAGGTCCAAGGTGAGGGTTAGAGTTAGTGTTCTATTTAGGGTCAAGGTTAGAGTTAGGGTTAGGGTAAGGGATAGGCTTAGAGTTAGGGAAAGTGTTAGGGGTTCGTGTGAGGGTTAGTGTTAGGTTTACATCAAGCTGATGTTTTAGGGTGTTGTGGTTAGGGTTAGGGTTAGGTTAAGGGTTAGGGCTAGAGTTAGGGAAGAGTTAAGGGTTAGGTTTAGTTTTAGGGTTAGGGTTAGACTTAGGTTTAAGGTGAAGTTTAGGTTAAGGATGAGGGTTCGGGTTAGGATTAGGCGTTTGGGTTAAGGTTAGGGTTAGGTTTAGGGTTAGGGCTTAGCAGCGATAGGGTTAGGTATTTGGGTTAATGTTAGGGTCAGGTTTAGGGTTAGGGCTAGGGCTATTGCTAGGGTGAAGTTTACGGGTGAGGGTTGTGCTTAGGTTTAGCATTAGGGGTTAGGGTTAGGGTTAATGTTAGGAGTAAGTGTAGGGTTAAGGTTAGTTTTAGTGTGAGGGTTAGGGTTGGTTTTTGGGTTAAGTCATGGTTAGGTTTAGGGCTAGGTTAAGGTTAGAGATAGGGTTAGGTTAAGGGTTGGGTTAGGTTTAGATGTTAGGGTGAGGGTGAGTGCTAGGTTTCCATTTAAGCTGAGTGTGTAGGGTATGTTTTAGGGTTAGGATTAGAGTTAGAGTTAGGGTCATGGCTAGGGTTAAGTTTAGGGTTAGGGTTAGGTTTATGGTTAGGATTAGGGTTAGGGTCAGGGTTAGGGGGAGATTTAGTGTTATGTTTAGTTTTAGCGTTAGGGTTTGGGTGAACTTTATGTTAAGCACGAGGGTTAGGGTTAGGGGTTAGGGTTCAGGTTAGGTTCAGGGTTAGGGTTAGGGTTAGGTTTAGGTTTGGGGTTAGGGTTAGGTTTAGTGTTAGTGTTAGTTTTGCTTAGGGTTAGGGTTTGAATGAATTTAGGGTAGGTTTAGGGTTATGGTTAGGGTGAAATTTTGCTTAAGGGTCAGGGTTCCGCTTAGGGTTAGGGTTAGAGATAGGGTCAGTGGTTAGGGTTAAGTTTAGGTTTAGGGTTAGAGTTAGGTTTAGGGTTAGTTTTAGTTTGGGTTAGGATTAGGCTATGAATGAAGTTAGGGTAGGTTTAGGGTTATGGTTAGGGTGAAATTTTGTTAAAGGGTGAGGGTTCGGTTTAGGGTTAGGGTTAGGTTTAGAGTTAGGGTTGTGGCTAGGGTTAGGTTTAGGGTTAAGGTTAAGTTTAGGCTAAGGATTAGGGTTAGAGTTAGGGTTAGGGGTTAGTGTTTCGGTTAGGTTTAGCATAGGGGTGTATTTAGGGTTAAGTTTTTTTTTTTTTAGGTTTAGGGTAAGAGTCAGAGTTACATTTACCGTTAAGGTGAGGGTTTTGGGTAAGTGTTACGGTTGGGGTTAGGGTTAGGGTTAGGGCTGCGGATAGGGTTAGAGTTAGGGTTAGGTTTAAGTTTATGGTAGGCTTAAAGATAGGGTTAAGCTTAGGTGAGGGTTAGGATTAGAATTAGGTTTAGGGCGAGGATTAGGGTCAGAGTTATTGTAAGGGTTAGGTTTAGGGTTCCAGGTGGGCCCAGGTTAAGGTGAGGGTTAGGTTTAGGGCTAGGGTTAGGGTTAAAGTTAGGGTTAACTTTAGGTTAGGGATAGGGTGAAGTTTAACATAGGGTGAGGGTTAGGGTTATGGCTAAGGTTTGGGTTTGTTTTCAGGTTAGTGTTAAGGTTATGTTTAGGGTTAGGGTTAAGTTTAGGGGTTGTGTTGAGTTTTAGTGTTAGGGTTAGATTTTAGGTTAGTGTTTAGTGTTATGGTTAGGGTTAGGGTTAGGGTTGTGTTAGGCGTTGTGGTTGGGGTGAGGGTTAGGTTTAGGGTTAGGGTTGGGTAGGGTTAGGATTATGGATATGGTAAGGTGTTAGGGGTTAGAGGTGTAGTTTAGGGTTAGGGTTTGGGTTTGTGTGAGGGTTCTGGTTAGGCTTTGTGATTCCGGTCATGGTTAGGGTTGGTTTAGGGTTGGGGTTAGGTTTATGATTAGGTTTCGGTTAGTGTTACAGTTAGGGTTAAGGTTTTTGTTAGGCTTTGGTGTTGGGGTTAGTGTTTGGGTTAGGGTTAGGTTTATCGTTAGGGTCAGGGGTTTCAGATTAGTGTTAGGGTTAGGGTTTCAGATAGCATTAGGGTTAGGGTTTCGGATTGCATTAGGGTTAGGGTTGTGGGATTCGGTTAGGGTTTAGGGTGAGGGTTACCGTTAGTTTTATGGTTAAGCTGAGGGTTTAGGGTAAGTGTTATGATTAGGGTTAGAGTCAGCGTTAGGGTTAGGATTGCGGTTAGGGTTAGGTGTAGGGTGAGATTTAGGTTTAGGTCCAAGGTGAGGGTTAGAGTTAGTGTTCTATTTAGGGTCAAGGTTAGAGTTAGGGTTAGGGTAAGGGATAGGCTTAGAGTTAGGGAAAGTGTTAGGGGTTCGTGTGAGGGTTAGTGTTAGGTTTACATCAAGCTGATGTTTTAGGGTGTTGTGGCTAGGGTTAGGGTTAGGTTAAGGGTTAGGGCTAGAGTTAGGGAAGAGTTAAGGGTTAGGTTTAGTTTTAGGGTTAGGGTTAGACTTAGGTTTAAGGTGAAGTTTAGGTTAAGGATGAGGGTTCGGGTTAGGATTAGGCGTTTGGGTTAAGGTTAGGGTTAGGTTTAGGGTTAGGGCTTAGCAGCGATAGGGTTAGGTATTTGGGTTAATGTTAGGGTCAGGTTTAGGGTTAGGGCTAGGGCTATTGCTAGGGTGAAGTTTACGGGTGAGGGTTGTGCTTAGGTTTAGCATTAGGGGTTAGGGTTAGGGTTAATGTTAGGAGTAAGTGTAGGGTTAAGGTTAGTTTTAGTGTGAGGGTTAGGGTTGGTTTTTGGGTTAAGTCATGGTTAGGTTTAGGGCTAGGTTAAGGTTAGAGATAGGGTTAGGTTAAGGGTTGGGTTAGGTTTAGATGTTAGGGTGAGGGTGAGTGCTAGGTTTCCATTTAAGCTGAGTGTGTAGGGTATGTTTTAGGGTTAGGATTAGAGTTAGAGTTAGGGTCATGGCTAGGGTTAAGTTTAGGGTTAGGGTTAGGTTTATGGTTAGGATTAGGGTTAGGGTCAGGGTTAGGGGGAGATTTAGTGTTATGTTTAGTTTTAGCGTTAGGGTTTGGGTGAACTTTATGTTAAGCACGAGGGTTAGGGTTAGGGGTTAGGGTTCAGGTTAGGTTCAGGGTTAGGGTTAGGGTTAGGTTTAGGTTTGGGGTTAGGGTTAGGTTTAGTGTTAGTGTTAGTTTTGCTTAGGGTTAGGGTTTGAATGAATTTAGGGTAGGTTTAGGGTTATGGTTAGGGTGAAATTTTGCTTAAGGGTCAGGGTTCCGCTTAGGGTTAGGGTTAGAGTTAGGGTCAGTGGTTAGGGTTAAGTTTAGGTTTAGGGTTAGAGTTAGGTTTAGGGTTAGTTTTAGTTTGGGTTAGGATTAGGCTATGAATGAAGTTAGGGTAGGTTTAGGGTTATGGTTAGGGTGAAATTTTGTTAAAGGGTGAGGGTTCGGTTTAGGGTTAGGGTTAGGTTTAGAGTTAGGGTTGTGGCTAGGGTTAGGTTTAGGGTTAAGGTTAAGTTTAGGCTAAGGATTAGGGTTAGAGTTAGGGTTAGGTGTTAGTGTTTCGGTTAGGTTTAGCATAGGGGTGTATTTAGGGTTAAGTTTTTTTTTTTTTAGGTTTAGGGTAAGAGTCAGAGTTACATTTACCGTTAAGGTGAGGGTTTTGGGTAAGTGTCACGGTTGGGGTTAGGGTTAGGGTTAGGGCTGCGGATAGGGTTAGAGTTAGGGTTAGGTTTAAGTTTATGGTAGGCTTAAAGATAGGGTTAAGCTTAGGTGAGGGTTAGGATTAGAATTAGGTTTAGGGCGAGGATTAGGGTCAGAGTTATTGTAAGGGTTAGGTTTAGGGTTCCAGGTGGGCCCAGGTTAAGGTGAGGGTTAGGTTTAGGGCTAGGGTTAGGGTTAAAGTTAGGGTTAACTTTAGGTTAGGGATAGGGTGAAGTTTAACATAGGGTGAGGGTTAGGGTTATGGCTAAGGTTTGGGTTTGTTTTCAGGTTAGTGTTAAGGTTATGTTTAGGGTTAGGGTTAAGTTTAGGGGTTGTGTTGAGTTTTAGTGTTAGGGTTAGATTTTAGGTTAGTGTTTAGTGTTATGGTTAGGGTTAGGGTTAGGGTTGTGTTAGGCGTTGTGGTTGGGGTGAGGGTTAGGTTTAGGGTTAGGGTTGGGTAGGGTTAGGATTATGGATATGGTAAGGTGTTAGGGGTTAGAGGTGTAGTTTAGGGTTAGGGTTTGGGTTTGTGTGAGGGTTCTGGTTAGGCTTTGTGATTCCGGTCATGGTTAGGGTTGGTTTAGGGTTGGGGTTAGGTTTATGATTAGGTTTCGGTTAGTGTTAGAGTTAGGGTTAAGGTTTTTGTTAGGCTTTGGTGTTGGGGTTAGTGTTTGGGTTAGGGTTAGGTTTATCGTTAGGGTCAGGGGTTTCAGGTTAGTGTTAGGGTTAGGGTTTCAGATAGCATTAGGGTTAGGGTTTCGGATTGCATTAGGGTTAGGGTTGTGGGATTCGGTTAGGGTTTAGGGTGAAGGTTACCGTTAGTTTTATGGTTAAGCTGAGGGTTTAGAGTAAGTGTTATGATTAGGGTTAGAGTCAGCGTTAGGGTTAGGATTGCGGTTAGGGTTAGGTGTAGGGTAAGATTTAGGTTTAGGTCCAAGGTGAGGGTTAGAGTTAGTGTTCTATTTAGGGTCAAGGTTAGAGTTAGGGTTAGGGTAAGGGATAGGCTTAGAGTTAGGGAAAGTGTTAGGGGTTCGTGTGAGGGTTAGTGTTAGGTTTACATCAAGCTGATGTTTTAGGGTGTTGTGGTTAGGGTTAGGGTTAGGTTAAGGGTTAGGGCTAGAGTTAGGGAAGAGTTAAGGGTTAGGTTTAGTTTTAGGGTTAGGGTTAGACTTAGGTTTAAGGTGAAGTTTAGGTTAAGGATGAGGGTTCGGGTTAGGATTAGGCGTTTGGGTTAAGGTTAGGGTTAGGTTTAGGGTTAGGGCTTAGCAGCGATAGGGTTAGGTATTTGGGTTAATGTTAGGGTCAGGTTTAGGGTTAGGGCTAGGGCTATTGCTAGGGTGAAGTTTACGGGTGAGGGTTGTGCTTAGGTTTAGCATTAGGGGTTAGGGTTAGGGTTAATGTTAGGAGTAAGTGTAGGGTTAAGGTTAGTTTTAGTGTGAGGGTTAGGGTTGGTTTTTGGGTTAAGTCATGGTTAGGTTTAGGGCTAGGTTAAGGTTAGAGATAGGGTTAGGTTAAGGGTTGGGTTAGGTTTAGATGTTAGGGTGAGGGTGAGTGCTAGGTTTCCATTTAAGCTGAGTGTGTAGGGTATGTTTTAGGGTTAGGATTAGAGTTAGAGTTAGGGTCATGGCTAGGGTTAAGTTTAGGGTTAGGGTTAGGTTTATGGTTAGGATTAGGGTTAGGGTCAGGGTTAGGGGGAGATTTAGTGTTATGTTTAGTTTTAGCGTTAGGGTTTGGGTGAACTTTATGTTAAGCACGAGGGTTAGGGTTAGGGGTTAGGGTTCAGGTTAGGTTCAGGGTTAGGGTTAGGGTTAGGTTTAGGTTTGGGGTTAGGGTTAGGTTTAGTGTTAGTGTTAGTTTTGCTTAGGGTTAGGGTTTGAATGAATTTAGGGTAGGTTTAGGGTTATGGTTAGGGTGAAATTTTGCTTAAGGGTCAGGGTTCCGCTTAGGGTTAGGGTTAGAGATAGGGTCAGTGGTTAGGGTTAAGTTTAGGTTTAGGGTTAGAGTTAGGTTTAGGGTTAGTTTTAGTTTGGGTTAGGATTAGGCTATGAATGAAGTTAGGGTAGGTTTAGGGTTATGGTTAGGGTGAAATTTTGTTAAAGGGTGAGGGTTCGGTTTAGGGTTAGGGTTAGGTTTAGAGTTAGGGTTGTGGCTAGGGTTAGGTTTAGGGTTAAGGTTAAGTTTAGGCTAAGGATTAGGGTTAGAGTTAGGGTTAGGGGTTAGTGTTTCGGTTAGGTTTAGCATAGGGGTGTATTTAGGGTTAAGTTTTTTTTTTTTTAGGTTTAGGGTAAGAGTCAGAGTTACATTTACCGTTAAGGTGAGGGTTTTGGGTAAGTGTTACGGTTGGGGTTAGGGTTAGGGTTAGGGCTGCGGATAGGGTTAGAGTTAGGGTTAGGTTTAAGTTTATGGTAGGCTTAAAGATAGGGTTAAGCTTAGGTGAGGGTTAGGATTAGAATTAGGTTTAGGGCGAGGATTAGGGTCAGAGTTATTGTAAGGGTTAGGTTTAGGGTTCCAGGTGGGCCCAGGTTAAGGTGAGGGTTAGGTTTAGGGCTAGGGTTAGGGTTAAAGTTAGGGTTAACTTTAGGTTAGGGATAGGGTGAAGTTTAACATAGGGTGAGGGTTAGGGTTATGGCTAAGGTTTGGGTTTGTTTTCAGGTTAGTGTTAAGGTTATGTTTAGGGTTAGGGTTAAGTTTAGGGGTTGTGTTGAGTTTTAGTGTTAGGGTTAGATTTTAGGTTAGTGTTTAGTGTTATGGTTAGGGTTAGGGTTAGGGTTGTGTTAGGCGTTGTGGTTGGGGTGAGGGTTAGGTTTAGGGTTAGGGTTGGGTAGGGTTAGGATTATGGATATGGTAAGGTGTTAGGGGTTAGAGGTGTAGTTTAGGGTTAGGGTTTGGGTTTGTGTGAGGGTTCTGGTTAGGCTTTGTGATTCCGGTCATGGTTAGGGTTGGTTTAGGGTTGGGGTTAGGTTTATGATTAGGTTTCGGTTAGTGTTACAGTTAGGGTTAAGGTTTTTGTTAGGCTTTGGTGTTGGGGTTAGTGTTTGGGTTAGGGTTAGGTTTATCGTTAGGGTCAGGGGTTTCAGATTAGTGTTAGGGTTAGGGTTTCAGATAGCATTAGGGTTAGGGTTTCGGATTGCATTAGGGTTAGGGTTGTGGGATTCGGTTAGGGTTTAGGGTGAGGGTTACCGTTAGTTTTATGGTTAAGCTGAGGGTTTAGGGTAAGTGTTATGATTAGGGTTAGAGTCAGCGTTAGGGTTAGGATTGCGGTTAGGGTTAGGTGTAGGGTGAGATTTAGGTTTAGGTCCAAGGTGAGGGTTAGAGTTAGTGTTCTATTTAGGGTCAAGGTTAGAGTTAGGGTTAGGGTAAGGGATAGGCTTAGAGTTAGGGAAAGTGTTAGGGGTTCGTGTGAGGGTTAGTGTTAGGTTTACATCAAGCTGATGTTTTAGGGTGTTGTGGCTAGGGTTAGGGTTAGGTTAAGGGTTAGGGCTAGAGTTAGGGAAGAGTTAAGGGTTAGGTTTAGTTTTAGGGTTAGGGTTAGACTTAGGTTTAAGGTGAAGTTTAGGTTAAGGATGAGGGTTCGGGTTAGGATTAGGCGTTTGGGTTAAGGTTAGGGTTAGGTTTAGGGTTAGGGCTTAGCAGCGATAGGGTTAGGTATTTGGGTTAATGTTAGGGTCAGGTTTAGGGTTAGGGCTAGGGCTATTGCTAGGGTGAAGTTTACGGGTGAGGGTTGTGCTTAGGTTTAGCATTAGGGGTTAGGGTTAGGGTTAATGTTAGGAGTAAGTGTAGGGTTAAGGTTAGTTTTAGTGTGAGGGTTAGGGTTGGTTTTTGGGTTAAGTCATGGTTAGGTTTAGGGCTAGGTTAAGGTTAGAGATAGGGTTAGGTTAAGGGTTGGGTTAGGTTTAGATGTTAGGGTGAGGGTGAGTGCTAGGTTTCCATTTAAGCTGAGTGTGTAGGGTATGTTTTAGGGTTAGGATTAGAGTTAGAGTTAGGGTCATGGCTAGGGTTAAGTTTAGGGTTAGGGTTAGGTTTATGGTTAGGATTAGGGTTAGGGTCAGGGTTAGGGGGAGATTTAGTGTTATGTTTAGTTTTAGCGTTAGGGTTTGGGTGAACTTTATGTTAAGCACGAGGGTTAGGGTTAGGGGTTAGGGTTCAGGTTAGGTTCAGGGTTAGGGTTAGGGTTAGGTTTAGGTTTGGGGTTAGGGTTAGGTTTAGTGTTAGTGTTAGTTTTGCTTAGGGTTAGGGTTTGAATGAATTTAGGGTAGGTTTAGGGTTATGGTTAGGGTGAAATTTTGCTTAAGGGTCAGGGTTCCGCTTAGGGTTAGGGTTAGAGTTAGGGTCAGTGGTTAGGGTTAAGTTTAGGTTTAGGGTTAGAGTTAGGTTTAGGGTTAGTTTTAGTTTGGGTTAGGATTAGGCTATGAATGAAGTTAGGGTAGGTTTAGGGTTATGGTTAGGGTGAAATTTTGTTAAAGGGTGAGGGTTCGGTTTAGGGTTAGGGTTAGGTTTAGAGTTAGGGTTGTGGCTAGGGTTAGGTTTAGGGTTAAGGTTAAGTTTAGGCTAAGGATTAGGGTTAGAGTTAGGGTTAGGTGTTAGTGTTTCGGTTAGGTTTAGCATAGGGGTGTATTTAGGGTTAAGTTTTTTTTTTTTTAGGTTTAGGGTAAGAGTCAGAGTTACATTTACCGTTAAGGTGAGGGTTTTGGGTAAGTGTTACGGTTGGGGTTAGGGTTAGGGTTAGGGCTGCGGATAGGGTTAGAGTTAGGGTTAGGTTTAAGTTTATGGTAGGCTTAAAGATAGGGTTAAGCTTAGGTGAGGGTTAGGATTAGAATTAGGTTTAGGGCGAGGATTAGGGTCAGAGTTATTGTAAGGGTTAGGTTTAGGGTTCCAGGTGGGCCCAGGTTAAGGTGAGGGTTAGGTTTAGGGCTAGGGTTAGGGTTAAAGTTAGGGTTAACTTTAGGTTAGGGATAGGGTGAAGTTTAACATAGGGTGAGGGTTAGGGTTATGGCTAAGGTTTGGGTTTGTTTTCAGGTTAGTGTTAAGGTTATGTTTAGGGTTAGGGTTAAGTTTAGGGGTTGTGTTGAGTTTTAGTGTTAGGGTTAGATTTTAGGTTAGTGTTTAGTGTTATGGTTAGGGTTAGGGTTAGGGTTGTGTTAGGCGTTGTGGTTGGGGTGAGGGTTAGGTTTAGGGTTAGGGTTGGGTAGGGTTAGGATTATGGATATGGTAAGGTGTTAGGGGTTAGAGGTGTAGTTTAGGGTTAGGGTTTGGGTTTGTGTGAGGGTTCTGGTTAGGCTTTGTGATTCCGGTCATGGTTAGGGTTGGTTTAGGGTTGGGGTTAGGTTTATGATTAGGTTTCGGTTAGTGTTAGAGTTAGGGTTAAGGTTTTTGTTAGGCTTTGGTGTTGGGGTTAGTGTTTGGGTTAGGGTTAGGTTTATCGTTAGGGTCAGGGGTTTCAGGTTAGTGTTAGGGTTAGGGTTTCAGATAGCATTAGGGTTAGGGTTTCGGATTGCATTAGGGTTAGGGTTGTGGGATTCGGTTAGGGTTTAGGGTGAAGGTTACCGTTAGTTTTATGGTTAAGCTGAGGGTTTAGAGTAAGTGTTATGATTAGGGTTAGAGTCAGCGTTAGGGTTAGGATTGCGGTTAGGGTTAGGTGTAGGGTAAGATTTAGGTTTAGGTCCAAGGTGAGGGTTAGAGTTAGTGTTCTATTTAGGGTCAAGGTTAGAGTTAGGGTTAGGGTAAGGGATAGGCTTAGAGTTAGGGAAAGTGTTAGGGGTTCGTGTGAGGGTTAGTGTTAGGTTTACATCAAGCTGATGTTTTAGGGTGTTGTGGTTAGGGTTAGGGTTAGGTTAAGGGTTAGGGCTAGAGTTAGGGAAGAGTTAAGGGTTAGGTTTAGTTTTAGGGTTAGGGTTAGACTTAGGTTTAAGGTGAAGTTTAGGTTAAGGATGAGGGTTCGGGTTAGGATTAGGCGTTTGGGTTAAGGTTAGGGTTAGGTTTAGGGTTAGGGCTTAGCAGCGATAGGGTTAGGTATTTGGGTTAATGTTAGGGTCAGGTTTAGGGTTAGGGCTAGGGCTATTGCTAGGGTGAAGTTTACGGGTGAGGGTTGTGCTTAGGTTTAGCATTAGGGGTTAGGGTTAATGTTAGGAGTAAGTGTAGGGTTAAGGTTAGTTTTAGTGTGAGGGTTAGGGTTGGTTTTTGGGTTAAGTCATGGTTAGGTTTAGGGCTAGGTTAAGGTTAGAGATAGGGTTAGGTTAAGGGTTGGGTTAGGTTTAGATGTTAGGGTGAGGGTGAGTGCTAGGTTTCCATTTAAGCTGAGTGTGTAGGGTATGTTTTAGGGTTAGGATTAGAGTTAGAGTTAGGGTCATGGCTAGGGTTAAGTTTAGGGTTAGGGTTAGGTTTATGGTTAGGATTAGGGTTAGGGTCAGGGTTAGGGGGAGATTTAGTGATATGTTTAGTTTTAGCGTTAGGGTTTGGGTGAACTTTATGTTAAGCACGAGGGTTAGGGTTAGGGGTTAGGGTTCAGGTTAGGTTCAGGGTTAGGGTTAGGGTTAGGTTTAGGTTTGGGGTTAGGGTTAGGTTTAGTGTTAGTGTTAGTTTTGCATAGGGTTAGGGTTTGAATGAATTTAGGGTAGGTTTAGGGTTATGGTTAGGGTGAAATTTTGCTTAAGGGTCAGGGTTCCGCTTAGGGTTAGGGTTAGAGATAGGGTCAGTGGTTAGGGTTAAGTTTAGGTTTAGGGTTAGAGTTAGGTTTAGGGTTAGTTTTAGTTTGGGTTAGGATTAGGCTATGAATGAAGTTAGGGTAGGTTTAGGGTTATGGTTAGGGTGAAATTTTGCTTAAGGGTCAGGGTTCCGCTTAGGGTTAGGGTTAGAGATAGGGTCAGTGGTTAGGGTTAAGTTTAGGTTTAGGGTTAGAGTTAGGTTTAGGGTTAGTTTTAGTTTGGGTTAGGATTAGGCTATGAATGAAGTTAGGGTAGGTTTAGGGTTATGGTTAGGGTGAAATTTTGTTAAAGGGTGAGGGTTCGGTTTAGGGTTAGGGTTAGGTTTAGAGTTAGGGTTGTGGCTAGGGTTAGGTTTAGGGTTAAGGTTAAGTTTAGGCTAAGGATTAGGGTTAGAGTTAGGGTTAGGGGTTAGTGTTTCGGTTAGGTTTAGCATAGGGGTGTATTTAGGGTTAAGTTTTTTTTTTTTTAGGTTTAGGGTAAGAGTCAGAGTTACATTTACCGTTAAGGTGAGGGTTTTGGGTAAGTGTTACGGTTGGGGTTAGGGTTAGGGTTAGGGCTGCGGATAGGGTTAGAGTTAGGGTTAGGTTTAAGTTTATGGTAGGCTTAAAGATAGGGTTAAGCTTAGGTGAGGGTTAGGATTAAAATTAGGTTTAGGGCGAGGATTAGGGTCAGAGTTATTGTAAGGGTTCGGTTTAGGGTTCCAGGTGGGCCCAGGTTAAGGTGAGGGTTAGGTTTAGGGCTAGGGTTAGGGTTAAAGTTAGGGTTAACTTTAGGTTAGGGATAGGGTGAAGTTTAACATAGGGTGAGGGTTAGGGTTATGGCTAAGGTTTGGGTTTGTTTTCAGGTTAGTGTTAAGGTTATGTTTAGGGTTAGGGTTAAGTTTAGGGGTTGTGTTGAGTTTTAGTGTTAGGGTTAGATTTTAGGTTAGTGTTTAGTGTTATGGTTAGGGTTAGGGTTAGGGTTGTGTTAGGCGTTGTGGTTGGGGTGAGGGTTAGGTTTAGGGTTAGGGTTGGGTAGGGTTAGGATTATGGATATGGTAAGGTGTTAGGGGTTAGAGGTGTAGTTTAGGGTTAGGGTTTGGGTTTGTGTGAGGGTTCTGGTTAGGCTTTGTGATTCCGGTCATGGTTAGGGTTGGTTTAGGGTTGGGGTTAGGTTTATGATTAGGTTTCGGTTAGTGTTACAGTTAGGGTTAAGGTTTTTGTTAGGCTTTGGTGTTGGGGTTAGTGTTTGGGTTAGGGTTAGGTTTATCGTTAGGGTCAGGGGTTTCAGATTAGTGTTAGGGTTAGGGTTTCAGATAGCATTAGGGTTAGGGTTTCGGATTGCATTAGGGTTAGGGTTGTGGGATTCGGTTAGGGTTTAGGGTGAGGGTTACCGTTAGTTTTATGGTTAAGCTGAGGGTTTAGGGTAAGTGTTATGATTAGGGTTAGAGTCAGCGTTAGGGTTAGGATTGCGGTTAGGGTTAGGTGTAGGGTGAGATTTAGGTTTAGGTCCAAGGTGAGGGTTAGAGTTAGTGTTCTATTTAGGGTCAAGGTTAGAGTTAGGGTTAGGGTAAGGGATAGGCTTAGAGTTAGGGAAAGTGTTAGGGGTTCGTGTGAGGGTTAGTGTTAGGTTTACATCAAGCTGATGTTTTAGGGTGTTGTGGTTAGGGTTAGGGTTAGGTTAAGGGTTAGGGCTAGAGTTAGGGAAGAGTTAAGGGTTAGGTTTAGTTTTAGGGTTAGGGTTAGACTTAGGTTTAAGGTGAAGTTTAGGTTAAGGATGAGGGTTCGGGTTAGGATTAGGCGTTTGGGTTAAGGTTAGGGTTAGGTTTAGGGTTAGGGCTTAGCAGCGATAGGGTTAGGTATTTGGGTTAATGTTAGGGTCAGGTTTAGGGTTAGGGCTAGGGCTATTGCTAGGGTGAAGTTTACGGGTGAGGGTTGTGCTTAGGTTTAGCATTAGGGGTTAGGGTTAGGGTTAATGTTAGGAGTAAGTGTAGGGTTAAGGTTAGTTTTAGTGTGAGGGTTAGGGTTGGTTTTTGGGTTAAGTCATGGTTAGGTTTAGGGCTAGGTTAAGGTTAGAGATAGGGTTAGGTTAAGGGTTGGGTTAGGTTTAGATGTTAGGGTGAGGGTGAGTGCTAGGTTTCCATTTAAGCTGAGTGTGTAGGGTATGTTTTAGGGTTAGGATTAGAGTTAGAGTTAGGGTCATGGCTAGGGTTAAGTTTAGGGTTAGGGTTAGGTTTATGGTTAGGATTAGGGTTAGGGTCAGGGTTAGGGGGAGATTTAGTGTTATGTTTAGTTTTAGCGTTAGGGTTTGGGTGAACTTTATGTTAAGCACGAGGGTTAGGGTTAGGGGTTAGGGTTCAGGTTAGGTTCAGGGTTAGGGTTAGGGTTAGGTTTAGGTTTGGGGTTAGGGTTAGGTTTAGTGTTAGTGTTAGTTTTGCTTAGGGTTAGGGTTTGAATGAATTTAGGGTAGGTTTAGGGTTATGGTTAGGGTGAAATTTTGCTTAAGGGTCAGGGTTCCGCTTAGGGTTAGGGTTAGAGTTAGGGTCAGTGGTTAGGGTTAAGTTTAGGTTTAGGGTTAGAGTTAGGTTTAGGGTTAGTTTTAGTTTGGGTTAGGATTAGGCTATGAATGAAGTTAGGGTAGGTTTAGGGTTATGGTTAGGGTGAAATTTTGTTAAAGGGTGAGGGTTCGGTTTAGGGTTAGGGTTAGGTTTAGAGTTAGGGTTGTGGCTAGGGTTAGGTTTAGGGTTAAGGTTAAGTTTAGGCTAAGGATTAGGGTTAGAGTTAGGGTTAGGTGTTAGTGTTTCGGTTAGGTTTAGCATAGGGGTGTATTTAGGGTTAAGTTTTTTTTTTTTTAGGTTTAGGGTAAGAGTCAGAGTTCCATTTACCGTTAAGGTGAGGGTTTTGGGTAAGTGTTACGGTTGGGGTTAGGGTTAGGGTTAGGGCTGCGGATAGGGTTAGAGTTAGGGTTAGGTTTAAGTTTATGGTAGGCTTAAAGATAGGGTTAAGCTTAGGTGAGGGTTAGGATTAGAATTAGGTTTAGGGCGAGGATTAGGGTCAGAGTTATTGTAAGGGTTAGGTTTAGGGTTCCAGGTGGGCCCAGGTTAAGGTGAGGGTTAGGTTTAGGGCTAGGGTTAGGGTTAAAGTTAGGGTTAACTTTAGGTTAGGGATAGGGTGAAGTTTAACATAGGGTGAGGGTTAGGGTTATGGCTAAGGTTTGGGTTTGTTTTCAGGTTAGTGTTAAGGTTATGTTTAGGGTTAGGGTTAAGTTTAGGGGTTGTGTTGAGTTTTAGTGTTAGGGTTAGATTTTAGGTTAGTGTTTAGTGTTATGGTTAGGGTTAGGGTTAGGGTTGTGTTAGGCGTTGTGGTTGGGGTGAGGGTTAGGTTTAGGGTTAGGGTTGGGTAGGGTTAGGATTATGGATATGGTAAGGTGTTAGGGGTTAGAGGTGTAGTTTAGGGTTAGGGTTTGGGTTTGTGTGAGGGTTCTGGTTAGGCTTTGTGATTCCGGTCATGGTTAGGGTTGGTTTAGGGTTGGGGTTAGGTTTATGATTAGGTTTCGGTTAGTGTTACAGTTAGGGTTAAGGTTTTTGTTAGGCTTTGGTGTTGGGGTTACTGTTTGGGTTAGGGTTAGGTTTATCGTTAGGGTCAGGGGTTTCAGGTTAGTGTTAGGGTTAGGGTTTCAGATAGCATTAGGGTTAGGGTTTCGGATTGCATTAGGGTTAGGGTTGTGGGATTCGGTTAGGGTTTAGGGTGAAGGTTACCGTTAGTTTTATGGTTAAGCTGAGGGTTTAGAGTAAGTGTTATGATTAGGGTTAGAGTCAGCGTTAGGGTTAGGATTGCGGTTAGGGTTAGGTGTAGGGTAAGATTTAGGTTTAGGTCCAAGGTGAGGGTTAGAGTTAGTGTTCTATTTAGGGTCAAGGTTAGAGTTAGGGTTAGGGTAAGGGATAGGCTTAGAGTTAGGGAAAGTGTTAGGGGTTCGTGTGAGGGTTAGTGTTAGGTTTACATCAAGCTGATGTTTTAGGGTGTTGTGGTTAGGGTTAGGGTTAGGTTAAGGGTTAGGGCTAGAGTTAGGGAAGAGTTAAGGGTTAGGTTTAGTTTTAGGGTTAGGGTTAGACTTAGGTTTAAGGTGAAGTTTAGGTTAAGGATGAGGGTTCGGGTTAGGATTAGGCGTTTGGGTTAAGGTTAGGGTTAGGTTTAGGGTTAGGGCTTAGCAGCGATAGGGTTAGGTATTTGGGTTAATGTTAGGGTCAGGTTTAGGGTTAGGGCTAGGGCTATTGCTAGGGTGAAGTTTACGGGTGAGGGTTGTGCTTAGGTTTAGCATTAGGGGTTAGGGTTAGGGTTAATGTTAGGAGTAAGTGTAGGGTTAAGGTTAGTTTTAGTGTGAGGGTTAGGGTTGGTTTTTGGGTTAAGTCATGGTTAGGTTTAGGGCTAGGTTAAGGTTAGAGATAGGGTTAGGTTAAGGGTTGGGTTAGGTTTAGATGTTAGGGTGAGGGTGAGTGCTAGGTTTCCATTTAAGCTGAGTGTGTAGGGTATGTTTTAGGGTTAGGATTAGAGTTAGAGTTAGGGTCATGGCTAGGGTTAAGTTTAGGGTTAGGGTTAGGTTTATGGTTAGGATTAGGGTTAGGGTCAGGGTTAGGGGGAGATTTAGTGTTATGTTTAGTTTTAGCGTTAGGGTTTGGGTGAACTTTATGTTAAGCACGAGGGTTAGGGTTAGGGGTTAGGGTTCAGGTTAGGTTCAGGGTTAGGGTTAGGGTTAGGTTTAGGTTTGGGGTTAGGGTTAGGTTTAGTGTTAGTGTTAGTTTTGCTTAGGGTTAGGGTTTGAATGAATTTAGGGTAGGTTTAGGGTTATGGTTAGGGTGAAATTTTGCTTAAGGGTCAGGGTTCCGCTTAGGGTTAGGGTTAGAGTTAGGGTCAGTGGTTAGGGTTAAGTTTAGGTTTAGGGTTAGAGTTAGGTTTAGGGTTAGTTTTAGTTTGGGTTAGGATTAGGCTATGAATGAAGTTAGGGTAGGTTTAGGGTTATGGTTAGGGTGAAATTTTGTTAAAGGGTGAGGGTTCGGTTTAGGGTTAGGGTTAGGTTTAGAGTTAGGGTTGTGGCTAGGGTTAGGTTTAGGGTTAAGGTTAAGTTTAGGCTAAGGATTAGGGTTAGAGTTAGGGTTAGGTGTTAGTGTTTCGGTTAGGTTTAGCATAGGGGTGTATTTAGGGTTAAGTTTTTTTTTTTTAGGTTTAGGGTAAGAGTCAGAGTTCCATTTACCGTTAAGGTGAGGGTTTTGGGTAAGTGTTACGGTTGGGGTTAGGGTTAGGGTTAGGGCTGCGGATAGGGTTAGAGTTAGGGTTAGGTTTAAGTTTATGGTAGGCTTAAAGATAGGGTTAAGCTTAGGTGAGGGTTAGGATTAGAATTAGGTTTAGGGCGAGGATTAGGGTCAGAGTTATTGTAAGGGTTAGGTTTAGGGTTCCAGGTGGGCCCAGGTTAAGGTGAGGGTTAGGTTTAGGGCTAGGGTTAGGGTTAAAGTTAGGGTTAACTTTAGGTTAGGGATAGGGTGAAGTTTAACATAGGGTGAGGGTTAGGGTTATGGCTAAGGTTTGGGTTTGTTTTCAGGTTAGTGTTAAGGTTATGTTTAGGGTTAGGGTTAAGTTTAGGGGTTGTGTTGAGTTTTAGTGTTAGGGTTAGATTTTAGGTTAGTGTTTAGTGTTATGGTTAGGGTTAGGGTTAGGGTTGTGTTAGGCGTTGTGGTTGGGGTGAGGGTTAGGTTTAGGGTTAGGGTTGGGTAGGGTTAGGATTATGGATATGGTAAGGTGTTAGGGGTTAGAGGTGTAGTTTAGGGTTAGGGTTTGGGTTTGTGTGAGGGTTCTGGTTAGGCTTTGTGATTCCGGTCATGGTTAAGGTTGGTTTAGGGTTGGGGTTAGGTTTATGATTAGGTTTCGGTTAGTGTTACAGTTAGGGTTAAGGTTTTTGTTAGGCTTTGGTGTTGGGGTTAGTGTTTGGGTTAGGGTTAGGTTTATCGTTAGGGTCAGGGGTTTCAGGTTAGTGTTAGGGTTAGGGTTTCAGATAGCATTAGGGTTAGGGTTTCGGATTGCATTAGGGTTAGGGTTGTGGGATTCGGTTAGGGTTTAGGGTGAAGGTTACCGTTAGTTTTATGGTTAAGCTGAGGGTTTAGAGTAAGTGTTATGATTAGGGTTAGAGTCAGCGTTAGGGTTAGGATTGCGGTTAGGGTTAGGTGTAGGGTAAGATTTAGGTTTAGGTCCAAGGTGAGGGTTAGAGTTAGTGTTCTATTTAGGGTCAAGGTTAGAGTTAGGGTTAGGGTAAGGGATAGGCTTAGAGTTAGGGAAAGTGTTAGGGGTTCGTGTGAGGGTTAGTGTTAGGTTTACATCAAGCTGATGTTTTAGGGTGTTGTGGTTAGGGTTAGGGTTAGGTTAAGGGTTAGGGCTAGAGTTAGGGAAGAGTTAAGGGTTAGGTTTAGTTTTAGGGTTAGGGTTAGACTTAGGTTTAAGGTGAAGTTTAGGTTAAGGATGAGGGTTCGGGTTAGGATTAGGCGTTTGGGTTAAGGTTAGGGTTAGGTTTAGGGTTAGGGCTTAGCAGCGATAGGGTTAGGTATTTGGGTTAATGTTAGGGTCAGGTTTAGGGTTAGGGCTAGGGCTATTGCTAGGGTGAAGTTTACGGGTGAGGGTTGTGCTTAGGTTTAGCATTAGGGGTTAGGGTTAGGGTTAATGTTAGGAGTAAGTGTAGGGTTAAGGTTAGTTTTAGTGTGAGGGTTAGGGTTGGTTTTTGGGTTAAGTCATGGTTAGGTTTAGGGCTAGGTTAAGGTTAGAGATAGGGTTAGGTTAAGGGTTGGGTTAGGTTTAGATGTTAGGGTGAGGGTGAGTGCTAGGTTTCCATTTAAGCTGAGTGTGTAGGGTATGTTTTAGGGTTAGGATTAGAGTTAGAGTTAGGGTCATGGTTAGGGTTAAGTTTAGGGTTAGGGTTAGGTTTATGGTTAGGATTAGGGTTAGGGTCAGGGTTAGGGGGAGATTTAGTGTTATGTTTAGTTTTAGCGTTAGGGTTTGGGTGAACTTTATGTTAAACACGAGGGTTAGGGTTAGGGGTTAGGGTTCAGGTTAGGTTCAGGGTTAGGGTTAGGGTTAGGTTTAGGTTTGGGGTTAGGGTTAGGTTTAGTGTTAGTGTTAGTTTTGCTTAGGGTTAGGGTTTGAATGAATTTAGAGTAGGTTTAGGGTTATGGTTAGGGTGAAATTTTGCTTAAGGGTCAGGGTTCCGATTAGGGTTAGGGTTAGAGTTAGAGTCAGTGGTTAGGGTTAAGTTTAGGTTTAGGGTTAGAGTTAGGTTTAGGGTTAGTTTTAGTTTGGGTTAGGATTAGGCTATGAATGAAGTTAGGGTAGGTTTAGGGTTATGGTTAGGGTGAAATTTTGTTAAAGGGTGAGGGTTCGGTTTAGGGTTAGGGTTAGGTTTAGAGTTAGGGTTGTGGCTAGGGTTAGGTTTAGGGTTAAGGTTAAGTTTAGGCTAAGGATTAGGGTTAGAGTTAGGGTTAGGTGTTAGTGTTTCGGTTAGGTTTAGCATAGGGGTGCATTTAGGGTTAAATTTTTTTTTTTTAGGTTTAGGGTAAGAGTCAGAGTTCCATTTACCGTTAAGGTGAGGGTTTTGGGTAAGTGTCACGGTTGGGGTTAGGGTTAGGGTTAGGGCTGCGGATAGGGTTAGAGTTAGGGTTAGGTTTAAGTTTATGGTAGGCTTAAAGATAGGGTTAAGCTTAGGTGAGGGTTAGGATTAGAATTAGGTTTAGGGCGAGGATTAGGGTCAGAGTTATTGTAAGGGTTAGGTTTAGGGTTCCAGGTGGGCCCAGGTTAAGGTGAGGGTTAGGTTTAGGGCTAGGGTTAGGGTTAAAGTTAGGGTTAACTTTAGGTTAGGGATAGGGTGAAGTTTAACATAGGGTGAGGGTTAGGGTTATGGCTAAGGTTTGGGTTTGTTTTCAGGTTAGTGTTAAGGTTATGTTTAGGGTTAGGGTTAAGTTTAGGGGTTGTGTTGAGTTTTAGTGTTAGGGTTAGATTTTAGGTTAGTGTTTAGTGTTATGGTTAGGGTTAGGGTTAGGGTTGTGTTAGGCGTTGTGGTTGGGGTGAGGGTTAGGTTTAGGGTTAGGGTTGGGTAGGGTTAGGATTATGGATATGGTAAGGTGTTAGGGGTTAGAGGTGTAGTTTAGGGTTAGGGTTTGGGTTTGTGTGAGGGTTCTGGTTAGGCTTTGTGATTCCGGTCATGGTTAGGGTTGGTTTAGGGTTGGGGTTAGGTTTATGATTACGTTTCGGTTAGTGTTACAGTTAGGGTTAAGGTTTTTGTTAGGCTTTGGTGTTGGGGTTAGTGTTTGGGTTAGGGTTAGGTTTATCGTTAGGGTCAGGGGTTTCAGGTTAGTGTTAGGGTTAGGGTTTCAGATAGCATTAGGGTTAGGGTTTCGGATTGCATTAGGGTTAGGGTTGTGGGATTCGGTTAGGGTTTAGGGTGAAGGTTACCGTTAGTTTTATGGTTAAGCTGAGGGTTTAGAGTAAGTGTTATGATTAGGGTTAGAGTCAGCGTTAGGGTTAGGATTGCGGTTAGGGTTAGGTGTAGGGTAAGATTTAGGTTTAGGTCCAAGGTGAGGGTTAGAGTTAGTGTTCTATTTAGGGTCAAGGTTAGAGTTAGGGTTAGGGTAAGGGATAGGCTTAGAGTTAGGGAAAGTGTTAGGGGTTCGTGTGAGGGTTAGTGTTAGGTTTACATCAAGCTGATGTTTTAGGGTGTTGTGGTTAGGGTTAGGGTTAGGTTAAGGGTTAGGGCTAGAGTTAGGGAAGAGTTAAGGGTTAGGTTTAGTTTTAGGGTTAGGGTTAGACTTAGGTTTAAGGTGAAGTTTAGGTTAAGGATGAGGGTTCGGGTTAGGATTAGGCGTTTGGGTTAAGGTTAGGGTTAGGTTTAGGGTTAGGGCTTAGCAGCGATAGGGTTAGGTATTTGGGTTAATGTTAGGGTCAGGTTTAGGGTTAGGGCTAGGGCTATTGCTAGGGTGAAGTTTACGGGTGAGGGTTGTGCTTAGGTTTAGCATTAGGGGTTAGGGTTAGGGTTAATGTTAGGAGTAAGTGTAGGGTTAAGGTTAGTTTTAGTGTGAGGGTTAGGGTTGGTTTTTGGGTTAAGTCATGGTTAGGTTTAGGGCTAGGTTAAGGTTAGAGATAGGGTTAGGTTAAGGGTTGGGTTAGGTTTAGATGTTAGGGTGAGGGTGAGTGCTAGGTTTCCATTTAAGCTGAGTGTGTAGGGTATGTTTTAGGGTTAGGATTAGAGTTAGAGTTAGGGTCATGGCTAGGGTTAAGTTTAGGGTTAGGGTTAGGTTTATGGTTAGGATTAGGGTTAGGGTCAGGGTTAGGGGGAGATTTAGTGTTATGTTTAGTTTTAGCGTTAGGGTTTGGGTGAACTTTATGTTAAGCACGAGGGTTAGGGTTAGGGGTTAGGGTTCAGGTTAGGTTCAGGGTTAGGGTTAGGGTTAGGTTTAGGTTTGGGGTTAGGGTTAGGTTTAGTGTTAGTGTTAGTTTTGCTTAGGGTTAGGGTTTGAATGAATTTAGGGTAGGTTTAGGGTTATGGTTAGGGTGAAATTTTGCTTAAGGGTCAGGGTTCCGCTTAGGGTTAGGGTTAGAGTTAGGGTCAGTGGTTAGGGTTAAGTTTAGGTTTAGGGTTAGAGTTAGGTTTAGGGTTAGTTTTAGTTTGGGTTAGGATTAGGCTATGAATGAAGTTAGGGTAGGTTTAGGGTTATGGTTAGGGTGAAATTTTGTTAAAGGGTGAGGGTTCGGTTTAGGGTTAGGGTTAGGTTTAGAGTTAGGGTTGTGGCTAGGGTTAGGTTTAGGGTTAAGGTTAAGTTTAGGCTAAGGATTAGGGTTAGAGTTAGGGTTAGGGGTTAGTGTTTCGGTTAGGTTTAGCATAGGGGTGTATTTAGGGTTAAGTTTTTTTTTTTTTAGGTTTAGGGTAAGAGTCAGAGTTCCATTTACCGTTAAGGTGAGGGTTTTGGGTAAGTGTTACGGTTGGGGTTAGGGTTAGGGTTAGGGCTGCGGATAGGATTAGAGTTAGGGTTAGGTTTAAGTTTATGGTAGGCTTAAAGATAGGGTTAAGCTTAGGTGAGGGTTAGGATTAGAATTAGGTTTAGGGCGAGGATTAGGGTCAGAGTTATTGTAAGGGTTAGGTTTAGGGTTCCAGGTGGGCCCAGGTTAAGGTGAGGGTTAGGTTTAGGGCTAGGGTTAGGGTTAAAGTTAGGGTTAACTTTAGGTTAGGGATAGGGTGAAGTTTAACATAGGGTGAGGGTTAGGGTTATGGCTAAGGTTTGGGTTTGTTTTCAGGTTAGTGTTAAGGTTATGTTTAGGGTTAGGGTTAAGTTTAGGGGTTGTGTTGAGTTTTAGTGTTAGGGTTAGATTTTAGGTTAGTGTTTAGTGTTATGGTTAGGGTTAGGGTTAGGGTTGTGTTAGGCGTTGTGGTTGGGGTGAGGGTTAGGTTTAGGGTTAGGGTTGGGTAGGGTTAGGATTATGGATATGGTAAGGTGTTAGCGGTTAGAGGTGTAGTTTAGGGTTAGGGTTTGGGTTTGTGTGAGGGTTCTGGTTAGGCTTTGTGATTCCGGTCATGGTTAGGGTTGGTTTAGGGTTGGGGTTAGGTTTATGATTAGGTTTCGGTTAGTGTTACAGTTAGGGTTAAGGTTTTTGTTAGGCTTTGGTGTTGGGGTTAGTGTTTGGGTTAGGGTTAGGTTTATCGTTAGGGTCAGGGGTTTCAGATTAGTGTTAGGGTTAGGGTTTCAGATAGCATTAGGGTTAGGGTTTCGGATTGCATTAGGGTTAGGGTTGTGGGATTCGGTTAGGGTTTAGGGTGAGGGTTACCGTTAGTTTTATGGTTAAGCTGAGGGTTTAGGGTAAGTGTTATGATTAGGGTTAGAGTCAGCGTTAGGGTTAGGATTGCGGTTAGGGTTAGGTGTAGGGTGAGATTTAGGTTTAGGTCCAAGGTGAGGGTTAGAGTTAGTGTTCTATTTAGGGTCAAGGTTAGAGTTAGGGTTAGGGTAAGGGATAGGCTTAGAGTTAGGGAAAGTGTTAGGGGTTCGTGTGAGGGTTAGTGTTAGGTTTACATCAAGCTGATGTTTTAGGGTGTTGTGGTTAGGGTTAGGGTTAGGTTAAGGGTTAGGGCTAGAGTTAGGGAAGAGTTAAGGGTTAGGTTTAGTTTTAGGGTTAGGGTTAGACTTAGGTTTAAGGTGAAGTTTAGGTTAAGGATGAGGGTTCGGGTTAGGATTAGGCGTTTGGGTTAAGGTTAGGGTTAGGTTTAGGGTTAGGGCTTAGCAGCGATAGGGTTAGGTATTTGGGTTAATGTTAGGGTCAGGTTTAGGGTTAGGGCTAGGGCTATTGCTAGGGTGAAGTTTACGGGTGAGGGTTGTGCTTAGGTTTAGCATTAGGGGTTAGGGTTAGGGTTAATGTTAGGAGTAAGTGTAGGGTTAAGGTTAGTTTTAGTGTGAGGGTTAGGGTTGGTTTTTGGGTTAAGTCATGGTTAGGTTTAGGGCTAGGTTAAGGTTAGAGATAGGGTTAGGTTAAGGGTTGGGTTAGGTTTAGATGTTAGGGTGAGGGTGAGTGCTAGGTTTCCATTTAAGCTGAGTGTGTAGGGTATGTTTTAGGGTTAGGATTAGAGTTAGAGTTAGGGTCATGGCTAGGGTTAAGTTTAGGGTTAGGGTTAGGTTTATGGTTAGGATTAGGGTTAGGGTCAGGGTTAGGGGGAGATTTAGTGTTATGTTTAGTTTTAGCGTTAGGGTTTGGGTGAACTTTATGTTAAGCACGAGGGTTAGGGTTAGGGGTTAGGGTTCAGGTTAGGTTCAGGGTTAGGGTTAGGGTTAGGTTTAGGTTTGGGGTTAGGGTTAGGTTTAGTGTTAGTGTTAGTTTTGCTTAGGGTTAGGGTTTGAATGAATTTAGGGTAGGTTTAGGGTTATGGTTAGGGTGAAATTTTGCTTAAGGGTCAGGGTTCCGCTTAGGGTTAGGGTTAGAGTTAGGGTCAGTGGTTAGGGTTAAGTTTAGGTTTAGGGTTAGAGTTAGGTTTAGGGTTAGTTTTAGTTTGGGTTAGGATTAGGCTATGAATGAAGTTAGGGTAGGTTTAGGGTTATGGTTAGGGTGAAATTTTGTTAAAGGGTGAGGGTTCGGTTTAGGGTTAGGGTTAGGTTTAGAGTTAGGGTTGTGGCTAGGGTTAGGTTTAGGGTTAAGGTTAAGTTTAGGCTAAGGATTAGGGTTAGAGTTAGGGTTAGGGGTTAGTGTTTCGGTTAGGTTTAGCATAGGGGTGTATTTAGGGTTAAGTTTTTTTTTTTTTAGGTTTAGGGTAAGAGTCAGAGTTCCATTTACCGTTAAGGTGAGGGTTTTGGGTAAGTGTTACGGTTGGGGTTAGGGTTAGGGTTAGGGTTAGGGCTGCGGATAGGGTTAGAGTTAGGGTTAGGTTTAAGTTTATGGTAGGCTTAAAGATAGGGTTAAGCTTAGGTGAGGGTTAGGATTAGAATTAGGTTTAGGGCGAGGATTAGGGTCAGAGTTATTGTAAGGGTTAGGTTTAGGGTTCCAGGTGGGCCCAGGTTAAGGTGAGGGTTAGGTTTAGGGCTAGGGTTAGGGTTAAAGTTAGGGTTAACTTTAGGTTAGGGATAGGGTGAAGTTTAACATAGGGTGAGGGTTAGGGTTATGGCTAAGGTTTGGGTTTGTTTTCAGGTTAGTGTTAAGGTTATGTTTAGGGTTAGGGTTAAGTTTAGGGGTTGTGTTGAGTTTTAGTGTTAGGGTTAGATTTTAGGTTAGTGTTTAGTGTTATGGTTAGGGTTAGGGTTAGGGTTGTGTTAGGCGTTGTGGTTGGGGTGAGGGTTAGGTTTAGGGTTAGGGTTGGGTAGGGTTAGGATTATGGATATGGTAAGGTGTTAGGGGTTAGAGGTGTAGTTTAGGGTTAGGGTTTGGGTTTGTGTGAGGGTTCTGGTTAGGCTTTGTGATTCCGGTCATGGTTAGGGTTGGTTTAGGGTTGGGGTTAGGTTTATGATTAGGTTTCGGTTAGTGTTACAGTTAGGGTTAAGGTTTTTGTTAGGCTTTGGTGTTGGGGTTAGTGTTTGGGTTAGGGTTAGGTTTATCGTTAGGGTCAGGGGTTTCAGATTAGTGTTAGGGTTAGGGTTTCAGATAGCATTAGGGTTAGGGTTTCGGATTGCATTAGGGTTAGGGTTGTGGGATTCGGTTAGGGTTTAGGGTGAGGGTTACCGTTAGTTTTATGGTTAAGCTGAGGGTTTAGAGTAAGTGTTATGATTAGGGTTAGAGTCAGCGTTAGGGTTAGGATTGCGGTTAGGGTTAGGTGTAGGGTGAGATTTAGGTTTAGGTCCAAGGTGAGGGTTAGAGTTAGTGTTCTATTTAGGGTCAAGGTTAGAGTTAGGGTTAGGGTAAGGGATAGGCTTAGAGTTAGGGAAAGTGTTAGGGGTTCGTGTGAGGGTTAGTGTTAGGTTTACATCAAGCTGATGTTTTAGGGTGTTGTGGTTAGGGTTAGGGTTAGGTTAAGGGTTAGGGCTAGAGTTAGGGAAGAGTTAAGGGTTAGGTTTAGTTTTAGGGTTAGGGTTAGACTTAGGTTTAAGGTGAAGTTTAGGTTAAGGATGAGGGTTCGGGTTAGGATTAGGCGTTTGGGTTAAGGTTAGGGTTAGGTTTAGGGTTAGGGCTTAGCAGCGATAGGGTTAGGTATTTGGGTTAATGTTAGGGTCAGGTTTAGGGTTAGGGCTAGGGCTATTGCTAGGGTGAAGTTTACGGGTGAGGGTTGTGCTTAGGTTTAGCATTAGGGGTTAGGGTTAGGGTTAATGTTAGGAGTAAGTGTAGGGTTAAGGTTAGTTTTAGTGTGAGGGTTAGGGTTGGTTTTTGGGTTAAGTCATGGTTAGGTTTAGGGCTAGGTTAAGGTTAGAGATAGGGTTAGGTTAAGGGTTGGGTTAGGTTTAGATGTTAGGGTGAGGGTGAGTGCTAGGTTTCCATTTAAGCTGAGTGTGTAGGGTATGTTTTAGGGTTAGGATTAGAGTTAGAGTTAGGGTCATGGTTAGGGTTAAGTTTAGGGTTAGGGTTAGGTTTATGGTTAGGATTAGGGTTAGGGTCAGGGTTAGGGGGAGATTTAGTGTTATGTTTAGTTTTAGCGTTAGGGTTTGGGTGAACTTTATGTTAAACACGAGGGTTAGGGTTAGGGGTTAGGGTTCAGGTTAGGTTCAGGGTTAGGGTTAGGGTTAGGTTTAGGTTTGGGGTTAGGGTTAGGTTTAGTGTTAGTGTTAGTTTTGCTTAGGGTTAGGGTTTGAATGAATTTAGAGTAGGTTTAGGGTTATGGTTAGGGTGAAATTTTGCTTAAGGGTCAGGGTTCCGATTAGGGTTAGGGTTAGAGTTAGAGTCAGTGGTTAGGGTTAAGTTTAGGTTTAGGGTTAGAGTTAGGTTTAGGGTTAGTTTTAGTTTGGGTTAGGATTAGGCTATGAATGAAGTTAGGGTAGGTTTAGGGTTATGGTTAGGGTGAAATTTTGTTAAAGGGTGAGGGTTCGGTTTAGGGTTAGGGTTAGGTTTAGAGTTAGGGTTGTGGCTAGGGTTAGGTTTAGGGTTAAGGTTAAGTTTAGGCTAAGGATTAGGGTTAGAGTTAGGGTTAGGTGTTAGTGTTTCGGTTAGGTTTAGCATAGGGGTGTATTTAGGGTTAAATTTTTTTTTTTTAGGTTTAGGGTAAGAGTCAGAGTTCCATTTACCGTTAAGGTGAGGGTTTTGGGTAAGTGTCACGGTTGGGGTTAGGGTTAGGGTTAGGGCTGCGGATAGGGTTAGAGTTAGGGTTAGGTTTAAGTTTATGGTAGGCTTAAAGATAGGGTTAAGCTTAGGTGAGGGTTAGGATTAGAATTAGGTTTAGGGCGAGGATTAGGGTCAGAGTTATTGTAAGGGTTAGGTTTAGGGTTCCAGGTGGGCCCAGGTTAAGGTGAGGGTTAGGTTTAGGGCTAGGGTTAGGGTTAAAGTTAGGGTTAACTTTAGGTTAGGGATAGGGTGAAGTTTAACATAGGGTGAGGGTTAGGGTTATGGCTAAGGTTTGGGTTTGTTTTCAGGTTAGTGTTAAGGTTATGTTTAGGGTTAGGGTTAAGTTTAGGGGTTGTGTTGAGTTTTAGTGTTAGGGTTAGATTTTAGGTTAGTGTTTAGTGTTATGGTTAGGGTTAGGGTTAGGGTTGTGTTAGGCGTTGTGGTTGGGGTGAGGGTTAGGTTTAGGGTTAGGGTTGGGTAGGGTTAGGATTATGGATATGGTAAGGTGTTAGGGGTTAGAGGTGTAGTTTAGGGTTAGGGTTTGGGTTTGTGTGAGGGTTCTGGTTAGGCTTTGTGATTCCGGTCATGGTTAGGGTTGGTTTAGGGTTGGGGTTAGGTTTATGATTAGGTTTCGGTTAGTGTTAGAGTTAGGGTTAAGGTTTTTGTTAGGCTTTGGTGTTGGGGTTAGTGTTTGGGTTAGGGTTAGGTTTATCGTTAGGGTCAGGGGTTTCAGGTTAGTGTTAGGGTTAGGGTTTCAGATAGCATTAGGGTTAGGGTTTCGGATTGCATTAGGGTTAGGGTTGTGGGATTCGGTTAGGGTTTAGGGTGAAGGTTACCGTTAGTTTTATGGTTAAGCTGAGGGTTTAGAGTAAGTGTTATGATTAGGGTTAGAGTCAGCGTTAGGGTTAGGATTGCGGTTAGGGTTAGGTGTAGGGTAAGATTTAGGTTTAGGTCCAAGGTGAGGGTTAGAGTTAGTGTTCTATTTAGGGTCAAGGTTAGAGTTAGGGTTAGGGTAAGGGATAGGCTTAGAGTTAGGGAAAGTGTTAGGGGTTCGTGTGAGGGTTAGTGTTAGGTTTACATCAAGCTGATGTTTTAGGGTGTTGTGGTTAGGGTTAGGGTTAGGTTAAGGGTTAGGGCTAGAGTTAGGGAAGAGTTAAGGGTTAGGTTTAGTTTTAGGGTTAGGGTTAGACTTAGGTTTAAGGTGAAGTTTAGGTTAAGGATGAGGGTTCGGGTTAGGATTAGGCGTTTGGGTTAAGGTTAGGGTTAGGTTTAGGGTTAGGGCTTAGCAGCGATAGGGTTAGGTATTTGGGTTAATGTTAGGGTCAGGTTTAGGGTTAGGGCTAGGGCTATTGCTAGGGTGAAGTTTACGGGTGAGGGTTGTGCTTAGGTTTAGCATTAGGGGTTAGGGTTAGGGTTAATGTTAGGAGTAAGTGTAGGGTTAAGGTTAGTTTTAGTGTGAGGGTTAGGGTTGGTTTTTGGGTTAAGTCATGGTTAGGTTTAGGGCTAGGTTAAGGTTAGAGATAGGGTTAGGTTAAGGGTTGGGTTAGGTTTAGATGTTAGGGTGAGGGTGAGTGCTAGGTTTCCATTTAAGCTGAGTGTGTAGGGTATGTTTTAGGGTTAGGATTAGAGTTAGAGTTAGGGTCATGGCTAGGGTTAAGTTTAGGGTTAGGGTTAGGTTTATGGTTAGGATTAGGGTTAGGGTCAGGGTTAGGGGGAGATTTAGTGTTATGTTTAGTTTTAGCGTTAGGGTTTGGGTGAACTTTATGTTAAGCACGAGGGTTAGGGTTAGGGGTTAGGGTTCAGGTTAGGTTCAGGGTTAGGGTTAGGGTTAGGTTTAGGTTTGGGGTTAGGGTTAGGTTTAGTGTTAGTGTTAGTTTTGCTTAGGGTTAGGGTTTGAATGAATTTAGAGTAGGTTTAGGGTTATGGTTAGGGTGAAATTTTGCTTAAGGGTCAGGGTTCCGCTTAGGGTTAGGGTTAGAGATAGGGTCAGTGGTTAGGGTTAAGTTTAGGTTTAGGGTTAGAGTTAGGTTTAGGGTTAGTTTTAGTTTGGGTTAGGATTAGGCTATGAATGAAGTTAGGGTAGGTTTAGGGTTATGGTTAGGGTGAAATTTTGTTAAAGGGTGAGGGTTCGGTTTAGGGTTAGGGTTAGGTTTAGAGTTAGGGTTGTGGCTAGGGTTAGGTTTAGGGTTAAGGTTAAGTTTAGGCTAAGGATTAGGGTTAGAGTTAGGGTTAGGGGTTAATGTTTCGGTTAGGTTTAGCATAGGGGTGTATTTAGGGTTAAGTTTTTTTTTTTTTAGGTTTAGGGTAAGAGTCAGAGTTACATTTACCGTTAAGGTGAGGGTTTTGGGTAAGTGTTACGGTTGGGGTTAGGGTTAGGGTTAGGGCTGCGGATAGGGTTAGAGTTAGGGTTAGGTTTAAGTTTATGGTAGGCTTAAAGATAGGGTTAAGCTTAGGTGAGGGTTAGGATTAGAATTAGGTTTAGGGCGAGGATTAGGGTCAGAGTTATTGTAAGGGTTAGGTTTAGGGTTCCAGGTGGGCCCAGGTTAAGGTGAGGGTTAGGTTTAGGGCTAGGGTTAGGGTTAAAGTTAGGGTTAACTTTAGGTTAGGGATAGGGTGAAGTTTAACATAGGGTGAGGGTTAGGGTTATGGCTAAGGTTTGGGTTTGTTTTCAGGTTAGTGTTAAGGTTATGTTTAGGGTTAGGGTTAAGTTTAGGGGTTGTGTTGAGTTTTAGTGTTAGGGTTAGATTTTAGGTTAGTGTTTAGTGTTATGGTTAGGGTTAGGGTTAGGGTTGTGTTAGGCGTTGTGGTTGGGGTGAGGGTTAGGTTTAGGGTTAGGGTTGGGTAGGGTTAGGATTATGGATATGGTAAGGTGTTAGGGGTTAGAGGTGTAGTTTAGGGTTAGGGTTTGGGTTTGTGTGAGGGTTCTGGTTAGGCTTTGTGATTCCGGTCATGGTTAGGGTTGGTTTAGGGTTGGGGTTAGGTTTATGATTAGGTTTCGGTTAGTGTTACAGTTAGGGTTAAGGTTTTTGTTAGGCTTTGGTGTTGGGGTTAGTGTTTGGGTTAGGGTTAGGTTTATCGTTAGGGTCAGGGGTTTCAGATTAGTGTTAGGGTTAGGGTTTCAGATAGCATTAGGGTTAGGGTTTCGGATTGCATTAGGGTTAGGGTTGTGGGATTCGGTTAGGGTTTAGGGTGAGGGTTACCGTTAGTTTTATGGTTAAGCTGAGGGTTTAGGGTAAGTGTTATGATTAGGGTTAGAGTCAGCGTTAGGGTTAGGATTGCGGTTAGGGTTAGGTGTAGGGTGAGATTTAGGTTTAGGTCCAAGGTGAGGGTTAGAGTTAGTGTTCTATTTAGGGTCAAGGTTAGAGTTAGGGTTAGGGTAAGGGATAGGCTTAGAGTTAGGGAAAGTGTTAGGGGTTCGTGTGAGGGTTAGTGTTAGGTTTACATCAAGCTGATGTTTTAGGGTGTTGTGGCTAGGGTTAGGGTTAGGTTAAGGGTTAGGGCTAGAGTTAGGGAAGAGTTAAGGGTTAGGTTTAGTTTTAGGGTTAGGGTTAGACTTAGGTTTAAGGTGAAGTTTAGGTTAAGGATGAGGGTTCGGGTTAGGATTAGGCGTTTGGGTTAAGGTTAGGGTTAGGTTTAGGGTTAGGGCTTAGCAGCGATAGGGTTAGGTATTTGGGTTAATGTTAGGGTCAGGTTTAGGGTTAGGGCTAGGGCTATTGCTAGGGTGAAGTTTACGGGTGAGGGTTGTGCTTAGGTTTAGCATTAGGGGTTAGGGTTAGGGTTAATGTTAGGAGTAAGTGTAGGGTTAAGGTTAGTTTTAGTGTGAGGGTTAGGGTTGGTTTTTGGGTTAAGTCATGGTTAGGTTTAGGGCTAGGTTAAGGTTAGAGATAGGGTTAGGTTAAGGGTTGGGTTAGGTTTAGATGTTAGGGTGAGGGTGAGTGCTAGGTTTCCATTTAAGCTGAGTGTGTAGGGTATGTTTTAGGGTTAGGATTAGAGTTAGAGTTAGGGTCATGGCTAGGGTTAAGTTTAGGGTTAGGGTTAGGTTTATGGTTAGGATTAGGGTTAGGGTCAGGGTTAGGGGGAGATTTAGTGTTATGTTTAGTTTTAGCGTTAGGGTTTGGGTGAACTTTATGTTAAGCACGAGGGTTAGGGTTAGGGGTTAGGGTTCAGGTTAGGTTCAGGGTTAGGGTTAGGGTTAGGTTTAGGTTTGGGGTTAGGGTTAGGTTTAGTGTTAGTGTTAGTTTTGCTTAGGGTTAGGGTTTGAATGAATTTAGGGTAGGTTTAGGGTTATGGTTAGGGTGAAATTTTGCTTAAGGGTCAGGGTTCCGCTTAGGGTTAGGGTTAGAGATAGGGTCAGTGGTTAGGGTTAAGTTTAGGTTTAGGGTTAGAGTTAGGTTTAGGGTTAGTTTTAGTTTGGGTTAGGATTAGGCTATGAATGAAGTTAGGGTAGGTTTAGGGTTATGGTTAGGGTGAAATTTTGTTAAAGGGTGAGGGTTCGGTTTAGGGTTAGGGTTAGGTTTAGAGTTAGGGTTGTGGCTAGGGTTAGGTTTAGGGTTAAGGTTAAGTTTAGGCTAAGGATTAGGGTTAGAGTTAGGGTTAGGGGTTAGTGTTTCGGTTAGGTTTAGCATAGGGGTGTATTTAGGGTTAAGTTTTTTTTTTTTTAGGTTTAGGGTAAGAGTCAGAGTTACATTTACCGTTAAGGTGAGGGTTTTGGGTAAGTGTTACGGTTGGGGTTAGGGTTAGGGTTAGGGCTGCGGATAGGGTTAGAGTTAGGGTTAGGTTTAAGTTTATGGTAGGCTTAAAGATAGGGTTAAGCTTAGGTGAGGGTTAGGATTAGAATTAGGTTTAGGGCGAGGATTAGGGTCAGAGTTATTGTAAGGGTTAGGTTTAGGGTTCCAGGTGGGCCCAGGTTAAGGTGAGGGTTAGGTTTAGGGCTAGGGTTAGGGTTAAAGTTAGGGTTAACTTTAGGTTAGGGATAGGGTGAAGTTTAACATAGGGTGAGGGTTAGGGTTATGGCTAAGGTTTGGGTTTGTTTTCAGGTTAGTGTTAAGGTTATGTTTAGGGTTAGGGTTAAGTTTAGGGGTTGTGTTGAGTTTTAGTGTTAGGGTTAGATTTTAGGTTAGTGTTTAGTGTTATGGTTAGGGTTAGGGTTAGGGTTGTGTTAGGCGTTGTGGTTGGGGTGAGGGTTAGGTTTAGGGTTAGGGTTGGGTAGGGTTAGGATTATGGATATGGTAAGGTGTTAGGGGTTAGAGGTGTAGTTTAGGGTTAGGGTTTGGGTTTGTGTGAGGGTTCTGGTTAGGCTTTGTGATTCCGGTCATGGTTAGGGTTGGTTTAGGGTTGGGGTTAGGTTTATGATTAGGTTTCGGTTAGTGTTACAGTTAGGGTTAAGGTTTTTGTTAGGCTTTGGTGTTGGGGTTAGTGTTTGGGTTAGGGTTAGGTTTATCGTTAGGGTCAGGGGTTTCAGATTAGTGTTAGGGTTAGGGTTTCAGATAGCATTAGGGTTAGGGTTTCGGATTGCATTAGGGTTAGGGTTGTGGGATTCGGTTAGGGTTTAGGGTGAGGGTTACCGTTAGTTTTATGGTTAAGCTGAGGGTTTAGGGTAAGTGTTATGATTAGGGTTAGAGTCAGCGTTAGGGTTAGGATTGCGGTTAGGGTTAGGTGTAGGGTGAGATTTAGGTTTAGGTCCAAGGTGAGGGTTAGAGTTAGTGTTCTATTTAGGGTCAAGGTTAGAGTTAGGGTTAGGGTAAGGGATAGGCTTAGAGTTAGGGAAAGTGTTAGGGGTTCGTGTGAGGGTTAGTGTTAGGTTTACATCAAGCTGATGTTTTAGGGTGTTGTGGCTAGGGTTAGGGTTAGGTTAAGGGTTAGGGCTAGAGTTAGGGAAGAGTTAAGGGTTAGGTTTAGTTTTAGGGTTAGGGTTAGACTTAGGTTTAAGGTGAAGTTTAGGTTAAGGATGAGGGTTCGGGTTAGGATTAGGCGTTTGGGTTAAGGTTAGGGTTAGGTTTAGGGTTAGGGCTTAGCAGCGATAGGGTTAGGTATTTGGGTTAATGTTAGGGTCAGGTTTAGGGTTAGGGCTAGGGCTATTGCTAGGGTGAAGTTTACGGGTGAGGGTTGTGCTTAGGTTTAGCATTAGGGGTTAGGGTTAGGGTTAATGTTAGGAGTAAGTGTAGGGTTAAGGTTAGTTTTAGTGTGAGGGTTAGGGTTGGTTTTTGGGTTAAGTCATGGTTAGGTTTAGGGCTAGGTTAAGGTTAGAGATAGGGTTAGGTTAAGGGTTGGGTTAGGTTTAGATGTTAGGGTGAGGGTGAGTGCTAGGTTTCCATTTAAGCTGAGTGTGTAGGGTATGTTTTAGGGTTAGGATTAGAGTTAGAGTTAGGGTCATGGCTAGGGTTAAGTTTAGGGTTAGGGTTAGGTTTATGGTTAGGATTAGGGTTAGGGTCAGGGTTAGGGGGAGATTTAGTGTTATGTTTAGTTTTAGCGTTAGGGTTTGGGTGAACTTTATGTTAAGCACGAGGGTTAGGGTTAGGGGTTAGGGTTCAGGTTAGGTTCAGGGTTAGGGTTAGGGTTAGGTTTAGGTTTGGGGTTAGGGTTAGGTTTAGTGTTAGTGTTAGTTTTGCTTAGGGTTAGGGTTTGAATGAATTTAGGGTAGGTTTAGGGTTATGGTTAGGGTGAAATTTTGCTTAAGGGTCAGGGTTCCGCTTAGGGTTAGGGTTAGAGTTAGGGTCAGTGGTTAGGGTTAAGTTTAGGTTTAGGGTTAGAGTTAGGTTTAGGGTTAGTTTTAGTTTGGGTTAGGATTAGGCTATGAATGAAGTTAGGGTAGGTTTAGGGTTATGGTTAGGGTGAAATTTTGTTAAAGGGTGAGGGTTCGGTTTAGGGTTAGGGTTAGGTTTAGAGTTAGGGTTGTGGCTAGGGTTAGGTTTAGGGTTAAGGTTAAGTTTAGGCTAAGGATTAGGGTTAGAGTTAGGGTTAGGTGTTAGTGTTTCGGTTAGGTTTAGCATAGGGGTGTATTTAGGGTTAAGTTTTTTTTTTTTTAGGTTTAGGGTAAGAGTCAGAGTTCCATTTACCGTTAAGGTGAGGGTTTTGGGTAAGTGTTACGGTTGGGGTTAGGGTTAGGGTTAGGGCTGCGGATAGGGTTAGAGTTAGGGTTAGGTTTAAGTTTATGGTAGGCTTAAAGATAGGGTTAAGCTTAGGTGAGGGTTAGGATTAGAATTAGGTTTAGGGCGAGGATTAGGGTCAGAGTTATTGTAAGGGTTAGGTTTAGGGTTCCAGGTGGGCCCAGGTTAAGGTGAGGGTTAGGTTTAGGGCTAGGGTTAGGGTTAAAGTTAGGGTTAACTTTAGGTTAGGGATAGGGTGAAGTTTAACATAGGGTGAGGGTTAGGGTTATGGCTAAGGTTTGGGTTTGTTTTCAGGTTAGTGTTAAGGTTATGTTTAGGGTTAGGGTTAAGTTTAGGGGTTGTGTTGAGTTTTAGTGTTAGGGTTAGATTTTAGGTTAGTGTTTAGTGTTATGGTTAGGGTTAGGGTTAGGGTTGTGTTAGGCGTTGTGGTTGGGGTGAGGGTTAGGTTTAGGGTTAGGGTTGGGTAGGGTTAGGATTATGGATATGGTAAGGTGTTAGGGGTTAGAGGTGTAGTTTAGGGTTAGGGTTTGGGTTTGTGTGAGGGTTCTGGTTAGGCTTTGTGATTCCGGTCATGGTTAGGGTTGGTTTAGGGTTGGGGTTAGGTTTATGATTAGGTTTCGGTTAGTGTTAGAGTTAGGGTTAAGGTTTTTGTTAGGCTTTGGTGTTGGGGTTAGTGTTTGGGTTAGGGTTAGGTTTATCGTTAGGGTCAGGGGTTTCAGGTTAGTGTTAGGGTTAGGGTTTCAGATAGCATTAGGGTTAGGGTTTCGGATTGCATTAGGGTTAGGGTTGTGGGATTCGGTTAGGGTTTAGGGTGAAGGTTACCGTTAGTTTTATGGTTAAGCTGAGGGTTTAGAGTAAGTGTTATGATTAGGGTTAGAGTCAGCGTTAGGGTTAGGATTGCGGTTAGGGTTAGGTGTAGGGTAAGATTTAGGTTTAGGTCCAAGGTGAGGGTTAGAGTTAGTGTTCTATTTAGGGTCAAGGTTAGAGTTAGGGTTAGGGTAAGGGATAGGCTTAGAGTTAGGGAAAGTGTTAGGGGTTCGTGTGAGGGTTAGTGTTAGGTTTACATCAAGCTGATGTTTTAGGGTGTTGTGGTTAGGGTTAGGGTTAGGTTAAGGGTTAGGGCTAGAGTTAGGGAAGAGTTAAGGGTTAGGTTTAGTTTTAGGGTTAGGGTTAGACTTAGGTTTAAGGTGAAGTTTAGGTTAAGGATGAGGGTTCGGGTTAGGATTAGGCGTTTGGGTTAAGGTTAGGGTTAGGTTTAGGGTTAGGGCTTAGCAGCGATAGGGTTAGGTATTTGGGTTAATGTTAGGGTCAGGTTTAGGGTTAGGGCTAGGGCTATTGCTAGGGTGAAGTTTACGGGTGAGGGTTGTGCTTAGGTTTAGCATTAGGGGTTAGGGTTAGGGTTAATGTTAGGAGTAAGTGTAGGGTTAAGGTTAGTTTTAGTGTGAGGGTTAGGGTTGGTTTTTGGGTTAAGTCATGGTTAGGTTTAGGGCTAGGTTAAGGTTAGAGATAGGGTTAGGTTAAGGGTTGGGTTAGGTTTAGATGTTAGGGTGAGGGTGAGTGCTAGGTTTCCATTTAAGCTGAGTGTGTAGGGTATGTTTTAGGGTTAGGATTAGAGTTAGAGTTAGGGTCATGGCTAGGGTTAAGTTTAGGGTTAGGGTTAGGTTTATGGTTAGGATTAGGGTTAGGGTCAGGGTTAGGGGGAGATTTAGTGTTATGTTTAGTTTTAGCGTTAGGGTTTGGGTGAACTTTATGTTAAGCACGAGGGTTAGGGTTAGGGGTTAGGGTTCAGGTTAGGTTCAGGGTTAGGGTTAGGGTTAGGTTTAGGTTTGGGGTTAGGGTTAGGTTTAGTGTTAGTGTTAGTTTTGCTTAGGGTTAGGGTTTGAATGAATTTAGGGTAGGTTTAGGGTTATGGTTAGGGTGAAATTTTGCTTAAGGGTCAGGGTTCCGCTTAGGGTTAGGGTTAGAGATAGGGTCAGTGGTTAGGGTTAAGTTTAGGTTTAGGGTTAGAGTTAGGTTTAGGGTTAGTTTTAGTTTGGGTTAGGATTAGGCTATGAATGAAGTTAGGGTAGGTTTAGGGTTATGGTTAGGGTGAAATTTTGTTAAAGGGTGAGGGTTCGGTTTAGGGTTAGGGTTAGGTTTAGAGTTAGGGTTGTGGCTAGGGTTAGGTTTAGGGTTAAGGTTAAGTTTAGGCTAAGGATTAGGGTTAGAGTTAGGGTTAGGGGTTAGTGTTTCGGTTAGGTTTAGCATAGGGGTGTATTTAGGGTTAAGTTTTTTTTTTTTTAGGTTTAGGGTAAGAGTCAGAGTTACATTTACCGTTAAGGTGAGGGTTTTGGGTAAGTGTTACGGTTGGGGTTAGGGTTAGGGTTAGGGCTGCGGATAGGGTTAGAGTTAGGGTTAGGTTTAAGTTTATGGTAGGCTTAAAGATAGGGTTAAGCTTAGGTGAGGGTTAGGATTAGAATTAGGTTTAGGGCGAGGATTAGGGTCAGAGTTATTGTAAGGGTTAGGTTTAGGGTTCCAGGTGGGCCCAGGTTAAGGTGAGGGTTAGGTTTAGGGCTAGGGTTAGGGTTAAAGTTAGGGTTAACTTTAGGTTAGGGATAGGGTGAAGTTTAACATAGGGTGAGGGTTAGGGTTATGGCTAAGGTTTGGGTTTGTTTTCAGGTTAGTGTTAAGGTTATGTTTAGGGTTAGGGTTAAGTTTAGGGGTTGTGTTGAGTTTTAGTGTTAGGGTTAGATTTTAGGTTAGTGTTTAGTGTTATGGTTAGGGTTAGGGTTAGGGTTGTGTTAGGCGTTGTGGTTGGGGTGAGGGTTAGGTTTAGGGTTAGGGTTGGGTAGGGTTAGGATTATGGATATGGTAAGGTGTTAGGGGTTAGAGGTGTAGTTTAGGGTTAGGGTTTGGGTTTGTGTGAGGGTTCTGGTTAGGCTTTGTGATTCCGGTCATGGTTAGGGTTGGTTTAGGGTTGGGGTTAGGTTTATGATTAGGTTTCGGTTAGTGTTACAGTTAGGGTTAAGGTTTTTGTTAGGCTTTGGTGTTGGGGTTAGTGTTTGGGTTAGGGTTAGGTTTATCGTTAGGGTCAGGGGTTTCAGATTAGTGTTAGGGTTAGGGTTTCAGATAGCATTAGGGTTAGGGTTTCGGATTGCATTAGGGTTAGGGTTGTGGGATTCGGTTAGGGTTTAGGGTGAGGGTTACCGTTAGTTTTATGGTTAAGCTGAGGGTTTAGGGTAAGTGTTATGATTAGGGTTAGAGTCAGCGTTAGGGTTAGGATTGCGGTTAGGGTTAGGTGTAGGGTGAGATTTAGGTTTAGGTCCAAGGTGAGGGTTAGAGTTAGTGTTCTATTTAGGGTCAAGGTTAGAGTTAGGGTTAGGGTAAGGGATAGGCTTAGAGTTAGGGAAAGTGTTAGGGGTTCGTGTGAGGGTTAGTGTTAGGTTTACATCAAGCTGATGTTTTAGGGTGTTGTGGCTAGGGTTAGGGTTAGGTTAAGGGTTAGGGCTAGAGTTAGGGAAGAGTTAAGGGTTAGGTTTAGTTTTAGGGTTAGGGTTAGACTTAGGTTTAAGGTGAAGTTTAGGTTAAGGATGAGGGTTCGGGTTAGGATTAGGCGTTTGGGTTAAGGTTAGGGTTAGGTTTAGGGTTAGGGCTTAGCAGCGATAGGGTTAGGTATTTGGGTTAATGTTAGGGTCAGGTTTAGGGTTAGGGCTAGGGCTATTGCTAGGGTGAAGTTTACGGGTGAGGGTTGTGCTTAGGTTTAGCATTAGGGGTTAGGGTTAGGGTTAATGTTAGGAGTAAGTGTAGGGTTAAGGTTAGTTTTAGTGTGAGGGTTAGGGTTGGTTTTTGGGTTAAGTCATGGTTAGGTTTAGGGCTAGGTTAAGGTTAGAGATAGGGTTAGGTTAAGGGTTGGGTTAGGTTTAGATGTTAGGGTGAGGGTGAGTGCTAGGTTTCCATTTAAGCTGAGTGTGTAGGGTATGTTTTAGGGTTAGGATTAGAGTTAGAGTTAGGGTCATGGCTAGGGTTAAGTTTAGGGTTAGGGTTAGGTTTATGGTTAGGATTAGGGTTAGGGTCAGGGTTAGGGGGAGATTTAGTGTTATGTTTAGTTTTAGCGTTAGGGTTTGGGTGAACTTTATGTTAAGCACGAGGGTTAGGGTTAGGGGTTAGGGTTCAGGTTAGGTTCAGGGTTAGGGTTAGGGTTAGGTTTAGGTTTGGGGTTAGGGTTAGGTTTAGTGTTAGTGTTAGTTTTGCTTAGGGTTAGGGTTTGAATGAATTTAGGGTAGGTTTAGGGTTATGGTTAGGGTGAAATTTTGCTTAAGGGTCAGGGTTCCGCTTAGGGTTAGGGTTAGAGTTAGGGTCAGTGGTTAGGGTTAAGTTTAGGTTTAGGGTTAGAGTTAGGTTTAGGGTTAGTTTTAGTTTGGGTTAGGATTAGGCTATGAATGAAGTTAGGGTAGGTTTAGGGTTATGGTTAGGGTGAAATTTTGTTAAAGGGTGAGGGTTCGGTTTAGGGTTAGGGTTAGGTTTAGAGTTAGGGTTGTGGCTAGGGTTAGGTTTAGGGTTAAGGTTAAGTTTAGGCTAAGGATTAGGGTTAGAGTTAGGGTTAGGTGTTAGTGTTTCGGTTAGGTTTAGCATAGGGGTGTATTTAGGGTTAAGTTTTTTTTTTTTAGGTTTAGGGTAAGAGTCAGAGTTCCATTTACCGTTAAGGTGAGGGTTTTGGATAAGTGTTACGGTTGGGGTTAGGGTTAGGGTTAGGGCTGCGGATAGGGTTAGAGTTAGGGTTAGGTTTAAGTTTATGGTAGGCTTAAAGATAGGGTTAAGCTTAGGTGAGGGTTAGGATTAGAATTAGGTTTAGGGCGAGGATTAGGGTCAGAGTTATTGTAAGGGTTAGGTTTAGGGTTCCAGGTGGGCCCAGGTTAAGGTGAGGGTTAGGTTTAGGGCTAGGGTTAGGGTTAAAGTTAGGGTTAACTTTAGGTTAGGGATAGGGTGAAGTTTAACATAGGGTGAGGGTTAGGGTTATGGCTAAGGTTTGGGTTTGTTTTCAGGTTAGTGTTAAGGTTATGTTTAGGGTTAGGGTTAAGTTTAGGGGTTGTGTTGAGTTTTAGTGTTAGGGTTAGATTTTAGGTTAGTGTTTAGTGTTATGGTTAGGGTTAGGGTTAGGGTTGTGTTAGGCGTTGTGGTTGGGGTGAGGGTTAGGTTTAGGGTTAGGGTTGGGTAGGGTTAGGATTATGGATATGGTAAGGTGTTAGGGGTTAGAGGTGTAGTTTAGGGTTAGGGTTTGGGTTTGTGTGAGGGTTCTGGTTAGGCTTTGTGATTCCGGTCATGGTTAGGGTTGGTTTAGGGTTGGGGTTAGGTTTATGATTAGGTTTCGGTTAGTGTTACAGTTAGGGTTAAGGTTTTTGTTAGGCTTTGGTGTTGGGGTTAGTGTTTGGGTTAGGGTTAGGTTTATCGTTAGGGTCAGGGGTTTCAGGTTAGTGTTAGGGTTAGGGTTTCAGATAGCATTAGGGTTAGGGTTTCGGATTGCATTAGGGTTAGGGTTGTGGGATTCGTTTAGGGTTTAGGGTGAAGGTTACCGTTAGTTTTATGGTTAAGCTGAGGGTTTAGAGTAAGTGTTATGATTAGGGTTAGAGTCAGCGTTAGGGTTAGGATTGCGGTTAGGGTTAGGTGTAGGGTAAGATTTAGGTTTAGGTCCAAGGTGAGGGTTAGAGTTAGTGTTCTATTTAGGGTCAAGGTTAGAGTTAGGGTTAGGGTAAGGGATAGGCTTAGAGTTAGGGAAAGTGTTAGGGGTTCGTGTGAGGGTTAGTGTTAGGTTTACATCAAGCTGATGTTTTAGGGTGTTGTGGTTAGGGTTAGGGTTAGGTTAAGGGTTAGGGCTAGAGTTAGGGAAGAGTTAAGGGTTAGGTTTAGTTTTAGGGTTAGGGTTAGACTTAGGTTTAAGGTGAAGTTTAGGTTAAGGATGAGGGTTCGGGTTAGGATTAGGCGTTTGGGTTAAGGTTAGGGTTAGGTTTAGGGTTAGGGCTTAGCAGCGATAGGGTTAGGTATTTGGGTTAATGTTAGGGTCAGGTTTAGGGTTAGGGCTAGGGCTATTGCTAGGGTGAAGTTTACGGGTGAGGGTTGTGCTTAGGTTTAGCATTAGGGGTTAGGGTTAGGGTTAATGTTAGGAGTAAGTGTAGGGTTAAGGTTAGTTTTAGTGTGAGGGTTAGGGTTGGTTTTTGGGTTAAGTCATGGTTAGGTTTAGGGCTAGGTTAAGGTTAGAGATAGGGTTAGGTTAAGGATTGGGTTAGGTTTAGATGTTAGGGTGAGGGTGAGTGCTAGGTTTCCATTTAAGCTGAGTGTGTAGGGTATGTTTTAGGGTTAGGATTAGAGTTAGAGTTAGGGTCATGGTTAGGGTTAAGTTTAGGGTTAGGGTTAGGTTTATGGTTAGGATTAGGGTTAGGGTCAGGGTTAGGGGGAGATTTAGTGTTATGTTTAGTTTTAGCGTTAGGGTTTGGGTGAACTTTATGTTAAACACGAGGGTTAGGGTTAGGGGTTAGGGTTCAGGTTAGGTTCAGGGTTAGGGTTAGAGTTAGGTTTAGGTTTGGGGTTAGGGTTAGGTTTAGTGTTAGTGTTAGTTTTGCTTAGGGTTAGGGTTTGAATGAATTTAGAGTAGGTTTAGGGTTATGGTTAGGGTGAAATTTTGCTTAAGGGTCAGGGTTCCGATTAGGGTTAGGGTTAGAGTTAGAGTCAGTGGTTAGGGTTAAGTTTAGGTTTAGGGTTAGAGTTAGGTTTAGGGTTAGTTTTAGTTTGGGTTAGGATTAGGCTATGAATGAAGTTAGGGTAGGTTTAGGGTTATGGTTAGGGTGAAATTTTGTTAAAGGGTGAGGGTTCGGTTTAGGGTTAGGGTTAGGTTTAGAGTTAGGGTTGTGGCTAGGGTTAGGTTTAGGGTTAAGGTTAAGTTTAGGCTAAGGATTAGGGTTAGAGTTAGGGTTAGGTGTTAGTGTTTCGGTTAGGTTTAGCATAGGGGTGTATTTAGGGTTAAGTTTTTTTTTTTTAGGTTTAGGGTAAGAGTCAGAGTTCCATTTACCGTTAAGGTGAGGGTTTTGGATAAGTGTTACGGTTGGGGTTAGGGTTAGGGTTAGGGCTGCGGATAGGGTTAGAGTTAGGGTTAGGTTTAAGTTTATGGTAGGCTTAAAGATAGGGTTAAGCTTAGGTGAGGGTTAGGATTAGAATTAGGTTTAGGGCGAGGATTAGGGTCAGAGTTATTGTAAGGGTTAGGTTTAGGGTTCCAGGTGGGCCCAGGTTAAGGTGAGGGTTAGGTTTAGGGCTAGGGTTAGGGTTAAAGTTAGGGTTAACTTTAGGTTAGGGATAGGGTGAAGTTTAACATAGGGTGAGGGTTAGGGTTATGGCTAAGGTTTGGGTTTGTTTTCAGGTTAGTGTTAAGGTTATGTTTAGGGTTAGGGTTAAGTTTAGGGGTTGTGTTGAGTTTTAGTGTTAGGGTTAGATTTTAGGTTAGTGTTTAGTGTTATGGTTAGGGTTAGGGTTAGGGTTGTGTTAGGCGTTGTGGTTGGGGTGAGGGTTAGGTTTAGGGTTAGGGTTGGGTAGGGTTAGGATTATGGATATGGTAAGGTGTTAGGGGTTAGAGGTGTAGTTTAGGGTTAGGGTTTGGGTTTGTGTGAGGGTTCTGGTTAGGCTTTGTGATTCCGGTCATGGTTAGGGTTGGTTTAGGGTTGGGGTTAGGTTTATGATTAGGTTTCGGTTAGTGTTAGAGTTAGGGTTAAGGTTTTTGTTAGGCTTTGGTGTTGGGGTTAGTGTTTGGGTTAGGGTTAGGTTTATCGTTAGGGTCAGGGGTTTCAGGTTAGTGTTAGGGTTAGGGTTTCAGATAGCATTAGGGTTAGGGTTTCGGATTGCATTAGGGTTAGGGTTGTGGGATTCGGTTAGGGTTTAGGGTGAAGGTTACCGTTAGTTTTATGGTTAAGCTGAGGGTTTAGAGTAAGTGTTATGATTAGGGTTAGAGTCAGCGTTAGGGTTAGGATTGCGGTTAGGGTTAGGTGTAGGGTAAGATTTAGGTTTAGGTCCAAGGTGAGGGTTAGAGTTAGTGTTCTATTTAGGGTCAAGGTTAGAGTTAGGGTTAGGGTAAGGGATAGGCTTAGAGTTAGGGAAAGTGTTAGGGGTTCGTGTGAGGGTTAGTGTTAGGTTTACATCAAGCTGATGTTTTAGGGTGTTGTGGTTAGGGTTAGGGTTAGGTTAAGGGTTAGGGCTAGAGTTAGGGAAGAGTTAAGGGTTAGGTTTAGTTTTAGGGTTAGGGTTAGACTTAGGTTTAAGGTGAAGTTTAGGTTAAGGATGAGGGTTCGGGTTAGGATTAGGCGTTTGGGTTAAGGTTAGGGTTAGGTTTAGGGTTAGGGCTTAGCAGCGATAGGGTTAGGTATTTGGGTTAATGTTAGGGTCAGGTTTAGGGTTAGGGCTAGGGCTATTGCTAGGGTGAAGTTTACGGGTGAGGGTTGTGCTTAGGTTTAGCATTAGGGGTTAGGGTTAGGGTTAATGTTAGGAGTAAGTGTAGGGTTAAGGTTAGTTTTAGTGTGAGGGTTAGGGTTGGTTTTTGGGTTAAGTCATGGTTAGGTTTAGGGCTAGGTTAAGGTTAGAGATAGGGTTAGGTTAAGGGTTGGGTTAGGTTTAGATGTTAGGGTGAGGGTGAGTGCTAGGTTTCCATTTAAGCTGAGTGTGTAGGGTATGTTTTAGGGTTAGGATTAGAGTTAGAGTTAGGGTCATGGTTAGGGTTAAGTTTAGGGTTAGGGTTAGGTTTATGGTTAGGATTAGGGTTAGGGTCAGGGTTAGGGGGAGATTTAGTGTTATGTTTAGTTTTAGCGTTAGGGTTTGGGTGAACTTTATGTTAAACACGAGGGTTAGGGTTAGGGGTTAGGGTTCAGGTTAGGTTCAGGGTTAGGGTTAGAGTTAGGTTTAGGTTTGGGGTTAGGGTTAGGTTTAGTGTTAGTGTTAGTTTTGCTTAGGGTTAGGGTTTGAATGAATTTAGAGTAGGTTTAGGGTTATGGTTAGGGTGAAATTTTGCTTAAGGGTCAGGGTTCCGCTTAGGGTTAGGGTTAGAGTTAGGGTCAGTGGTTAGGGTTAAGTTTAGGTTTAGGGTTAGAGTTAGGTTTAGGGTTAGTTTTAGTTTGGGTTAGGATTAGGCTATGAATGAAGTTAGGGTAGGTTTAGGGTTATGGTTAGGGTGAAATTTTGTTAAAGGGTGAGGGTTCGGTTTAGGGTTAGGGTTAGGTTTAGAGTTAGGGTTGTGGCTAGGGTTAGGTTTAGGGTTAAGGTTAAGTTTAGGCTAAGGATTAGGGTTAGAGTTAGGGTTAGGTGTTAGTGTTTCGGTTAGGTTTAGCATAGGGGTGTATTTAGGGTTAAATTTTTTTTTTTTAGGTTTAGGGTAAGAGTCAGAGTTCCATTTACCGTTAAGGTGAGGGTTTTGGGTAAGTGTCACGGTTGGGGTTAGGGTTAGGGTTAGGGCTGCGGATAGGGTTAGAGTTAGGGTTAGGTTTAAGTTTATGGTAGGCTTAAAGATAGGGTTAAGCTTAGGTGAGGGTTAGGATTAGAATTAGGTTTAGGGCGAGGATTAGGGTCAGAGTTATTGTAAGGGTTAGGTTTAGGGTTCCAGGTGGGCCCAGGTTAAGGTGAGGGTTAGGTTTAGGGCTAGGGTTAGGGTTAAAGTTAGGGTTAACTTTAGGTTAGGGATAGGGTGAAGTTTAACATAGGGTGAGGGTTAGGGTTATGGCTAAGGTTTGGGTTTGTTTTCAGGTTAGTGTTAAGGTTATGTTTAGGGTTAGGGTTAAGTTTAGGGGTTGTGTTGAGTTTTAGTGTTAGGGTTAGATTTTAGGTTAGTGTTTAGTGTTATGGTTAGGGTTAGGGTTAGGGTTGTGTTAGGCGTTGTGGTTGGGGTGAGGGTTAGGTTTAGGGTTAGGGTTGGGTAGGGTTAGGATTATGGATATGGTAAGGTGTTAGGGGTTAGAGGTGTAGTTTAGGGTTAGGGTTTGGGTTTGTGTGAGGGTTCTGGTTAGGCTTTGTGATTCCGGTCATGGTTAGGGTTGGTTTAGGGTTGGGGTTAGGTTTATGATTAGGTTTCGGTTAGTGTTAGAGTTAGGGTTAAGGTTTTTGTTAGGCTTTGGTGTTGGGGTTAGTGTTTGGGTTAGGGTTAGGTTTATCGTTAGGGTCAGGGGTTTCAGGTTAGTGTTAGGGTTAGGGTTTCAGATAGCATTAGGGTTAGGGTTTCGGATTGCATTAGGGTTAGGGTTGTGGGATTCGGTTAGGGTTTAGGGTGAGGGTTACCGTTAGTTTTATGGTTAAGCTGAGGATTTAGAGTAAGTGTTATGATTAGGGTTAGAGTCAGCGTTAGGGTTAGGATTGCGGTTAGGGTTAGGTGTAGGGTAAGATTTAGGTTTAGGTCCAAGGTGAGGGTTAGAGTTAGTGTTCTATTTAGGGTCAAGGTTAGAGTTAGGGTTAGGGTAAGGGATAGGCTTAGAGTTAGGGAAAGTGTTAGGGGTTCGTGTGAGGGTTAGTGTTAGGTTTACATCAAGCTGATGTTTTAGGGTGTTGTGGTTAGGGTTAGGGTTAGGTTAAGGGTTAGGGCTAGAGTTAGGGAAGAGTTAAGGGTTAGGTTTAGTTTTAGGGTTAGGGTTAGACTTAGGTTTAAGGTGAAGTTTAGGTTAAGGATGAGGGTTCGGGTTAGGATTAGGCGTTTGGGTTAAGGTTAGGGTTAGGTTTAGGGTTAGGGCTTAGCAGCGATAGGGTTAGGTATTTGGGTTAATGTTAGGGTCAGGTTTAGGGTTAGGGCTAGGGCTATTGCTAGGGTGAAGTTTACGGGTGAGGGTTGTGCTTAGGTTTAGCATTAGGGGTTAGGGTTAGGGTTAATGTTAGGAGTAAGTGTAGGGTTAAGGTTAGTTTTAGTGTGAGGGTTAGGGTTGGTTTTTGGGTTAAGTCATGGTTAGGTTTAGGGCTAGGTTAAGGTTAGAGATAGGGTTAGGTTAAGGGTTGGGTTAGGTTTAGATGTTAGGGTGAGGGTGAGTGCTAGGTTTCCATTTAAGCTGAGTGTGTAGGGTATGTTTTAGGGTTAGGATTAGAGTTAGAGTTAGGGTCATGGTTAGGGTTAAGTTTAGGGTTAGGGTTAGGTTTATGGTTAGGATTAGGGTTAGGGTCAGGGTTAGGGGGAGATTTAGTGTTATGTTTAGTTTTAGCGTTAGGGTTTGGGTGAACTTTATGTTAAACACGAGGGTTAGGGTTAGGGGTTAGGGTTCAGGTTAGGTTCAGGGTTAGGGTTAGGGTTAGGTTTAGGTTTGGGGTTAGGGTTAGGTTTAGTGTTAGTGTTAGTTTTGCTTAGGGTTAGGGTTTGAATGAATTTAGAGTAGGTTTAGGGTTATGGTTAGGGTGAAATTTTGCTTAAGGGTCAGGGTTCCGATTAGGGTTAGGGTTAGAGTTAGGGTCAGTGGTTAGGGTTAAGTTTAGGTTTAGGGTTAGAGTTAGGTTTAGGGTTAGTTTTAGTTTGGGTTAGGATTAGGCTATGAATGAAGTTAGGGTAGGTTTAGGGTTATGGTTAGGGTGAAATTTTGTTAAAGGGTGAGGGTTCGGTTTAGGGTTAGGGTTAGGTTTAGAGTTAGGGTTGTGGCTAGGGTTAGGTTTAGGGTTAAGGTTAAGTTTAGGCTAAGGATTAGGGTTAGAGTTAGGGTTAGGTGTTAGTGTTTCGGTTAGGTTTAGCATAGGGGTGTATTTAGGGTTAAATTTTTTTTTTTTAGGTTTAGGGTAAGAGTCAGAGTTACATTTACCGTTAAGGTGAGGGTTTTGGGTAAGTGTCACGGTTGGGGTTAGGGTTAGGGTTAGGGCTGCGGATAGGGTTAGAGTTAGGGTTAGGTTTAAGTTTATGGTAGGCTTAAAGATAGGGTTAAGCTTAGGTGAGGGTTAGGATTAGAATTAGGTTTAGGGCGAGGATTAGGGTCAGAGTTATTGTAAGGGTTAGGTTTAGGGTTCCAGGTGGGCCCAGGTTAAGGTGAGGGTTAGGTTTAGGGCTAGGGTTAGGGTTAAAGTTAGGGTTAACTTTAGGTTAGGGATAGGGTGAAGTTTAACATAGGGTGAGGGTTAGGGTTATGGCTAAGGTTTGGGTTTGTTTTCAGGTTAGTGTTAAGGTTATGTTTAGGGTTAGGGTTAAGTTTAGGGGTTGTGTTGAGTTTTAGTGTTAGGGTTAGATTTTAGGTTAGTGTTTAGTGTTATGGTTAGGGTTAGGGTTAGGGTTGTGTTAGGCGTTGTGGTTGGGGTGAGGGTTAGGTTTAGGGTTAGGGTTGGGTAGGGTTAGGATTATGGATATGGTAAGGTGTTAGGGGTTAGAGGTGTAGTTTAGGGTTAGGGTTTGGGTTTGTGTGAGGGTTCTGGTTAGGCTTTGTGATTCCGGTCATGGTTAGGGTTGGTTTAGGGTTGGGGTTAGGTTTATGATTAGGTTTCGGTTAGTGTTAGAGTTAGGGTTAAGGTTTTTGTTAGGCTTTGGTGTTGGGGTTAGTGTTTGGGTTAGGGTTAGGTTTATCGTTAGGGTCAGGGGTTTCAGGTTAGTGTTAGGGTTAGGGTTTCAGATAGCATTAGGGTTAGGGTTTCGGATTGCATTAGGGTTAGGGTTGTGGGATTCGGTTAGGGTTTAGGGTGAGGGTTACCGTTAGTTTTATGGTTAAGCTGAGGGTTTAGAGTAAGTGTTATGATTAGGGTTAGAGTCAGCGTTAGGGTTAGGATTGCGGTTAGGGTTAGGTGTAGGGTAAGATTTAGGTTTAGGTCCAAGGTGAGGGTTAGAGTTAGTGTTCTATTTAGGGTCAAGGTTAGAGTTAGGGTTAGGGAAAGGGATAGGCTTAGAGTTAGGGAAAGTGTTAAGGGTTCGTGCGAGGGTTAGTGTTAGGTTTACATCAAGCTGATGTTTTAGGGTGTTGTGGTTAGGGTTAGGGTTAGGTTAAGGGTTAGGGCTAGAGTTAGGGAAGAGTTAAGGGTTAGGTTTAGTTTTAGGGTTAGGGTTAGACTTAGGTTTAAGGTGAAGTTTAGGTTAAGGATGAGGGTTCGGGTTAGGATTAGGCGTTTGGGTTAAGGTTAGGGTTAGGTTTAGGGTTAGGGCTTAGCAGCGATAGGGTTAGGTATTTGGGTTAATGTTAGGGTCAGGTTTAGGGTTAGGGCTAGGGCTATTGCTAGGGTGAAGTTTACGGGTGAGGGTTGTGCTTAGGTTTAGCATTAGGGGTTAGGGTTAGGGTTAATGTTAGGAGTAAGTGTAGGGTTAAGGTTAGTTTTAGTGTGAGGGTTAGGGTTGGTTTTTGGGTTAAGTCATGGTTAGGTTTAGGGCTAGGTTAAGGTTAGAGATAGGGTTAGGTTAAGGGTTGGGTTAGGTTTAGATGTTAGGGTGAGGGTGAGTGCTAGGTTTCCATTTAAGCTGAGTGTGTAGGGTATGTTTTAGGGTTAGGATTAGAGTTAGAGTTAGGGTCATGGTTAGGGTTAAGTTTAGGGTTAGGGTTAGGTTTATGGTTAGGATTAGGGTTAGGGTCAGGGTTAGGGGGAGATTTAGTGTTATGTTTAGTTTTAGCGTTAGGGTTTGGGTGAACTTTATGTTAAACACGAGGGTTAGGGTTAGGGGTTAGGGTTCAGGTTAGGTTCAGGGTTAGGGTTAGGGTTAGGTTTAGGTTTGGGGTTAGGGTTAGGTTTAGTGTTAGTGTTAGTTTTGCTTAGGGTTAGGGTTTGAATGAATTTAGAGTAGGTTTAGGGTTATGGTTAGGGTGAAATTTTGCTTAAGGGTCAGGGTTCCGATTAGGGTTAGGGTTAGAGTTAGGGTCAGTGGTTAGGGTTAAGTTTAGGTTTAGGGTTAGAGTTAGGTTTAGGGTTAGTTTTAGTTTGGGTTAGGATTAGGCTATGAATGAAGTTAGGGTAGGTTTAGGGTTATGGTTAGGGTGAAATTTTGTTAAAGGGTGAGGGTTCGGTTTAGGGTTAGGGTTAGGTTTAGAGTTAGGGTTGTGGCTAGGGTTAGGTTTAGGGTTAAGGTTAAGTTTAGGCTAAGGATTAGGGTTAGAGTTAGGGTTAGGTGTTAGTGTTTCGGTTAGGTTTAGCATAGGGGTGTATTTAGGGTTAAATTTTTTTTTTTTAGGTTTAGGGTAAGAGTCAGAGTTCCATTTACCGTTAAGGTGAGGGTTTTGGGTAAGTGTCACGGTTGGGGTTAGGGTTAGGGTTAGGGCTGCGGATAGGGTTAGAGTTAGGGTTAGGTTTAAGTTTATGGTAGGCTTAAAGATAGGGTTAAGCTTAGGTGAGGGTTAGGATTAGAATTAGGTTTAGGGCGAGGATTAGGGTCAGAGTTATTGTAAGGGTTAGGTTTAGGGTTCCAGGTGGGCCCAGGTTAAGGTGAGGGTTAGGTTTAGGGCTAGGGTTAGGGTTAAAGTTAGGGTTAACTTTAGGTTAGGGATAGGGTGAAGTTTAACATAGGGTGAGGGTTAGGGTTATGGCTAAGGTTTGGGTTTGTTTTCAGGTTAGTGTTAAGGTTATGTTTAGGGTTAGGGTTAAGTTTAGGGGTTGTGTTGAGTTTTAGTGTTAGGGTTAGATTTTAGGTTAGTGTTTAGTGTTATGGTTAGGGTTAGGGTTAGGGTTGTGTTAGGCGTTGTGGTTGGGGTGAGGGTTAGGTTTAGGGTTAGGGTTGGGTAGGGTTAGGATTATGGATATGGTAAGGTGTTAGGGGTTAGAGGTGTAGTTTAGGGTTAGGGTTTGGGTTTGTGTGAGGGTTCTGGTTAGGCTTTGTGATTCCGGTCATGGTTAGGGTTGGTTTAGGGTTGGGGTTAGGTTTATGATTAGGTTTCGGTTAGTGTTACAGTTAGGGTTAAGGTTTTTGTTAGGCTTTGGTGTTGGGGTTAGTGTTTGGGTTAGGGTTAGGTTTATCGTTAGGGTCAGGGGTTTCAGGTTAGTGTTAGGGTTAGGGTTTCAGATAGCATTAGGGTTAGGGTTTCGGATTGCATTAGGGTTAGGGTTGTGGGATTCGGTTAGGGTTTAGGGTGAGGGTTACCGTTAGTTTTATGGTTAAGCTGAGGGTTTAGAGTAAGTGTTATGATTAGGGTTAGAGTCAGCGTTAGGGTTAGGATTGCGGTTAGGGTTAGGTGTAGGGTAAGATTTAGGTTTAGGTCCAAGGTGAGGGTTAGAGTTAGTGTTCTATTTAGGGTCAAGGTTAGAGTTAGGGTTAGGGTAAGGGATAGGCTTAGAGTTAGGGAAAGTGTTAGGGGTTCGTGTGAGGGTTAGTGTTAGGTTTACATCAAGCTGATGTTTTAGGGTGTTGTGGTTAGGGTTAGGGTTAGGTTAAGGGTTAGGGCTAGAGTTAGGGAAGAGTTAAGGGTTAGGTTTAGTTTTAGGGTTAGGGTTAGACTTAGGTTTAAGGTGAAGTTTAGGTTAAGGATGAGGGTTCGGGTTAGGATTAGGCGTTTGGGTTAAGGTTAGGGTTAGGTTTAGGGTTAGGGCTTAGCAGCGATAGGGTTAGGTATTTGGGTTAATGTTAGGGTCAGGTTTAGGGTTAGGGCTAGGGCTATTGCTAGGGTGAAGTTTACGGGTGAGGGTTGTGCTTAGGTTTAGCATTAGGGGTTAGGGTTAGGGTTAATGTTAGGAGTAAGTGTAGGGTTAAGGTTAGTTTTAGTGTGAGGGTTAGGGTTGGTTTTTGGGTTAAGTCATGGTTAGGTTTAGGGCTAGGTTAAGGTTAGAGATAGGGTTAGGTTAAGGGTTGGGTTAGGTTTAGATGTTAGGGTGAGGGTGAGTGCTAGGTTTCCATTTAAGCTGAGTGTGTAGGGTATGTTTTAGGGTTAGGATTAGAGTTAGAGTTAGGGTCATGGCTAGGGTTAAGTTTAGGGTTAGGGTTAGGTTTATGGTTAGGATTAGGGTTAGGGTCAGGGTTAGGGGGAGATTTAGTGTTATGTTTAGTTTTAGCGTTAGGGTTTGGGTGAACTTTATGTTAAACACGAGGGTTAGGGTTAGGGGTTAGGGTTCAGGTTAGGTTCAGGGTTAGGGTTAGGGTTAGGTTTAGGTTTGGGGTTAGGGTTAGGTTTAGTGTTAGTGTTAGTTTTGCTTAGGGTTAGGGTTTGAATGAATTTAGAGTAGGTTTAGGGTTATGGTTAGGGTGAAATTTTGCTTAAGGGTCAGGGTTCCGATTAGGGTTAGGGTTAGAGTTAGGGTCAGTGGTTAGGGTTAAGTTTAGGTTTAGGGTTAGAGTTAGGTTTAGGGTTAGTTTTAGTTTGGGTTAGGATTAGGCTATGAATGAAGTTAGGGTAGGTTTAGGGTTATGGTTAGGGTGAAATTTTGTTAAAGGGTGAGGGTTCGGTTTAGGGTTAGGGTTAGGTTTAGAGTTAGGGTTGTGGCTAGGGTTAGGTTTAGGGTTAAGGTTAAGTTTAGGCTAAGGATTAGGGTTAGAGTTAGGGTTAGGTGTTAGTGTTTCGGTTAGGTTTAGCATAGGGGTGTATTTAGGGTTAAATTTTTTTTTTTTAGGTTTAGGGTAAGAGTCAGAGTTCCATTTACCGTTAAGGTGAGGGTTTTGGGTAAGTGTCACGGTTGGGGTTAGGGTTAGGGTTAGGGCTGCGGATAGGGTTAGAGTTAGGGTTAGGTTTAAGTTTATGGTAGGCTTAAAGATAGGGTTAAGCTTAGGTGAGGGTTAGGATTAGAATTAGGTTTAGGGCGAGGATTAGGGTCAGAGTTATTGTAAGGGTTAGGTTTAGGGTTCCAGGTGGGCCCAGGTTAAGGTGAGGGTTAGGTTTAGGGCTAGGGTTAGGGTTAAAGTTAGGGTTAACTTTAGGTTAGGGATAGGGTGAAGTTTAACATAGGGTGAGGGTTAGGGTTATGGCTAAGGTTTGGGTTTGTTTTCAGGTTAGTGTTAAGGTTATGTTTAGGGTTAGGGTTAAGTTTAGGGGTTGTGTTGAGTTTTAGTGTTAGGGTTAGATTTTAGGTTAGTGTTTAGTGTTATGGTTAGGGTTAGGGTTAGGGTTGTGTTAGGCGTTGTGGTTGGGGTGAGGGTTAGGTTTAGGGTTAGGGTTGGGTAGGGTTAGGATTATGGATATGGTAAGGTGTTAGGGGTTAGAGGTGTAGTTTAGGGTTAGGGTTTGGGTTTGTGTGAGGGTTCTGGTTAGGCTTTGTGATTCCGGTCATGGTTAGGGTTGGTTTAGGGTTGGGGTTAGGTTTATGATTAGGTTTCGGTTAGTGTTAGAGTTAGGGTTAAGGTTTTTGTTAGGCTTTGGTGTTGGGGTTAGTGTTTGGGTTAGGGTTAGGTTTATCGTTAGGGTCAGGGGTTTCAGGTTAGTGTTAGGGTTAGGGTTTCAGATAGCATTAGGGTTAGGGTTTCGGATTGCATTAGGGTTAGGGTTGTGGGATTCGGTTAGGGTTTAGGGTGAGGGTTACCGTTAGTTTTATGGTTAAGCTGAGGGTTTAGAGTAAGTGTTATGATTAGGGTTAGAGTCAGCGTTAGGGTTAGGATTGCGGTTAGGGTTAGGTGTAGGGTAAGATTTAGGTTTAGGTCCAAGGTGAGGGTTAGAGTTAGTGTTCTATTTAGGGTCAAGGTTAGAGTTAGGGTTAGGGTAAGGGATAGGCTTAGAGTTAGGGAAAGTGTTAGGGGTTCGTGTGAGGGTTAGTGTTAGGTTTACATCAAGCTGATGTTTTAGGGTGTTGTGGTTAGGGTTAGGGTTAGGTTAAGGGTTAGGGCTAGAGTTAGGGAAGAGTTAAGGGTTAGGTTTAGTTTTAGGGTTAGGGTTAGACTTAGGTTTAAGGTGAAGTTTAGGTTAAGGATGAGGGTTCGGGTTAGGATTAGGCGTTTGGGTTAAGGTTAGGGTTAGGTTTAGGGTTAGGGCTTAGCAGCGATAGGGTTAGGTATTTGGGTTAATGTTAGGGTCAGGTTTAGGGTTAGGGCTAGGGCTATTGCTAGGGTGAAGTTTACGGGTGAGGGTTGTGCTTAGGTTTAGCATTAGGGGTTAGGGTTAGGGTTAATGTTAGGAGTAAGTGTAGGGTTAAGGTTAGTTTTAGTGTGAGGGTTAGGGTTGGTTTTTGGGTTAAGTCATGGTTAGGTTTAGGGCTAGGTTAAGGTTAGAGATAGGGTTAGGTTAAGGGTTGGGTTAGGTTTAGATGTTAGGGTGAGGGTGAGTGCTAGGTTTCCATTTAAGCTGAGTGTGTAGGGTATGTTTTAGGGTTAGGATTAGAGTTAGAGTTAGGGTCATGGTTAGGGTTAAGTTTAGGGTTAGGGTTAGGTTTATGGTTAGGATTAGGGTTAGGGTCAGGGTTCGGGGGAGATTTAGTGTTATGTTTAGTTTTAGCGTTAGGGTTTGGGTGAACTTTATGTTAAACACGAGGGTTAGGGTTAGGGGTTAGGGTTCAGGTTAGGTTCAGGGTTAGGGTTAGGGTTAGGTTTAGGTTTGGGGTTAGGGTTAGGTTTAGTGTTAGTGTTAGTTTTGCTTAGGGTTAGGGTTTGAATGAATTTAGAGTAGGTTTAGGGTTATGGTTAGGGTGAAATTTTGCTTAAGGGTCAGGGTTCCGATTAGGGTTAGGGTTAGAGTTAGGGTCAGTGGTTAGGGTTAAGTTTAGGTTTAGGGTTAGAGTTAGGTTTAGGGTTAGTTTTAGTTTGGGTTAGGATTAGGCTATGAATGAAGTTAGGGTAGGTTTAGGGTTATGGTTAGGGTGAAATTTTGTTAAAGGGTGAGGGTTCGGTTTAGGGTTAGGGTTAGGTTTAGAGTTAGGGTTGTGGCTAGGGTTAGGTTTAGGGTTAAGGTTAAGTTTAGGCTAAGGATTAGGGTTAGAGTTAGGGTTAGGTGTTAGTGTTTCGGTTAGGTTTAGCATAGGGGTGTATTTAGGGTTAAATTTTTTTTTTTTAGGTTTAGGGTAAGAGTCAGAGTTCCATTTACCGTTAAGGTGAGGGTTTTGGGTAAGTGTCACGGTTGGGGTTAGGGTTAGGGTTAGGGCTGCGGATAGGGTTAGAGTTAGGGTTAGGTTTAAGTTTATGGTAGGCTTAAAGATAGGGTTAAGCTTAGGTGAGGGTTAGGATTAGAATTAGGTTTAGGGCGAGGATTAGGGTCAGAGTTATTGTAAGGGTTAGGTTTAGGGTTCCAGGTGGGCCCAGGTTAAGGTGAGGGTTAGGTTTAGGGCTAGGGTTAGGGTTAAAGTTAGGGTTAACTTTAGGTTAGGGATAGGGTGAAGTTTAACATAGGGTGAGGGTTAGGGTTATGGCTAAGGTTTGGGTTTGTTTTCAGGTTAGTGTTAAGGTTATGTTTAGGGTTAGGGTTAAGTTTAGGGGTTGTGTTGAGTTTTAGTGTTAGGGTTAGATTTTAGGTTAGTGTTTAGTGTTATGGTTAGGGTTAGGGTTAGGGTTGTGTTAGGCGTTGTGGTTGGGGTGAGGGTTAGGTTTAGGGTTAGGGTTGGGTAGGGTTAGGATTATGGATATGGTAAGGTGTTAGGGGTTAGAGGTGTAGTTTAGGGTTAGGGTTTGGGTTTGTGTGAGGGTTCTGGTTAGGCTTTGTGATTCCGGTCATGGTTAGGGTTGGTTTAGGGTTGGGGTTAGGTTTATGATTAGGTTTCGGTTAGTGTTAGAGTTAGGGTTAAGGTTTTTGTTAGGCTTTGGTGTTGGGGTTAGTGTTTGGGTTAGGGTTAGGTTTATCGTTAGGGTCAGGGGTTTCAGGTTAGTGTTAGGGTTAGGGTTTCAGATAGCATTAGGGTTAGGGTTTCGGATTGCATTAGGGTTAGGGTTGTGGGATTCGGTTAGGGTTTAGGGTGAGGGTTACCGTTAGTTTTATGGTTAAGCTGAGGGTTTAGAGTAAGTGTTATGATTAGGGTTAGAGTCAGCGTTAGGGTTAGGATTGCGGTTAGGGTTAGGTGTAGGGTAAGATTTAGGTTTAGGTCCAAGGTGAGGGTTAGAGTTAGTGTTCTATTTAGGGTCAAGGTTAGAGTTAGGGTTAGGGTAAGGGATAGGCTTAGAGTTAGGGAAAGTGTTAGGGGTTCGTGTGAGGGTTAGTGTTAGGTTTACATCAAGCTGATGTTTTAGGGTGTTGTGGTTAGGGTTAGGGTTAGGTTAAGGGTTAGGGCTAGAGTTAGGGAAGAGTTAAGGGTTAGGTTTAGTTTTAGGGTTAGGGTTAGACTTAGGTTTAAGGTGAAGTTTAGGTTAAGGATGAGGGTTCGGGTTAGGATTAGGCGTTTGGGTTAAGGTTAGGGTTAGGTTTAGGGTTAGGGCTTAGCAGCGATAGGGTTAGGTATTTGGGTTAATGTTAGGGTCAGGTTTAGGGTTAGGGCTAGGGCTATTGCTAGGGTGAAGTTTACGGGTGAGGGTTGTGCTTAGGTTTAGCATTAGGGGTTAGGGTTAGGGTTAATGTTAGGAGTAAGTGTAGGGTTAAGGTTAGTTTTAGTGTGAGGGTTAGGGTTGGTTTTTGGGTTAAGTCATGGTTAGGTTTAGGGCTAGGTTAAGGTTAGAGATAGGGTTAGGTTAAGGGTTGGGTTAGGTTTAGATGTTAGGGTGAGGGTGAGTGCTAGGTTTCCATTTAAGCTGAGTGTGTAGGGTATGTTTTAGGGTTAGGATTAGAGTTAGAGTTAGGGTCATGGTTAGGGTTAAGTTTAGGGTTAGGGTTAGGTTTATGGTTAGGATTAGGGTTAGGGTCAGGGTTAGGGGGAGATTTAGTGTTATGTTTAGTTTTAGCGTTAGGGTTTGGGTGAACTTTATGTTAAACACGAGGGTTAGGGTTAGGGGTTAGGGTTCAGGTTAGGTTCAGGGTTAGGGTTAGGGTTAGGTTTAGGTTTGGGGTTAGGGTTAGGTTTAGTGTTAGTGTTAGTTTTGCTTAGGGTTAGGGTTTGAATGAATTTAGAGTAGGTTTAGGGTTATGGTTAGGGTGAAATTTTGCTTAAGGGTCAGGGTTCCGATTAGGGTTAGGGTTAGAGTTAGGGTCAGTGGTTAGGGTTAAGTTTAGGTTTAGGGTTAGAGTTAGGTTTAGGGTTAGTTTTAGTTTGGGTTAGGATTAGGCTATGAATGAAGTTAGGGTAGGTTTAGGGTTATGGTTAGGGTGAAATTTTGTTAAAGGGTGAGGGTTCGGTTTAGGGTTAGGGTTAGGTTTAGAGTTAGGGTTGTGGCTAGGGTTAGGTTTAGGGTTAAGGTTAAGTTTAGGCTAAGGATTAGGGTTAGAGTTAGGGTTAGGTGTTAGTGTTTCGGTTAGGTTTAGCATAGGGGTGTATTTAGGGTTAAATTTTTTTTTTTTAGGTTTAGGGTAAGAGTCAGAGTTACATTTACCGTTAAGGTGAGGGTTTTGGGTAAGTGTCACGGTTGGGGTTAGGGTTAGGGTTAGGGCTGCGGATAGGGTTAGAGTTAGGGTTAGGTTTAAGTTTATGGTAGGCTTAAAGATAGGGTTAAGCTTAGGTGAGGGTTAGGATTAGAATTAGGTTTAGGGCGAGGATTAGGGTCAGAGTTATTGTAAGGGTTAGGTTTAGGGTTCCAGGTGGGCCCAGGTTAAGGTGAGGGTTAGGTTTAGGGCTAGGGTTAGGGTTAAAGTTAGGGTTAACTTTAGGTTAGGGATAGGGTGAAGTTTAACATAGGGTGAGGGTTAGGGTTATGGCTAAGGTTTGGGTTTGTTTTCAGGTTAGTGTTAAGGTTATGTTTAGGGTTAGGGTTAAGTTTAGGGGTTGTGTTGAGTTTTAGTGTTAGGGTTAGATTTTAGGTTAGTGTTTAGTGTTATGGTTAGGGTTAGGGTTAGGGTTGTGTTAGGCGTTGTGGTTGGGGTGAGGGTTAGGTTTAGGGTTAGGGTTGGGTAGGGTTAGGATTATGGATATGGTAAGGTGTTAGGGGTTAGAGGTGTAGTTTAGGGTTAGGGTTTGGGTTTGTGTGAGGGTTCTGGTTAGGCTTTGTGATTCCGGTCATGGTTAGGGTTGGTTTAGGGTTGGGGTTAGGTTTATGATTAGGTTTCGGTTAGTGTTAGAGTTAGGGTTAAGGTTTTTGTTAGGCTTTGGTGTTGGGGTTAGTGTTTGGGTTAGGGTTAGGTTTATCGTTAGGGTCAGGGGTTTCAGGTTAGTGTTAGGGTTAGGGTTTCAGATAGCATTAGGGTTAGGGTTTCGGATTGCATTAGGGTTAGGGTTGTGGGATTCGGTTAGGGTTTAGGGTGAGGGTTACCGTTAGTTTTATGGTTAAGCTGAGGGTTTAGGGTAAGTGTTATGATTAGGGTTAGAGTCAGCGTTAGGGTTAGGATTGCGGTTAGGGTTAGGTGTAGGGTGAGATTTAGGTTTAGGTCCAAGGTGAGGGTTAGAGTTAGTGTTCTATTTAGGGTCAAGGTTAGAGTTAGGGTTAGGGTAAGGGATAGGCTTAGAGTTAGGGAAAGTGTTAGGGGTTCGTGTGAGGGTTAGTGTTAGGTTTACATCAAGCTGATGTTTTAGGGTGTTGTGGTTAGGGTTAGGGTTAGGTTAAGGGTTAGGGCTAGAGTTAGGGAAGAGTTAAGGGTTAGGTTTAGTTTTAGGGTTAGGGTTAGACTTAGGTTTAAGGTGAAGTTTAGGTTAAGGATGAGGGTTCGGGTTAGGATTAGGCGTTTGGGTTAAGGTTAGGGTTAGGTTTAGGGTTAGGGCTTAGCAGCGATAGGGTTAGGTATTTGGGTTAATGTTAGGGTCAGGTTTAGGGTTAGGGCTAGGGCTATTGCTAGGGTGAAGTTTACGGGTGAGGGTTGTGCTTAGGTTTAGCATTAGGGGTTAGGGTTAGGGTTAATGTTAGGAGTAAGTGTAGGGTTAAGGTTAGTTTTAGTGTGAGGGTTAGGGTTGGTTTTTGGGTTAAGTCATGGTTAGGTTTAGGGCTAGGTTAAGGTTAGAGATAGGGTTAGGTTAAGGGTTGGGTTAGGTTTAGATGTTAGGGTGAGGGTGAGTGCTAGGTTTCCATTTAAGCTGAGTGTGTAGGGTATGTTTTAGGGTTAGGATTAGAGTTAGAGTTAGGGTCATGGCTAGGGTTAAGTTTAGGGTTAGGGTTAGGTTTATGGTTAGGATTAGGGTTAGGGTCAGGGTTAGGGGGAGATTTAGTGTTATGTTTAGTTTTAGCGTTAGGGTTTGGGTGAACTTTATGTTAAGCACGAGGGTTAGGGTTAGGGGTTAGGGTTCAGGTTAGGTTCAGGGTTAGGGTTAGGGTTAGGTTTAGGTTTGGGGTTAGGGTTAGGTTTAGTGTTAGTGTTAGTTTTGCTTAGGGTTAGGGTTTGAATGAATTTAGGGTAGGTTTAGGGTTATGGTTAGGGTGAAATTTTGCTTAAGGGTCAGGGTTCCGCTTAGGGTTAGGGTTAGAGTTAGGGTCAGTGGTTAGGGTTAAGTTTAGGTTTAGGGTTAGAGTTAGGTTTAGGGTTAGTTTTAGTTTGGGTTAGGATTAGGCTATGAATGAAGTTAGGGTAGGTTTAGGGTTATGGTTAGGGTGAAATTTTGTTAAAGGGTGAGGGTTCGGTTTAGGGTTAGGGTTAGGTTTAGAGTTAGGGTTGTGGCTAGGGTTAGGTTTAGGGTTAAGGTTAAGTTTAGGCTAAGGATTAGGGTTAGAGTTAGGGTTAGGTGTTAGTGTTTCGGTTAGGTTTAGCATAGGGGTGTATTTAGGGTTAAATTTTTTTTTTTTAGGTTTAGGGTAAGAGTCAGAGTTCCATTTACCGTTAAGGTGAGGGTTTTGGGTAAGTGTCACGGTTGGGGTTAGGGTTAGGGTTAGGGCTGCGGATAGGGTTAGAGTTAGGGTTAGGTTTAAGTTTATGGTAGGCTTAAAGATAGGGTTAAGCTTAGGTGAGGGTTAGGATTAGAATTAGGTTTAGGGCGAGGATTAGGGTCAGAGTTATTGTAAGGGTTAGGTTTAGGGTTCCAGGTGGGCCCAGGTTAAGGTGAGGGTTAGGTTTAGGGCTAGGGTTAGGGTTAAAGTTAGGGTTAACTTTAGGTTAGGGATAGGGTGAAGTTTAACATAGGGTGAGGGTTAGGGTTATGGCTAAGGTTTGGGTTTGTTTTCAGGTTAGTGTTAAGGTTATGTTTAGGGTTAGGGTTAAGTTTAGGGGTTGTGTTGAGTTTTAGTGTTAGGGTTAGATTTTAGGTTAGTGTTTAGTGTTATGGTTAGGGTTAGGGTTAGGGTTGTGTTAGGCGTTGTGGTTGGGGTGAGGGTTAGGTTTAGGGTTAGGGTTGGGTAGGGTTAGGATTATGGATATGGTAAGGTGTTAGGGGTTAGAGGTGTAGTTTAGGGTTAGGGTTTGGGTTTGTGTGAGGGTTCTGGTTAGGCTTTGTGATTCCGGTCATGGTTAGGGTTGGTTTAGGGTTGGGGTTAGGTTTATGATTAGGTTTCGGTTAGTGTTAGAGTTAGGGTTAAGGTTTTTGTTAGGCTTTGGTGTTGGGGTTAGTGTTTGGGTTAGGGTTAGGTTTATCGTTAGGGTCAGGGGTTTCAGGTTAGTGTTAGGGTTAGGGTTTCAGATAGCATTAGGGTTAGGGTTTCGGATTGCATTAGGGTTAGGGTTGTGGGATTCGGTTAGGGTTTAGGGTGAGGGTTACCGTTAGTTTTATGGTTAAGCTGAGGGTTTAGAGTAAGTGTTATGATTAGGGTTAGAGTCAGCGTTAGGGTTAGGATTGCGGTTAGGGTTAGGTGTAGGGTAAGATTTAGGTTTAGGTCCAAGGTGAGGGTTAGAGTTAGTGTTCTATTTAGGGTCAAGGTTAGAGTTAGGGTTAGGGTAAGGGATAGGCTTAGAGTTAGGGAAAGTGTTAGGGGTTCGTGTGAGGGTTAGTGTTAGGTTTACATCAAGCTGATGTTTTAGGGTGTTGTGGTTAGGGTTAGGGTTAGGTTAAGGGTTAGGGCTAGAGTTAGGGAAGAGTTAAGGGTTAGGTTTAGTTTTAGGGTTAGGGTTAGACTTAGGTTTAAGGTGAAGTTTAGGTTAAGGATGAGGGTTCGGGTTAGGATTAGGCGTTTGGGTTAAGGTTAGGGTTAGGTTTAGGGTTAGGGCTTAGCAGCGATAGGGTTAGGTATTTGGGTTAATGTTAGGGTCAGGTTTAGGGTTAGGGCTAGGGCTATTGCTAGGGTGAAGTTTACGGGTGAGGGTTGTGCTTAGGTTTAGCATTAGGGGTTAGGGTTAGGGTTAATGTTAGGAGTAAGTGTAGGGTTAAGGTTAGTTTTAGTGTGAGGGTTAGGGTTGGTTTTTGGGTTAAGTCATGGTTAGGTTTAGGGCTAGGTTAAGGTTAGAGATAGGGTTAGGTTAAGGGTTGGGTTAGGTTTAGATGTTAGGGTGAGGGTGAGTGCTAGGTTTCCATTTAAGCTGAGTGTGTAGGGTATGTTTTAGGGTTAGGATTAGAGTTAGAGTTAGGGTCATGGTTAGGGTTAAGTTTAGGGTTAGGGTTAGGTTTATGGTTAGGATTAGGGTTAGGGTCAGGGTTAGGGGGAGATTTAGTGTTATGTTTAGTTTTAGCGTTAGGGTTTGGGTGAACTTTATGTTAAACACGAGGGTTAGGGTTAGGGGTTAGGGTTCAGGTTAGGTTCAGGGTTAGGGTTAGGGTTAGGTTTAGGTTTGGGGTTAGGGTTAGGTTTAGTGTTAGTGTTAGTTTTGCTTAGGGTTAGGGTTTGAATGAATTTAGAGTAGGTTTAGGGTTATGGTTAGGGTGAAATTTTGCTTAAGGGTCAGGGTTCCGATTAGGGTTAGGGTTAGAGTTAGGGTCAGTGGTTAGGGTTAAGTTTAGGTTTAGGGTTAGAGTTAGGTTTAGGGTTAGTTTTAGTTTGGGTTAGGATTAGGCTATGAATGAAGTTAGGGTAGGTTTAGGGTTATGGTTAGGGTGAAATTTTGTTAAAGGGTGAGGGTTCGGTTTAGGGTTAGGGTTAGGTTTAGAGTTAGGGTTGTGGCTAGGGTTAGGTTTAGGGTTAAGGTTAAGTTTAGGCTAAGGATTAGGGTTAGAGTTAGGGTTAGGTGTTAGTGTTTCGGTTAGGTTTAGCATAGGGGTGTATTTAGGGTTAAATTTTTTTTTTTTAGGTTTAGGGTAAGAGTCAGAGTTACATTTACCGTTAAGGTGAGGGTTTTGGGTAAGTGTCACGGTTGGGGTTAGGGTTAGGGTTAGGGCTGCGGATAGGGTTAGAGTTAGGGTTAGGTTTAAGTTTATGGTAGGCTTAAAGATAGGGTTAAGCTTAGGTGAGGGTTAGGATTAGAATTAGGTTTAGGGCGAGGATTAGGGTCAGAGTTATTGTAAGGGTTAGGTTTAGGGTTCCAGGTGGGCCCAGGTTAAGGTGAGGGTTAGGTTTAGGGCTAGGGTTAGGGTTAAAGTTAGGGTTAACTTTAGGTTAGGGATAGGGTGAAGTTTAACATAGGGTGAGGGTTAGGGTTATGGCTAAGGTTTGGGTTTGTTTTCAGGTTAGTGTTAAGGTTATGTTTAGGGTTAGGGTTAAGTTTAGGGGTTGTGTTGAGTTTTAGTGTTAGGGTTAGATTTTAGGTTAGTGTTTAGTGTTATGGTTAGGGTTAGGGTTAGGGTTGTGTTAGGCGTTGTGGTTGGGGTGAGGGTTAGGTTTAGGGTTAGGGTTGGGTAGGGTTAGGATTATGGATATGGTAAGGTGTTAGGGGTTAGAGGTGTAGTTTAGGGTTAGGGTTTGGGTTTGTGTGAGGGTTCTGGTTAGGCTTTGTGATTCCGGTCATGGTTAGGGTTGGTTTAGGGTTGGGGTTAGGTTTATGATTAGGTTTCGGTTAGTGTTAGAGTTAGGGTTAAGGTTTTTGTTAGGCTTTGGTGTTGGGGTTAGTGTTTGGGTTAGGGTTAGGTTTATCGTTAGGGTCAGGGGTTTCAGGTTAGTGTTAGGGTTAGGGTTTCAGATAGCATTAGGGTTAGGGTTTCGGATTGCATTAGGGTTAGGGTTGTGGGATTCGGTTAGGGTTTAGGGTGAAGGTTACCGTTAGTTTTATGGTTAAGCTGAGGGTTTAGGGTAAGTGTTATGATTAGGGTTAGAGTCAGCGTTAGGGTTAGGATTGCGGTTAGGGTTAGGTGTAGGGTGAGATTTAGGTTTAGGTCCAAGGTGAGGGTTAGAGTTAGTGTTCTATTTAGGGTCAAGGTTAGAGTTAGGGTTAGGGTAAGGGATAGGCTTAGAGTTAGGGAAAGTGTTAGGGGTTCGTGTGAGGGTTAGTGTTAGGTTTACATCAAGCTGATGTTTTAGGGTGTTGTGGTTAGGGTTAGGGTTAGGTTAAGGGTTAGGGCTAGAGTTAGGGAAGAGTTAAGGGTTAGGTTTAGTTTTAGGGTTAGGGTTAGACTTAGGTTTAAGGTGAAGTTTAGGTTAAGGATGAGGGTTCGGGTTAGGATTAGGCGTTTGGGTTAAGGTTAGGGTTAGGTTTAGGGTTAGGGCTTAGCAGCGATAGGGTTAGGTATTTGGGTTAATGTTAGGGTCAGGTTTAGGGTTAGGGCTAGGGCTATTGCTAGGGTGAAGTTTACGGGTGAGGGTTGTGCTTAGGTTTAGCATTAGGGGTTAGGGTTAGGGTTAATGTTAGGAGTAAGTGTAGGGTTAAGGTTAGTTTTAGTGTGAGGGTTAGGGTTGGTTTTTGGGTTAAGTCATGGTTAGGTTTAGGGCTAGGTTAAGGTTAGAGATAGGGTTAGGTTAAGGGTTGGGTTAGGTTTAGATGTTAGGGTGAGGGTGAGTGCTAGGTTTCCATTTAAGCTGAGTGTGTAGGGTATGTTTTAGGGTTAGGATTAGAGTTAGAGTTAGGGTCATGGCTAGGGTTAAGTTTAGGGTTAGGGTTAGGTTTATGGTTAGGATTAGGGTTAGGGTCAGGGTTAGGGGGAGATTTAGTGTTATGTTTAGTTTTAGCGTTAGGGTTTGGGTGAACTTTATGTTAAGCACGAGGGTTAGGGTTAGGGGTTAGGGTTCAGGTTAGGTTCAGGGTTAGGGTTAGGGTTAGGTTTAGGTTTGGGGTTAGGGTTAGGTTTAGTGTTAGTGTTAGTTTTGCTTAGGGTTAGGGTTTGAATGAATTTAGGGTAGGTTTAGGGTTATGGTTAGGGTGAAATTTTGCTTAAGGGTCAGGGTTCCGCTTAGGGTTAGGGTTAGAGTTAGGGTCAGTGGTTAGGGTTAAGTTTAGGTTTAGGGTTAGAGTTAGGTTTAGGGTTAGTTTTAGTTTGGGTTAGGATTAGGCTATGAATGAAGTTAGGGTAGGTTTAGGGTTATGGTTAGGGTGAAATTTTGTTAAAGGGTGAGGGTTCGGTTTAGGGTTAGGGTTAGGTTTAGAGTTAGGGTTGTGGCTAGGGTTAGGTTTAGGGTTAAGGTTAAGTTTAGGCTAAGGATTAGGGTTAGAGTTAGGGTTAGGTGTTAGTGTTTCGGTTAGGTTTAGCATAGGGGTGTATTTAGGGTTAAGTTTTTTTTTTTTTAGGTTTAGGGTAAGAGTCAGAGTTACATTTACCGTTAAGGTGAGGGTTTTGGGTAAGTGTTACGGTTGGGGTTAGGGTTAGGGTTAGGGCTGCGGATAGGGTTAGAGTTAGGGTTAGGTTTAAGTTTATGGTAGGCTTAAAGATAGGGTTAAGCTTAGGTGAGGGTTAGGATTAGAATTAGGTTTAGGGCGAGGATTAGGGTCAGAGTTATTGTAAGGGTTAGGTTTAGGGTTCCAGGTGGGCCCAGGTTAAGGTGAGGGTTAGGTTTAGGGCTAGGGTTAGGGTTAAAGTTAGGGTTAACTTTAGGTTAGGGATAGGGTGAAGTTTAACATAGGGTGAGGGTTAGGGTTATGGCTAAGGTTTGGGTTTGTTTTCAGGTTAGTGTTAAGGTTATGTTTAGGGTTAGGGTTAAGTTTAGGGGTTGTGTTGAGTTTTAGTGTTAGGGTTAGATTTTAGGTTAGTGTTTAGTGTTATGGTTAGGGTTAGGGTTAGGGTTGTGTTAGGCGTTGTGGTTGGGGTGAGGGTTAGGTTTAGGGTTAGGGTTGGGTAGGGTTAGGATTATGGATATGGTAAGGTGTTAGGGGTTAGAGGTGTAGTTTAGGGTTAGGGTTTGGGTTTGTGTGAGGGTTCTGGTTAGGCTTTGTGATTCCGGTCATGGTTAGGGTTGGTTTAGGGTTGGGGTTAGGTTTATGATTAGGTTTCGGTTAGTGTTACAGTTAGGGTTAAGGTTTTTGTTAGGCTTTGGTGTTGGGGTTAGTGTTTGGGTTAGGGTTAGGTTTATCGTTAGGGTCAGGGGTTTCAGGTTAGTGTTAGGGTTAGGGTTTCAGATAGCATTAGGGTTAGGGTTTCGGATTGCATTAGGGTTAGGGTTGTGGGATTCGGTTAGGGTTTAGGGTGAAGGTTACCGTTAGTTTTATGGTTAAGCTGAGGGTTTAGAGTAAGTGTTATGATTAGGGTTAGAGTCAGCGTTAGGGTTAGGATTGCGGTTAGGGTTAGGTGTAGGGTAAGATTTAGGTTTAGGTCCAAGGTGAGGGTTAGAGTTAGTGTTCTATTTAGGGTCAAGGTTAGAGTTAGGGTTAGGGTAAGGGATAGGCTTAGAGTTAGGGAAAGTGTTAGGGGTTCGTGTGAGGGTTAGTGTTAGGTTTACATCAAGCTGATGTTTTAGGGTGTTGTGGTTAGGGTTAGGGTTAGGTTAAGGGTTAGGGCTAGAGTTAGGGAAGAGTTAAGGGTTAGGTTTAGTTTTAGGGTTAGGGTTAGACTTAGGTTTAAGGTGAAGTTTAGGTTAAGGATGAGGGTTCGGGTTAGGATTAGGCGTTTGGGTTAAGGTTAGGGTTAGGTTTAGGGTTAGGGCTTAGCAGCGATAGGGTTAGGTATTTGGGTTAATGTTAGGGTCAGGTTTAGGGTTAGGGCTAGGGCTATTGCTAGGGTGAAGTTTACGGGTGAGGGTTGTGCTTAGGTTTAGCATTAGGGGTTAGGGTTAGGGTTAATGTTAGGAGTAAGTGTAGGGTTAAGGTTAGTTTTAGTGTGAGGGTTAGGGTTGGTTTTTGGGTTAAGTCATGGTTAGGTTTAGGGCTAGGTTAAGGTTAGAGATAGGGTTAGGTTAAGGGTTGGGTTAGGTTTAGATGTTAGGGTGAGGGTGAGTGCTAGGTTTCCATTTAAGCTGAGTGTGTAGGGTATGTTTTAGGGTTAGGATTAGAGTTAGAGTTAGGGTCATGGCTAGGGTTAAGTTTAGGGTTAGGGTTAGGTTTATGGTTAGGATTAGGGTTAGGGTCAGGGTTAGGGGGAGATTTAGTGTTATGTTTAGTTTTAGCGTTAGGGTTTGGGTGAACTTTATGTTAAGCACGAGGGTTAGGGTTAGGGGTTAGGGTTCAGGTTAGGTTCAGGGTTAGGGTTAGGGTTAGGTTTAGGTTTGGGGTTAGGGTTAGGTTTAGTGTTAGTGTTAGTTTTGCTTAGGGTTAGGGTTTGAATGAATTTAGGGTAGGTTTAGGGTTATGGTTAGGGTGAAATTTTGCTTAAGGGTCAGGGTTCCGCTTAGGGTTAGGGTTAGAGTTAGGGTCAGTGGTTAGGGTTAAGTTTAGGTTTAGGGTTAGAGTTAGGTTTAGGGTTAGTTTTAGTTTGGGTTAGGATTAGGCTATGAATGAAGTTAGGGTAGGTTTAGGGTTATGGTTAGGGTGAAATTTTGTTAAAGGGTGAGGGTTCGGTTTAGGGTTAGGGTTAGGTTTAGAGTTAGGGTTGTGGCTAGGGTTAGGTTTAGGGTTAAGGTTAAGTTTAGGCTAAGGATTAGGGTTAGAGTTAGGGTTAGGTGTTAGTGTTTCGGTTAGGTTTAGCATAGGGGTGTATTTAGGGTTAAGTTTTTTTTTTTTTAGGTTTAGGGTAAGAGTCAGAGTTACATTTACCGTTAAGGTGAGGGTTTTGGGTAAGTGTTACGGTTGGGGTTAGGGTTAGGGTTAGGGCTGCGGATAGGGTTAGAGTTAGGGTTAGGTTTAAGTTTATGGTAGGCTTAAAGATAGGGTTAAGCTTAGGTGAGGGTTAGGATTAGAATTAGGTTTAGGGCGAGGATTAGGGTCAGAGTTATTGTAAGGGTTAGGTTTAGGGTTCCAGGTGGGCCCAGGTTAAGGTGAGGGTTAGGTTTAGGGCTAGGGTTAGGGTTAAAGTTAGGGTTAACTTTAGGTTAGGGATAGGGTGAAGTTTAACATAGGGTGAGGGTTAGGGTTATGGCTAAGGTTTGGGTTTGTTTTCAGGTTAGTGTTAAGGTTATGTTTAGGGTTAGGGTTAAGTTTAGGGGTTGTGTTGAGTTTTAGTGTTAGGGTTAGATTTTAGGTTAGTGTTTAGTGTTATGGTTAGGGTTAGGGTTAGGGTTGTGTTAGGCGTTGTGGTTGGGGTGAGGGTTAGGTTTAGGGTTAGGGTTGGGTAGGGTTAGGATTATGGATATGGTAAGGTGTTAGGGGTTAGAGGTGTAGTTTAGGGTTAGGGTTTGGGTTTGTGTGAGGGTTCTGGTTAGGCTTTGTGATTCCGGTCATGGTTAGGGTTGGTTTAGGGTTGGGGTTAGGTTTATGATTAGGTTTCGGTTAGTGTTACAGTTAGGGTTAAGGTTTTTGTTAGGCTTTGGTGTTGGGGTTAGTGTTTGGGTTAGGGTTAGGTTTATCGTTAGGGTCAGGGGTTTCAGGTTAGTGTTAGGGTTAGGGTTTCAGATAGCATTAGGGTTAGGGTTTCGGATTGCATTAGGGTTAGGGTTGTGGGATTCGGTTAGGGTTTAGGGTGAAGGTTACCGTTAGTTTTATGGTTAAGCTGAGGGTTTAGAGTAAGTGTTATGATTAGGGTTAGAGTCAGCGTTAGGGTTAGGATTGCGGTTAGGGTTAGGTGTAGGGTAAGATTTAGGTTTAGGTCCAAGGTGAGGGTTAGAGTTAGTGTTCTATTTAGGGTCAAGGTTAGAGTTAGGGTTAGGGTAAGGGATAGGCTTAGAGTTAGGGAAAGTGTTAGGGGTTCGTGTGAGGGTTAGTGTTAGGTTTACATCAAGCTGATGTTTTAGGGTGTTGTGGTTAGGGTTAGGGTTAGGTTAAGGGTTAGGGCTAGAGTTAGGGAAGAGTTAAGGGTTAGGTTTAGTTTTAGGGTTAGGGTTAGACTTAGGTTTAAGGTGAAGTTTAGGTTAAGGATGAGGGTTCGGGTTAGGATTAGGCGTTTGGGTTAAGGTTAGGGTTAGGTTTAGGGTTAGGGCTTAGCAGCGATAGGGTTAGGTATTTGGGTTAATGTTAGGGTCAGGTTTAGGGTTAGGGCTAGGGCTATTGCTAGGGTGAAGTTTACGGGTGAGGGTTGTGCTTAGGTTTAGCATTAGGGGTTAGGGTTAGGGTTAATGTTAGGAGTAAGTGTAGGGTTAAGGTTAGTTTTAGTGTGAGGGTTAGGGTTGGTTTTTGGGTTAAGTCATGGTTAGGTTTAGGGCTAGGTTAAGGTTAGAGATAGGGTTAGGTTAAGGGTTGGGTTAGGTTTAGATGTTAGGGTGAGGGTGAGTGCTAGGTTTCCATTTAAGCTGAGTGTGTAGGGTATGTTTTAGGGTTAGGATTAGAGTTAGAGTTAGGGTCATGGCTAGGGTTAAGTTTAGGGTTAGGGTTAGGTTTATGGTTAGGATTAGGGTTAGGGTCAGGGTTAGGGGGAGATTTAGTGTTATGTTTAGTTTTAGCGTTAGGGTTTGGGTGAACTTTATGTTAAGCACGAGGGTTAGGGTTAGGGGTTAGGGTTCAGGTTAGGTTCAGGGTTAGGGTTAGGGTTAGGTTTAGGTTTGGGGTTAGGGTTAGGTTTAGTGTTAGTGTTAGTTTTGCTTAGGGTTAGGGTTTGAATGAATTTAGGGTAGGTTTAGGGTTATGGTTAGGGTGAAATTTTGCTTAAGGGTCAGGGTTCCGCTTAGGGTTAGGGTTAGAGTTAGGGTCAGTGGTTAGGGTTAAGTTTAGGTTTAGGGTTAGAGTTAGGTTTAGGGTTAGTTTTAGTTTGGGTTAGGATTAGGCTATGAATGAAGTTAGGGTAGGTTTAGGGTTATGGTTAGGGTGAAATTTTGTTAAAGGGTGAGGGTTCGGTTTAGGGTTAGGGTTAGGTTTAGAGTTAGGGTTGTGGCTAGGGTTAGGTTTAGGGTTAAGGTTAAGTTTAGGCTAAGGATTAGGGTTAGAGTTAGGGTTAGGTGTTAGTGTTTCGGTTAGGTTTAGCATAGGGGTGTATTTAGGGTTAAGTTTTTTTTTTTTAGGTTTAGGGTAAGAGTCAGAGTTCCATTTACCGTTAAGGTGAGGGTTTTGGGTAAGTGTTACGGTTGGGGTTAGGGTTAGGGTTAGGGCTGCGGATAGGGTTAGAGTTAGGGTTAGGTTTAAGTTTATGGTAGGCTTAAAGATAGGGTTAAGCTTAGGTGAGGGTTAGGATTAGAATTAGGTTTAGGGCGAGGATTAGGGTCAGAGTTATTGTAAGGGTTAGGTTTAGGGTTCCAGGTGGGCCCAGGTTAAGGTGAGGGTTAGGTTTAGGGCTAGGGTTAGGGTTAAAGTTAGGGTTAACTTTAGGTTAGGGATAGGGTGAAGTTTAACATAGGGTGAGGGTTAGGGTTATGGCTAAGGTTTGGGTTTGTTTTCAGGTTAGTGTTAAGGTTATGTTTAGGGTTAGGGTTAAGTTTAGGGGTTGTGTTGAGTTTTAGTGTTAGGGTTAGATTTTAGGTTAGTGTTTAGTGTTATGGTTAGGGTTAGGGTTAGGGTTGTGTTAGGCGTTGTGGTTGGGGTGAGGGTTAGGTTTAGGGTTAGGGTTGGGTAGGGTTAGGATTATGGATATGGTAAGGTGTTAGGGGTTAGAGGTGTAGTTTAGGGTTAGGGTTTGGGTTTGTGTGAGGGTTCTGGTTAGGCTTTGTGATTCCGGTCATGGTTAGGGTTGGTTTAGGGTTGGGGTTAGGTTTATGATTAGGTTTCGGTTAGTGTTACAGTTAGGGTTAAGGTTTTTGTTAGGCTTTGGTGTTGGGGTAGTGTTTGGGTTAGGGTTAGGTTTATCGTTAGGGTCAGGGGTTTCAGGTTAGTGTTAGGGTTAGGGTTTCAGATAGCATTAGGGTTAGGGTTTCGGATTGCATTAGGGTTAGGGTTGTGGGATTCGGTTAGGGTTTAGGGTGAAGGTTACCGTTAGTTTTATGGTTAAGCTGAGGGTTTAGAGTAAGTGTTATGATTAGGGTTAGAGTCAGCGTTAGGGTTAGGATTGCGGTTAGGGTTAGGTGTAGGGTAAGATTTAGGTTTAGGTCCAAGGTGAGGGTTAGAGTTAGTGTTCTATTTAGGGTCAAGGTTAGAGTTAGGGTTAGGGTAAGGGATAGGCTTAGAGTTAGGGAAAGTGTTAGGGGTTCGTGTGAGGGTTAGTGTTAGGTTTACATCAAGCTGATGTTTTAGGGTGTTGTGGTTAGGGTTAGGGTTAGGTTAAGGGTTAGGGCTAGAGTTAGGGAAGAGTTAAGGGTTAGGTTTAGTTTTAGGGTTAGGGTTAGACTTAGGTTTAAGGTGAAGTTTAGGTTAAGGATGAGGGTTCGGGTTAGGATTAGGCGTTTGGGTTAAGGTTAGGGTTAGGTTTAGGGTTAGGGCTTAGCAGCGATAGGGTTAGGTATTTGGGTTAATGTTAGGGTCAGGTTTAGGGTTAGGGCTAGGGCTATTGCTAGGGTGAAGTTTACGGGTGAGGGTTGTGCTTAGGTTTAGCATTAGGGGTTAGGGTTAGGGTTAATGTTAGGAGTAAGTGTAGGGTTAAGGTTAGTTTTAGTGTGAGGGTTAGGGTTGGTTTTTGGGTTAAGTCATGGTTAGGTTTAGGGCTAGGTTAAGGTTAGAGATAGGGTTAGGTTAAGGGTTGGGTTAGGTTTAGATGTTAGGGTGAGGGTGAGTGCTAGGTTTCCATTTAAGCTGAGTGTGTAGGGTATGTTTTAGGGTTAGGATTAGAGTTAGAGTTAGGGTCATGGTTAGGGTTAAGTTTAGGGTTAGGGTTAGGTTTATGGTTAGGATTAGGGTTAGGGTCAGGGTTAGGGGGAGATTTAGTGTTATGTTTAGTTTTAGCGTTAGGGTTTGGGTGAACTTTATGTTAAACACGAGGGTTAGGGTTAGGGGTTAGGGTTCAGGTTAGGTTCAGGGTTAGGGTTAGGGTTAGGTTTAGGTTTGGGGTTAGGGTTAGGTTTAGTGTTAGTGTTAGTTTTGCTTAGGGTTAGGGTTTGAATGAATTTAGAGTAGGTTTAGGGTTATGGTTAGGGTGAAATTTTGCTTAAGGGTCAGGGTTCCGATTAGGGTTAGGGTTAGAGTTAGAGTCAGTGGTTAGGGTTAAGTTTAGGTTTAGGGTTAGAGTTAGGTTTAGGGTTAGTTTTAGTTTGGGTTAGGATTAGGCTATGAATGAAGTTAGGGTAGGTTTAGGGTTATGGTTAGGGTGAAATTTTGTTAAAGGGTGAGGGTTCGGTTTAGGGTTAGGGTTAGGTTTAGAGTTAGGGTTGTGGCTAGGGTTAGGTTTAGGGTTAAGGTTAAGTTTAGGCTAAGGATTAGGGTTAGAGTTAGGGTTAGGTGTTAGTGTTTCGGTTAGGTTTAGCATAGGGGTGTATTTAGGGTTAAATTTTTTTTTTTTAGGTTTAGGGTAAGAGTCAGAGTTACATTTACCGTTAAGGTGAGGGTTTTGGGTAAGTGTCACGGTTGGGGTTAGGGTTAGGGTTAGGGCTGCGGATAGGGTTAGAGTTAGGGTTAGGTTTAAGTTTATGGTAGGCTTAAAGATAGGGTTAAGCTTAGGTGAGGGTTAGGATTAGAATTAGGTTTAGGGCGAGGATTAGGGTCAGAGTTATTGTAAGGGTTAGGTTTAGGGTTCCAGGTGGGCCCAGGTTAAGGTGAGGGTTAGGTTTAGGGCTAGGGTTAGGGTTAAAGTTAGGGTTAACTTTAGGTTAGGGATAGGGTGAAGTTTAACATAGGGTGAGGGTTAGGGTTATGGCTAAGGTTTGGGTTTGTTTTCAGGTTAGTGTTAAGGTTATGTTTAGGGTTAGGGTTAAGTTTAGGGGTTGTGTTGAGTTTTAGTGTTAGGGTTAGATTTTAGGTTAGTGTTTAGTGTTATGGTTAGGGTTAGGGTTAGGGTTGTGTTAGGCGTTGTGGTTGGGGTGAGGGTTAGGTTTAGGGTTAGGGTTGGGTAGGGTTAGGATTATGGATATGGTAAGGTGTTAGGGGTTAGAGGTGTAGTTTAGGGTTAGGGTTTGGGTTTGTGTGAGGGTTCTGGTTAGGCTTTGTGATTCCGGTCATGGTTAGGGTTGGTTTAGGGTTGGGGTTAGGTTTATGATTAGGTTTCGGTTAGTGTTAGAGTTAGGGTTAAGGTTTTTGTTAGGCTTTGGTGTTGGGGTTAGTGTTTGGGTTAGGGTTAGGTTTATCGTTAGGGTCAGGGGTTTCAGGTTAGTGTTAGGGTTAGGGTTTCAGATAGCATTAGGGTTAGGGTTTCGGATTGCATTAGGGTTAGGGTTGTGGGATTCGGTTAGGGTTTAGGGTGAGGGTTACCGTTAGTTTTATGGTTAAGCTGAGGGTTTAGAGTAAGTGTTATGATTAGGGTTAGAGTCAGCGTTAGGGTTAGGATTGCGGTTAGGGTTAGGTGTAGGGTAAGATTTAGGTTTAGGTCCAAGGTGAGGGTTAGAGTTAGTGTTCTATTTAGGGTCAAGGTTAGAGTTAGGGTTAGGGTAAGGGATAGGCTTAGAGTTAGGGAAAGTGTTAGGGGTTCGTGTGAGGGTTAGTGTTAGGTTTACATCAAGCTGATGTTTTAGGGTGTTGTGGTTAGGGTTAGGGTTAGGTTAAGGGTTAGGGCTAGAGTTAGGGAAGAGTTAAGGGTTAGGTTTAGTTTTAGGGTTAGGGTTAGACTTAGGTTTAAGGTGAAGTTTAGGTTAAGGATGAGGGTTCGGGTTAGGATTAGGCGTTTGGGTTAAGGTTAGGGTTAGGTTTAGGGTTAGGGCTTAGCAGCGATAGGGTTAGGTATTTGGGTTAATGTTAGGGTCAGGTTTAGGGTTAGGGCTAGGGCTATTGCTAGGGTGAAGTTTACGGGTGAGGGTTGTGCTTAGGTTTAGCATTAGGGGTTAGGGTTAGGGTTAATGTTAGGAGTAAGTGTAGGGTTAAGGTTAGTTTTAGTGTGAGGGTTAGGGTTGGTTTTTGGGTTAAGTCATGGTTAGGTTTAGGGCTAGGTTAAGGTTAGAGATAGGGTTAGGTTAAGGGTTGGGTTAGGTTTAGATGTTAGGGTGAGGGTGAGTGCTAGGTTTCCATTTAAGCTGAGTGTGTAGGGTATGTTTTAGGGTTAGGATTAGAGTTAGAGTTAGGGTCATGGTTAGGGTTAAGTTTAGGGTTAGGGTTAGGTTTATGGTTAGGATTAGGGTTAGGGTCAGGGTTCGGGGGAGATTTAGTGTTATGTTTAGTTTTAGCGTTAGGGTTTGGGTGAACTTTATGTTAAACACGAGGGTTAGGGTTAGGGGTTAGGGTTCAGGTTAGGTTCAGGGTTAGGGTTAGGGTTAGGTTTAGGTTTGGGGTTAGGGTTAGGTTTAGTGTTAGTGTTAGTTTTGCTTAGGGTTAGGGTTTGAATGAATTTAGAGTAGGTTTAGGGTTATGGTTAGGGTGAAATTTTGCTTAAGGGTCAGGGTTCCGATTAGGGTTAGGGTTAGAGTTAGGGTCAGTGGTTAGGGTTAAGTTTAGGTTTAGGGTTAGAGTTAGGTTTAGGGTTAGTTTTAGTTTGGGTTAGGATTAGGCTATGAATGAAGTTAGGGTAGGTTTAGGGTTATGGTTAGGGTGAAATTTTGTTAAAGGGTGAGGGTTCGGTTTAGGGTTAGGGTTAGGTTTAGAGTTAGGGTTGTGGCTAGGGTTAGGTTTAGGGTTAAGGTTAAGTTTAGGCTAAGGATTAGGGTTAGAGTTAGGGTTAGGTGTTAGTGTTTCGGTTAGGTTTAGCATAGGGGTGTATTTAGGGTTAAATTTTTTTTTTTTAGGTTTAGGGTAAGAGTCAGAGTTCCATTTACCGTTAAGGTGAGGGTTTTGGGTAAGTGTCACGGTTGGGGTTAGGGTTAGGGTTAGGGCTGCGGATAGGGTTAGAGTTAGGGTTAGGTTTAAGTTTATGGTAGGCTTAAAGATAGGGTTAAGCTTAGGTGAGGGTTAGGATTAGAATTAGGTTTAGGGCGAGGATTAGGGTCAGAGTTATTGTAAGGGTTAGGTTTAGGGTTCCAGGTGGGCCCAGGTTAAGGTGAGGGTTAGGTTTAGGGCTAGGGTTAGGGTTAAAGTTAGGGTTAACTTTAGGTTAGGGATAGGGTGAAGTTTAACATAGGGTGAGGGTTAGGGTTATGGCTAAGGTTTGGGTTTGTTTTCAGGTTAGTGTTAAGGTTATGTTTAGGGTTAGGGTTAAGTTTAGGGGTTGTGTTGAGTTTTAGTGTTAGGGTTAGATTTTAGGTTAGTGTTTAGTGTTATGGTTAGGGTTAGGGTTAGGGTTGTGTTAGGCGTTGTGGTTGGGGTGAGGGTTAGGTTTAGGGTTAGGGTTGGGTAGGGTTAGGATTATGGATATGGTAAGGTGTTAGGGGTTAGAGGTGTAGTTTAGGGTTAGGGTTTGGGTTTGTGTGAGGGTTCTGGTTAGGCTTTGTGATTCCGGTCATGGTTAGGGTTGGTTTAGGGTTGGGGTTAGGTTTATGATTAGGTTTCGGTTAGTGTTACAGTTAGGGTTAAGGTTTTTGTTAGGCTTTGGTGTTGGGGTTAGTGTTTGGGTTAGGGTTAGGTTTATCGTTAGGGTCAGGGGTTTCAGGTTAGTGTTAGGGTTAGGGTTTCAGATAGCATTAGGGTTAGGGTTTCGGATTGCATTAGGGTTAGGGTTGTGGGATTCGGTTAGGGTTTAGGGTGAGGGTTACCGTTAGTTTTATGGTTAAGCTGAGGGTTTAGAGTAAGTGTTATGATTAGGGTTAGAGTCAGCGTTAGGGTTAGGATTGCGGTTAGGGTTAGGTGTAGGGTAAGATTTAGGTTTAGGTCCAAGGTGAGGGTTAGAGTTAGTGTTCTATTTAGGGTCAAGGTTAGAGTTAGGGTTAGGGTAAGGGATAGGCTTAGAGTTAGGGAAAGTGTTAGGGGTTCGTGTGAGGGTTAGTGTTAGGTTTACATCAAGCTGATGTTTTAGGGTGTTGTGGTTAGGGTTAGGGTTAGGTTAAGGGTTAGGGCTAGAGTTAGGGAAGAGTTAAGGGTTAGGTTTAGTTTTAGGGTTAGGGTTAGACTTAGGTTTAAGGTGAAGTTTAGGTTAAGGATGAGGGTTCGGGTTAGGATTAGGCGTTTGGGTTAAGGTTAGGGTTAGGTTTAGGGTTAGGGCTTAGCAGCGATAGGGTTAGGTATTTGGGTTAATGTTAGGGTCAGGTTTAGGGTTAGGGCTAGGGCTATTGCTAGGGTGAAGTTTACGGGTGAGGGTTGTGCTTAGGTTTAGCATTAGGGGTTAGGGTTAGGGTTAATGTTAGGAGTAAGTGTAGGGTTAAGGTTAGTTTTAGTGTGAGGGTTAGGGTTGGTTTTTGGGTTAAGTCATGGTTAGGTTTAGGGCTAGGTTAAGGTTAGAGATAGGGTTAGGTTAAGGGTTGGGTTAGGTTTAGATGTTAGGGTGAGGGTGAGTGCTAGGTTTCCATTTAAGCTGAGTGTGTAGGGTATGTTTTAGGGTTAGGATTAGAGTTAGAGTTAGGGTCATGGCTAGGGTTAAGTTTAGGGTTAGGGTTAGGTTTATGGTTAGGATTAGGGTTAGGGTCAGGGTTAGGGGGAGATTTAGTGTTATGTTTAGTTTTAGCGTTAGGGTTTGGGTGAACTTTATGTTAAGCACGAGGGTTAGGGTTAGGGGTTAGGGTTCAGGTTAGGTTCAGGGTTAGGGTTAGGGTTAGGTTTAGGTTTGGGGTTAGGGTTAGGTTTAGTGTTAGTGTTAGTTTTGCTTAGGGTTAGGGTTTGAATGAATTTAGGGTAGGTTTAGGGTTATGGTTAGGGTGAAATTTTGCTTAAGGGTCAGGGTTCCGCTTAGGGTTAGGGTTAGAGTTAGGGTCAGTGGTTAGGGTTAAGTTTAGGTTTAGGGTTAGAGTTAGGTTTAGGGTTAGTTTTAGTTTGGGTTAGGATTAGGCTATGAATGAAGTTAGGGTAGGTTTAGGGTTATGGTTAGGGTGAAATTTTGTTAAAGGGTGAGGGTTCGGTTTAGGGTTAGGGTTAGGTTTAGAGTTAGGGTTGTGGCTAGGGTTAGGTTTAGGGTTAAGGTTAAGTTTAGGCTAAGGATTAGGGTTAGAGTTAGGGTTAGGTGTTAGTGTTTCGGTTAGGTTTAGCATAGGGGTGTATTTAGGGTTAAGTTTTTTTTTTTTTAGGTTTAGGGTAAGAGTCAGAGTTACATTTACCGTTAAGGTGAGGGTTTTGGGTAAGTGTTACGGTTGGGGTTAGGGTTAGGGTTAGGGCTGCGGATAGGGTTAGAGTTAGGGTTAGGTTTAAGTTTATGGTAGGCTTAAAGATAGGGTTAAGCTTAGGTGAGGGTTAGGATTAGAATTAGGTTTAGGGCGAGGATTAGGGTCAGAGTTATTGTAAGGGTTAGGTTTAGGGTTCCAGGTGGGCCCAGGTTAAGGTGAGGGTTAGGTTTAGGGCTAGGGTTAGGGTTAAAGTTAGGGTTAACTTTAGGTTAGGGATAGGGTGAAGTTTAACATAGGGTGAGGGTTAGGGTTATGGCTAAGGTTTGGGTTTGTTTTCAGGTTAGTGTTAAGGTTATGTTTAGGGTTAGGGTTAAGTTTAGGGGTTGTGTTGAGTTTTAGTGTTAGGGTTAGATTTTAGGTTAGTGTTTAGTGTTATGGTTAGGGTTAGGGTTAGGGTTGTGTTAGGCGTTGTGGTTGGGGTGAGGGTTAGGTTTAGGGTTAGGGTTGGGTAGGGTTAGGATTATGGATATGGTAAGGTGTTAGGGGTTAGAGGTGTAGTTTAGGGTTAGGGTTTGGGTTTGTGTGAGGGTTCTGGTTAGGCTTTGTGATTCCGGTCATGGTTAGGGTTGGTTTAGGGTTGGGGTTAGGTTTATGATTAGGTTTCGGTTAGTGTTAGAGTTAGGGTTAAGGTTTTTGTTAGGCTTTGGTGTTGGGGTTAGTGTTTGGGTTAGGGTTAGGTTTATCGTTAGGGTCAGGGGTTTCAGGTTAGTGTTAGGGTTAGGGTTTCAGATAGCATTAGGGTTAGGGTTTCGGATTGCATTAGGGTTAGGGTTGTGGGATTCGGTTAGGGTTTAGGGTGAAGGTTACCGTTAGTTTTATGGTTAAGCTGAGGGTTTAGAGTAAGTGTTATGATTAGGGTTAGAGTCAGCGTTAGGGTTAGGATTGCGGTTAGGGTTAGGTGTAGGGTAAGATTTAGGTTTAGGTCCAAGGTGAGGGTTAGAGTTAGTGTTCTATTTAGGGTCAAGGTTAGAGTTAGGGTTAGGGTAAGGGATAGGCTTAGAGTTAGGGAAAGTGTTAGGGGTTCGTGTGAGGGTTAGTGTTAGGTTTACATCAAGCTGATGTTTTAGGGTGTTGTGGTTAGGGTTAGGGTTAGGTTAAGGGTTAGGGCTAGAGTTAGGGAAGAGTTAAGGGTTAGGTTTAGTTTTAGGGTTAGGGTTAGACTTAGGTTTAAGGTGAAGTTTAGGTTAAGGATGAGGGTTCGGGTTAGGATTAGGCGTTTGGGTTAAGGTTAGGGTTAGGTTTAGGGTTAGGGCTTAGCAGCGATAGGGTTAGGTATTTGGGTTAATGTTAGGGTCAGGTTTAGGGTTAGGGCTATTGCTAGGGTGAAGTTTACGGGTGAGGGTTGTGCTTAGGTTTAGCATTAGGGGTTAGGGTTAGGGTTAATGTTAGGAGTAAGTGTAGGGTTAAGGTTAGTTTTAGTGTGAGGGTTAGGGTTGGTTTTTGGGTTAAGTCATGGTTAGGTTTAGGGCTAGGTTAAGGTTAGAGATAGGGTTAGGTTAAGGGTTGGGTTAGGTTTAGATGTTAGGGTGAGGGTGAGTGCTAGGTTTCCATTTAAGCTGAGTGTGTAGGGTATGTTTTAGGGTTAGGATTAGAGTTAGAGTTAGGGTCATGGCTAGGGTTAAGTTTAGGGTTAGGGTTAGGTTTATGGTTAGGATTAGGGTTAGGGTCAGGGTTAGGGGGAGATTTAGTGTTATGTTTAGTTTTAGCGTTAGGGTTTGGGTGAACTTTATGTTAAGCACGAGGGTTAGGGTTAGGGGTTAGGGTTCAGGTTAGGTTCAGGGTTAGGGTTAGGGTTAGGTTTAGGTTTGGGGTTAGGGTTAGGTTTAGTGTTAGTGTTAGTTTTGCTTAGGGTTAGGGTTTGAATGAATTTAGAGTAGGTTTAGGGTTATGGTTAGGGTGAAATTTTGCTTAAGGGTCAGGGTTCCGATTAGGGTTAGGGTTAGAGTTAGAGTCAGTGGTTAGGGTTAAGTTTAGGTTTAGGGTTAGAGTTAGGTTTAGGGTTAGTTTTAGTTTGGGTTAGGATTAGGCTATGAATGAAGTTAGGGTAGGTTTAGGGTTATGGTTAGGGTGAAATTTTGTTAAAGGGTGAGGGTTCGGTTTAGGGTTAGGGTTAGGTTTAGAGTTAGGGTTGTGGCTAGGGTTAGGTTTAGGGTTAAGGTTAAGTTTAGGCTAAGGATTAGGGTTAGAGTTAGGGTTAGGTGTTAGTGTTTCGGTTAGGTTTAGCATAGGGGTGTATTTAGGGTTAAATTTTTTTTTTTTAGGTTTAGGGTAAGAGTCAGAGTTCCATTTACCGTTAAGGTGAGGGTTTTGGGTAAGTGTCACGGTTGGGGTTAGGGTTAGGGTTAGGGCTGCGGATAGGGTTAGAGTTAGGGTTAGGTTTAAGTTTATGGTAGGCTTAAAGATAGGGTTAAGCTTAGGTGAGGGTTAGGATTAGAATTAGGTTTAGGGCGAGGATTAGGGTCAGAGTTATTGTAAGGGTTAGGTTTAGGGTTCCAGGTGGGCCCAGGTTAAGGTGAGGGTTAGGTTTAGGGCTAGGGTTAGGGTTAAAGTTAGGGTTAACTTTAGGTTAGGGATAGGGTGAAGTTTAACATAGGGTGAGGGTTAGGGTTATGGCTAAGGTTTGGGTTTGTTTTCAGGTTAGTGTTAAGGTTATGTTTAGGGTTAGGGTTAAGTTTAGGGGTTGTGTTGAGTTTTAGTGTTAGGGTTAGATTTTAGGTTAGTGTTTAGTGTTATGGTTAGGGTTAGGGTTAGGGTTGTGTTAGGCGTTGTGGTTGGGGTGAGGGTTAGGTTTAGGGTTAGGGTTGGGTAGGGTTAGGATTATGGATATGGTAAGGTGTTAGGGGTTAGAGGTGTAGTTTAGGGTTAGGGTTTGGGTTTGTGTGAGGGTTCTGGTTAGGCTTTGTGATTCCGGTCATGGTTAGGGTTGGTTTAGGGTTGGGGTTAGGTTTATGATTAGGTTTCGGTTAGTGTTAGAGTTAGGGTTAAGGTTTTTGTTAGGCTTTGGTGTTGGGGTTAGTGTTTGGGTTAGGGTTAGGTTTATCGTTAGGGTCAGGGGTTTCAGGTTAGTGTTAGGGTTAGGGTTTCAGATAGCATTAGGGTTAGGGTTTCGGATTGCATTAGGGTTAGGGTTGTGGGATTCGGTTAGGGTTTAGGGTGAGGGTTACCGTTAGTTTTATGGTTAAGCTGAGGGTTTAGAGTAAGTGTTATGATTAGGGTTAGAGTCAGCGTTAGGGTTAGGATTGCGGTTAGGGTTAGGTGTAGGGTAAGATTTAGGTTTAGGTCCAAGGTGAGGGTTAGAGTTAGTGTTCTATTTAGGGTCAAGGTTAGAGTTAGGGTTAGGGTAAGGGATAGGCTTAGAGTTAGGGAAAGTGTTAGGGGTTCGTGTGAGGGTTAGTGTTAGGTTTACATCAAGCTGATGTTTTAGGGTGTTGTGGTTAGGGTTAGGGTTAGGTTAAGGGTTAGGGCTAGAGTTAGGGAAGAGTTAAGGGTTAGGTTTAGTTTTAGGGTTAGGGTTAGACTTAGGTTTAAGGTGAAGTTTAGGTTAAGGATGAGGGTTCGGGTTAGGATTAGGCGTTTGGGTTAAGGTTAGGGTTAGGTTTAGGGTTAGGGCTTAGCAGCGATAGGGTTAGGTATTTGGGTTAATGTTAGGGTCAGGTTTAGGGTTAGGGCTAGGGCTATTGCTAGGGTGAAGTTTACGGGTGAGGGTTGTGCTTAGGTTTAGCATTAGGGGTTAGGGTTAGGGTTAATGTTAGGAGTAAGTGTAGGGTTAAGGTTAGTTTTAGTGTGAGGGTTAGGGTTGGTTTTTGGGTTAAGTCATGGTTAGGTTTAGGGCTAGGTTAAGGTTAGAGATAGGGTTAGGTTAAGGGTTGGGTTAGGTTTAGATGTTAGGGTGAGGGTGAGTGCTAGGTTTCCATTTAAGCTGAGTGTGTAGGGTATGTTTTAGGGTTAGGATTAGAGTTAGAGTTAGGGTCATGGTTAGGGTTAAGTTTAGGGTTAGGGTTAGGTTTATGGTTAGGATTAGGGTTAGGGTCAGGGTTCGGGGGAGATTTAGTGTTATGTTTAGTTTTAGCGTTAGGGTTTGGGTGAACTTTATGTTAAACACGAGGGTTAGGGTTAGGGGTTAGGGTTCAGGTTAGGTTCAGGGTTAGGGTTAGGGTTAGGTTTAGGTTTGGGGTTAGGGTTAGGTTTAGTGTTAGTGTTAGTTTTGCTTAGGGTTAGGGTTTGAATGAATTTAGAGTAGGTTTAGGGTTATGGTTAGGGTGAAATTTTGCTTAAGGGTCAGGGTTCCGATTAGGGTTAGGGTTAGAGTTAGGGTCAGTGGTTAGGGTTAAGTTTAGGTTTAGGGTTAGAGTTAGGTTTAGGGTTAGTTTTAGTTTGGGTTAGGATTAGGCTATGAATGAAGTTAGGGTAGGTTTAGGGTTATGGTTAGGGTGAAATTTTGTTAAAGGGTGAGGGTTCGGTTTAGGGTTAGGGTTAGGTTTAGAGTTAGGGTTGTGGCTAGGGTTAGGTTTAGGGTTAAGGTTAAGTTTAGGCTAAGGATTAGGGTTAGAGTTAGGGTTAGGTGTTAGTGTTTCGGTTAGGTTTAGCATAGGGGTGTATTTAGGGTTAAATTTTTTTTTTTTAGGTTTAGGGTAAGAGTCAGAGTTACATTTACCGTTAAGGTGAGGGTTTTGGGTAAGTGTCACGGTTGGGGTTAGGGTTAGGGTTAGGGCTGCGGATAGGGTTAGAGTTAGGGTTAGGTTTAAGTTTATGGTAGGCTTAAAGATAGGGTTAAGCTTAGGTGAGGGTTAGGATTAGAATTAGGTTTAGGGCGAGGATTAGGGTCAGAGTTATTGTAAGGGTTAGGTTTAGGGTTCCAGGTGGGCCCAGGTTAAGGTGAGGGTTAGGTTTAGGGCTAGGGTTAGGGTTAAAGTTAGGGTTAACTTTAGGTTAGGGATAGGGTGAAGTTTAACATAGGGTGAGGGTTAGGGTTATGGCTAAGGTTTGGGTTTGTTTTCAGGTTAGTGTTAAGGTTATGTTTAGGGTTAGGGTTAAGTTTAGGGGTTGTGTTGAGTTTTAGTGTTAGGGTTAGATTTTAGGTTAGTGTTTAGTGTTATGGTTAGGGTTAGGGTTAGGGTTGTGTTAGGCGTTGTGGTTGGGGTGTGGGTTAGGTTTAGGGTTAGGGTTGGGTAGGGTTAGGATTATGGATATGGTAAGGTGTTAGGGGTTAGAGGTGTAGTTTAGGGTTAGGGTTTGGGTTTGTGTGAGGGTTCTGGTTAGGCTTTGTGATTCCGGTCATGGTTAGGGTTGGTTTAGGGTTGGGGTTAGGTTTATGATTAGGTTTCGGTTAGTGTTAGAGTTAGGGTTAAGGTTTTTGTTAGGCTTTGGTGTTGGGGTTAGTGTTTGGGTTAGGGTTAGGTTTATCGTTAGGGTCAGGGGTTTCAGGTTAGTGTTAGGGTTAGGGTTTCAGATAGCATTAGGGTTAGGGTTTCGGATTGCATTAGGGTTAGGGTTGTGGGATTCGGTTAGGGTTTAGGGTGAAGGTTACCGTTAGTTTTATGGTTAAGCTGAGGGTTTAGAGTAAGTGTTATGATTAGGGTTAGAGTCAGCGTTAGGGTTAGGATTGCAGTTAGGGTTAGGTGTAGGGTAAGATTTAGGTTTAGGTCCAAGGTGAGGGTTAGAGTTAGTGTTCTATTTAGGGTCAAGGTTAGAGTTAGGGTTAGGGTAAGGGATAGGCTTAGAGTTAGGGAAAGTGTTAGGGGTTCGTGTGAGGGTTAGTGTTAGGTTTACATCAAGCTGATGTTTTAGGGTGTTGTGGTTAGGGTTAGGGTTAGGTTAAGGGTTAGGGCTAGAGTTAGGGAAGAGTTAAGGGTTAGGTTTAGTTTTAGGGTTAGGGTTAGACTTAGGTTTAAGGTGAAGTTTAGGTTAAGGATGAGGGTTCGGGTTAGGATTAGGCGTTTGGGTTAAGGTTAGGGTTAGGTTTAGGGTTAGGGCTTAGCAGCGATAGGGTTAGGTATTTGGGTTAATGTTAGGGTCAGGTTTAGGGTTAGGGCTAGAGCTATTGCTAGGGTGAAGTTTACGGGTGAGGGTTGTGCTTAGGTTTAGCATTAGGGGTTAGGGTTAGGGTTAATGTTAGGAGTAAGTGTAGGGTTAAGGTTAGTTTTAGTGTGAGGGTTAGGGTTGGTTTTTGGGTTAAGTCATGGTTAGGTTTAGGGCTAGGTTAAGGTTAGAGATAGGGTTAGGTTAAGGGTTGGGTTAGGTTTAGATGTTAGGGTGAGGGTGAGTGCTAGGTTTCCATTTAAGCTGAGTGTGTAGGGTATGTTTTAGGGTTAGGATTAGAGTTAGAGTTAGGGTCATGGTTAGGGTTAAGTTTAGGGTTAGGGTTAGGTTTATGGTTAGGATTAGGGTTAGGGTCAGGGTTCGGGGGAGATTTAGTGTTATGTTTAGTTTTAGCGTTAGGGTTTGGGTGAACTTTATGTTAAACACGAGGGTTAGGGTTAGGGGTTAGGGTTCAGGTTAGGTTCAGGGTTAGGGTTAGGGTTAGGTTTAGGTTTGGGGTTAGGGTTAGGTTTAGTGTTAGTGTTAGTTTTGCTTAGGGTTAGGGTTTGAATGAATTTAGAGTAGGTTTAGGGTTATGGTTAGGGTGAAATTTTGCTTAAGGGTCAGGGTTCCGATTAGGGTTAGGGTTAGAGTTAGGGTCAGTGGTTAGGGTTAAGTTTAGGTTTAGGGTTAGAGTTAGGTTTAGGGTTAGTTTTAGTTTGGGTTAGGATTAGGCTATGAATGAAGTTAGGGTAGGTTTAGGGTTATGGTTAGGGTGAAATTTTGTTAAAGGGTGAGGGTTCGGTTTAGGGTTAGGGTTAGGTTTAGAGTTAGGGTTGTGGCTAGGGTTAGGTTTAGGGTTAAGGTTAAGTTTAGGCTAAGGATTAGGGTTAGAGTTAGGGTTAGGTGTTAGTGTTTCGGTTAGGTTTAGCATAGGGGTGTATTTAGGGTTAAATTTTTTTTTTTTAGGTTTAGGGTAAGAGTCAGAGTTACATTTACCGTTAAGGTGAGGGTTTTGGGTAAGTGTCACGGTTGGGGTTAGGGTTAGGGTTAGGGCTGCGGATAGGGTTAGAGTTAGGGTTAGGTTTAAGTTTATGGTAGGCTTAAAGATAGGGTTAAGCTTAGGTGAGGGTTAGGATTAGAATTAGGTTTAGGGCGAGGATTAGGGTCAGAGTTATTGTAAGGGTTAGGTTTAGGGTTCCAGGTGGGCCCAGGTTAAGGTGAGGGTTAGGTTTAGGGCTAGGGTTAGGGTTAAAGTTAGGGTTAACTTTAGGTTAGGGATAGGGTGAAGTTTAACATAGGGTGAGGGTTAGGGTTATGGCTAAGGTTTGGGTTTGTTTTCAGGTTAGTGTTAAGGTTATGTTTAGGGTTAGGGTTAAGTTTAGGGGTTGTGTTGAGTTTTAGTGTTAGGGTTAGATTTTAGGTTAGTGTTTAGTGTTATGGTTAGGGTTAGGGTTAGGGTTGTGTTAGGCGTTGTGGTTGGGGTGAGGGTTAGGTTTAGGGTTAGGGTTGGGTAGGGTTAGGATTATGGATATGGTAAGGTGTTAGGGGTTAGAGGTGTAGTTTAGGGTTAGGGTTTGGGTTTGTGTGAGGGTTCTGGTTAGGCTTTGTGATTCCGGTCATGGTTAGGGTTGGTTTAGGGTTGGGGTTAGGTTTATGATTAGGTTTCGGTTAGTGTTAGAGTTAGGGTTAAGGTTTTTGTTAGGCTTTGGTGTTGGGGTTAGTGTTTGGGTTAGGGTTAGGTTTATCGTTAGGGTCAGGGGTTTCAGGTTAGTGTTAGGGTTAGGGTTTCAGATAGCATTAGGGTTAGGGTTTCGGATTGCATTAGGGTTAGGGTTGTGGGATTCGGTTAGGGTTTAGGGTGAAGGTTACCGTTAGTTTTATGGTTAAGCTGAGGGTTTAGAGTAAGTGTTATGATTAGGGTTAGAGTCAGCGTTAGGGTTAGGATTGCAGTTAGGGTTAGGTGTAGGGTAAGATTTAGGTTTAGGTCCAAGGTGAGGGTTAGAGTTAGTGTTCTATTTAGGGTCAAGGTTAGAGTTAGGGTTAGGGTAAGGGATAGGCTTAGAGTTAGGGAAAGTGTTAGGGGTTCGTGTGAGGGTTAGTGTTAGGTTTACATCAAGCTGATGTTTTAGGGTGTTGTGGTTAGGGTTAGGGTTAGGTTAAGGGTTAGGGCTAGAGTTAGGGAAGAGTTAAGGGTTAGGTTTAGTTTTAGGGTTAGGGTTAGACTTAGGTTTAAGGTGAAGTTTAGGTTAAGGATGAGGGTTCGGGTTAGGATTAGGCGTTTGGGTTAAGGTTAGGGTTAGGTTTAGGGTTAGGGCTTAGCAGCGATAGGGTTAGGTATTTGGGTTAATGTTAGGGTCAGGTTTAGGGTTAGGGCTAGGGCTATTGCTAGGGTGAAGTTTACGGGTGAGGGTTGTGCTTAGGTTTAGCATTAGGGGTTAGGGTTAGGGTTAATGTTAGGAGTAAGTGTAGGGTTAAGGTTAGTTTTAGTGTGAGGGTTAGGGTTGGTTTTTGGGTTAAGTCATGGTTAGGTTTAGGGCTAGGTTAAGGTTAGAGATAGGGTTAGGTTAAGGGTTGGGTTAGGTTTAGATGTTAGGGTGAGGGTGAGTGCTAGGTTTCCATTTAAGCTGAGTGTGTAGGGTATGTTTTAGGGTTAGGATTAGAGTTAGAGTTAGGGTCATGGTTAGGGTTAAGTTTAGGGTTAGGGTTAGGTTTATGGTTAGGATTAGGGTTAGGGTCAGGGTTAGGGGGAGATTTAGTGTTATGTTTAGTTTTAGCGTTAGGGTTTGGGTGAACTTTATGTTAAACACGAGGGTTAGGGTTAGGGGTTAGGGTTCAGGTTAGGTTCAGGGTTAGGGTTAGGGTTAGGTTTAGGTTTGGGGTTAGGGTTAGGTTTAGTGTTAGTGTTAGTTTTGCTTAGGGTTAGGGTTTGAATGAATTTAGAGTAGGTTTAGGGTTATGGTTAGGGTGAAATTTTGCTTAAGGGTCAGGGTTCCGATTAGGGTTAGGGTTAGAGTTAGAGTCAGTGGTTAGGGTTAAGTTTAGGTTTAGGGTTAGAGTTAGGTTTAGGGTTAGTTTTAGTTTGGGTTAGGATTAGGCTATGAATGAAGTTAGGGTAGGTTTAGGGTTATGGTTAGGGTGAAATTTTGTTAAAGGGTGAGGGTTCGGTTTAGGGTTAGGGTTAGGTTTAGAGTTAGGGTTGTGGCTAGGGTTAGGTTTAGGGTTAAGGTTAAGTTTAGGCTAAGGATTAGGGTTAGAGTTAGGGTTAGGTGTTAGTGTTTCGGTTAGGTTTAGCATAGGGGTGTATTTAGGGTTAAATTTTTTTTTTTTAGGTTTAGGGTAAGAGTCAGAGTTACATTTACCGTTAAGGTGAGGGTTTTGGGTAAGTGTCACGGTTGGGGTTAGGGTTAGGGTTAGGGCTGCGGATAGGGTTAGAGTTAGGGTTAGGTTTAAGTTTATGGTAGGCTTAAAGATAGGGTTAAGCTTAGGTGAGGGTTAGGATTAGAATTAGGTTTAGGGCGAGGATTAGGGTCAGAGTTATTGTAAGGGTTAGGTTTAGGGTTCCAGGTGGGCCCAGGTTAAGGTGAGGGTTAGGTTTAGGGCTAGGGTTAGGGTTAAAGTTAGGGTTAACTTTAGGTTAGGGATAGGGTGAAGTTTAACATAGGGTGAGGGTTAGGGTTATGGCTAAGGTTTGGGTTTGTTTTCAGGTTAGTGTTAAGGTTATGTTTAGGGTTAGGGTTAAGTTTAGGGGTTGTGTTGAGTTTTAGTGTTAGGGTTAGATTTTAGGTTAGTGTTTAGTGTTATGGTTAGGGTTAGGGTTAGGGTTGTGTTAGGCGTTGTGGTTGGGGTGAGGGTTAGGTTTAGGGTTAGGGTTGGGTAGGGTTAGGATTATGGATATGGTAAGGTGTTAGGGGTTAGAGGTGTAGTTTAGGGTTAGGGTTTGGGTTTGTGTGAGGGTTCTGGTTAGGCTTTGTGATTCCGGTCATGGTTAGGGTTGGTTTAGGGTTGGGGTTAGGTTTATGATTAGGTTTCGGTTAGTGTTAGAGTTAGGGTTAAGGTTTTTGTTAGGCTTTGGTGTTGGGGTTAGTGTTTGGGTTAGGGTTAGGTTTATCGTTAGGGTCAGGGGTTTCAGGTTAGTGTTAGGGTTAGGGTTTCAGATAGCATTAGGGTTAGGGTTTCGGATTGCATTAGGGTTAGGGTTGTGGGATTCGGTTAGGGTTTAGGGTGAGGGTTACCGTTAGTTTTATGGTTAAGCTGAGGGTTTAGAGTAAGTGTTATGATTAGGGTTAGAGTCAGCGTTAGGGTTAGGATTGCGGTTAGGGTTAGGTGTAGGGTAAGATTTAGGTTTAGGTCCAAGGTGAGGGTTAGAGTTAGTGTTCTATTTAGGGTCAAGGTTAGAGTTAGGGTTAGGGTAAGGGATAGGCTTAGAGTTAGGGAAAGTGTTAGGGGTTCGTGTGAGGTTTAGTGTTAGGTTTACATCAAGCTGATGTTTTAGGGTGTTGTGGTTAGGGTTAGGGTTAGGTTAAGGGTTAGGGCTAGAGTTAGGGAAGAGTTAAGGGTTAGGTTTAGTTTTAGGGTTAGGGTTAGACTTAGGTTTAAGGTGAAGTTTAGGTTAAGGATGAGGGTTCGGGTTAGGATTAGGCGTTTGGGTTAAGGTTAGGGTTAGGTTTAGGGTTAGGGCTTAGCAGCGATAGGGTTAGGTATTTGGGTTAATGTTAGGGTCAGGTTTAGGGTTAGGGCTAGGGCTATTGCTAGGGTGAAGTTTACGGGTGAGGGTTGTGCTTAGGTTTAGCATTAGGGGTTAGGGTTAGGGTTAATGTTAGGAGTAAGTGTAGGGTTAAGGTTAGTTTTAGTGTGAGGGTTAGGGTTGGTTTTTGGGTTAAGTCATGGTTAGGTTTAGGGCTAGGTTAAGGTTAGAGATAGGGTTAGGTTAAGGGTTGGGTTAGGTTTAGATGTTAGGGTGAGGGTGAGTGCTAGGTTTCCATTTAAGCTGAGTGTGTAGGGTATGTTTTAGGGTTAGGATTAGAGTTAGAGTTAGGGTCATGGTTAGGGTTAAGTTTAGGGTTAGGGTTAGGTTTATGGTTAGGATTAGGGTTAGGGTCAGGGTTCGGGGGAGATTTAGTGTTATGTTTAGTTTTAGCGTTAGGGTTTGGGTGAACTTTATGTTAAACACGAGGGTTAGGGTTAGGGGTTAGGGTTCAGGTTAGGTTCAGGGTTAGGGTTAGGGTTAGGTTTAGGTTTGGGGTTAGGGTTAGGTTTAGTGTTAGTGTTAGTTTTGCTTAGGGTTAGGGTTTGAATGAATTTAGAGTAGGTTTAGGGTTATGGTTAGGGTGAAATTTTGCTTAAGGGTCAGGGTTCCGATTAGGGTTAGGGTTAGAGTTAGAGTCAGTGGTTAGGGTTAAGTTTAGGTTTAGGGTTAGAGTTAGGTTTAGGGTTAGTTTTAGTTTGGGTTAGGATTAGGCTATGAATGAAGTTAGGGTAGGTTTAGGGTTATGGTTAGGGTGAAATTTTGTTAAAGGGTGAGGGTTCGGTTTAGGGTTAGGGTTAGGTTTAGAGTTAGGGTTGTGGCTAGGGTTAGGTTTAGGGTTAAGGTTAAGTTTAGGCTAAGGATTAGGGTTAGAGTTAGGGTTAGGTGTTAGTGTTTCGGTTAGGTTTAGCATAGGGGTGTATTTAGGGTTAAATTTTTTTTTTTTAGGTTTAGGGTAAGAGTCAGAGTTACATTTACCGTTAAGGTGAGGGTTTTGGGTAAGTGTCACGGTTGGGGTTAGGGTTAGGGTTAGGGCTGCGGATAGGGTTAGAGTTAGGGTTAGGTTTAAGTTTATGGTAGGCTTAAAGATAGGGTTAAGCTTAGGTGAGGGTTAGGATTAGAATTAGGTTTAGGGCGAGGATTAGGGTCAGAGTTATTGTAAGGGTTAGGTTTAGGGTTCCAGGTGGGCCCAGGTTAAGGTGAGGGTTAGGTTTAGGGCTAGGGTTAGGGTTAAAGTTAGGGTTAACTTTAGGTTAGGGATAGGGTGAAGTTTAACATAGGGTGAGGGTTAGGGTTATGGCTAAGGTTTGGGTTTGTTTTCAGGTTAGTGTTAAGGTTATGTTTAGGGTTAGGGTTAAGTTTAGGGGTTGTGTTGAGTTTTAGTGTTAGGGTTAGATTTTAGGTTAGTGTTTAGTGTTATGGTTAGGGTTAGGGTTAGGGTTGTGTTAGGCGTTGTGGTTGGGGTGAGGGTTAGGTTTAGGGTTAGGGTTGGGTAGGGTTAGGATTATGGATATGGTAAGGTGTTAGGGGTTAGAGGTGTAGTTTAGGGTTAGGGTTTGGGTTTGTGTGAGGGTTCTGGTTAGGCTTTGTGATTCCGGTCATGGTTAGGGTTGGTTTAGGGTTGGGGTTAGGTTTATGATTAGGTTTCGGTTAGTGTTAGAGTTAGGGTTAAGGTTTTTGTTAGGCTTTGGTGTTGGGGTTAGTGTTTGGGTTAGGGTTAGGTTTATCGTTAGGGTCAGGGGTTTCAGGTTAGTGTTAGGGTTAGGGTTTCAGATAGCATTAGGGTTAGGGTTTCGGATTGCATTAGGGTTAGGGTTGTGGGATTCGGTTAGGGTTTAGGGTGAGGGTTACCGTTAGTTTTATGGTTAAGCTGAGGGTTTAGAGTAAGTGTTATGATTAGGGTTAGAGTCAGCGTTAGGGTTAGGATTGCGGTTAGGGTTAGGTGTAGGGTAAGATTTAGGTTTAGGTCCAAGGTGAGGGTTAGAGTTAGTGTTCTATTTAGGGTCAAGGTTAGAGTTAGGGTTAGGGTAAGGGATAGGCTTAGAGTTAGGGAAAGTGTTAGGGGTTCGTGTGAGGTTTAGTGTTAGGTTTACATCAAGCTGATGTTTTAGGGTGTTGTGGTTAGGGTTAGGGTTAGGTTAAGGGTTAGGGCTAGAGTTAGGGAAGAGTTAAGGGTTAGGTTTAGTTTTAGGGTTAGGGTTAGACTTAGGTTTAAGGTGAAGTTTAGGTTAAGGATGAGGGTTCGGGTTAGGATTAGGCGTTTGGGTTAAGGTTAGGGTTAGGTTTAGGGTTAGGGCTTAGCAGCGATAGGGTTAGGTATTTGGGTTAATGTTAGGGTCAGGTTTAGGGTTAGGGCTAGGGCTATTGCTAGGGTGAAGTTTACGGGTGAGGGTTGTGCTTAGGTTTAGCATTAGGGGTTAGGGTTAGGGTTAATGTTAGGAGTAAGTGTAGGGTTAAGGTTAGTTTTCGAGTGAGGGTTAGGGTTGTTTTTTCTGTTAAGTCATGGTTAGGTTTAGGGCTAGGTTAAGGTTAGAGATAGGGTTAGGTTAAGGGTTGGGTTAGGTTTAGATGTTAGGGTGAGGGTGAGTGCTAGGTTTCCATTTAAGCTGAGTGTGTAGGGTATGTTTTAGGGTTAGGATTAGAGTTAGAGTTAGGGTCATGGTTAGGGTTAAGTTTAGGGTTAGGGTTAGGGTCAGGGTTAGGGGGAGATTTAGTGTTATGTTTAGTTTTAGCGTTAGGGTTTGGGTGAACTTTATGTTAAACACGAGGGTTAGGGTTAGGGGTTAGGGTTCAGGTTAGGTTCAGGGTTAGGGTTAGGGTTAGGTTTAGGTTTGGGGTTAGGGTTAGGTTTAGTGTTAGTGTTAGTTTTGCTTAGGGTTAGGGTTTGAATGAATTTAGAGTAGGTTTAGGGTTATGGTTAGGGTGAAATTTTGCTTAAGGGTCAGGGTTCCGATTAGGGTTAGGGTTAGAGTTAGAGTCAGTGGTTAGGGTTAAGTTTAGGTTTAGGGTTAGAGTTAGGTTTAGGGTTAGTTTTAGTTTGGGTTAGGATTAGGCTATGAATGAAGTTAGGGTAGGTTTAGGGTTATGGTTAGGGTGAAATTTTGTTAAAGGGTGAGGGTTCGGTTTAGGGTTAGGGTTAGGTTTAGAGTTAGGGTTGTGGCTAGGGTTAGGTTTAGGGTTAAGGTTAAGTTTAGGCTAAGGATTAGGGTTAGAGTTAGGGTTAGGTGTTAGTGTTTCGGTTAGGTTTAGCATAGGGGTGTATTTAGGGTTAAATTTTTTTTTTTTAGGTTTAGGGTAAGAGTCAGAGTTCCATTTACCGTTAAGGTGAGGGTTTTGGGTAAGTGTCACGGTTGGGGTTAGGGTTAGGGTTAGGGCTGCGGATAGGGTTAGAGTTAGGGTTAGGTTTAAGTTTATGGTAGGCTTAAAGATAGGGTTAAGCTTAGGTGAGGGTTAGGATTAGAATTAGGTTTAGGGCGAGGATTAGGGTCAGAGTTATTGTAAGGGTTAGGTTTAGGGTTCCAGGTGGGCCCAGGTTAAGGTGAGGGTTAGGTTTAGGGCTAGGGTTAGGGTTAAAGTTAGGGTTAACTTTAGGTTAGGGATAGGGTGAAGTTTAACATAGGGTGAGGGTTAGGGTTATGGCTAAGGTTTGGGTTTGTTTTCAGGTTAGTGTTAAGGTTATGTTTAGGGTTAGGGTTAAGTTTAGGGGTTGTGTTGAGTTTTAGTGTTAGGGTTAGATTTTAGGTTAGTGTTTAGTGTTATGGTTAGGGTTAGGGTTAGGGTTGTGTTAGGCGTTGTGGTTGGGGTGAGGGTTAGGTTTAGGGTTAGGGTTGGGTAGGGTTAGGATTATGGATATGGTAAGGTGTTAGGGGTTAGAGGTGTAGTTTAGGGTTAGGGTTTGGGTTTGTGTGAGGGTTCTGGTTAGGCTTTGTGATTCCGGTCATGGTTAGGGTTGGTTTAGGGTTGGGGTTAGGTTTATGATTAGGTTTCGGTTAGTGTTACAGTTAGGGTTAAGGTTTTTGTTAGGCTTTGGTGTTGGGGTTAGTGTTTGGGTTAGGGTTAGGTTTATCGTTAGGGTCAGGGGTTTCAGGTTAGTGTTAGGGTTAGGGTTTCAGATAGCATTAGGGTTAGGGTTTCGGATTGCATTAGGGTTAGGGTTGTGGGATTCGGTTAGGGTTTAGGGTGAGGGTTACCGTTAGTTTTATGGTTAAGCTGAGGGTTTAGAGTAAGTGTTATGATTAGGGTTAGAGTCAGCGTTAGGGTTAGGATTGCGGTTAGGGTTAGGTGTAGGGTAAGATTTAGGTTTAGGTCCAAGGTGAGGGTTAGAGTTAGTGTTCTATTTAGGGTCAAGGTTAGAGTTAGGGTTAGGGTAAGGGATAGGCTTAGAGTTAGGGAAAGTGTTAGGGGTTCGTGTGAGGGTTAGTGTTAGGTTTACATCAAGCTGATGTTTTAGGGTGTTGTGGTTAGGGTTAGGGTTAGGTTAAGGGTTAGGGCTAGAGTTAGGGAAGAGTTAAGGGTTAGGTTTAGTTTTAGGGTTAGGGTTAGACTTAGGTTTAAGGTGAAGTTTAGGTTAAGGATGAGGGTTCGGGTTAGGATTAGGCGTTTGGGTTAAGGTTAGGGTTAGGTTTAGGGTTAGGGCTTAGCAGCGATAGGGTTAGGTATTTGGGTTAATGTTAGGGTCAGGTTTAGGGTTAGGGCTAGGGCTATTGCTAGGGTGAAGTTTACGGGTGAGGGTTGTGCTTAGGTTTAGCATTAGGGGTTAGGGTTAGGGTTAATGTTAGGAGTAAGTGTAGGGTTAAGGTTAGTTTTAGTGTGAGGGTTAGGGTTGGTTTTTGGGTTAAGTCATGGTTAGGTTTAGGGCTAGGTTAAGGTTAGAGATAGGGTTAGGTTAAGGGTTGGGTTAGGTTTAGATGTTAGGGTGAGGGTGAGTGCTAGGTTTCCATTTAAGCTGAGTGTGTAGGGTATGTTTTAGGGTTAGGATTAGAGTTAGAGTTAGGGTCATGGCTAGGGTTAAGTTTAGGGTTAGGGTTAGGTTTATGGTTAGGATTAGGGTTAGGGTCAGGGTTCGGGGGAGATTTAGTGTTATGTTTAGTTTTAGCGTTAGGGTTTGGGTGAACTTTATGTTAAACACGAGGGTTAGGGTTAGGGGTTAGGGTTCAGGTTAGGTTCAGGGTTAGGGTTAGGGTTAGGTTTAGGTTTGGGGTTAGGGTTAGGTTTAGTGTTAGTGTTAGTTTTGCTTAGGGTTAGGGTTTGAATGAATTTAGAGTAGGTTTAGGGTTATGGTTAGGGTGAAATTTTGCTTAAGGGTCAGGGTTCCGATTAGGGTTAGGGTTAGAGTTAGGGTCAGTGGTTAGGGTTAAGTTTAGGTTTAGGGTTAGAGTTAGGTTTAGGGTTAGTTTTAGTTTGGGTTAGGATTAGGCTATGAATGAAGTTAGGGTAGGTTTAGGGTTATGGTTAGGGTGAAATTTTGTTAAAGGGTGAGGGTTCGGTTTAGGGTTAGGGTTAGGTTTAGAGTTAGGGTTGTGGCTAGGGTTAGGTTTAGGGTTAAGGTTAAGTTTAGGCTAAGGATTAGGGTTAGAGTTAGGGTTAGGTGTTAGTGTTTCGGTTAGGTTTAGCATAGGGGTGTATTTAGGGTTAAATTTTTTTTTTTTAGGTTTAGGGTAAGAGTCAGAGTTACATTTACCGTTAAGGTGAGGGTTTTGGGTAAGTGTCACGGTTGGGGTTAGGGTTAGGGTTAGGGCTGCGGATAGGGTTAGAGTTAGGGTTAGGTTTAAGTTTATGGTAGGCTTAAAGATAGGGTTAAGCTTAGGTGAGGGTTAGGATTAGAATTAGGTTTAGGGCGAGGATTAGGGTCAGAGTTATTGTAAGGGTTAGGTTTAGGGTTCCAGGTGGGCCCAGGTTAAGGTGAGGGTTAGGTTTAGGGCTAGGGTTAGGGTTAAAGTTAGGGTTAACTTTAGGTTAGGGATAGGGTGAAGTTTAACATAGGGTGAGGGTTAGGGTTATGGCTAAGGTTTGGGTTTGTTTTCAGGTTAGTGTTAAGGTTATGTTTAGGGTTAGGGTTAAGTTTAGGGGTTGTGTTGAGTTTTAGTGTTAGGGTTAGATTTTAGGTTAGTGTTTAGTGTTATGGTTAGGGTTAGGGTTAGGGTTGTGTTAGGCGTTGTGGTTGGGGTGAGGGTTAGGTTTAGGGTTAGGGTTGGGTAGGGTTAGGATTATGGATATGGTAAGGTGTTAGGGGTTAGAGGTGTAGTTTAGGGTTAGGGTTTGGGTTTGTGTGAGGGTTCTGGTTAGGCTTTGTGATTCCGGTCATGGTTAGGGTTGGTTTAGGGTTGGGGTTAGGTTTATGATTAGGTTTCGGTTAGTGTTACAGTTAGGGTTAAGGTTTTTGTTAGGCTTTGGTGTTGGGGTTAGTGTTTGGGTTAGGGTTAGGTTTATCGTTAGGGTCAGGGGTTTCAGGTTAGTGTTAGGGTTAGGGTTTCAGATAGCATTAGGGTTAGGGTTTCGGATTGCATTAGGGTTAGGGTTGTGGGATTCGGTTAGGGTTTAGGGTGAGGGTTACCGTTAGTTTTATGGTTAAGCTGAGGGTTTAGCGTAAGTGTTATGATTAGGGTTAGAGTCAGCGTTAGGGTTAGGATTGCAGTTAGGGTTAGGTGTAGGGTAAGATTTAGGTTTAGGTCCAAGGTGAGGGTTAGAGTTAGTGTTCTATTTAGGGTCAAGGTTAGAGTTAGGGTTAGGGTAAGGGATAGGCTTAGAGTTAGGGAAAGTGTTAGGGGTTCGTGTGAGGGTTAGTGTTAGGTTTACATCAAGCTGATGTTTTAGGGTGTTGTGGTTAGGGTTAGGGTTAGGTTAAGGGTTAGGGCTAGAGTTAGGGAAGAGTTAAGGGTTAGGTTTAGTTTTAGGGTTAGGGTTAGACTTAGGTTTAAGGTGAAGTTTAGGTTAAGGATGAGGGTTCGGGTTAGGATTAGGCGTTTGGGTTAAGGTTAGGGTTAGGTTTAGGGTTAGGGCTTAGCAGCGATAGGGTTAGGTATTTGGGTTAATGTTAGGGTCAGGTTTAGGGTTAGGGCTAGGGCTATTGCTAGGGTGAAGTTTACGGGTGAGGGTTGTGCTTAGGTTTAGCATTAGGGGTTAGGGTTAGGGTTAATGTTAGGAGTAAGTGTAGGGTTAAGGTTAGTTTTAGTGTGAGGGTTAGGGTTGGTTTTTGGGTTAAGTCATGGTTAGGTTTAGGGCTAGGTTAAGGTTAGAGATAGGGTTAGGTTAAGGGTTGGGTTAGGTTTAGATGTTAGGGTGAGGGTGAGTGCTAGGTTTCCATTTAAGCTGAGTGTGTAGGGTATGTTTTAGGGTTAGGATTAGAGTTAGAGTTAGGGTCATGGTTAGGGTTAAGTTTAGGGTTAGGGTTAGGTTTATGGTTAGGATTAGGGTTAGGGTCAGGGTTAGGGGGAGATTTAGTGTTATGTTTAGTTTTAGCGTTAGGGTTTGGGTGAACTTTATGTTAAACACGAGGGTTAGGGTTAGGGGTTAGGGTTCAGGTTAGGTTCAGGGTTAGGGTTAGGGTTAGGTTTAGGTTTGGGGTTAGGGTTAGGTTTAGTGTTAGTGTTAGTTTTGCTTAGGGTTAGGGTTTGAATGAATTTAGAGTAGGTTTAGGGTTATGGTTAGGGTGAAATTTTGCTTAAGGGTCAGGGTTCCGATTAGGGTTAGGGTTAGAGTTAGAGTCAGTGGTTAGGGTTAAGTTTAGGTTTAGGGTTAGAGTTAGGTTTAGGGTTAGTTTTAGTTTGGGTTAGGATTAGGCTATGAATGAAGTTAGGGTAGGTTTAGGGTTATGGTTAGGGTGAAATTTTGTTAAAGGGTGAGGGTTCGGTTTAGGGTTAGGGTTAGGTTTAGAGTTAGGGTTGTGGCTAGGGTTAGGTTTAGGGTTAAGGTTAAGTTTAGGCTAAGGATTAGGGTTAGAGTTAGGGTTAGGTGTTAGTGTTTCGGTTAGGTTTAGCATAGGGGTGTATTTAGGGTTAAATTTTTTTTTTTTAGGTTTAGGGTAAGAGTCAGAGTTCCATTTACCGTTAAGGTGAGGGTTTTGGGTAAGTGTCACGGTTGGGGTTAGGGTTAGGGTTAGGGCTGCGGATAGGGTTAGAGTTAGGGTTAGGTTTAAGTTTATGGTAGGCTTAAAGATAGGGTTAAGCTTAGGTGAGGGTTAGGATTAGAATTAGGTTTAGGGCGAGGATTAGGGTCAGAGTTATTGTAAGGGTTAGGTTTAGGGTTCCAGGTGGGCCCAGGTTAAGGTGAGGGTTAGGTTTAGGGCTAGGGTTAGGGTTAAAGTTAGGGTTAACTTTAGGTTAGGGATAGGGTGAAGTTTAACATAGGGTGAGGGTTAGGGTTATGGCTAAGGTTTGGGTTTGTTTTCAGGTTAGTGTTAAGGTTATGTTTAGGGTTAGGGTTAAGTTTAGGGGTTGTGTTGAGTTTTAGTGTTAGGGTTAGATTTTAGGTTAGTGTTTAGTGTTATGGTTAGGGTTAGGGTTAGGGTTGTGTTAGGCGTTGTGGTTGGGGTGAGGGTTAGGTTTAGGGTTAGGGTTGGGTAGGGTTAGGATTATGGATATGGTAAGGTGTTAGGGGTTAGAGGTGTAGTTTAGGGTTAGGGTTTGGGTTTGTGTGAGGGTTCTGGTTAGGCTTTGTGATTCCGGTCATGGTTAGGGTTGGTTTAGGGTTGGGGTTAGGTTTATGATTAGGTTTCGGTTAGTGTTAGAGTTAGGGTTAAGGTTTTTGTTAGGCTTTGGTGTTGGGGTTAGTGTTTGGGTTAGGGTTAGGTTTATCGTTAGGGTCAGGGGTTTCAGGTTAGTGTTAGGGTTAGGGTTTCAGATAGCATTAGGGTTAGGGTTTCGGATTGCATTAGGGTTAGGGTTGTGGGATTCGGTTAGGGTTTAGGGTGAGGGTTACCGTTAGTTTTATGGTTAAGCTGAGGGTTTAGAGTAAGTGTTATGATTAGGGTTAGAGTCAGCGTTAGGGTTAGGATTGCGGTTAGGGTTAGGTGTAGGGTAAGATTTAGGTTTAGGTCCAAGGTGAGGGTTAGAGTTAGTGTTCTATTTAGGGTCAAGGTTAGAGTTAGGGTTAGGGTAAGGGATAGGCTTAGAGTTAGGGAAAGTGTTAGGGGTTCGTGTGAGGGTTAGTGTTAGGTTTACATCAAGCTGATGTTTTAGGGTGTTGTGGTTAGGGTTAGGGTTAGGTTAAGGGTTAGGGCTAGAGTTAGGGAAGAGTTAAGGGTTAGGTTTAGTTTTAGGGTTAGGGTTAGACTTAGGTTTAAGGTGAAGTTTAGGTTAAGGATGAGGGTTCGGGTTAGGATTAGGCGTTTGGGTTAAGGTTAGGGTTAGGTTTAGGGTTAGGGCTTAGCAGCGATAGGGTTAGGTATTTGGGTTAATGTTAGGGTCAGGTTTAGGGTTAGGGCTAGGGCTATTGCTAGGGTGAAGTTTACGGGTGAGGGTTGTGCTTAGGTTTAGCATTAGGGGTTAGGGTTAGGGTTAATGTTAGGAGTAAGTGTAGGGTTAAGGTTAGTTTTAGTGTGAGGGTTAGGGTTGGTTTTTGGGTTAAGTCATGGTTAGGTTTAGGGCTAGGTTAAGGTTAGAGATAGGGTTAGGTTAAGGGTTGGGTTAGGTTTAGATGTTAGGGTGAGGGTGAGTGCTAGGTTTCCATTTAAGCTGAGTGTGTAGGGTATGTTTTAGGGTTAGGATTAGAGTTAGAGTTAGGGTCATGGTTAGGGTTAAGTTTAGGGTTAGGGTTAGGTTTATGGTTAGGATTAGGGTTAGGGTCAGGGTTAGGGGGAGATTTAGTGTTATGTTTAGTTTTAGCGTTAGGGTTTGGGTGAACTTTATGTTAAACACGAGGGTTAGGGTTAGGGGTTAGGGTTCAGGTTAGGTTCAGGGTTAGGGTTAGGTTTAGGTTTGGGGTTAGGGTTAGGTTTAGTGTTAGTGTTAGTTTTGCTTAGGGTTAGGGTTTGAATGAATTTAGAGTAGGTTTAGGGTTATGGTTAGGGTGAAATTTTGCTTAAGGGTCAGGGTTCCGATTAGGGTTAGGGTTAGAGTTAGGGTCAGTGGTTAGGGTTAAGTTTAGGTTTAGGGTTAGAGTTAGGTTTAGGGTTAGTTTTAGTTTGGGTTAGGATTAGGCTATGAATGAAGTTAGGGTAGGTTTAGGGTTATGGTTAGGGTGAAATTTTGTTAAAGGGTGAGGGTTCGGTTTAGGGTTAGGGTTAGGTTTAGAGTTAGGGTTGTGGCTAGGGTTAGGTTTAGGGTTAAGGTTAAGTTTAGGCTAAGGATTAGGGTTAGGTGTTAGTGTTTCGGTTAGGTTTAGCATAGGGGTGTATTTAGGGTTAAATTTTTTTTTTTTAGGTTTAGGGTAAGAGTCAGAGTTCCATTTACCGTTAAGGTGAGGGTTTTGGGTAAGTGTCACGGTTGGGGTTAGGGTTAGGGTTAGGGCTGCGGATAGGGTTAGAGTTAGGGTTAGGTTTAAGTTTATGGTAGGCTTAAAGATAGGGTTAAGCTTAGGTGAGGGTTAGGATTAGAATTAGGTTTAGGGCGAGGATTAGGGTCAGAGTTATTGTAAGGGTTAGGTTTAGGGTTCCAGGTGGGCCCAGGTTAAGGTGAGGGTTAGGTTTAGGGCTAGGGTTAGGGTTAAAGTTAGGGTTAACTTTAGGTTAGGGATAGGGTGAAGTTTAACATAGGGTGAGGGTTAGGGTTATGGCTAAGGTTTGGGTTTGTTTTCAGGTTAGTGTTAAGGTTATGTTTAGGGTTAGGGTTAAGTTTAGGGGTTGTGTTGAGTTTTAGTGTTAGGGTTAGATTTTAGGTTAGTGTTTAGTGTTATGGTTAGGGTTAGGGTTAGGGTTGTGTTAGGCGTTGTGGTTGGGGTGAGGGTTAGGTTTAGGGTTAGGGTTGGGTAGGGTTAGGATTATGGATATGGTAAGGTGTTAGGGGTTAGAGGTGTAGTTTAGGGTTAGGGTTTGGGTTTGTGTGAGGGTTCTGGTTAGGCTTTGTGATTCCGGTCATGGTTAGGGTTGGTTTAGGGTTGGGGTTAGGTTTATGATTAGGTTTCGGTTAGTGTTAGAGTTAGGGTTAAGGTTTTTGTTAGGCTTTGGTGTTGGGGTTAGTGTTTGGGTTAGGGTTAGGTTTATCGTTAGGGTCAGGGGTTTCAGGTTAGTGTTAGGGTTAGGGTTTCAGATAGCATTAGGGTTAGGGTTTCGGATTGCATTAGGGTTAGGGTTGTGGGATTCGGTTAGGGTTTAGGGTGAGGGTTACCGTTAGTTTTATGGTTAAGCTGAGGGTTTAGAGTAAGTGTTATGATTAGGGTTAGAGTCAGCGTTAGGGTTAGGATTGCGGTTAGGGTTAGGTGTAGGGTAAGATTTAGGTTTAGGTCCAAGGTGAGGGTTAGAGTTAGTGTTCTATTTAGGGTCAAGGTTAGAGTTAGGGTTAGGGTAAGGGATAGGCTTAGAGTTAGGGAAAGTGTTAGGGGTTCGTGTGAGAGTTAGTGTTAGGTTTACATCAAGCTGATGTTTTAGGGTGTTGTGGTTAGGGTTAGGGTTAGGTTAAGGGTTAGGGCTAGAGTTAGGGAAGAGTTAAGGGTTAGGTTTAGTTTTAGGGTTAGGGTTAGACTTAGGTTTAAGGTGAAGTTTAGGTTAAGGATGAGGGTTCGGGTTAGGATTAGGCGTTTGGGTTAAGGTTAGGGTTAGGTTTAGGGTTAGGGCTTAGCAGCGATAGGGTTAGGTATTTGGGTTAATGTTAGGGTCAGGTTTAGGGTTAGGGCTAGGGCTATTGCTAGGGTGAAGTTTACGGGTGAGGGTTGTGCTTAGGTTTAGCATTAGGGGTTAGGGTTAGGGTTAATGTTAGGAGTAAGTGTAGGGTTAAGGTTAGTTTTAGTGTGAGGGTTAGGGTTGGTTTTTGGGTTAAGTCATGGTTAGGTTTAGGGCTAGGTTAAGGTTAGAGATAGGGTTAGGTTAAGGGTTGGGTTAGGTTTAGATGTTAGGGTGAGGGTGAGTGCTAGGTTTCCATTTAAGCTGAGTGTGTAGGGTATGTTTTAGGGTTAGGATTAGAGTTAGAGTTAGGGTCATGGTTAGGGTTAAGTTTAGGGTTAGGGTTAGGTTTATGGTTAGGATTAGGGTTAGGGTCAGGGTTAGGGGGAGATTTAGTGTTATGTTTAGTTTTAGCGTTAGGGTTTGGGTGAACTTTATGTTAAACACGAGGGTTAGGGTTAGGGGTTAGGGTTCAGGTTAGGTTCAGGGTTAGGGTTAGGGTTAGGTTTAGGTTTGGGGTTAGGGTTAGGTTTAGTGTTAGTGTTAGTTTTGCTTAGGGTTAGGGTTTGAATGAATTTAGAGTAGGTTTAGGGTTATGGTTAGGGTGAAATTTTGCTTAAGGGTCAGGGTTCCGATTAGGGTTAGAGTTAGAGTCAGTGGTTAGGGTTAAGTTTAGGTTTAGGGTTAGAGTTAGGTTTAGGGTTAGTTTTAGTTTGGGTTAGGATTAGGCTATGAATGAAGTTAGGGTAGGTTTAGGGTTATGGTTAGGGTGAAATTTTGTTAAAGGGTGAGGGTTCGGTTTAGGGTTAGGGTTAGGTTTAGAGTTAGGGTTGTGGCTAGGGTTAGGTTTAGGGTTAAGGTTAAGTTTAGGCTAAGGATTAGGGTTAGAGTTAGGGTTAGGTGTTAGTGTTTCGGTTAGGTTTAGCATAGGGGTGTATTTAGGGTTAAATTTTTTTTTTTTAGGTTTAGGGTAAGAGTCAGAGTTCCATTTACCGTTAAGGTGAGGGTTTTGGGTAAGTGTCACGGTTGGGGTTAGGGTTAGGGTTAGGGCTGCGGATAGGGTTAGAGTTAGGGTTAGGTTTAAGTTTATGGTAGGCTTAAAGATAGGGTTAAGCTTAGGTGAGGGTTAGGATTAGAATTAGGTTTAGGGCGAGGATTAGGGTCAGAGTTATTGTAAGGGTTAGGTTTAGGGTTCCAGGTGGGCCCAGGTTAAGGTGAGGGTTAGGTTTAGGGCTAGGGTTAGGGTTAAAGTTAGGGTTAACTTTAGGTTAGGGATAGGGTGAAGTTTAACATAGGGTGAGGGTTAGGGTTATGGCTAAGGTTTGGGTTTGTTTTCAGGTTAGTGTTAAGGTTATGTTTAGGGTTAGGGTTAAGTTTAGGGGTTGTGTTGAGTTTTAGTGTTAGGGTTAGATTTTAGGTTAGTGTTTAGTGTTATGGTTAGGGTTAGGGTTGTGTTAGGCGTTGTGGTTGGGGTGAGGGTTAGGTTTAGGGTTAGGGTTGGGTAGGGTTAGGATTATGGATATGGTAAGGTGTTAGGGGTTAGAGGTGTAGTTTAGGGTTAGGGTTTGGGTTTGTGTGAGGGTTCTGGTTAGGCTTTGTGATTCCGGTCATGGTTAGGGTTGGTTTAGGGTTGGGGTTAGGTTTATGATTAGGTTTCGGTTAGTGTTACAGTTAGGGTTAAGGTTTTTGTTAGGCTTTGGTGTTGGGGTTAGTGTTTGGGTTAGGGTTAGGTTTATCGTTAGGGTCAGGGGTTTCAGGTTAGTGTTAGGGTTAGGGTTTCAGATAGCATTAGGGTTAGGGTTTCGGATTGCATTAGGGTTAGGGTTGTGGGATTCGGTTAGGGTTTAGGGTGAGGGTTACCGTTAGTTTTATGGTTAAGCTGAGGGTTTAGAGTAAGTGTTATGATTAGGGTTAGAGTCAGCGTTAGGGTTAGGATTGCGGTTAGGGTTAGGTGTAGGGTAAGATTTAGGTTTAGGTCCAAGGTGAGGGTTAGAGTTAGTGTTCTATTTAGGGTCAAGGTTAGAGTTAGGGTTAGGGTAAGGGATAGGCTTAGGGTTAGGGAAAGTGTTAGGGGTTCGTGCGAGGGTTAGTGTTAGGTTTACATCAAGCTGATGTTTTAGGGTGTTGTGGTTAGGGTTAGGGTTAGGTTAAGGGTTAGGGCTAGAGTTAGGGAAGAGTTAAGGGTTAGGTTTAGTTTTAGGGTTAGGGTTAGACTTAGGTTTAAGGTGAAGTTTAGGTTAAGGATGAGGGTTCGGGTTAGGATTAGGCGTTTGGGTTAAGGTTAGGGTTAGGTTTAGGGTTAGGGCTTAGCAGCGATAGGGTTAGGTATTTGGGTTAATGTTAGGGTCAGGTTTAGGGTTAGGGCTAGGGCTATTGCTAGGGTGAAGTTTACGGGTGAGGGTTGTGCTTAGGTTTAGCATTAGGGGTTAGGGTTAGGGTTAATGTTAGGAGTAAGTGTAGGGTTAAGGTTAGTTTTAGAGTGAGGGTTAGGGTTGGTTTTTGGGTTAAGTCATGGTTAGGTTTAGGGCTAGGTTAAGGTTAGAGATAGGGTTAGGTTAAGGGTTGGGTTAGGTTTAGATGTTAGGGTGAGGGTGAGTGCTAGGTTTCCATTTAAGCTGAGTGTGTAGGGTATGTTTTAGGGTTAGGATTAGAGTTAGAGTTAGGGTCATGGCTAGGGTTAAGTTTAGGGTTAGGGTTAGGTTTATGGTTAGGATTAGGGTTAGGGTCAGGGTTAGGGGGAGATTTAGTGTTATGTTTAGTTTTAGCGTTAGGGTTTGGGTGAACTTTATGTTAAGCACGAGGGTTAGGGTTAGGGGTTAGGGTTCAGGTTAGGTTCAGGGTTAGGGTTAGGGTTAGGTTTAGGTTTGGGGTTAGGGTTAGGTTTAGTGTTAGTGTTAGTTTTGCTTAGGGTTAGGGTTTGAATGAATTTAGGGTAGGTTTAGGGTTATGGTTAGGGTGAAATTTTGCTTAAGGGTCAGGGTTCCGCTTAGGGTTAGGGTTAGAGTTAGGGTCAGTGGTTAGGGTTAAGTTTAGGTTTAGGGTTAGAGTTAGGTTTAGGGTTAGTTTTAGTTTGGGTTAGGATTAGGCTATGAATGAAGTTAGGGTAGGTTTAGGGTTATGGTTAGGGTGAAATTTTGTTAAAGGGTGAGGGTTCGGTTTAGGGTTAGGGTTAGGTTTAGAGTTAGGGTTGTGGCTAGGGTTAGGTTTAGGGTTAAGGTTAAGTTTAGGCTAAGGATTAGGGTTAGAGTTAGGGTTAGGTGTTAGTGTTTCGGTTAGGTTTAGCATAGGGGTGTATTTAGGGTTAAGTTTTTTTTTTTTAGGTTTAGGGTAAGAGTCAGAGTTACATTTACCGTTAAGGTGAGGGTTTTGGGTAAGTGTCACGGTTGGGGTTAGGGTTAGGGTTAGGGCTGCGGATAGGGTTAGAGTCAGGGTTAGGTTTAAGTTTATGGTAGGCTTAAAGATAGGGTTAAGCTTAGGTGAGGGTTAGGATTAGAATTAGGTTTAGGGCGAGGATTAGGGTCAGAGTTATTGTAAGGGTTAGGTTTAGGGTTCCAGGTGGGCCCAAGTTAAGGTGAGGGTTAGGTTTAGGGCTAGGGTTAGGGTTAAAGTTAGGGTTAACTTTAGGTTAGGGATAGGGTGAAGTTTAACATAGGGTGAGGGTTAGGGTTATGGCTAAGGTTTGGGTTTGTTTTCAGGTTAGTGTTAAGGTTATGTTTAGGGTTCAGTTTAGGGGTTGTGTTGAGTTTTAGTGTTAGGGTTAGATTTTAGGTTAGTGTTTAGTGTTATGGTTAGGGTTAGGGTTGTGTTAGGCGTTGTGGTTGGGGTGAGGGTTAGGTTTAGGGTTAGGGTTGGGTAGGGTTAGGATTATGGATATGGTAAGGTGTTAGGGGTTAGAGGTGTAGTTTAGGGTTAGGGTTTGGGTTTGTGTGAGGGTTCTGGTTAGGCTTTGTGATTCCGGTCATGGTTAGGGTTGGTTTAGGGTTGGGGTTAGGTTTATGATTAGGTTTCAGTTAGTGTTAGAGTTAGGGTTAAGGTTTTTGTTAGGCTTTGGTGTTGGGGTTACTGTTTGGGTTAGGGTTAGGTTTATCGTTAGGGTCAGGGGTTTCAGGTTAGTGTTAGGGTTAGGGTTTCAGATAGCATTAGGGTTAGGGTTTCGGATTGCATTAGGGTTAGGGTTGTGGGATTCGGTTAGGGTTTAGGGTGAGGGTTACCGTTAGTTTTATGGTTAAGCTGAGGGTTTAGAGTAAGTGTTATGATTAGGGTTAGAGTCAGCGTTAGGGTTAGGATTGCGGTTAGGGTTAGGTGTAGGGTAAGATTTAGGTTTAGGTCCAAGGTGAGGGTTAGAGTTAGTGTTCTATTTAGGGTCAAGGTTAGAGTTAGGGTTAGGGTAAGGGATAGGCTTAGGGTTAGGGAAAGTGTTAGGGGTTCGTGCGAGGGTTAGTGTTAGGTTTACATCAAGCTGATGTTTTAGGGTGTTGTGGTTAGGGTTAGGGTTAGGTTAAGGGTTAGGGCTAGAGTTAGGGAAGAGTTAAGGGTTAGGTTTAGTTTTAGGGTTAGGGTTAGACTTAGGTTTAAGGTGAAGTTTAGGTTAAGGATGAGGGTTCGGGTTAGGATTAGGCGTTTGGGTTAAGGTTAGGGTTAGGTTTAGGGTTAGGGCTTAGCAGCGATAGGGTTAGGTATTTGGGTTAATGTTAGGGTCAGGTTTAGGGTTAGGGCTAGGGCTATTGCTAGGGTGAAGTTTACGGGTGAGGGTTGTGCTTAGGTTTAGCATTAGGGGTTAGGGTTAGGGTTAATGTTAGGAGTAAGTGTAGGGTTAAGGTTAGTTTTAGTGTGAGGGTTAGGGTTGGTTTTTGGGTTAAGTCATGGTTAGGTTTAGGGCTAGGTTAAGGTTAGAGATAGGGTTAGGTTAAGGGTTGGGTTAGGTTTAGATGTTAGGGTGAGGGTGAGTGCTAGGTTTCCATTTAAGCTGAGTGTGTAGGGTATGTTTTAGGGTTAGGATTAGAGTTAGAGTTAGGGTCATGGCTAGGGTTAAGTTTAGGGTTAGGGTTAGGTTTATGGTTAGGATTAGGGTTAGGGTCAGGGTTAGGGGGAGATTTAGTGTTATGTTTAGTTTTAGCGTTAGGGTTTGGGTGAACTTTATGTTAAGCACGAGGGTTAGGGTTAGGGGTTAGGGTTCAGGTTAGGTTCAGGGTTAGGGTTAGGGTTAGGTTTAGGTTTGGGGTTAGGGTTAGGTTTAGTGTTAGTGTTAGTTTTGCTTAGGGTTAGGGTTTGAATGAATTTAGGGTAGGTTTAGGGTTATGGTTAGGGTGAAATTTTGCTTAAGGGTCAGGGTTCCGCTTAGGGTTAGGGTTAGAGTTAGGGTCTGTGGTTAGGGTTAAGTTTAGGTTTAGGGTTAGAGTTAGGTTTAGGGTTAGTTTTAGTTTGGGTTAGGATTAGGCTATGAATGAAGTTAGGGTAGGTTTAGGGTTATGGTTAGGGTGAAATTTTGTTAAAGGGTGAGGGTTCGGTTTAGGGTTAGGGTTAGGTTTAGAGTTAGGGTTGTGGCTAGGGTTAGGTTTAGGGTTAAGGTTAAGTTTAGGCTAAGGATTAGGGTTAGAGTTAGGGTTAGGTGTTAGTGTTTCGGTTAGGTTTAGCATAGGGGTGTATTTAGGGTTAAATTTTTTTTTTTTAGGTTTAGGGTAAGAGTCAGAGTTACATTTACCGTTAAGGTGAGGGTTTTGGGTAAGTGTCACGGTTGGGGTTAGGGTTAGGGTTAGGGCTGCGGATAGGGTTAGAGTTAGGGTTAGGTTTAAGTTTATGGTAGGCTTAAAGATAGGGTTAAGCTTAGGTGAGGGTTAGGATTAGAATTAGGTTTAGGGCGAGGATTAGGGTCAGAGTTATTGTAAGGGTTAGGTTTAGGGTTCCAGGTGGGCCCAGCTTAAGGTGAGGGTTAGGTTTAGGGCTAGGGTTAGGGTTAAAGTTAGGGTTAACTTTAGGTTAGGGATAGGGTGAAGTTTAACATAGGGTGAGGGTTAGGGTTATGGCTAAGGTTTGGGTTTGTTTTCAGGTTAGTGTTAAGGTTATGTTTAGGGTTAGGGTTAAGTTTAGGGGTTGTGTTGAGTTTTAGTGTTAGGGTTAGATTTTAGGTTAGTGTTTAGTGTTATGGTTAGGGTTAGGGTTAGGGTTGTGTTAGGCGTTGTGGTTGGGGTGAGGGTTAGGTTTAGGGTTAGGGTTGGGTAGGGTTAGGATTATGGATATGGTAAGGTGTTAGGGGTTAGAGGTGTAGTTTAGGGTTAGGGTTTGGGTTTGTGTGAGGGTTCTGGTTAGGCTTTGTGATTCCGGTCATGGTTAGGGTTGGTTTAGGGTTGGGGTTAGGTTTATGATTAGGTTTCGGTTAGTGTTAGAGTTAGGGTTAAGGTTTTTGTTAGGCTTTGGTGTTGGGGTTAGTGTTTGGGTTAGGGTTAGGTTTATCGTTAGGGTCAGGGGTTTCAGGTTAGTGTTAGGGTTAGGGTTTCAGATAGCATTAGGGTTAGGGTTTCGGATTGCATTAGGGTTAGGGTTGTGGGATTCGGTTAGGGTTTAGGGTGAGGGTTACCGTTAGTTTTATGGTTAAGCTGAGGGTTTAGAGTAAGTGTTATGATTAGGGTTAGAGTCAGCGTTAGGGTTAGGATTGCGGTTAGGGTTAGGTGTAGGGTAAGATTTAGGTTTAGGTCCAAGGTGAGGGTTAGAGTTAGTGTTCTATTTAGGGTCAAGGTTAGAGTTAGGGTTAGGGTAAGGGATAGGCTTAGAGTTAGGGAAAGTGTTAGGGGTTCGTGTGAGAGTTAGTGTTAGGTTTACATCAAGCTGATGTTTTAGGGTGTTGTGGTTAGGGTTAGGTTAAGGGTTAGGGCTAGAGTTAGGGAAGAGTTAAGGGTTAGGTTTAGTTTTAGGGTTAGGGTTAGACTTAGGTTTAAGGTGAAGTTTAGGTTAAGGATGAGGGTTCGGGTTAGGATTAGGCGTTTGGGTTAAGGTTAGGGTTAGGTTTAGGGTTAGGGCTTAGCAGCGATAGGGTTAGGTATTTGGGTTAATGTTAGGGTCAGGTTTAGGGTTAGGGCTAGGGCTATTGCTAGGGTGAAGTTTACGGGTGAGGGTTGTGCTTAGGTTTAGCATTAGGGGTTAGGGTTAGGGTTAATGTTAGGAGTAAGTGTAGGGTTAAGGTTAGTTTTAGAGTGAGGGTTAGGGTTGGTTTTTGGGTTAAGTCATGGTTAGGTTTAGGGCTAGGTTAAGGTTAGAGATAGGGTTAGGTTAAGGGTTGGGTTAGGTTTAGATGTTAGGGTGAGGGTGAGTGCTAGGTTTCCATTTAAGCTGAGTGTGTAGGGTATGTTTTAGGGTTAGGATTAGAGTTAGAGTTAGGGTCATGGCTAGGGTTAAGTTTAGGGTTAGGGTTAGGTTTATGGTTAGGATTAGGGTTAGGGTCAGGGTTAGGGGGAGATTTAGTGTTATGTTTAGTTTTAGCGTTAGGGTTTGGGTGAACTTTATGTTAAGCACGAGGGTTAGGGTTAGGGGTTAGGGTTCAGGTTAGGTTCAGGGTTAGGGTTAGGGTTAGGTTTAGGTTTGGGGTTAGGGTTAGGTTTAGTGTTAGTGTTAGTTTTGCTTAGGGTTAGGGTTTGAATGAATTTAGGGTAGGTTTAGGGTTATGGTTAGGGTGAAATTTTGCTTAAGGGTCAGGGTTCCGATTAGGGTTAGGGTTAGAGTTAGGGTCAGTGGTTAGGGTTAAGTTTAGGTTTAGGGTTAGAGTTAGGTTTAGGGTTAGTTTTAGTTTGGGTTAGGATTAGGCTATGAATGAAGTTAGGGTAGGTTTAGGGTTATGGTTAGGGTGAAATTTTGTTAAAGGGTGAGGGTTCGGTTTAGGGTTAGGGTTAGGTTTAGAGTTAGGGTTGTGGCTAGGGTTAGGTTTAGGGTTAAGGTTAAGTTTAGGCTAAGGATTAGGGTTAGAGTTAGGGTTAGGTGTTAGTGTTTCGGTTAGGTTTAGCATAGGGGTGTATTTAGGGTTAAGTTTTTTTTTTTTAGGTTTAGGGTAAGAGTCAGAGTTACATTTACCGTTAAGGTGAGGGTTTTGGGTAAGTGTCACGGTTGGGGTTAGGGTTAGGGTTAGGGCTGCGGATAGGGTTAGAGTCAGGGTTAGGTTTAAGTTTATGGTAGGCTTAAAGATAGGGTTAAGCTTAGGTGAGGGTTAGGATTAGAATTAGGTTTAGGGCGAGGATTAGGGTCAGAGTTATTGTAAGGGTTAGGTTTAGGGTTCCAGGTGGGCCCAGGTTAAGGTGAGGGTTAGGTTTAGGGCTAGGGTTAGGGTTAAAGTTAGGGTTAACTTTAGGTTAGGGATAGGGTGAAGTTTAACATAGGGTGAGGGTTAGGGTTATGGCTAAGGTTTGGGTTTGTTTTCAGGTTAGTGTTAAGGTTATGTTTAGGGTTAGGGTTAAGTTTAGGGGTTGTGTTGAGTTTTAGTGTTAGGGTTAGATTTTAGGTTAGTGTTTAGTGTTATGGTTAGGGTTAGGGTTGTGTTAGGCGTTGTGGTTGGGGTGAGGGTTAGGTTTAGGGTTAGGGTTGGGTAGGGTTAGGATTATGGATATGGTAAGGTGTTAGGGGTTAGAGGTGTAGTTTAGGGTTAGGGTTTGGGTTTGTGTGAGGGTTCTGGTTAGGCTTTGTGATTCCGGTCATGGTTAGGGTTGGTTTAGGGTTGGGGTTAGGTTTATGATTAGGTTTCAGTTAGTGTTAGAGTTAGGGTTAAGGTTTTTTGTTAGGCTTTGGTGTTGGGGTTACTGTTTGGGTTAGGGTTAGGTTTATCGTTAGGGTCAGGGGTTTCAGGTTAGTGTTAGGGTTAGGGTTTCAGATAGCATTAGGGTTAGGGTTTCGGATTGCATTAGGGTTAGGGTTGTGGGATTCGGTTAGGGTTTAGGGTGAGGGTTACCGTTAGTTTTATGGTTAAGCTGAGGGTTTAGAGTAAGTGTTATGATTAGGGTTAGAGTCAGCGTTAGGGTTAGGATTGCGGTTAGGGTTAGGTGTAGGGTAAGATTTAGGTTTAGGTCCAAGGTGAGGGTTAGAGTTAGTGTTCTATTAGGGTCAAGGTTAGAGTTAGGGTTAGGGTAAGGGATAGGCTTAGGGTTAGGGAAAGTGTTAGGGGTTCGTGCGAGGGTTAGTGTTAGGTTTACATCAAGCTGATGTTTTAGGGTGTTGTGGTTAGGGTTAGGGTTAGGTTAAGGGGTTAGGGCTAGAGTTAGGGAAGAGTTAAGGGTTAGGTTTAGTTTTAGGGTTAGGGTTAGACTTAGGTTTAAGGTGAAGTTTAGGTTAAGGATGAGGGTTCGGGTTAGGATTAGGCGTTTGGGTTAAGGTTAGGGTTAGGTTTAGGGTTAGGGCTTAGCAGCGATAGGGTTAGGTATTTGGGTTAATGTTAGGGTCAGGTTTAGGGTTAGGGCTAGGGCTATTGCTAGGGTGAAGTTTACGGGTGAGGGTTGTGCTTAGGTTTAGCATTAGGGGGTTAGGGTTAGGGTTAATGTTAGGAGTAAGTGTAGGGTTAAGGTTAGTTTTAGAGTGAGGGTTAGGGTTGGTTTTTGGGTTAAGTCATGGTTAGGTTTAGGGCTAGGTTAAGGTTAGAGATAGGGTTAGGTTAAGGGTTGGGTTAGGTTTAGATGTTAGGGTGAGGGTGAGTGCTAGGTTTCCATTTAAGCTGAGTGTGTAGGGTATGTTTTAGGGTTAGGATTAGAGTTAGAGTTAGGGTCATGGCTAGGGTTAAGTTTAGGGTTAGGGTTAGGTTTATGGTTAGGATTAGGGTTAGGGTCAGGGTTAGGGGGAGATTTAGTGTTATGTTTAGTTTTAGCGTTAGGGTTTGGGTGAACTTTATGTTAAGCACGAGGGTTAGGGTTAGGGGTTAGGGTTCAGGTTAGGTTCAGGGTTAGGGTTAGGGTTAGGTTTAGGTTTGGGGTTAGGGTTAGGTTTAGTGTTAGTGTTAGTTTTGCTTAGGGTTAGGGTTTGAATGAATTTAGGGTAGGTTTAGGGTTATGGTTAGGGTGAAATTTTGCTTAAGGGTCAGGGTTCCGCTTAGGGTTAGGGTTAGAGTTAGGGTCAGTGGTTAGGGTTAAGTTTAGGTTTAGGGTTAGAGTTAGGTTTAGGGTTAGTTTTAGTTTGGGTTAGGATTAGGCTATGAATGAAGTTAGGGTAGGTTTAGGGTTATGGTTAGGGTGAAATTTTGTTAAAGGGTGAGGGTTCGGTTTAGGGTTAGGGTTAGGTTTAGAGTTAGGGTTGTGGCTAGGGTTAGGTTTAGGGTTAAGGTTAAGTTTAGGCTAAGGATTAGGGTTAGAGTTAGGGTTAGGTGTTAGTGTTTCGGTTAGGTTTAGCATAGGGGTGTATTTAGGGTTAAGTTTTTTTTTTTTTAGGTTTAGGGTAAGAGTCAGAGTTACATTTACCGTTAAGGTGAGGGTTTTGGGTAAGTGTCACGGTTGGGGTTAGGGTTAGGGTTAGGGCTGCGGATAGGTTAGAGTCAGGGTTAGGTTTAAGTTTATGGTAGGCTTAAAGATAGGGTTAAGCTTAGGTGAGGGTTAGGATTAGAATTAGGTTTAGGGCGAGGATTAGGGTCAGAGTTATTGTAAGGGTTAGGTTTAGGGTTCCAGGTGGGCCAAGTTAAGGTGAGGGTTAGGTTTAGGGCTAGGGTTAGGGTTAAAGTTAGGGTTAACTTTAGGTTAGGGATAGGGTGAAGTTTAACATAGGGTGAGGGTTAGGGTTATGGCTAAGGTTTGGGTTTGTTTCAGGTTAGTGTTAAGGTTATGTTTAGGGTTAAGTTTAGGGGTTGTGTTGAGTTTTAGTGTTAGGGTTAGATTTTAGGTTAGTGTTTAGTGTTATGGTTAGGGTTAGGGTTGTGTTAGGCGTTGTGGTTGGGGTGAGGGAATACTATCTCTCTATG